>NW_028295793.1:3600000-4208000 GCF_964341445.2 Mesoplodon mirus | reverse complement strand
AAGCGTCACGGAGCATTGTGAATACACGGGTCATGGAGCATTGGGATGACAAGGGCATGGATCATTGTGATGACAAGGGTCATGGAGTACTGCGCTGAAAATATTCATGGAGTGTTGTGATGACAGGGGTCATGGAGCATTGTGATGACTAGGGAATGGAGCATTGTGATGACAAGTGTCCCAGATCATTTTGTTGTCAGTTGTCATGGAGTGTTGTGATAACAGTGGTCATGGAGCATTGTGAAGATATTGGCCATGGAGCATTGTGATGAGTAGGTCGTGGAGCATTGGGCTGAAAATGTTCATGGACTATTGTGATGACAGGGGTCATGGAGCATTGTGATGACAAGGGAATGGAGCATGGTGATGACAAGGTCCTGGAGCATTGTGAGGAGAAGTCCATGGAGACTTTTGATGACAAGTCTCATGTAGCATTCTGATGAAAAGCGGCATGGAGCATTGTGATTACAGGGGTCTTGGAGCATTGTGATGACAAGGGCATGGAGCATTATGATGAGAAGGCCATGAAGCATTCTGATGACATGCGTCATGGAGCTTTTTGATGACAAAGGCATGGATCATTGTGATTACAGGGATCTTGGAGCATTGTGATGAAAAGGGCATGGATTATTGTGATGACAAAGGCATGGAGCCTTGTCATGACAGGGTTCAAGGAGCATACTGACGACAAGTGTCAGGGAGCATTGTGATGACAAGTGTATTGAGCATTGTGATGACAAAGATCATGGAGCATTGTGAAGAGAAGACCATGGATAATTGTGATGATGAGCGTCATGGGGTGTTGTGATGATAAGTGTTATGGAACATAGTGATCACAAGTGTTTGGAGCATTATGATGACAGAGGTCATGGAGAATATTGCTTTCATTGTGATGACAAGAGCGTGAAGCATTATGATGATGGTCATGCTGCATTGTGATGGCAGGGTTCATGGAGCATTGAGATGAAAAGGGGCATGGAGCATTGTGTTTACAAAGGTCTTGGAGCATTGTGATGACAACGGCATGGAGCATTGTGATGAGAAGGCCATGGAACTTTCTAATGACATGCGTCATGGAGCTTTGTGTTGACAAGGGCAAGGAGCATTGTGATTACAGGGGCCTTCAGCATTGTGATGACAAGTGTCATGGAACCTTGTGATGACTAGGCCGTGGAACATTGTGATGGCAGCGGTCATCTTGCATTGTTATGACAGAGGTAAAGGAGCATTGTGATGAGAAGGACATGGAACATTGGTCTGAAATGTTTCATGGATTATTGTGATGAGAGTGGGCATGGAGCATTGTGATGACAAGGGTATGGAACACTATGATACATGGGTCATGCAGGATTGTAATGACAAGTGCATGGAGCATTGCGATGAGAAGGGCATCGAGCATTGTGATGACAAGTGTCATGGAGCTTTGTGATGACAAGGGCATTGAGCAATGTTATGAGAGGGTTCATGGAGTATTGTGATGACAATGACATGGAGCATTGTGATGCCAAGGGTCATGGAGCTTTGTGATGACAAGTCATGGAGCATTTTGATGACAAGGGCATGGTGCATTGTGATGAGAAGTGCAGGGAGCATTTTGTTTTTTTTTTTTTTTTTTTTTTTTTTTTTTTTTTTTTGATCTATTTATGATTTATTTCTTTTTTTTTTTGCTTTATAACAAATTTAATCAGTTATACATATACATATGTTTCCACATCCCCTCCCTTTTGCGTCTCCCTCCCACCCTCCCTATCCCACCCCTCCAGGCAGTTACAAAGTACCGAGCTGATCTCCCTGTGCTATGCGGCTGCTTCCCACTAGCTATCTACCTCACGTTTGGTAGTGTATATATGTCCATGCCGCTCTTTCACTTTGTCACAGCTTACCCTTCCCCCTCCCCATATCCTCAAGTCCATTCTCTAGTAGGTCTGTGTCTTTATTCCTGTCTTACCCCTATGTTCTTCATGACATTTTTTTTTTCTTAAATTCCATATATATGTGTTAGCATACAGTATTTGTCTTTCTCTTTCTGACTTACTTCACTCTGTATGACAGACTCTAGGTCTATCCACCTCATTACAAATAGCTCAATTTCATTTCTTTTTATGGCTGAGTAATATTCCATTGTATATATGTGCCACATCTTCTTTACCCATTCATCTGATGATGGACACTTAGGTTTTTTCCATCTCCGGGCTATTGTAAATAGGGCTGCTATGAACATTTTGGTACATGTCTCTTTTTGAATTATGGTTTTGTCAGGGTATATGCCCAGTAGTGGGATTGCTGGGTCATATGGTAGTTCTATTTGTAGTTTTTTAAGGAACCTCCATACCGTTCTCCATAGTGGCTGTACCAATTCACATTCCCACCAGCAGTGCAAGAGTGTTCCTTTTTTTCCACACCCTCTCCAGCATTTATTGTTTCTAGATTTTTTGATGGTGGCCATTCTGACTGCTGTGAGATGATATCTCATTGTAGTTTTGATTTGCATTTCTCTAATGAGCAAAGATGTTGAGCATCCTTTCATGTGTTTGTTGGCAGTCTGTATATCTTCTGTGGAGAAATGTCTATTTAGGTCTTCTGCCCATTTTTGGATTGGGTTGTTTGTTTTTTGTTATTGAGCTGCATGAGCTGCTTATAAATTTTGGAGATTAATCCTTTGTCAGTTGCTTCATTTACAAATATTTTCTCCCATTCTGAGGGTTGTCTTTTGGTCTTGTTTATGGTTTCCTTTGCTGTGCAAAAGCTTTTAAGTTTCATTAGGTCCCATGTGTTTATTTTTGTCTTTATTTCCATTTCTCTAGAAGGTGGGTCAAAAAGGATCTTGCTGTGATTTATGTCATAGTGTGTTCTTCCTATGTTTTCCTCTAAGAGTTTGATAGTGTCTGGCCTTACATTTAGGTCTTTAATCCATTTTGAGCTTATTTTTGTGTATGGTGTTAGGGAGTGAT
This sequence comes from Mesoplodon mirus, assembly GCF_964341445.2. Lineage (NCBI taxonomy): Eukaryota > Metazoa > Chordata > Mammalia > Artiodactyla > Ziphiidae > Mesoplodon > Mesoplodon mirus. Next base: position 4,205,049 of record NW_028295793.1, on the reverse strand, counting down.
CTAATCTCATACTTTTACATGTCCCTATCCAGTTTTCCCAGCACCACTTATGGAAGAGACTGTCCTTTCTCCACTGTACATTCCTGCCTCCTTTATCAAAGATAAGGTGACCATATGTCCGTGGGTTTATCTCTGGGCTTTCTATCCTGTTCCACTGATCTATATTTCTGTTTTTGTGCCAGTACCATACTGTCTTGATTACTGTAGCTTTGTAGTATAGTCTGAAGTCAGGGAGCCTGATTCCTCCAGCTCCATTTTTCGTTCTCAAGATTGCTTTGGCTATTCGGGGTCTTTTGTGTTTCCATACAAATTGTGAAATTTTTTGCTTTAGTTCTGTGAAAAATGCCAGTGGTTGTTTGATAGGGATTGCATTGAATCTGTAGATTGCTTTGGGTAGTAGAGTCATTTTCACAATGTTGATTCTTCCAATCCAAGAACATGGTACATCTCTCCATTTATTTGTATCATCTTTAATTTCTTTCATCAGTGTCTTATAATTTTCTGCATACAGGTCTTCTGTCTCCTTAGGTAGGTTTATTCCTAGATATTTTATTCTGTTACAATGGTAAATGGGAGTGTTTTCTTAATTTCACTTTCAGATTTTTCATCATTAGTATATAGGAATGCCAGAGATTTCTGTGCATTAATTTTGTATCCTGCAACTTTACCAAATTCATTGATTAGCTCTATTAGTTTTCTGGTAGCATCTTTAGGATTCTCTATGTATAGTATCATGTCATCTGCAAACAGTGACAGCTTTACTTCTTCTTTTCCGATTTGGATTCCTTTTATTTCCTTTTCTTCTCTGATTGCTGTGGCTAAAACTTCCAAAACTAGGTTGAATAAGAGTGGTGAGAGTGGGCAACCTTGTCTTGTTCCTGATCTTAGTGGAAATGGTTTCAGTTTTTCACCATTGAGGACGATGCTGGCTGTGGGTTTGTCATATATGGCCTTTATTATGTTGAGGAAAGTTCCCTCTATGCCTACTTTCTGCAGGGTTTTTATCATAAATGGGTGTTGAATTTTGTCGAAAGCTTTCTCTGCATCTATTGAGATGATCATATGGTTTTTCTCCTTCAATTTGGTAATATGGTGTATCATGTTGATTGATTTGCGTATATTGAAGAATCCTTGCATTCCTGGAATAAACCCCACTTGATCATGGTGTATGATCCTTTTAATGTGCTGTTGGATTCTGTTTGCTAGTATTTTGTTGAGGATTTTTGCATCTATGTTCATCAGTGATATTGGCCTGTAGTTTTCTTTCTTTGTGACATCCTTGTCTGGTTTTGGTATCAAGGTGATGGTGGCCTCGTAGAATGAGTTTGGGAGTGTTCCTCCCTCTGCTATATTTTGGAAGAGTTTGAGAAGGATAGGTGTTAGCTCTTCTCTAAATGCTTGATAGAATTCACCTGTGAAGCCATCTGGTCCTGGGCTTTTGTTTTTTGGAAGATTTTTTATCACAGTTTCAACTTCAGTGCTTGTGATTGGTCTGTTCATATTTTCTATTTCTTCCTGATTCAGTCTTGGCAGGCTGTGCATTTCTAAGAATTTGTCCATTTCTTCCAGGTTGTCCATTTTATTGGCATAGAGTTGCTTATAGTAATCTCTCATGATCTTTTGTATTTCTGCGGTGTCAGTTGTTACTTCTCCTTTTTCATTTCTAATTCTATTGATTTGTGTCTTCTCCTTTTTTTTTCTTGATGAGTCTGGCTAATGGTTTATCAATTTTGTTTATCTTCTCAAAGAACCAGCTTTTAGTTTTATTGATCTTTGCTATCGTTTCCTTCATTTCTTTTTCATTTATTTCTGATCTGATTTTTATGATTTCTTTCCTTCTGCTAACTTTGGGATGTTTTTGTTCTTCTTTCTCTAATTGCTTTAGGTGCAAGATTAGGTTGTTTATTCGAGATGTTTCCTGTTTCTTAAGGTGGGATTGTATTGCTATAAACTTCCCCCTTAGAACTGCTTTTGCTGCGTCCCATAGGTTTTGGGTCGTCGTGTCTCCATTGTCATTTGTTTCTAGGTATTTTTTTAAATTCCGCTTTGATTTCTTCAGTGATCACTTTGTTATTAAGTAGTGTATTGTTTAGCCTCCATGTGTTTGTATTTTTTACAGCTCTTTTCCTGTAATTGATATCTAGTCTCATAGCATTGTGGTCAGAAAAGATACTTGATACAATTTCAATTTTCTTACATTTACCAAGGCTTGATTTGTGACCCAAGATATGATCTATCCTGGAGGATGTTCCATGAGCACTTGAGAAAAATGTGTATTCTGTTGTTTTTGGATGGGATGTCCTATAAATATCAATTAAGTCCATCTTGTTTAATGTATCATTTAAAGCTTGTGTTTCCTTATTTATTTTCATTTTGGATGATCTGTCCATTGGTGAAAGTGGGGTGTTAAAGTCCCCTACTATGATTGTGTTACTGTCGATTTCTCCTTTTATGGCTGTTAGTATTTGCCTTATGTATTGAGGTGCTCCTATGTTTGTTGCATAAATATTTACAATTGTTATATCTTCTTCTTGGATCGATCCCTTGATCATTATGTAGTGTCCTTCTTTGTCTCTTCTAGTAGTCCTTATTTTAAAGTCTATTTTGTCTGATATGAGAATTGCTACTCCAGCTTTCTTTTGGTTTCCATTTGCATGGGATATCTTTTTCCATCCCCTTACTTTCAGTCTGTATGTGTCTCTAAGTCTGAAGTGGGTCTCTTGTAGACAGCATATATATGGGTCTTGTTTTTGTATCCATTCAGCCAATCTGTGTCTTTTGGTGGGAGCATTTAGTCCATTTACATTTAAGGTAATTATTGTTATGTATGTTCCTATTCCCATTTTCTTAATTGTTTTGGGTTCGTTATTGTAGGTCTTTTCCTTCTGTTGTGTTTCTTGCCTAAAGAAGTTCCTTTAGCATTTGTTGTAAAGCTGGTTTGGTGGTGCTGAACGCTCTCAGCTTTTGCTTGTCTGTAAACGTTTTAATTTCTCCATCAAATCTGAATGAGATCCTTGCTGGGTAGAGTAATCTTGGTTGCAGGGTTTTCTCCTTCATCACTTTAATTATGTCCTGCCACTCCCTTCTGGCTTGTAGAGTTTCTGCTGAGAGATCAGCTGTTATCCTGATGGGGATTCCCTTGTGTGTTATTTGTTGTTTTTGCCTTGCTGCTTTTAATATGATTTCTTTGTGTTTAATTTTTGACAGTTTGATTAATATGTGTCTTGGTGTATTTCTCCTTGGATTTATTCTGTATGGGACTCTCTGTGCCTCCTGGACTTGATTAACTATTTCCTTTCCCATATTAGGGAAGTTTTCAACTATAATCTCTTCAAATATTTTCTCAGTCCCTTTCTTTTTCTCTTCTTCTTCTGGAACCCCTATAATTCGAATGTTGGTGCGTTTAATGTTGTCCCAGAGGTCTCTGAGACTGTCCTCTCTTCTTTTCATTCTTGTTTTCTTTATTTTGCTCTGCAGCAGTTATTTCCACTATTTTATCTTCCACCTCACTTATCCGTTCTTCTGCCTCAGTTATTCTGCTATTGATCCCATCTAGAGTACTTTTTTATTTCATTTATTGTGTTTTTAATCGATGCTTGATTCATCTTTAGTTCTTCTAGGTCCTTGTTAACTGTTTCTTGCATTTTGTCTATTCTATTTCCAAGATTTTGGATCTGGGAAATAGAATCTTGGATCAGCTTTACCATCATTATTCTGAATTCTTTTTCAGGTAGACTGCCTATTTCCTCTTCATTTGTTAGATCTGGTGGGTTTTTATCTTGCTCCTTCTCCTGCTGTGTGTTTTTCTGTCTTCTCATTTTGCTTATGTTACTGTGTTTGGGGTCTCCTTTTTGCAGGCTGCAGGTTCGTAGTTCCCGTTGTTTTTGGTGTCTGTCCCCAGTGGCTAAGGTTGGTTTAGTGGGTTGTGTAGGCTTCCTGGTGGAGGGGACTAGTGCCTGTGTTCTGGTGGGTGAGTCTGGATCTTGTCTTTCTGGTGGGCAGGTCCACGTCTGGTGGTGTGTTTTGGGGTGTCTGCAGACTTTTTATGATTTTAGGCAGCCTCTCTGCTAATGGGTGGCGTTGTGTTCCTGTCTTGCTAGTTGTTTGGCATAGGGTGTCCAGCACTGTAGCTTGCTGGTCGTTGAGTGAAGCTGGGTGCTGGTGTTGAGATGGAGATCTCTGGAAGATTTTAGCCGTTTGATATTATGTGCAGCTGGGAGGTCTCTTGTGGACCAGTGTCCTGAAGTTGGCTCTCCCACCTCAGAGGCACAGCACTGACTCCTGGCTCCTCAATTTGGGATGATTTGTTGTCCATTCATGTATTCCACAGATGCAGGGTACATCAAGTTGATTGTGGAGCTTTAATCCGCTGCTTCTGAGGCTGCTGGGAGAGGTTTCCCTTTCTCTTTGTTCTCACAGCTCCTGGGTCTCAGCTTTGGATTTGGCACCGCCTCTGCATGTAGGTCGCCGGAGGGCGTCTGTTCTTCACTGAGACAGGGCAGGGTTAAAGGAGCAGCCTCTTCGGGGACTCTGGCTCACTCAGGCCAGACGGGAGGGAGGGGCATGGAGTGCGGCGCGAGCCTACAGCGGCAGAGTTCGGTGTGACGTTGCACCAGCCTGAGGCGCACCGTGCGTTCTCCCAGGGAAGCCACCCCTGGATCCCGGGACCCCGGCAGTGGCGGGCTCCACAGGCTCCAGGAAGGGTGGTGTGGACAGTGACCCACGCTCGCACACAGGCTTCTTGGTGGCGGCAGCAGCAGTCCCAGCGTCCCACGCCGGTCACCGGGCTCCGCACCTTTAGTCGCGTCTTGCGCCCATCTGTGGAGCCTCTTTAAGCAGCGCTCTTAATCCCCTCTCCTCACGCACCAGGAAACCAAGAGGGAAGAAAAAGTCTCTTGCCTCTTCGGCAGCTCCAGAGTTTTCCCGGACTCCCTGCTGGCTAGCTGTGGCTCATTAGCCCCCTTCCGGCTGAGTTCTCTCCGCCAGCCCCAGTCCCCTCCCTGCGCTCTGACCGAAGCCCGAGCCTCAGCTTCCAGCGACGCCGGGGCGAGTGGACAAGCCTCTCGGGCTGGTGAGTGCCGCTCGGCACAGATCCTCTGTGCGGGAATCTCTCCGCTTTGCCCTACCCAGGAATGTGGGGAGTTTCTTGCCTTTTGGGAGGTCCGGGGTCCTCTGCCAGCATCCAGCAGGTGTTCTGTAGGAGTTGCTCCACGTGCAGCTGTATTTCTGGTGTATCCGTGGGGAAGACGGTGACCTCCGCGTCTTACTCTTCCGCCATCTTACCCGGAAGTCTCTTGACATGGAGCATTTTGATGGCAAGGGCGTTGTGCATTGTGATGAGAAAGGCAGGGAGCATTCTCATGATAGGGTCATGGAGCAATTTGATGAAAAGTGTCATGGAACATTTTGATGAAAGGTGTTATGGAACATTGTGATGTCAGGTGTCATCGAACATTGTGATGATAAGTGCATGTAGCATTGTGATGACAGGAGTCATGGAACATTGTGATGACAGGGGTGAGGGAGTATTGTGACAAATAGTGATGTAGCATTGTGATATCAGTGGTGAGAGAGCATTTTGATGAGAAGTGCATGGAGCATTGTGATGACAAATTTTAAGGAGCATTTTGATGACAAGATTGTGGAGCAATGTGATGACAAGCGCATGGTGCATTGTGATGACATGTGTCATGGAGCATTGTGCTGACAAGCGCATGGAGCATTGTGATGACAAGGGACAAAGAATATTGTGATGAAAAGTTCATGGAGCATTGTGGTTAAAAAGGTGACACAGACTGTTGATGACGAGGGCATGGACCACTGTGATGACAAAAGTCATGAAACATTGTGATGACTGGAGTAAAGGAGCACTGTGATGACAGGGGTCATGGAGCATTGTGATAAAAAGGGCATTTAGCATTGTGATGACAAGGGCATGGAACATTGGTCTAAAAAGTTTCATGGATTATTGCGATGACAGTTGGAATGGCGCATTGTGACGACAAGGGCATGGAGCATTGTGATGACAAGGTCATGCAGTATTGTGAAGACAGGTGTCAGTGAGCATTGTGATGACATATGTAATGGCCCATTGTGATGACAATGGCATGAAGCATTGTGATGCCAAGTGTCATGAAGGATTCTGATGACAAAGGTAATGGAGCATTGTGATGACAATGGCTTGGAGCACTGTGATGGCAAGTGTCAGGGAGCATTGTGCTGACAAGGCATGGAGCATTGTGATGACAAGGGTCATGGAGCTTTCTGATGATAAGCGTGTGGAGTATTTTGATGACAATGGCATGGAGCATTGTGATGAAAACGGCATGGGGCATTGTGATGAAAAAGGCATGGAGCCTTATCGTGACAGGGTTCAAGGAGCATTCTGATGACAAGTGTCAGTGAGCATTGTGATGACATGTGTATTGAGAATTGTGATGACACAGGTCATGGAGCATTGTTATGAAAAGGGCATGGAGTATTGTGATGATAGGCATCATGGAGCATTCTGATGACAAGTGTTATGGAAAACTGTGATCAAAAGCATTTGGAGCATTGTGATGACAGAGGTCATGGATCATTTTGATTTCAAGGACCATGGAGCACTGTGATGACAAGGGCATGAAGCAATGTGATCCCAAGGTTCATGGAGGATTGTGATGACAATGAAAATGGAGTATCGTGATGACAAGCGCATAGAGCATTGTAATGGAAAGGTCATGTAGCATTTTGCTGACAAGGGCATGGAGCATTGTGATGACATGTGTCATGGAGCATTGTTATGACAATGGAATGGAGCATGGTGATGACAAGATCCTGCAGCATTGTGATGAGAAGACCATGGAGACTTGTGATGACAAGTCTCATGGAGTATTCTGATAAAAATGGACATGGAGCATTGTGATTACAGGGGTCATGGAGCATTGTGATGACTAGGACATGGAGCATTGTGATGAGAAGGCCATGGAGCATTCTGATGACATGCGTCATGGAGTTTTGTGATGACAAGGGCATGGAGCATTTGTGATTACAGGGATCTTGGAGCATTGTGATGAAAAGTGCATGGATCATTCTTATGAAAAAGGCATGGAGCCTTATCATGACAGGGTTCAAGGAGCATACTGACGACAAGTGTCAGGGAGCATTGTGATGACAAGTGTATTGAGCATTGTGATGACAAAGATCATGGAGCATTGTGATGAGAAGACCATGGATAATTGTGATGATGAGCGTCATGGGGTGTTTTGATGATAAGTGTTATGGAAGAGTGTGATCACAAGGGTTTGGAGCATTATGATGACAGAGGTCATGGAGAATATTGATTTCATTGTGATGACAAGAGCCTGAAGCATTATGATGATGGGCATGGTGCACTGTGATGACAGGGTTCATGGAGCATTGAGATGAAAAGGGGCATGGAGCATTGTGATTACAAGGGTCTTGGAGCATTGTGATGACAAGGGCATGGAGCAGTGTGATGAGAAGGCCATGGAACATTCTGATGACATGCGTAATGGAGCTTTGTGATGACAAGGGCATGGAGCATTGTGATTTCAGGGGTCTGGAGCATTGTGATGACAAGTGTCATGGAACCCTGTGATGACCACTCCGTGGAACATTGTGATGGCAGGGGTCATGGTGCATTGTTATGACAGGTGTAATGGAGCATTTTGATGAGAAGGGCATGTAACTTTGGTCTGAAATGTTTCCTGGATTATTGTGATGAGAGTGGGCATGGAGCATTGTGATGACAAGGGCATGGAACACTGTGACACATGGGTCATGCAGGATTGTAATGACAAGGGTATGGAGCATTGTGATGAGAAGGGCATCGAGCATTGTGATGACAAGTGTCATGTAGCTTTGTGATGACAAGGGCATGGAGCAGTATGATGAGAGGTTTCATGGAGCACTGTGATGACAATGACATGGAGCATTGTGATGCCAAGGGTCATGGAGCTTTGTGATGACAAGTCATGGAGCATTTTGATGACAAGGGCATGGTGCATTGTGATGAGAATTGCAGGGGGCATTTTGATGACCAGGTCATGCAGCAATTTGATAAAAACTGTAATGGAACATTTTGATGGCATGGGTTATAGAACATTGTGATGTCAGGGGTCTTGGAGCTTTGGGATGCAAAGGGTCATGGAGCATTTTGATGACAGGGGTTATGGAACATTGTGATGTCAGGCGTCATGGAATATTGTGATGATAAGGGGATGTAGCATTGTGATGACAGGGTCCTGGAATATTTTGATTACAGGTGTGAGGGAGTATTGTGATGACTAGTGATGGAACATTTTGATATCTCATGTGAGAGAGCATTTTGATGAGATGTGCATGGAGCATTGTGATTACAGTGACCTTGGAGCATTGTGATGAAAAGGGCATGGTTCATTGTTATGAAAATGGCATGGAGCCTTTTCATGACAGGGTTTAAGGAGCATATTGACCACAATGGTAAGGGAGCATTGTGATGACAAGTGTATTTGAGAATTGTAATGACAAAGATCATGGAGCATTGTGATGACAAGGGCATGGAGCATTGTGAGGACCAGGTCATGCAGTATTGTGAAGAGAAGTGTCAGGGAGCATTGTGATGACATATGCAATGGCCCATTGTGATGACAATTGCATGGATCATTGTGATGCCTATTGTCATGGAGGATTCTGATGACAAAGGTAATGGAGCATTGTGATGACAATGGCTTGGAACAATATGATGACAAGTTTCAGGGAGCATTGTGCTGACAAGTGCATGGAAAATTGTGATGACAAGGGTCCTGGAACATTCTGATGACAAGCTTGTGGACTATTTTGATGACAATGGCATGGAGCATTGTGATGAAAACGGCATGTCCAATTGCGATGAAAGAGGCATGGAGCCTTTTCGTGACAGGGTTCAAGGAGCATTCTGACGACATGTGTCAGGGAGCATTGTGATGACAAGTGTATTGAGAATTGTGACGACAAAGGTCATGGAGCATTGTGATGAAAAGGGCATGGAGTATTGTGATGACAGGCATCATGGAGCGTTGTGATGACAAGTGTTATGGAACACTGTGATTACAAGATTTTGGAGTATTGTGATGATAGTAGTCATGGATCATTTTGATTTCAAGGAGCATGGAGCATTGTGATGACATGGGCATGAAACAATGTGATCCCAAAGTTCTTGGAGGATTGTGATGACGATGGAAATGGAGTATTGTGATGACAAGCGCATAGAGCTATGTAAAGACAAAGTCATGTAGCGTTTTGCTGACAGAGGCATGGAGCATTGTGATGACATGTGTTATGGAGCACTGTGATGACAAGCGTCACGGAGCATTGTGTATACAGGGGTCATGGAGCATTGGGATGACAAGGGCATGGATCATTGTGATGACAAGGTTCTTGGAGCACTGGGCTGAAAATGTTCATGGAGTGTTGTGATGACATGTGTCATGGGGCATTGTGATGACTAGGGAATGGAGCATTGTGATGACAAGAGTCCCGGATCATTGTGTTGTCAGGTGTCATGGAGTGTTGTGATAAGAGTGGTCATGGAGCATTGTGATGATATTGGCCATGGAACATTTTGATGAGTAGGTCGTGGAGCACTGGGCTGAAAATGTTCATGGATTATTGTGATGACATGGGTCATGGAGCATTGTGATGCCAAGGGAATGGAGCATGGTGATGCCAAGGTCCTGGAGCCTTGTGATGAGAAGACATGGAGACTTGTGTTGACGAGTCTCATGGAGCATTCTGATGAAAAGGGACATGGAACATTGTGATTACTGGGGTCTTGGAGCACTGTGATGACTAGGGCATGGAGCATTGTGATGAGAAGGCCATGGAGCATTCTGATGACATGCGTCATGGAGTTTTTTGAGGACAAGTCATGGAGCATTGTGATTACAGGGGTCTTGGAACGTTGTGATGACAAGGGCATGGAGCACTGTGAGGAGAAGACCAAGGAGCATTCTGATGGCATGCGTCATTGAAATTTGTGATGACAAGGGCATGGAGCATTGTGATTACAGGGGTCTTGGAGCATTGTGATGACAAGGGTCATGGAGACTTGTGATGACAAGGCCGTGGTATATTGTGATGGCAGGTGTCATGGAGCATTGTTATGACAGAGGTAATGGAGCATTGTGATGAGAAGGGCATTGAACATTGGTTTGAAATACTTCATACATTATTGTGATGAGAGTGGGCTGGAGCATTGTTATGACCACGGCACGTAACACTGTGATACATGGGTCATGGACAATTGTAATGACAAGGGCATGGAGCAATGTGATGAGAGGGTACAAGGAGCATTGTGATGACAATGACATGGAGCACTGTGATGCCAAGGGTCATGGATCATTGTGATGACAAGGGCATGGAGCATTGTGATTAGAGTGTTCATGGAGCATTGTGATGACAAGGGCATGGATCATTGTGATGACAAAGGTCATGGAGCACTGGGCTGATAATGTTCATGGAGTGTTGTGATGACAGGTGTCATGGAGCATTGTGATGACTATGGAATGGAGCATTGTGATGACAAGAGTCGCGGATCATTGTGTTGTCGGGTGTCATGGAGAGTTGTGAGGACAGTGGTCATGGAGCATTGTGATGATATTGGCCATGGAGCATTGTGATGAATAGGTCTTGGAACACTGGGCTGAAAATATTCATGGATTATTGTGATGACAGTGGTCATGGAGCATTGTGATGCGAAGGGAATGGAGCATGGTGATGGCAATGTCCAGGAGCATTGTGATGAGAAGACCATGGAGACTTGTCATGACAAGTCTCATGGAGCATTCTGATGAAAAGGGGCATGGAGCATTGTGATTACAGGGGTCTTGGAGCATTGTGATGACAAGGGCATGGAGCATTGTGATGAGAAGGCCATGGAACTTTCTGATGATATGCGTCATGGAGCTCTGTGATGACAAGGGCAAGGAGCATTGTGATTACAGGGGCCTTCAGCATTGTGATGACAAGTGTCATGGAACCTTGTGATGACTAGGCCGTGGAACATTGTGATGGCAGCGGTCATCTTGCATTGTTATGACAGAGGTAATGGAGCATTGTGATGAGAAGGGCATGGAACATTGGTCTGAAATGTTTCATGGATTATTGTGATGAGAGTGGGCATGGAGCATTGTGATGACAAGGGTATGGAACACTATGATACATGGGTCATGCAGGATTGTAATGACAAGTGCATGGAGCATTGCGATGAGAAGGGCATCGAGCATTGTGATGACAAGTGTCATGGAGCTTTGTGATGACAAGGGCATTGAGCAATGTTATGAGAGTGTTCATGGAGTATTGTGATGACAGTGACATGGAGCATTGTGATGCCAAGGGTCATGGAGCTTTGTGATGACAAGTCATGGAGCATTTTGATGACAAGGGCATGGTGCATTGTGATGAGAAGTGCAGGGAGCATTTTGATGACCGGGCCATGCAGCAATTTGATGAAAAGTGTAATGGACTATTTTGATGGCAGGTGTTATAGAACATTGTGATGTCAGGGGTCTTGGAGCTTTGGGATGAAAAGGATCATGGAGCATTTTGATGACAGGGGTTATGGAACATTGTTATGTCAGGGGTCATGGAACATTGTGATGCTAAGGGGATGTAGCAGTGTGATGACAGGGTCATGGAAGATTGTGATTACAGGGGTGAGGGTGTATTGTGATGACTAGTCATGGAACACTGTGATATCTCTGGTGAGAGAGCATTTTGATGAGAAGTTCATGGACCATTGTGATTACAAGGTTTATGGAGCATTGCAATGACAAGGTTGTGGACCGTTGTGATGAAATGCGCGTGGCACATTGTGAAGACAATGGTCATGCAGCATTGTTCTGACAAAGACATGGAGCATTGTGATGACAAGGGTCACTGTGAATTGTGATGAAAAGTTCATGGAGCATTGTGGTTACAAAGGTCACAGAACCTTGTGATGACACGGGCATGGATCATTGTGATGACAAACGTTATGAAGCATTGTGATGACTGGAGTCACGGAGCATTGTGATGACAGGGGTCATGGAGCATTGTGATGACATGTGTCATGGAGCATTGTGCTGACAAGCGCATGGAGCATTGTGATGACAAGGGTCATGGATCATTGTGCTGAGAAAGGCATAGAGCATTGTGATGACAAGGTCCTGGAGCATTGTGATGAGAAGACCATGGAGACATATGATGACAAGTCTCATGGAGTATTCTGATGAAAAGGGGCATGGAGCATTGTGATTACAGTGGTCCTGGGGCATTGTTATGACAAGGGCATGGAGCATTGTGAAGAGAAGGAAATGGAGGATTCTGATGAATGTGTCATGGAGCACTGTTATGACAAGTGCATGGAGCATTGTGATTACAGGTGTCTTGGAGCACTGTGATGAAAAGGGCATGGATCATTGTCATGAAAAAGGCATGGAGCCTTGTCATGACAGTGTTCAAGGAGCATACTGATGACAAGTGTCAGGGAGCATTGTGATGAAAAGTGTATTGAGCATTGTGATGACTAATGTTATGGAGCATAGTGAAGAGAATACCATGGATAACTGTGATTATGAGCATCATGGGGTGTTGTGATGATAAGTGTTATGGAATATTGTGATCACAACGGTTTGGAGCATTGTGGTTACAGAGGTCATGGAGCATTTTGATTTCCTTGTGATGACAATAACCTGAAGCATTATGATGATGGGCATGGTGCATTGTGATGATAGGATTCATGGAGCTTTGAGATGAAAATGGGCATCGAGCATTTTGATAACAAGGGTCTTGGAGCATTGTGATGACAAGGGCATGGAGCATTGTGATGAGAAGTCCATGGAACATTCTGATGACATGCGTCATGGAGCTTTCTGATGACAAGGGCATGGAGCATTGTGATTACAGGGGTCTTGGAACATTGTGATGACAAGTGTCATGGAGCCTTGTGAATGACAAGGCCGTGGAACATTGTGATGGCAGGGGTCATGGAACATTGTTATGACAGGTGTAATGGAGCATTGTGATGAGAAGGGCAGGAAGCATTGTTGTGAAATGGTTCATGGATTATTGTGATGAGAGTGGGCATGGAGCATTGTGATGACAAGAGCACAGAACGCTGTGATACATGGGTCATGGAGGATTGTAATGACAAGGGCATTGAGCATTGTGATGACAAGTGTCATGGAGCTTTGTGATGACAAGGGCATGGAGCAATGTGATGAGAGTGTTCATGGAGCATTGTGATGACAATGACATGGAGCATTGTGATGTCAAGTGTCATGGAGTTTTGTGATGACAAGTGTCATGGAGCATTTTGATGACAAGGGCATGGTGCATTGTGATGAGAAGGGCAGGGAGCAGTTTGAGGACAGGGTCATGCAGCAATTTGATGAAAATTGTAATGGTACATTTTGATGACAGGTGTTATAGAACATTGTGATGTCAGGGGTAATGGAGCTTTGTGATGAAAAGGGTCATGGAGCATTTTGATGACAGGGGCTGTGGAACACTGTGATGTCAGGGGTCATGGAACATTTTGATGATAAGGGGATGTAGCATTGTGATGACAGGGGTCATGGAACATTGTGATTACAGGGGTGAGGGAGTGATGTGATGACTAGTGATGGAACATTATGATATCTCATGTGAGAGAGCATTTTGATGAGAAGTGCATGGAGCATTGGGATTACAAGGTTTATGGAGCATATCGTTGACAAGGTTGTGGATCGTTGTGATGAAAAGCGCGTGGCACATTGTGATGACAAGGGCCATGGAGCATTGTTCTGACAAAGGCATGGAGCATTGTGATGACAAGAGTCACGGAGCATTGTGATGAAAAGCTCATGGAACATTGTGGTTACAAAGGTCACAAATCCTTGTGATGAGGCGGGCATGGACCACTGTGATGACAACGTTACGAAGCACTGTCATGACTGGAGTCACGGAGCATTGTGATGACAGTGGTCATGGAGCATTGTGATGAAAAGGGCATGGAGCATTGTGATGACAGAGGTCATGGAGAATTTTGATTTCATTGTGCTGACAATAGCCGGAAGCATTATGATGATGGGCATGATGCATTGTGATGACAGGGTTCATGGAGCATTGAGATGAAAAGGGGCATGGAGCATTGTGATTACAGGGGTCTTGGAGCATTGTGATGACAAGTGTCATGGAGCCTTGTGATGACAAGGCCGTGGAACATTGTGATGGCAGGGGTCATGGTGCATTGTTATGACAGGGGCAATGGAGCATTGTGATGAGAAGGGCATGGAACATTTTGGTTAAAAAGGTCACAGAGACTGTTGATGATGAGGGCATGGACCATTGTGATGACAAAGTTCATGAAGCATTGTGATGACTGGATTCACGGAGCATTGTGATGACAGGTGTCATGGAGGATTGTGATAACAAGGGCATGGAGCACTGTGATGACAAGGGCATGGAACATTGGTCTAATAAGTTTCATGGATTATTGCGATGACAGTTGTAATGGAGCATTGTGATGACCAGGTCGTGCTGTATTGTGAAGAGAGGTGTCAGGGAGCATTGTGATGACATATGTAATGGCCCATTGTGATGACAATGGCTTGGAGCATTGTGATGACAAGGGTCAGGGAGCATTGTGCTGACTAGTGCATGGAGCATTGTGATGACGAGGGCATGGAACATTATGGTTACAGGGTTCTTGGAACATTGTGATGACAAGGGTCATGGAGCCTTGTGATAACAAGGCCGTGGAATATTGTGATGGCAGTGGTCATGGAGCATTTTTATGACAGAAGAAATGGAGAATTTTGATGAGAAGGGCAGTGAGCATTGGTCTGAAATATTTCATGGATTATTGTGATGTGAGTGGGCATGGAGCATTGTGAGGATAAGGGCATGGAACACTGTGATACATGGGTCATGGAGGATTGTAATGACAAGGGCATGGAGCATTGTGATGGGAAGAGCATCGAGCACTGTGATGACAAGTGTCATGGAGCATTGTGATGACAAGGGCATGGAGCAATGTGATGAGATTGTTCATTGAGCACTGTAACGACAATGACATGGAGCATTTTGATGCCAAGGGTCATGGAGCTTTGTGATGACAAAGTCATGGAGCATTTTGATGACAAGAGTGTGGTGCATTGTGATGCGAAGGGCAGGGAGCATTTTGGTGACAGGGTCATGGAGCAATTTGATGAAAATTGTAATGGAATATTTTGATGACATTGGTTATAAAACATTGTGATAACAGGGGTCATGGAGCTTTGGGATGAAATGGGTCTTGGAGCATTTTGATGACAGGGGTTATGGAAAATTGTGATGTCAGTGGTCATGGAACATTGTGCTGATAAGGGGATGTAGCATTGTGATGACAGGGGTCATGGAACACTGTGATTACAGGGTTGAGGGAGCATTGTGATAACTAGTGATGGAACATTGTGATATCTCAGGTGAGAGAGCATTTGGATGAGAAGTTCATGGAGCATTGTGATTACAAGTTTTATGGAGCACAGCGATGACAAGGTTGTGGTTCATTGTGATAAAAAGCGCGTGGCACATTGTGATGATAAGGGTCATGGAGCATTGTTCTGAAAAAGACATGGAGCATTGTGATGACAAGGGTCACGGAGCATTGTGATGAACTGTTCATGGAGCATTGTGGTTACAAATGACACAGAGCCCTGTGATGACAAACGTTATGAAGCATTGTGATGACTGCAGTCATGGAGCATTGTGAGGAAAGGGGTCATGGAACATTGTGATAACAAGGGCATGGAGCATTGTGAAGACAGGGGCATGGAGCATTGGTCTGAGAAGTTTCAGAAATTATTGTGATGACAGTGGACATCGTGCATTGTGATGACAAGGGAATGGATCATTGGTCTGAGAAGTTTCATAGATTATTGTGATGACAGGGGACATGGTACATTGTGATGACAAGGGCATGGATCATTGTGATGAGAAGGTCATGGAGTATTGTGAAGACAGGTGTCAGGGAGCATTGTGATGACATATGTCATGGTCCATTGCGATGACAAAGGCAGGGAGCATTGTGATGCCAAATGTAATGGAGGATTGTGACGGCAAATATAATGGAGCATTGTGATGATTAGGGCTGGCAGCATATGATGACAATGGCCATTGAGAATTTTCATGACAAGGTCGTGAAGCATTGTGATGACAATGTCCTGCAGTTTTTTATGATAAAACCATGGATCCTTGTGAAGACAAGTCTCATGGAGCATACTGATGAAAAGGGGCATGGAGCATTCTGATTACAGGGGTCTTGGAACATTGTGATAACAAGGGCATGGAGTACTGTGATGAGAAAGGCATGGAACATTGGTCTAATAAGTTTCATGGATTATTGTGAAGACAGTTGGAATGGCGCATTGTGATGACTAGGGCATGGAGCATTGTCATGACCAAGTCATGCAGTATTGTGAAGACAGGTGTCAGGGAGCAATGTGATGACAAGTGTATTGAGAAATGTGATGACAAAGGTCATGGAGCATTTTGATGAAAAGGACATGTAGCATTGTGATGACAGGTGTCTTTGAACATTGTGATGACAGGGGTGAGGTAGTATTGTGACAAATAGTGATGTAGCATTGTAATATCAGTGGTGAGAGAGCATTTTGATGAGAAGTGCGTGGAGCATTGTGATGACAAATTTTAAGGAGCATTGTGATGACAAGATTGTGGAGCACTCTGATGACAAGCACATGGTGCATTGTGATGACATGGGTCATGGACATTTGTGCTGACAAGCGCATGGAGCATTGTGATGACATGGGTCATGGAGCATTGTGCTGACAAGCGCATGGAGCATTGTGATGACAAGGGTCAAAGAGCATTGTGATGAAAAGTTCATGGAGCATTGTGGTTAAACAGGTCACAGAGACTGTTGATGACGAGGGCATGGACCATTGTGATGACAAAGGTCATGAAGCATTGTGATGAGTAGGTCGTGGAGCATTGGGCTGAAAATATTCCTGGATTATTGTGATGACAGGGGTCATGGAGCATTGTGATGTCAAGGGAATGGAGCATGGTTATGACAAGGTCCTGGAGCATTGTGATGAGAAGACCATGTAGACTTGTGATGACAAGTCTCATGGAGCATTCTGATGAAAAGGGACATGGAGCATTGTGATTACAGGGGTCTTGGAGCATTGTGATGACAAGGGCATGGAGCATTGTGATGAGAAGGCCATGAAGCATTCTGATGACATGCGTCATGGAGCATTTTGATGACAAGGGCATGGAGCATTGTGATTACAGGGATCTTGGAGCATTTTGATGAAAATGGCATGGATTATTGTGATGGAAAAAGCATGGAGCCTTGTCATGACAGGGTTCAAGGAGCATACTGACGACAAGTGTCACGGAGCATTGTGATGACAAGTGTATTGAGCCTTGTGATGATAATGATCATGAAGCATTGTGATGAGAAGTCCATGGATAATTGTGATGATGAGCGTCATGGGGAGTTGTGATGATAAGTGTTATGGAACATTGTGATCACAAGGGTTTGGAGCATTGTTATGACACAGGTCATGGAGCATTTTGATTTCATTGTGATGAAAATAGCATGAAGCATTATGATGATGGGCATGGTGCATTGTGATGTCCGGGTTCATGGAGCATTGACATGAAAAGTGGCATGGAGCATTGTGTTTACAGGAGCCTTGTGGCATTGTGATGACAAGGGCATGGAGCATTGTGTTGAGAAGGCCATGGAGCATTCTGATGACATGTGTCATGGAGCTTTGTGAAGACAGGGGCATGGAGCAATGTGATGAGAGCGTTCATGTAGCATTGTGATGACAATGACATGGAACATTGTGATGCCAAGGCTCATGGACATTTGTTCTGACAAGCGCATGCAGCATTGTGATGACAAGGGTAAAAGAGCATTGTGATGAAAAGTTCATGGGGCATTGTGGTTAAAAAGGTCACAGATATTGTTGATGACGAGTGCATGGACGATTGTGATGACAAAGATCATGAAGCATTTTGATGACTGGAGTCACGGAGCATTGTGATGACAGGGTTCATGGAGAATTGTGATAACAAGAGCATGGAGCATTGTGATGACAAGGGCATGGATCATTGGTCTAATATGTTTAATGGATTACTGTGATGACAGTTGGAATGGCGCATTGTGATGACAAAGACGTGGAGCATTGTGATGACCAGGTCATGCTGTATTGTAAATAGAGGTGTCAGGGAGCATTGTGATGACATATGTAGTGGCCCATTGTGATGACAATGGCATGGAGCATTGGGATGCCAAGTGTCATGGAGGATTCTGATGACAAAGGTAATGGAGCATTGTGATGACAATGGCTTGGAGCATTGTGATGAAAAGGGTCAGGGAGCATTTTGCTGACAAGTGCATGGAGAATTGTGATGACAAGGGTCATGGAACATTCTGATGACAAGCTTGTGGAGTATTTTGATGACAATGGCATGGAGCATTGTGATGAAAACGGCATGGGGCCTTGTGATGAAAAAGGCATGGAGCCTTTTCGTGACATGTTTCAAGGAGCATTCTGATGACAAGTGTTAGGAAGCATTGTGATGACAAGTGTATTGAGAATTGTGATGACAAAGTTCATGGAGCATTGTGATGACAAGTGTTATGGGACACTGTAATCAAAAGGGTTTGGAGCATTTTGATGACAGAGGTCATGGATCATTTTGATATCAAGGAACATGGAGCTTTGTGATGACAAGGGCATGAAGCAATGTGATCCCAAGGTTCATGGAGGATTGTGATGACAATGGGAATGGAGTATTGTGATGACAAGCGCATAGAGCATTGTAATGACAAGGTCATGTAGCATTTTGCTGAGAAAGGCATGGAGAATTGTGATGACATGTGTCATGGAGCACTGTGATGACAAGCGTCACGGAGCATTGTGAATACACTGGTCATGGGGCATTGGGATGACAAGGGCATGGATCATTGTGATGACAAGTGTCATGGAGCACTGGGCTGAAAATGTTCATGGAGTGTTGTGATGACAGGGGTCATGGAGCATTGTGATGAGAAGGGAATGGAGCATGGTGATGACAAGGTCCTGGAGCATTGTGAGGAGAAGACCATGGAGACTTGTGATGACAAGTCTCATGGAGCATTCTGATGAAAAGGGGCATGGAGCATTGTGATTTCAGGGGTCTTGGAGCATTGCGATGACAAGGGCATGGAGCATTATGATGAGAAGGCCATGAAGCATTCTGATGACATGCGTCATGGAGCTTTTTGATGACAAGGGCATGGATCATTGTGATTACAGGGATCTTGGAGCATTGTGATGAAAAGGGCATGGATTATTGTGATGACAAAGGCATGGAGCCTTGTCATGACAGGGTTCAAGGAGCATACTGACGACAAGTGTCAGGGAGCATTGTGATGACAAGTGTATTGAGCATTGTGATGACAAAGATCATGGAGCATTGTGAAGAGAAGACCATGGATAATTGTGATGATGAGCGTCATGGGGTGTGGTGATGATAAGTGTTATGGAACATTGTGATCACAAGTGCTTGGAGCATTATGATGACAGAGGTCATGGAGAATATTGATTTCATTGTGATGAAAATAGCCTGAAGCATTATGATGATGGGCATGGTGCATTGTGATGGCAGGGTTCATGGAGCATTGAGATGAAAAGGGGCATGGAGCATTGTGATTACAAGGGTCTTGGAGCATTGTGATGACAAGGGCATGGAGCATTGTGATGAGAAGGCCATGGAACTTTCTGATGACATGCGTCATGGAGCTTTGTGATGACAAGGGCAAGGAGCATTGTGATCACAGGGGCCTTCAGCATTGTGATGACAAGTGTCATGGAACCTTGTGATGACTAGGCCGTGGAACATTGTGATGGCAGTGGTCATGGTGCATTGTTATGACAGAGGTAATGGAGCATTGTGATGAGAAGGGCATGGAACATTGGTCTGAAATGTTTCATGGATTATTGTGATGAGAGTGGGCATGGAGCATTGTGATGACAAGGGTACGGAACACTATGATACATGGGTCATGCAGGATTGTAATGACAAGGGCATGGAGCATTGCGATGAGGAGGGCATCGAGCATTGTGATGAGAAGTGTCATGGAGCTTTGTGATGACAAGGGCATTGAGCAATGTGATGAGAGGGTTCATGGAGCATTGTGATGACAATGACATGGAGCATTGTGATGCCAAGGGTCATGGAGCTTTGTGATGACAAGTCATGGAGCATTTTGATGACAAGGGCATGTAGCATTGTGATGAGAAGGCCATGGAACATTCTGATGACATGCGTCATGGAGCTTTGTGATGAAAATGTCATGGAGTATTGTGATTACAGGGGTCTTTGAGCATTGTGATGACATATGTCATGGTCCATTGCGATGACAATGGCATGGATCATTGGTCTAATAATTTTCATGGATTATTGTGATGACATTTGGAATGGCGCCTTGTGATTACAAGGGCATGGAGCATTGTGATGACCAGGTCATGAAGTATTGTGAAGAGAGGTGTCAGTGAGCATTGTGATGACAAGGGTCACGGAGCATTGTGATGAAATGTTCATGAATGATTGTGGATACAAAGGTAACAGAGCCTTGTGATGATGTGGGCATGGACCATTGTGATCACAAATATTATAAAGCACTGTGATGAGTGGAGTCACAGAGCACTGTGATGACAGGTGTCTTGGAGCCCTGTGATGACAAGAGTCCCGGATCATTGTGTTGTCAGGTGCCTTGGAGTGTTGTGATGACAGCGGTCATTCAGCATTTTGATGATATTGGTCATGGAGCATTGTGATGAGAAGGTCATGGAGCATTTGTCTGAAAATATTCAAGGATTATTGTGATGACAGGTGTCATGGAGCATTGTGATGACAAGGGAATGGAGCATGGTGATGACAAGGTCCTGGAGCATTGTGATGAGATGACCATGGAGACTGGTGATGACAAGTCTCATGGATCATTCTGATGAAAAGGGGCATGGAGCATTTTGATTACAGGGTTCTTAGAGCATTGTGATGACAAGGGCATGGAGCATTGTGAGAAGAAGGCCATGGAACATTCTGATGACATGTGTCATGGAGCTTTGTGATGACAAGGGCATGGAGCATTGTGATTACAGGGGTCTTTGAGCATTGTGATGACATATGTCATGGTCCATTGCGATGACAATGGCATGGAGCATTGCTCTAATCAGTTTCATGGATTATTGTGATGACAGTTGGAATGGCACATTGTGATGACAAGGGCATGGAGCATTGTGATGATCAGGTAATGAAGTATTGTGAAGAGAGGTGTCAGGGAGCATTGTGATAACAATGGTCACGGAGCACTGTGATGAAATGTTCATGGAGCATTGTGGATACAAAGGTAACAGAGCCTTGTGATGATGCAGGCATGGACCATTGTGATGACAAATATTATGAAGCACTGTGATGACTGGAGTCACAGAGCATTGTGATGACAGGGGTCATGGAGCATTGTGATGACAAGGTCCTGGAGCATTGTGAAGAGATGACCATGGAGACTTGTGATGACAAGTCTCATGGAGCATTCTGATGAAAAGGGACATGGAGTATTGTGATTACAGGGGTCCTGGAGCATTGTGATGACAAGAGCATGGAGCATTGTGAGGAGAAGTGCATGGAGCATTCTGATGACATGCGTCATGGAGCATTGTGCTGAGAAAGGCATAGAGCATTGTGATGACAGGGGTTAAAGAGCATTGTGAAGAAAATTTCATGGAGCATTGTGGTTTAAACGGTCACAGAGACTGTTGATGATGAGGGCATGGACCATTGTGATGACAAAGGTCATGAAGCATTGTGATGACTGGAGTCACGGAGCATGGTGATGACAGGGGTCATTGTGCATTGTGATAACAAGGGCATGGAGCATTGTGATGACAATGGTATGGAACATTGTGATAACCAGGTGATGCAGTATTGTGAAGACAGGTGTCAGGGAGCATTGTGATGACATATATAATGGTCCATTGTGATGACAATGTCATGGAGCTTTGTGATGCCAAGTGTCATGGAGGATTCTGATGACAAATGTAATGGAGCATTGTGATGACAATGGCTTCGAGCATTGTGATGACAAGGGTCAGGGAGCATTGTGCTGACAAGTGAATGGAGAATAGTGATGACCAGGGTCATGGAGCATTCTGGTGACAAGCTTGTGGAGTATTTTGATGACAATGGCATGGAGCATTGTGATGAAAACAGCATGGGGCATTGTGATGAAAAAGGCATGGAGCCTTTTCGTGACAGGGTTCAAGGAGCATTCTGACGACAAATGTCAGGGAGCATTGTGATGACAATGTACTGAGAATTGTGATGACAATGGTCATGGAGCATTGTGATGAAAAGTGCATGGAGTATTGTGATGACAGGCATCAAGGAGCGTTGTGATGACAAGTGCTATGGAACATTGTGGTCACAAGGGTTTGGAGCATTTTGATGACATTGGTCATGGATCATTTTGATTTCAAGGAGCATGGAACATTGTGATGACAAAGGCATGAAGCAATGTGATCCCAAGGTTCATGGAGGATTGTGATGACAATGGTAATGGAGTATTGTGATGACAAGCGCATAGAGCATTGTAATGACAAGGTCATGTAGCATTCTGCTGACAAAGGCATGGAGCATTGTGATGGCATGTGTCATGGAGCACTGTGATGACAAGTGTCACGGAGCATTTTGAATGCAGGTGTCATGGAGCATTGGGATCACAAGGGCATGGATCATTGTGATGACAAGGGTCATGGAGCATTGGGCTGAAAATATTCATGGAGTATTGTGATGACAGGGTTCATGGAACATTGTGATGACTAGGGAATGGAGCATTGTAATGACAAGAGTCCCGGATCATTCTGTTGTCAGGTGTCATGGAGTGTAGTGATGACAGTGGTCATGGAGAATTGTGATGATATTTGTCATGGAGCATTGTGATGAGAATGTCATGGATTATTTGGCTGAAAATATTCATGGAGTATTGTGATGACAGTGGTCATGGAGCATTGTGATGACAAGGGAATGGAACATGGTGATGATAGCGGTCATGGATTATTTTGATTACAGGGGTGAGGGAGGATTGTGATGACTAGTGAGAGAATATGGTGATATCTCAGGGGAGAGAACATCTGGATGAGAAGAGCATGGAGAATTGTGATTACAAGGTTTATGGAGCATAGCGATGACAAGGTGGTGGATCATTGTGATGGAAAGCCCGTGGCACATTTTCATGACCAGGGTCATGGAGCATTGTTCTGACAAAGGCATGGAGCATTGTGATGACAAGGGTCATGGAGCATTGTGATGAAAAGTTCATGGAGCATTTTTGTTACAAATGTCACATAGCCTTGTGATGACGCGGGCATGGACCGTTGTGATGAGAAATATTATGAAGCATTGTGATGACTGGAGTCACGGAGCATTGTGTTGACAGGGGTCATGGAGCATTGTGATGACAACGTCATGGAGCATTGTGATGAGAAAGTCATGTAGAATTGTGAAGACAGGTGTGAGGGAGCATTGTGATGACATATGTCATGGTCCATTTCGATGACAATGGCATGGTGCATTGTGATGCCAAATGTAATGGAGGATTGTGATGACAAATATAATGCAGCATTGTGATGACTAGGGCTTGGAGCATTATGATGACAAGGGCCATTGAGAATTTTCATGACAATGTCGTGAAGCATTGTTATGACAAGGTCCTGGAGCACTATGATGAGAAAACCATGGAGCCTTGTGATGACAGGTCTCATGGAGCATACTGATGAAAAAGGCATGGAGCATTCTGATTACAGGGGTCTTGGAACATTGTGATAGCAAGGGCATGGAGCATTGTGATGACAAGTGCATGGAACATTGATCTAATAAGTTTCATGGATTATTGTGAAGACAGTTGGAATGATGCATTGTGATGACAGTGGTCATGGAGCATTGTTATGATATTGGTCAAGGAGCATTGTGATGAGAAGGTCATGGAGCATTGGGTTGAAAATATTCATAGAGTATTGTGATGACAGGGGTCATGGAGCATTGTGATGACTACGTAATGGAGCATGGTGATGACAATGTCCTGGACCACTGCGATGAGATGACGATGGAGACTTTTGATGACAAGTCTCATGGAGCATTCTGATGAAAAGGGGAATGGAGCATTGTGATTACAGGGGTCTTGGAGCATTGTGATGACAAGGGCATGGAGCATTGTGAGGAGAAGGCCATGGAACTTTCTGATGGCATGTGTCATGGAGCTTTGTGATGACAAGGGCATGGAGCATTGTGATTACAGGGGTCTTGGAACTTTGTGATGACAAGGGTCATGGAGCCTTGTGATGACAAGGCCATGGAACATTTTGATGGCAGGGGTCATGGAGCATTGTTATGACAGAGGTAATGGAGCATTGTGATGAGAAGGGCATTGAGCATTGGTCTGAAATGTTTCATGGTTTATTGTGATGAGAGTGGGCATGGAGCATTGTGATGACATGGGCACGGTACACTGTGATACATGGGTCATGGAGAATTGTAATGACAAGGGCATGGAGCATTGTGATGAGAAGGGCATCGAGCATTGTGATGACAAGTGTCACAGAGCTTTTGATGACAAGGGCATGGAGCAATGTAATGAGATGGTACATGGATCTTTGTGATGACAATGACATGGAACACTGTGATGCCAAGGGTCATGGAGCTTTGTGATGACAAAGGTCATGGAGCATTTTGATGACAAGTGTGTGGTGCATTGTGATGAGAAGGGCAGGGAGCATTTTGATGACAGGGTCATGCAGCAATTTGATGAAAAATGTAATGGAACAGTTTCATGACATGCGTTATAGAACATTGTGTTGCCAGGGATCATGGAGCTTTGGGATGAAAAGGGTCATGGAGCATTTTGATCACAGGGGTTATGGAACATTGTGATGTCAGGGTTCAAGGAACATTGTGCTGATAAGGGGATGCAGCATTGCGATGACAGGGGTCATGGAACATTGTGATAACAGAGTTGAGCGAGGATTGTGATGACTAGTGATGGAACATTGTGATATCACATGTGAGAAAGCATTTGGATGAGAAGTGCATGGAGCATTGTGATTACAAGGTTTATGGAGCATAGCAATGACAAGGTTGTGGATCATTGTGATGAAAAGCGCATGGTACATTGTGATGAAAATGGTCATTGTTCTGACAAAGGCATGGAGCATTGTGATGACAAGGGTCACGGAGAATTGTGATGAAATGTTCATGGAGCATTGTGGTTACCAATGTCACAGAGCCTTGTGATAACGCGTTCATGGACCGTTGTGATGACAAACGTTATGAAGCATAGCGATGACTGGAGTCACGGAGCATTGTGATGACAGGGGTCATGGAGCATTGTGATGACAAGGGCATGGAGCATTGTGATGACAGGGGCATGGATCATTGGTATGACAATTTTCATAGATTATTGTGATGTCAGTGGACATGGTGCATTGTGATGACAAGGGAATGGAGCATTGTGAAGACATGGGCATGGAGTATTGTGAAGACAGGTGTCAGGGAGCATTGTGATGACTTATGTCATGGTCCATTGCGATGACAATAGCATGGAGCACGGTGATGCCAAATATAATGGAGGATGTGATGACAAATATAATGGAGCATTGTGATGACTAGGGCTTGGAGCATTATGTTGACATGGGCCATTGAGAATTTTCATGACAATGTCGTGAAGCATTGTGATGACAAGTCCTGGAGCATTGTGATGAGAAAACCATGGAGGCTTGTGATGACAAGTCTCAAGGAGCATACTGATGAAAAGGGGCGTGGAGCATTCTGATTACAGGGGACTTGGAACATCGTGATACAAGGGCAAGGAACATTGTGATGACAAGGGCATGCAGTATTGTGAAGAGAGGTGTCAGGGAGCATTGTGATGACATATGTAATGGCCCAATGTGATGACAATGGCATGGAGCATTGTGATGCCAAGTGTCATGGAGGATTCTGATGACAAAGGTAATGGAGCTTTGTGATGACAAGAGTTTGGAGCATTGTGATGACAAGGGTCAGGGAGCATTGTGTTCACAAGTGCATGGAGAATTGCGATGACAAGGGTCATGGAGCATTCTGATGACAAGCTTGTGGAGTATTTTGATGACAATGGCATGGAGCACTGTGATGAAAATGGCATGGGGCATTGTGATGAAAAAGGAATGGAGCCTTTTGTGACTGGGTTCAAGGAGCACTCTGACGACAATGTCAGGGAGCATTTTGATGACAAGTGTATTGAGAATTGTGATGACAAAGGTCATGGAGCATTGTGAAGAAAAGGGCATGGAGTATTGTGATGACAGGCATCATGGAGCTTTGTGATGACAAGTGTTACAGAACACTGTGATCACAAGGGTTTGGAGCATTGTGATGACAGAGGTCATGGATCATTTTGATTTCAAGGATCAGGGAGCATTGTGATGACAAGGGCATTAAGCAATGTGATCCCAAGTTTCATGGAGGATTGTGATGACAATGATAAAGGAGTATTGTGATGACAAGTGCATAGAGCATTGTAATGCCAAGGTCATATAGCATTTTGCTGACAAAGGCATGGAGCATGGTGATGACATGTGTCATGGAGCACAGTGATGAAAAGCATCACGGAGCACTGTGAATACACGGGTCATGGAGCATTGGGATGACAAGTGCAAGTATCATTGTGATGACATTGGTCATGGAGCATTGGGCTGAAAAATTTAATGGAGTATTGTGATGACAGGGGTCATGGAGCATTGTGATGATATTGGTCATGGAGCATTGTGATGAGAATGTCATGGAGCATTGGGCTGAAAATGTTCATGGAATATTGTGATGATATGGGTCATGGAGCATTGTGATAACAAGGGAAAGGAGCATGGTGATGAAAAGGTCCTGGAGCATTGTGATGAGATGACCATGGAGACTTGTTATGACAAGTCTCATGGAGCATTCTGATGAAAAGGGTCATGGAGCATTGTGATTACAGGGGTCTTGGAGCATTGTGATGACAAGGGCATGGAGCATTGTGAGGAGAAAGCCATGGAACATTCTGATGACATGCGTCATGGATTTTTGTGATGACAAGTGCATGGAGCACTGTGATGACAATGCCGTGGAACACTGTGATGGCAGGGGTCATGGAGCATTGTTATGAGAGAGGTAATGGAGAATTGTGATGAGAATGGCATTGACCATTGGTCTGAAATATTTCATGGATTATTGTGATGAGAGTGGGCATGGAGCATTGTGATGACAAGGGGATGGTACACTGTGATACTTGGGTCATGGAGGATTGTAATGACAAGGCATGGAGCATTGTGAAGAGAAGGGCATCGAGCATTGTGATGACAAGTGTCATAGAGCTTTGTGATGACAAGGGCATGGGGAAATGTGATGAGAGGGTTCATGGAGCATTGTGATGGCAATGACATGGAGCATTGTGATGCCAAGGGTCATGGAGCATTATGATGACAAATGTCATGGAGCATTTTGATGACAATGGTGTGGTGCATTGTGATGAGAAGGGCAGGGAGCATTTTGATGACAGGGCCATTGAGCAATTTGATGAAAAGTGTAATGGAATATTTTGATGACAGGGGTTATAGAACATTGTGATGTCATGGGCATGGAGCTTTGGGATGAAAAGGGTCATGGAGCATTTTGATGACAGGGGTTATGGAACATTGTGATGTCAGGGGTCATGGAACATTGTGTTGATAAGGGGATGTAGCATTGTGATGAGAGGGGTCATGGAGCATTTTGATGACAGGGGTTATGGAACATTGTGATGTCAGGGGTCATGGAACATTGTGTTGAAAAGGGGATGTAGCATTGTGATGACAGGGGTCATGGAACACTGTGATTACAGGGGTGAGGGAGGATTGTGATAACTAGTGATGGAACATGGTGATATCTCAGGTGAGAGAGCATTTGTATGAGAAGTGCATGGAGCATTGTGATTACAAAGTTTATGGACCATAGCGATGACAAGGTTGTGGATCATTTTGATGAAAAGCGCGTGGCACATTGTGATGACAAGGGTCATGTAGCATTGTTCTGACAAAGGCATGGAGCACTGGGATGACAAAGGTCACATAGCATTGGGATGAAATTTCATGGAGCATTGTGGGTACAAAGGACACAGAGCCTTGTGATGATGCGGGCATGGACTGTTGTGATAACAAACGTTATGAAGCATTGTGATGACCGGAGTCACGGAGCATTGTGATGACATGGGTCATGGAACATTGTGATGACATGTGTCATGGAGCACTGTGCGGAGAAAGGCATAGAGCATTGTGATGACAAGGGTCAAAGAGCATTGTGATGAAAAGTTCATGGAGCATTGTGGTTAAAAAGGTCACAGAGACGGTTGATGACGAGGGCATGGACCATTATGAGGACAAAGGTCATGAAGCGTTGTGATGATTGGAGTCACGGAGCATTGTGATGACAGGGATCATGGAGCATTGTGATGACAATGGCATGGAGCATTGTGAGGACAAGGGCATGGAACATTGGTCTAATAAGTTTCATGGATTTTTGAGATGACATTTGGAATGGCGAATTGTGATGACAAGGGCATGGAGCATTGTGAAGACCAGGTCATGCAGTATTGTGAAGACAGGTGTCTGGGAGCATTGTGATGATATATGTAATGGCCCATTTTGATGACAATGGCATGGAGCATTTTGATGCCAATTGTCATGGAGGATTCTGATGACAAAGGTAATGGAGCATTGTGATGACAATGGCTTGGAGCATTATGATGAAAAGTGTCAGGGAGCATTGTGCTGACAAGTGCATGGAGAATTTTGATGACAAGGGTCATGGAGCATTCTGATGACAAGCTTGTGGAGTATTTTGATGACAAAGGCATGGAGCATTGTGATGAAAACGGCATGGGGCATTGTGATGAAAAAGGCATGGAGCCTTTTCCTGACAGTGTTCAAGGAGCATTCTGATGACAAGTGTCAGGGAGCATTGTGATGACATGTATATTGAGAATTGTGATGACAAAGGTCATGGAGCATTGTGATGAAAAGGGCATGGAGTATTGTGATGACAGGCGTCATGGAGCTTTGTGATGAAAAGTGTTATGGAACATTGTGATCACAATGGTTTGGAGCACTGTGATGACAGAAGTCATGGATCATTTTGATTTCAAGGAGCATGGAGCATTGTGATGACAAGGGCATGAAGCAATGTGATCCCAAGGTTCATGGAGGATTGTGATGACAATGGAAATGGAGTATTGTGATGACAAGCGCACAGAGCATTGTAATGAAAAGGTCATGTAGCATTTTGCTGACAAAGGCATGGAGCATTGTGATGACATGTGTCCTGGAGCACTGTGATGAAAAGCTTCACGGAGCATTGTGAATACAGGGGTCATGGAGCATTGGGATGACAGGGGCATGGATTAGTTTGATGACAAGGGTCATGGAGCACTGGGCTGAAAATGTACATGGAGTGTTGTGATGACAAGGGTCATGGAGCATTGTGATGAATAGGGCATGGAACATTGTGATGAGAAGGCCATGGAGGATTCTGATGACATGCGTCTTGGAGATTTGTGAGGACAAGTGCATGGAGCATTGTGATTACATGGATCTTGGAGCATTGTGATGGAATGGGCATGGATCATTGTGATGAAAATGGCATGGAGCCTTGTCATGATAGGGTTCAAGGAGCATACTGACGACAAGTGTCAGGGAGCATAGCGGTGACAATTGTATTGAGGATTGTGATGACAAAAGTCATGGTGCATTGTGATGAGAAGACCATGGATAAGTGTGATGATGAGCGTCATGGGGTGTTGTGATGATAAGTGTTATGGAACATTGTGATCACAAGGGTTTAGAGCATTATGATGTCAAAGGTCATGGAGAATATTGATTTCATTGTGATGACGATAGCCTGAAGCATTATGATGATGGACATGGTGTATAGTGATGACAGGGTTCATGGAGCATTGAGATGAAAAGGGACATGGAGCATTGTGATTACAAGTGTCTTGGAGCATTGTAATGACAAGGGCATGGAGCATTGTGATGAGAAGGCCATGGAACATTCAGACGACATGTGTCATGGAGCTCTGTGATGACAAGGGCATGGAGCATGGTGATTTCAGGGGTCTTGAGCACTGTGATGACAAATGTCATGGAACCTTGTGATGACTAGGCCCTGGAACACTGTGATGGCGGGGTCATGGAGCATTGTTATGAAAGGTGTAATGGAGCATTTTGATGAGAAGGGCATGGAACATTGGTCTGAAATATTTCATGGATCATTGTGATGAGAGTGGGCATGGAGCATTGTGAGGACTAGGGCAGGGAACACTGTGATACATGGGTCATGCAGGATTGCAATGACAAGGACATGGAGCATTGTGATGAGAAGGCCATTGAGCATTGTAATGACAAGTTTCATGGAGCTTTGTGATGACAAGGGAATGGGGCAATATGATGAGAGGGTTCATGGAGCATTGTGATGACAATGACATGGAGCATTGTTATGCCCAGGGTAATGGAGCATTGTGATGACAACTCATGGAGCGTTTTGATGATAAGGGTGTGGTGCATTGTGATGAGAAAGGCAGGGAGCATTTTGATGACCGGATCATGCCGCAATTTGATAAAAAGTGTAATGGAACATTTTGATGGCATGGGTTATAGAACATTGTGATGTCAGGGGTCTTGGAGCTTTGGGATGAAAAGGGTCATGGAGCATTTTGATGACAGGGGTTATGGAACATTGTGATGTCAGGGGTCATGCAACATTATGATGATAACGGGATGTACCAGTGTGATGACAGTGTCATGGAACATTGTGATTACAGGGGTGAGGGGGTATTGTGATGACTACTGATGGAACATTGTGATATCTCTGGTGAGAGAGCATTTTGATGAGAAGTGCGTGGAGCATTGTGATTACAAGGTTTATGGAGCATTGCAATGACAAGGTTGTGGACATTTGTGATGAAATGCGTGTGGCACATTGTGATGAAAATTTTCATGGAGCATTGTTCTGACAAAGACAAGTAGCACTGTGATGACAAGGGTCACAGATAATTGTGATGAAAAGTTCATGGAGCATTGTTGTTACAAAGGTCACAGAGCCTTGTGATGACACGGGCATGGACCATTGTGATGACAAACTTTATGAAGCACTGAGATAACTGGCGACACGGAGCATTGTGATGACAGGTGTCATGGAACATTGTGATGACAAGGGCATGGAGCCTTGTGTTGACAGGGGCATGGAGCATTGGTCTGACAAGTTTCATAGTTTATTGTTATGACAGTGGGCATGGTGCATTGTGATGACAAGGGCATGGAGCATTGTGATGAGAAGATCATGGATTATTGTGAAGACAGGTTTCAGGGAGCATTGTGATGACATATGTCATGGTCCATTGCGATGACAATGGCATGGAGCATTGTGATGCCAAATGTAATGGAGGATTGTGATGACAAACATAATGGAGCATTGTGATGGTTAGGGCTTGGAGCATTATGATGACAAGGGCCATTGAAAATTTTCATGACAAGGTCGTGAAGCATTGTGATGACAAGGTCCTGGAACATTGTGATGACAAAACCATGGAGCCTTGTGATGACAAGTCTCATGGAGCATACTGATGTAAAGGGGCATGGAACATTGTGATTACAGGGGTCTTGGAACACTGTGATGACAAGGGCATTGAGCATTGTGAGGAGAAGACCAAGGAGCATTTTGATGGCGTGCGTCATTGAGCTTTGTGATGACAAGGGCATGGAGCATTGTTATTATATGGTTCTTGGAGCATTGTGATGAAAATGGCATGGATAATTGTGAGGAAAAAAGCATGGAGACTTGTCATGAAAGGGTTCAAGGAGCATACACACAACAAGTGTCAGGGAGCATTTTGATGACAAGTGTATTGAGCATTGTGATAACGAAGGTCATGGAGCATTGTGATGGGAAGACCATTGATAATTGTGATGACGAGCATCATGGGGCATTGTGATGACAAGTGTTATGGAATATTGTGATCACAAGGTTTTGGAGCATTGTTATGACAGAGGTGATGGAGCATTTTGATTTCATTGTGATGACAATAGCATGAATCATTATGATGATGGGCATGGTGCACTGTGATGACAGGGTTCATGGATCATTGAGATGACAAAGGTCATGGAGCATTTTGATGGCAAGGTCATTGTGCATTGTGATGAGAAGGGCAGGGAGCATTGTGATGACAGGGCCATAGAGCAATTTGATGAAAAGTGTCATGGAACATTTTGATGACAGGTGTTATGGAACATTTTGATGTCAGGGGTCATCGAACATTGTGATGATAAGTGCATGTAGAATTGTGCTGACAGGAGATATGGAACATTGTGATGACAGGGGTGAGGGAGTATTGTGACAAATAGTGATGTAGCATTGTGATATCAGTGTTGAGAGAGCATTTTGATGAGAAGTGCATGGAGCATTGTGATGACAAATTTTATGGAACATTGTGATGACAAGATTGTGGAGCACTGTGATGACAATCGCATGGTGCACTGTGATGACATGTGTCATGGAGCATTGTGCTGACAAGCGCATGGAACATTGTGATGACAAGGGTCATGGAGCATTGTGCTGAAAAAGGCATAGAGCATTGTGATGACAAGGGTCAAAGAGCATTGTGATGAAAAGTTCATGGAGCATTGTGGTTAAAATGGTCACAGGGACTGTTAATGACGAGGGCATGGACCATTGTGATGACAAATGTCATGAAGCATTGTGATAACAGGAGTCATGGTACATTGTGATGACAGGGGTCATGGAGAATTGTGATAACAAAGGCATGGAACATTGTGATGACAAGGGCATGGAACATTGGTCTAATAAGTTTCATCGATTATTGCGATGACCGTCGGAATGGCGCATTGTGATGACAAGGGCATGGAGCATTGTGAAGACCAGGTCATGCAGTATTGTGAAGACAGGTGTCAGGGAGCATTGTGAATGCATATGTAATGGCCCATTGTGATGAAAATGGCATGGAGCATTTTGATGCCAAGGGTCATGGAGGACTCTGATGACAAAGTTCATGGAGCATTGTGACGACAATGTCTTGGAGCATTGTGATGACAAGTGTCAGGGAGAATTTTGCTGCCAAGTGCATGGAGAATTCTGATGACAAGGGTCATGGAGCATTCTGATGACAAGATTGGGGAGCATTTTGATGACAATGACATGGAGCATTGTGATGAAAACGGCCAGGGGCATTGTGATGAAAAAGGCATAGAGGCTTTTCGTGACAGGGTTCAAGGAACATTCTGATGACAAGTGTCAGGGAGCATTGTGACGACAAGTGTTTTGAGAATTGTGATGACACAGGTCATGGAGCATTGTGATGAAAAGGGCATGGAGTATTGTGATGACAGGCATCATGGAGCGTTGTGATGATAAGTGTTATGGAACATTGTGATCACAAGGATTTGGAGCATTGTGATGACAGAGGTCAGGGATTATTTTGATTTCAAGGACCATGGAGCATTTTGATGATAAGCGCATGAAGCAATGTGATCCCAAGGTTCATGGAGGATTGTGATGGCAATGGAAATGGAGTATTGTAATGACAAGCACATAGAGCATTGTAATGACAAGGTCATGTAGCATTTTGCTGACAAAGGCATGGAGCATTGTGATGACAGGTGTCATGGAGCACTGTGATGACAAACGTCATGGAGCATTGTGAATAGAGGGGTCATGGAGCATTGGGATGACAAGGGCATGTATCATTTTGATGACAAGGGTCATGGAGCACTGGGCTGAAAATGTTCATGGAGTGTTGTGATGACAGGGGTCATGGAGCACTGTGATGACTAGGGAATGGAGCATTGTGATGACAAGAGTCCCGGATCATTGTCTTGTCAGGTGTCATGGAGTGTTGTGATGACAGTGGTCATGGAGCATTGTGATGATATTGGCCATGGAGCATTGTGATGTGTAGGTCGTGGAACATTGGGCTGAAAATATTCATGGATTATTGTGATGACAGGGGTCATGGAGCATTGTGATGACATGGGAATGGAGCATGGTGATGACAAGGTCCTGGAGCATTGTGATGAGAAGACCATGGAGACTTGTGATGAAAAGTCTCATGGAGCATTCTGATGCAAAGGGACATGGAGAATTGTGATTACAGTGGTCTTGGAGCATTGTGATGACTAGGGCATGGAGCATTGTGAGGAGAAGGCCATGGAGCATTCTGATGACATGCATCATGGAGTTTTGTGATGACAAGGGCATGGAGCATTTGTGATTACAGGGATCTTGGAACATTGTGATGAAAAGTGCATGGATCATTGTGATTAAAAAGGCATGAAGCCTTGTCATGACAGGGTTCAAGGAGCATACTGACGACAAGTGTCACGGAGCATTGTGATGACAAGTGTATTGAGCATTGTGATGACAAAGATCATGGAGCATTGTGATGAGAAGACCATGGATAATTGTGATGATGAGCGTCATGGGGTGTTGTGATGATAAGGTTTATGGAACATTGTGATCACAAGGGTTTGGAGCATTATGATGACAGAGGTCATGGAGAATACAGATTTCATTGTGATGACAATAGCCTGAAGCATTATGATAATGGTCATGGTGCATTGTGATGACAGGGTTCATAGAGCATTGAGATGAAAAGGGGCATGGACCATTGTGATTACAATGGTCTTGGAGCATTGTGATGACAAGGGCATGGAGCATTGTGATGAGAAGGCCATGGAACACAATGATGACATGTGTCATGGAGCTTTGTGATGACGGGCATGGAGCATTTTGATTTCAGAGGTCTGGATCATTGTGATGACAAGTGTCATGGAATCTTGTGATGACTAGGCCCTGGAATATTGTGATGGCAAGGGTCATGGTGTATTGTTATGAAAGGTTTAATATAGCCTTTTGATGAGAAGGGCATGGAACATAGGTCTGAAATGTTTCATGGATTATTGTGATGAGAGTGGGCATGGAGCATTGTGATGACAAGGGCACGGAACACTTTGATACATGGGTTATGCAGGATTGCACTGACAAGGGCATGGAGCATTGTGATGAGAAGGGCATCGAGCATTGTGATGACAAGTGTCATGGAGCTTTGTGATGACAAGGGAATGGAGCAATATGATGAGAGGGTTCATGGAGCATTGTGATGACAATGACATGGAGCATTGTGATGCCAAGGGTCATGGAGCTTTGTGATGACAAGTCATGGAGCATTTTGATGACAAGGGCATGGTGCATTGTGATGAGAAGTGCAGGGAGCATTTTGATGACCATGTCATGCAGCAATTTGATAAAATGTGTAATGGAACATTTTGATGGCAGGGGTTATAGAACATTGTGATGTCAGGGGTCTTGGAGCTTTGGGATGAAAAGTGTCATGGAGCATTTTGATGACAGTTGTTATGGAACATTGTGATGTCAGCGGTCATGGAACATTGTGATGATAAGGGGATGTAGCTTTGTGATGACAGTGTCATGGAACATTGTGATTACAGAGGTGAGGGAGTATTGTGATAACTAGTGATGGAACATTGTGATATCTCTGGTGAGAGAGCATTTTGATGAGAAGTGCATGGAGCATTGTGATTACAAGGTTTATGGAACATTACAATGAGAAGCTTGTGGACCGTTGTAATGAAATGTGCATGGCACATTGTGATGACAATTGTCATTGTGCATTGTTCTGACAAAGACATGGAGCATTGTGATGACAAGTGTCACAGAGAATTGTGATGAAATGTTCATGGAGCATTGTGGTTACAAAAGTTACAGAGCCTTGTTATGACGCAAGCATGGACCATTGTGATGACAAACGTTATGAAACATTATGATGACTGGAGTCACGGAGCATTGTGATGACAGGGGTCATGGAGCATTGTGATGACAAGGGCATGTAGCATTGTGATGACAGGGGCATTGAGCATTGGTCTGCCAAGTTTCATAGATTATTGTGATGACAGTGGGCATGGTGCATTGTGATGACAAGGGCATGGAGCATTGTGATGAGAAGGTCATGGAGTATTATGAAGACAGGTGTCAGGGAGAATTGTGATGACATATGTCATGGTCCATTGCAATGGCAATGGCATGGAGCATTATGATGCCAAATGTAATGGAGAATTGTGATGACAAATATAATAGAGATTTGTGATGATTAGGGCTTTGAGCATTATGATGACAAGGGCTATTGAAAATTTCCCTGACAAGGTCGAGAAGCATTGTGATGACAAGGTCCTGGAGCATTGTGATGACAAAGCATGGAGCCTTGTGATGACAAGTCTCATGGAGCATACTGATGAAAAGGGGCCTGGAGCATTGTTATTACCAGGGTCTTGGAACATTGTGATGAAAAGGGCATTGAGCATTGTGAGGAGAAACCAAGGAGCATTCTGATGGCATGCGTCATTGAGCTTTGTGATGACAAGGCATGGATCATTGTGATTACATGGGTCTTGGAACATTGTGATGACAAGGGCATGGATCATTGTGATGAAAAAGGCCTGGAGCCTTGTCATGACATGGTTCAAGTAGCATACAGACAACAATTGTCAGGGAGCATTTTGAGGACAAGTGTATTGAGCATTGTGATGACAACGGTCATGGGGCATTGTGATGAGAAGGCCATTGATAATTGTGTTGACGAGCGTCATGGGGCATTGTGATGACAAATGTTTTGGAATATGGTGATCACAAGGTTTTGGAACATTGTTATGACAGAGATCATGGAACATTTTGATTTCATTGTGATGACAATAGCAAGAAGCATTATGATGATGGGCATGGTGCATTGTGATGACAGGGTTCATGGATCAATGAGATGAAAAGTGACATAGAGCATTTTGATTAAAGGGTTCTTGGAGCATTGTGATGAGAAGGGTCATGGAGCTTTGTGATGACAAGGCCATGGAACATCGTGATGGCAGGGGTCATGGAACATTTTTATGACAGTGGTAATGGAGCATTGTGATGGCAAGGGCATGGAGCATTGTGATGAGACGGCCATGGAGCAATCTGATGACATGTGTCATGGAGCTTTTTGAAGACAAGGGCATGGAGCAATGTGATGCCAAGGGTCATGGATCTTTGTGATGACAAGTTCATGGAGCATTTTGATGGCAAGGGCGTGGTGCATTGTGATGAGAAAGGCAGAGAGCATTCTGATGACAGGGCCATGGAGCAATTTGATGAAGTGTCATGGAACATTTTGATGACAGGTGTTATGGAACATTGTGATGTCAGCGGTCATCGAACATTGTGATGATAAGTACATGTAGCATTGTGTTGACAGGAGTCATGGAACATTGTGATGAAAGGGGTGAGGGAGTATTGTGACAAATAGTGATGTAGCATTGTGATATCAGTGGTGAGAGAGCATTTGGATGAGAAGTGCATGGAGCATTGTGATGACATATTTTAAGGAGCATTGTGATGACAATAGCATGGTGCATTGTGATGACATGTTTCATGGAGCATTGTGCTGACAAGCGCATGGAGCATTGTGATGACAAGTGTATTGAGAATTGTGATGACAAATGTCATGGAGCATTGTGATGAAAAGGGCATGGAGTATTGTGATGACAGGCATCATGGAGCATTGTGATGACAAGTGTTATGGAACACTGTGATCACAAGTGTTTGGAGCAATGTGATGAGAGAGGTCATGGATCATTTTGATTTCAAGGAGCTTGGAGCATTTTGATGACAAGGACATGAAGCAATGTGATCCCAAGGTTCATGGAGGATTGTGATGACAATGGAAATGGAGTATTGTGATGACAAGCTCATAGAGCATTGTAATGACAAGGTCATGTAGCATTCTGCTGACAAAGGCATGGAGCATTGTGATGGCATGTGTCATGGAGCACTGTGATGACAAGCGTCATGGAGCATTGTGAATACAGTGGTCATGGAGGATTGGGATGACAAGGGCATGGATCATTGTGATGACAAGGGTCCTGGAGCACTGGGGTGAAAATGTTCATGGAGTGTTGTGATGACAGGGGTCATGGAACATTGTGATGACCAGGGAATGGAGCATTGTGATCACAAGAGTCCCGGATCATTGTGTTGTCGGGTGTCATGGAGTGTTGTGATGAGTGTGGTCATGGAGCATTGTGATGATATTGGCCATGGAGCATTGTGATGAGTAGGTCGTGGAGCACTGGGCTGAAAATGTTCATGGATTATTGTGATGACAGGGGTCATGGAGCATTGTGATGACAAGGGAATGGAGCATGGTGATGACAAGGTCCTGGAGCATGGTGATGAGAAGACCATGGAGACTTGTTATGATAAGTCTCATGGAGCATTCTGATGAAAAGGGGCATGGAGCCTTGTGATTACAGGGGTCTTGGAGCATTGTGATCCCTAGGGCATGGAGCATTGTGATGAGAAGGACATGGAGCATTCTGATGACATGCCTTATGGAGTTTTTTGATGAAACGGGCATGGAGCATTGTGATTACAGGGGTCTTGGAACATTGTGATGACACAGGCATGGAGCATTTGTGATTACAGGGATCTTGGAGAATTGTGAAGATAAGTGCATAGATCACTGTTATGAAAAAGGCATGGAACCTTGTCATAACAGGGTTCCAGGAGCATACTGACGACAAGTGTCAGGGAGCATTGTGATGACAAGAGTATTGAGCATTGTGATGACAATGATCATGGAGCATAGTGATGAGAAGTCCATGGATAATTGTGATGATGAGCGTCATGGGGCGTTGTGGTGATAAGTGTTATGGAACATTGTGATCACAAATGTTTGGATCATTATGATGACAGAGGTCATGGAGAATATTGATTTCATTGTGATGACAATAGCCTGAAGCATTATGATGATGGGCATGGTGCATTGTGATGACAGGGTTCATGGAGCATTGAGATGAAAAGGGGCATGGAGCATTGTGATTACAAGGGTCTTGGAACATTGGGATGACAAGGGCATGGAGCATTGTGATGCGAAGGCCACAGAACATTCTGATGACATGCGTCATGGAGCTTTGTGATGACAAGGGCATGGAGCATTGTGATTTCAGGGGTCTGGAGCATTGTGAAGACAAGTGTCATGGAACCTTGTGATGACTCGGCCGTGGAACATTGTGATGGCAAGGGTCATGGTGCATTATTATGACAGGTTTAATGTAGCATTTTGATGAGAAGGGCATGGAACATTGGTCTGAAATGTTTCATGGATTATTGTAATGAGAGTGGGCATGGAGCATTGTGATGACAAGGGCACGGAACACTCTGATACCTGGGTCATGCAGGATTGTAATGACAAGGGCATGGAGCATTGTGATGAGAAGGTCATCGAGCATTGTGATGACAAGTGTCATGGAGCTTTGTGATGACAAGGGCATTGAGCAATATGATGAGACGGTTCATGGAGCATTGTGATGACAAAGACATGGAGCATTGTGATGCCAAATGGCATGGAGCTTTGTGATGACAAGTCATGGATCATTTTGATGACAAGTGCATGGTGCATTGTGATGAGAAGTGCAGGGAGCATTTTGATGACCAGTTCATGCAGCAATTTGATAAAATGTGTAACGGAACATTTTGATGGCAGGGGATATAGATCATTGTGATGTCAGGGGTCTTGGAGCTTTGGAATGAAAAGGGTCATGCACCATTTTGATGACAGGAGTTATGGAATATTCTGATGTCAGTGGTCATGGAACATTGTGATGATAAGGGAATGTAGCATTGTGATGCCAGGGTCCTGGAACATTGTGATTACAGGGGTGAGGGAGTATTGTGATGACTAGTGATGGAACATTATGATATCTCTGGTGATAGAGCATTTTGATGAGAAGTGCATGGACCATTGTGGTTACAAGGTTTATGGAGCATACCAATGAAAATATTGTGGACCGTTGTGATGAAATGCGCATGGCACATTGTGATGACATTGGTCATTGAGCATTGTTCTGACAAAGACTTGGAGCTTTGTGATGACAAGGGCATGGAGCATTGTGATTACATGGGTCTTGGAGCATTGTGATGAAAATGGCATGGATCATTGTGATGAAAATGGCATGGAACCTTTTCATGAGAGGGTTCAAGCAGCATATTGATGACAATTGTCAGGGAGCATTGTGATGACAAGTGTATTTGAGAATTCTGATGACGAAGATCATGGAGCATTATGATGAGAAGACCATATATAATTGTGAAGACGAGCATCATGGGGCATTGTGATGACAAGTGTTTTGGAATATTGTGATCACAAGGGTTTGGAGCATTGTTATGACAGAGGTCATGGAGCATTTTGATTTCATTTTGATGACAATAGCATGAAGCATTATGATGATGGGTATGGTGCATTGTGATGACAGGGTTCATGGATCATTGTGATGAAAAGTGGCATAGAGCACTGTGATTACAGGGATCTTGGAGCACTGTGATGAGAAGGTTCATGGAGCTTTGTGATGACAAGGCCGTGGAACATCGGGATGGCAGGGTTCATGGAGAATTGTTATGACTGGTGTAATGGAGAATTGTGATGGCAAGGGCATGGAGCATTGTGATGAGAAGGCCATGGAGCATTCTGATGACATGTGTCATGGAGCTTTGTGAAGACATGTGCATGGAGCAATGGGATGAGAGCGTTCATGGAGCACTTTGATGACAATGACATGGAGCATTGTGATGCCAAGGGTCATGGATCTTTGTGATGACAAAGGTCATGGAGCATTTTGATGGCAACGGTGTTGTGCATTGTGATGAGAAGGGCAGGGAGCATTCTGATGACAGGGTGATGGAGCAATTTGATGAAAAGTGTCATGGAACATTTTGATGACATGTGTTATGGAACATTGTGATGTCAGGGGTCATCGAACATTGTGATGATAAGTGCATGTAGCATTTTGATGACAGGAGTCATGGAACATTGTGATGACAGGGGTGAGGGAGTATTGTGACAAATAGTGATGTAGCATTGTGATATCAGTGGTGAGAGAGCATTTTGATGAGAAGTGCATGGAGAACTGTGATGACAAATTTTAAGGAGCATTGTGATGACAAGATTGTGGAGCCCTGTGATGACAAGGGCATTGTGATGACATGTGTCATGGAGCATTGTGCTGTGAAGCGCATGGAGCATTGTGAGGACAAGGGTCAAAGAATATTGTGATGAAATTTCATGGAGCACTGTGGTTAAAAAGGTCACAGAGACTGTTGATGACGAGGGCATGGACCACTGTGATGACAAAACTCATGAAGCATTGTGATGACTGCAATAACGGAGCACTGTGATGACAGGGGTCATGGAGCATTGTGATAACAACGGCATGGAGCATTGAGATGACAAGGGCATGGAACAATGGTCTAATAAGTTTCATGGATTATTGCGATGACAGTTGGAATGGCGCATTGTAATGACAAGGGCATGGAGCATTGTGATGACCAGGTCATGCATTATTGTGAAGACAGGTGTCAGGGAGCATTGTGATGACATGTGTAATGTCCCATTGTGATGACAATCGCATGGAGCATTGTGTTGCCAAGTGTCATGGAGGATTCTGATGACAAAAGTAATGGAGCATTGTGATGACAATGGCTTGGAGCATAGTGATGACAAGGGTCAGGGAGCATTGTGCTGACAAGTGCATGGAGAATTGTGATGACAAGGGTCATGGAGAATTCTGATGACAAGCTTGTGGAGTATTTTGATGACAATGGCATGGAGCATTGTGATAAAAACGGCATGAGGCATTGCGATGAAAAATGCATGGAGCCTTTTCATGACAGGGTTCAAGGAGCATTCTGATGACAAGTGTCAGTGAGCATTGTGATGACAAGTGTATTGAGAATTGTGATGACAAAGGTCATGGAGCATTGTGATGAAAATGGCATGGAGAATTGTGATGACAGGCATCATGGAGCATTGTGATGACAAGTGTTTGCAACACTGTGATCACAAGTGTTTGGAGCATTGTGATGACAGAGGTCATGGATCATTTTGATTTCAAGGAGCATGGAGCATTGTGATGACAAGGGCATGAAGCAATGTGATCCCAATGTCATGGAGGATTGTGATGACAATGGAAAACGAGTATTGTGATGACAAGTGCATAGAGCATTGTAATGACAAGGTCATGTAGCATTTTGCGGACAAAGGCATGGAACATTGTGCTGACATGTGTCATGGAGCATTGTGATGACAACGGAATGGAGCATGGTGATGACAAGGTCCTGGAGCATTGTGATGAGAAGACCATGGAGAATTATGATGACAAGTCTCATGGTGCATTCTGATGAAAACGGGAATGGAGCATTGTGATTACAGTGGTCTTGGAGCATTGTGATGACTAGGGCATGGAGCATTATGATGAGAAGGCCATGGAGCATTCTGATGACATGCGTCATGGAGTTTTGTGATGACAAGGGCATGGAGCATTTGTGATTACAGGGATCTTGGAACATTGTGATGAAAAGGGCATGGATCATTGTTATGAAAAAAGCATGGAGCCTTTTCATGACAGGGTTCAAGGAGCATACTGACGACAAGTGTCAGGGAGCATTGTGATGACAAGTGTATTGAGCATTGTGATGACAAAGATCATGGAGCATTGTGATGAGAATACCATGGATAATTGTGATGATGAGCGTCATGGGGTGTTGTGATGATAAGTGTTATGGAACATTGTTATCACAAGGGTTTGGAGAATTATGATGACAGAGGTCATGGAGAATTTTGATTTCATTGTGATGACAAGAGCCTGAAGCATTATGATGATGGACATGGTGCATTGTGATGACAGGGTTCATGGAGCATTGAGATGAAAAGGGGCATGGAGCAGTTTGATTACATTGGTCTTGGAACATTGTGTTGACAAGGGCATGGAGCATTGTGATGAGAAGGCCATGGAACATTCTGATGACATGGGTCATGGAGCTTTGTGATGACAAGGGAATGGAGCTTTGTGATTTCAGGGGTCTTGAGCATTGTGATGACCAGTGTCATGGAACCTTGTGATGACTAGGCCGTGGAACATTGTGATGGCAAGGGTCATGGTGCATTGTTATGACAGGTGTAATGGAGCATTTTGATGAGAAGGGCATGAAACATTGTGATGACAAGTGTTATGGAGCATTGTGATGACAAATTTGTGGAGCATTGTGATGACAAGCGCATGGTGCATTGTGATGACATGTGTCATGGAGCCTTGTGCTGAGAAAGGCATAGAGCATTTTGATGACAAGGGTCAAAGAGCATTGTGATGAAAATTTCATGGAGCATTGTGGTTAAAAACGTCACAGAGACTGTTGATGACGAGGACATGGACAATTGTGATGACAAAGTTCATAAAGCATTGTGATGACTGGAGTCAAGGAGCATTGTGATGACAGGAGTCATGGAGCATTGTGATAAAAAGGGCATGGAGCATTGTGATGACAAGGGGATGGAACAGTGGTCTATTTAGTTTCATGGATTATTGTGATTACAGTTGAAATGGGGCATTGTGGTGACAAGGGCATGGAGCATTGTGATGCCAATTGTCATGTAGGATTCTGCTGTCAAAGATAATTGAGCATTGTGATGAAAATGGCTTGGAGCATTGTGATGACAAGGGTCAGGGAGCATTGTGCTGACAAGTGCATGGAGATTTGTGATGACAAGGGTCATGGAACATTCTGAAGACAAGCTTATGGAGTATTTTGATGACAATGGCATGGAGCATTGTGATGAAAAGGGCATGGAGTATTGTGATGACAGGCATCATGGATCGTGGTGATGAAAAGTGTTATGGAACATTGTGATCACAAGGGATTTGAGCATTTTGATGACAGAGGTCATGGATCATTTTGATTTCAATATTTCATGGAGCATTGTGATGACGAGTGCATGAAGCAATGTGATCCCAAGGTTCATGGTGGATTGTGATGACAATGGTAAAGGAGTATTGTGATGACAAGCGCATAGAGCATTGTAATGACAAGGTCATGTAGCATTTTGCTGACAAAGGCATGGAGCATTGTGATGACATGTGTCATGGAGCACAGTGATGACAAGCGTCAAGGAGCATTGTGAATACAGGGGTCATGGAGCATTGGGATGACAAGGGCATGCATCATTGTGATGACATGTGTCATGGAGCATTGGGTTGAAAAATTTCATGGAGTATTGTTATGACACTGGTCATGGAGCATTGTGATTACAGGGGTCTTGGAGCATTGTGATGACAAGGATCCCGGATCATTGTGTTGTCACGTGTCATGGAGTGTTGTGATGACAGTGGTCATGGAGCATTGTGATGATATTGGTCATGGAGCATTGTGATGAGAAAGTCATGGAGCATTGGGCTGAAAATGTTCATGGAGTATTTGGATGACATGGGTCATGGAGAATTGTGATGACTAGGGAATGGAGCATGGTGATGACAAGGTCCTGGAGCATTGTGAT
Source organism: Mesoplodon mirus (assembly GCF_964341445.2). NCBI lineage: Eukaryota > Metazoa > Chordata > Mammalia > Artiodactyla > Ziphiidae > Mesoplodon > Mesoplodon mirus. Next base: position 4,160,522 of record NW_028295793.1, on the reverse strand, counting down.
GAGATGACCATGGAGACTTGTGATGAGAAATCTCATGGAGCATTCTGATGAAATGGGGCATGGAGCATTGTGATTACAGGGGTCTTGGAGCATTGTGATGACAAGGGCAGGGACCACTGTGAGGAGAAGGCCATGGAACATTCTGATGACATGCGTCATGGATTTTTGTGATGACAAGGGCATGGAGCATTGTGATTAAATGGGTCTTGGAGCATTGTGATGACAAGGGTCATGGAGCCTTGTGATGACAAGGCCGTGGAACATTGTGATGGCAGGGGTCATGGAGCATTGTTACGACAGAAGTAATGGACCATTGTGATGAGAATGGCATTGACCATTAGTCTGAAATATTTCATGGATTATTGTGATGAGAGTGGGCATGGAGCATTGTGATGACAGGGGCACGGTACACTGTGATACTTGGGTCATGGAGGATTGTAATGACAAGGGCATGGAGCATTGTGATGAGAAGTGTGATGGAGCGTTTTGATGACAAGGACATGGGGCAATGTGATGAGAGGGTTCATGGAGCATTGTGATGACAATGACATGGAGCATTGTGATGCCAAATGTCATGGAGCATTTTGATGTCAAGGGTGTGGTGCATTGTGATGAGAAGGGCAGGGAGCATTTTGATGACAGTGTCATGCAGCAATTTAATGAAAAGTGTAATGGAACATTTTGATGACAGTGGATATAGAACATTGTGATGCCATGGGTCATGGAGCTTTGGGATGAAAAAGGTCATGGAGCATTTTGATGACAGTGGTTATGGAACATTGTGATGTCAGGAGTCATGGAACATTGTGTTGATAAGGGGATGTAGCATTGTGATGACAGGGGTCATGGAACACTGTGATTACAGGGGTGAGGGAGGATTGTGATATCTAGGGATAGATCATTGTGATATCTCAGGTGCGAGAGCATTTGGATGAGAAGTGCATGGAGCATTGTGATTACAAGGTTAATGGAGCATAGCGATGACAAGGTTGTGGATCATTGTGATGAAAACCGCGTGGCACATTGTGATGAAAAGGGTCATGGAGCATTTTTCTGACAAAGGCATGGATCATTGTGATGACAAGGGTCACGGAGCATTGTGATGAAAAGTTCATGGAGCATTGTGGTTACAAAGGACACAGAGCCTTGTGATGACGCGGGCATGGACCGTTGTGATGACAAACGTTATGAAGCATTGTGATGACTGGAGTCACGGAGCATTGTGATGACAGGGGTCATGGAGCATTGTGATAACAAGGGCATGGAGCATTGTGATGACAGGGGAATGGAGCATTGGTCTGACAAGTTTCATAGATTATTGTGATGACAGTGGACATGGTTCATTGTGATGACAAGGGCATGGGGCATTGAGATGAGAAGGTCATGGAGTATTTTGAAGACAGGTGGCACGGAGCATTGTGATGAAATATGTCATGGTCCATTGCGATGACAATGGCAGGGAACATTGTGTTGCCAAATGTAATGGAGGATTTTGATGACAAATATAATGGAGCATTGTGATGACTAGGGCTTGGAGCATTATGATGACAAAAAAATGGAGCCATGTGATGACAAGTCTCATGGAGCATACTGATGAAAATGTGCATGGAGCATTGTGATTACAGTGGTCTTGGAACTTTGTGATGACAAGGGCATGGAGCATTGTGAGGAGAAGACCAAGGAGCATTTTGATGGCATGCGTCATTGAGCTTTGTGATGACAAAGGCATGGAGCATCGTGATTACATGGGTCTTGGAGCACTGTGATGAACAGGGCATGGATCATTGTGATGAAAAAGGCATGGAGCCCTGTCATGACAGGGTAAAAGGAGCATACAGACAACAAGTGTCAGGGAGCATTTGGATGACAAGTGTATTGAGCATTGTGATGACAAAGGTCATGGAGCATTGTGATGAGAAGACCATGGATAACAGTGATGACGAGCGTCATGGGGCATTGTGATGACAAGTGTTATGGAATATTGTGATCACAAGGGTTTGGAGAATTGTTATGACAGAGGTCATGGAGCATTTTGATTTCATTGTTATGACAATAGCAGGAAGCATTATGATGATGGGCATGGTGCATTGTGATGACAGGGTTCATGAATCATTGAGATGAAAAGGGGCATAGAGCTTTGTGATTACAGTGTTCTTGGAGCATTGTGATGACATGTGTCATGGAGCACAGTGATGACAAGCGTCAAGGAGCATTGTGAATACAGGGGTCATGGAGCATTGGGATGACAAGGGCATGTATCATTGTGATGACAAGGGTCATGGAGCATTGGGTTGAAAAATTTCATGGAGTATTGTGATGACAGGGGTCATGGAGCATTGTGATTACAGGGGTCTTGGAGCATTGTGATTACAGGGGTCTTGGAGCATTGTGATGACAAGAGTCCCGGATCATTATGTTGTCACGTGTCATGGAGTGTTGTGATGACAGTGGTCATGGAGCATTGTGATGATATTGGTCATGGAGCATTGTGATGAGAAGGTCATGGAGCATTGGGCTGAAAATGTTCATGGAGTATTGGGATGGCATGGGTCATGGAGCATTGTGATGACTAGGGAATGGAGCATGGTGATGACAAGTTCCTGGAGCATTGTGATGAGATGAACATGGAGACTTGTGATGAGAAATCTCATGGAGCATTCTGATGAAAAGGGGCATGGAGCATTGTGAGTACAGGGGTCTTGGAGCATTGTGATGACAATGGCAGGGACCATTGTGAGGAGAAGGCCATGGAACATTCTGATGATATGCATCATGGATTTTTGTGATGACAAGGGCATGGAGCATTGTGATTAAAGGGGTCTTGGAGCATTGTGATGACAAGGGTCATGGAGCCTTGTGATGACAAGGCCGTGGAACATTGTGATGGCAGGGGTCATGGAGCATTGTTATGACAGAAGTAATGGACCATTGTGATGAGAATGGCATTGACCATTAGTCTGAAATATTTCATGGATTATTGTGATGAGAGTGGGCATGGAGCATTGTGATGACAAGTGTTATGGAGCTTTGTGATGACAAAGGTCATGGAGCATTTTGATGACAAGTGTGTGGTGCATTGTGTTGAGCAGGGCAGGGAGCATTTGGATGACAGGATCATGCAGCAATTTGATAAAAAGTGTAATGGAACATTTTGATGACAGTGGTTATAGAACATTGTGATGCCAGGGGTCATGGAGCTTTGGGATGAAAAGTGTCATGGAGCATTTTGATGACATGGATTATGGAACATTGTGATGTCAGGTGTCATGGAACATTGTGCTGATAAGGGGATGTAGCATTGTGATGACAGGGGTCATGGAACACTGTGATTACAGGGGTGAGGGGGCATTGTGATAACTAGTGATGGAACATTGTGATATCTCAGGTGAGAGAGCATTTGGATGAGTAATTCATGGAGCATTGTGATTACAAGGTTTATGAATCATAGCGATGACAAGGTTGTGGATCATTGTGATGAAAATTGCGTGGCACATTGTGATGACAATGGTCATGGAGCATTGTTCTGACAAAGGCATGGAGCATTATGATGACAAGGGTCACGGAGCATTGTGATGAAATGTTCATGGAGCATTGTGGTTACAAAGGACACAAAGCCTTGTGATGACGCAGGCATGGATTGTTGTGATGACAAACGTTATGAATCACTGTGATGAGTGGAGTTATGGAGCATTGTGAGTACAGGGTTCATGGAGCATTGTGATAACCAGGGCATGAAGCATTGTGAAGACAGGGGAATGGAGCATTGGTCTGAGAAGTTTCATAGATTATTGTGATGACAGTGGACACGGTGCATTGTGATAACAAGGGCATGGAGCATTGTGAGGAGAAGGTCATGGAGTATTGTGAAGAGAGGTGTCAGGGAGCATTGTGATGACATATGTCATGGTCCATTGCGATGACAATGGCAGGGAGCACTGTGATGCCAAATGTAATGGAGGATTGTGATGGCAAATATAATGGAGCATTGTGATGACAAGGGCTTGCAGCATTATGATGACAAGCGCCATTGAGGATTTTCATGACAAGGTCGTGAAGAATTGTGATTAAAAGGCCCTGGAGCTTTGTGATGAGAAAACCATGGAGCCTTGTGAAGACAAGTCTCATGGAGCATACTGATGAAAGGGGCATGGTTCATTCTGATTACAGGGGTCTTGGAACATTGTGATAACAAAGACATGGAGCATTGTGATGACAAGGGCATGGAGCATTGTGATGACCAGGTCATGCAGTATTGTGAAGACAGTTGTCATGGTGCATTGTGATGACATATGTAATGGCCCATTGTGATGACAATGGCATGGAGCATTGTGATGCCAAGTGTCATGGAGGATTCTGATGACAAATGTAATGGAGCATTGTGATGACAATGGCTTGGAGCATTGTGAGGAGAAGGCCATGGAACATTCTGATGATATGCATCATGGATTTTTGTGATGACAAGGGCATGGAGCATTGTGATTAAAGGGGTCTTGGAGCATTGTGATGACAAGGGTCATGGAGCCTTGTGATGACAAGGCCATGGAACATTGTGATGGCAGGGGTCATGGAGCATTGTTATGACAGAAGTAATGGACCATTGTGATGAGAATGGCATTGACCATTAGTCTGAAATATTTCATGGATTATTGTGATGAGAGTGGGCATGGAGCATTGTGATGACAAGTGTTATGGAGCTTTGTGATGACAAAGGTCATGGAGCATTTTGATGACAAGTGTGTGGTGCATTGTGTTGAGCAGGGCAGGGAGCATTTGGATGACAGGATCATGCAGCAATTTGATAAAAAGTGTAATGGAACATTTTGATGACAGTGGTTATAGAACATTGTGATGCCAGGGGTCATGGAGCTTTGGGATGAAAAGTGTCATGGAGCATTTTGATGACATGGATTATGGAACATTGTGATGTCAGGTGTCATGGAACATTGTGCTGATAAGGGGATGTAGCATTGTGATGACAGGGGTCATGGAACACTGTGATTACAGGGGTGAGGGGGCATTGTGATAACTAGTGATGGAACATTGTGATATCTCAGGTGAGAGAGCATTTGGATGAGTAATTCATGGAGCATTGTGATTACAAGGTTTATGAATCATAGCGATGACAAGGTTGTGGATCATTGTGATGAAAATTGCGTGGCACATTGTGATGACAATGGTCATGGAGCATTGTTCTGACAAAGGCATGGAGCATTATGATGACAAGGGTCACGGAGCATTGTGATGAAATGTTCATGGAGCATTGTGGTTACAAAGGACACAAAGCCTTGTGATGACGCAGGCATGGATTGTTGTGATGACAAACGTTATGAATCACTGTGATGAGTGGAGTTATGGAGCATTGTGAGTACAGGGTTCATGGAGCATTGTGATAACCAGGGCATGAAGCATTGTGAAGACAGGGGAATGGAGCATTGGTCTGAGAAGTTTCATAGATTATTGTGATGACAGTGGACACGGTGCATTGTGATAACAAGGGCATGGAGCATTGTGAGGAGAAGGTCATGGAGTATTGTGAAGAGAGGTGTCAGGGAGCATTGTGATGACATATGTCATGGTCCATTGCGATGACAATGGCAGGGAGCACTGTGATGCCAAATGTAATGGAGGATTGTGATGGCAAATATAATGGAGCATTGTGATGACAAGGGCTTGCAGCATTATGATGACAAGCGCCATTGAGGATTTTCATGACAAGGTCGTGAAGAATTGTGATTAAAAGGCCCTGGAGCTTTGTGATGAGAAAACCATGGAGCCTTGTGAAGACAAGTCTCATGGAGCATACTGATGAAAGGGGCATGGTTCATTCTGATTACAGGGGTCTTGGAACATTGTGATAACAAAGACATGGAGCATTGTGATGACAAGGGCATGGAGCATTGTGATGACCAGGTCATGCAGTATTGTGAAGACAGTTGTCATGGTGCATTGTGATGACATATGTAATGGCCCATTGTGATGACAATGGCATGGAGCATTGTGATGCCAAGTGTCATGGAGGATTCTGATGACAAATGTAATGGAGCATTGTGATGACAATGGCTTGGAGCATTGTGATGACAAGGGTCAGGGAGCATTGTGCTGACAAGTGCATGGAGAATTGTGATGACAAGGGTCATGGAGCATTCTAATGACAAGCTTGTGGAGTATTTTGATGACAATGGCATGGACTATTGTGATGAAAACTGCATGGGTCATTGTGATGAAAAATGCATGGAGCCTCTTCGTTACAGGCTTCAAGGAGAATTCTGATGAAAAGTGTCAGGGAGCATTGTGATGACAAGTGTAGTGAGAATTGTGATGACAAAGGTCATGGAGCAATGTGATGAAAAGGGCATGGAGTATTGTGATGACAGGCATCATGGAGCATTGTGATGACAAGTGTTATGGAACATTGTGATCACAAGGGTTTGGAGCATTGTGATGAGAGAGGTCATGGATCATTTTGATTTCAAGGAACATGGAGCATTGTGATGACAAGGGCATGAAGCAATGTGATCCCAAGTTTCATGGAGGATTGTGATGAAAATGGAAATGGAGTTTTGTGATGACAAGAGCATAGAGCATTTTAATGACAAAGTCATGTAGCATTTTGCTGAAAAAGGCATGGAGCATTGTGATGACATGTGTCCTGGAGCACTGTGATGACAAGCTTCACGGAGCATTGTGAATACAGGGGTCATGGAGCATTGGGATGACAAGTGCATGGATCATTGTGATGACAAGCGTCATGGAGCATTGCTCTGACAAAGGCATGGAGCATTGTGATGACAAGGGTCACGGAGCATTGTGATGAAAAGTTCTTTGAGCGTTGTGGTTACAAAGGTCACAAAGCCTTGTGATGACGCGGGCATGGACCGTTGTAATGAGAAACGTTATGAAGCATTGTGATGACTGGAGTCACGGAGCATTGTGATGACAGGGGTCAAGGAGCATTGTGATACCAAGGGCATGGAGCATTGTGATGACAGGGGAATGGAGCATTGGTCTGACAAGTTTCATAGATTATTGTGATGACAGTGGACATGGTGCATTGTGATGACAAGGGCATGGGGCATTGTGATGAGAAGGTCATGGAGTACTGTGAAGACAGGTGTCAGGGAGCATTGTGATGACATATGTCATGGTCCATTGCGATGACAATGGCATGGAGCATTATGATGCCAAATGTAATGGTGAATTGTGATGACAAATATAATGGAGCTTTGTGATGATTAGGGCTTGGTGCATTATGATGACAAGGGCCATTGAAAATTTTCATGACAATTTCGAGAAGCGTTGTGATGACAAGGTCCTGGAGCATTGTGATGACAAAGAATGGAGCCTTGTGATGACAAGGCCATGGATCATTGTGATTACATGGGTCTTGGAGCATTGTGATGAAAAGGGCATGGATCATTGTGATGAAAAAGGCATGGAGCCTTGTCATGACAGGGTTCAAGGAGCATACAGACAACAAGTATCAGGGAGCATTTTGATGACAAGTGTATTGAGCATTGTGGTGACAAAGGTCATGGAGCATTGTGATGAGAAAACCATTGATAATTGTGATGACGAGCGTCATGGGGCATTGTGGTGACAAGTGTTTTGGAATATTGTGATCACAAGTGTTTGGAGCATTGTTATGACAGAGGTCATGGAACATTTTGATTTCATTGTGATGACAATAGCAAGAAGCATTATGATGATGGGCATGGTGCATTGTGATGACAGGGTTCATGGATCATTGAGATGAAAAGGGGCATAGAGCATTGTGATTAAAGTGTTATTGGAGCATTGTGATGAGAAGGCTCATGGAGACTTGTGATGCCAAGGCCATGGAACATCGTGATGGCAGGGGTCATGGAGCATTGTTATGACTGGGGTAATGGAGCATTGTGATGGCAAGGGCATGGGGCATTGTGATGAGATGGCCATGGAGCATTCTGATGACGTGTCATGGAGCTTCGTGAAGACAAGGGCATGGAGCAATGTGATGCCGAGGGTCATGGATCTTTGTGATGACAAAGGTCATGGAGCATTTTTATGACAAGGAGGTTGTGCATTGTGATGAGAAAGGCAGGGAGCATTCTGATGACAGCGTCATGGAGCAATTTGATGAAAAGTGTCATGGAACAATTTGATGACAGGTGTTATGGAACATTGTGATGTCAGGGGTCATCGAACATTGTGATGATAAGTGCATGTAGCATGGTGATGACAGGAGTCATGGATCATTGTGATGACAGGGGTGAGGGAGTATTGTGACAAATAGTGATGTAGCACTGTGATATCAGTTGTGAGAGAGCATTTTGATGAGAAGTGCAAGGAGCATTGTGATGACATATTTTAAGCAGCATTGTGATGAGAAGTCCATGGTGCATTGTGATGACATGTGTCATTGAGCATTGTGCTGACAAGCGCATGGAGCATTGTGATGACAAGTGTATTGAGAATTGTGATGACAAAGGTCATGGAACATTGTGATGAAAAGGGCATGGAATATTGTGATGACAGGCATCATGGAGCCTTGTGATGACAAGTGTTATGGAACATTGTGATCACTAGGGTTTGGAGAATTGTGATGACAGAGGTCATGGATCATTTTGATTTCAAGGAGCATGGAGCATTGTGATGACAAGGGCATGAAACAATGCGATCCCAAGGTTCATGGATGATTGTGATGACAATGGAAATGGAGTATTGTGATGAGAAGCGCATAGAGCATTGTAATGACAAGGTCATGTAGCATTTTGCTGACAAAGGCATGGAGCATTGTGATGACATGTGTCATGGAGCACTGTGATGACAAGCGTCACGGAGCATTGTGAATACAGGGGTTATGGAGCATTGGGATGACAAGGGCATGGATCACTGCAGTGACAAGTTTCATGGGGCACTGGGCTAAAAATTTTCATGGAGTGTTGTGATGACAGGAGTCATGGAGCATTGTGATGACTAGGGAATTGAGCATTGTGATGACAAGAGTCCCGGATCATTGTGTTGTCTGGTGTCATGGAATGTTGTGATGACAGTGGTCATGGAGCATTGTGATGATATTGGCAATGGAGCATTGTGATGATTAGGGCGTGGAGCACTGGGCTGAAAATGTTCATGGATTATTGTGATGACAGGGGTCATGGAGCATTTTGATGACAAGGGCATGGAGCATTGTGAGGAGAAGCTCATGGAGTATTGTGAAGACAGGTGTCAGGGAGCATTGTGATGACATATGTCATGGTCCATTGCGATGACAATGACATGGATCATTATGATTCCAAATGTAATGGAGAATTGTGATGAAAAATATAATGGAGCTTTGTGATGATTAAGGCTTGGAGCATTATGTTGACAAGGGCCATTGAAAATTTTCATGACAATGTCGAGAAGCATTGTGATGACAAGGTCCTGGAGCATTGTGATGACAAAACCATGGAGCCTTGTGATGACAAGTCTCATGGAGCATACTGATGAAAAGGGGCATGGAGCATTGTGATGGCCGGGGTCTTGGCACATTGTGATGACAAGGGCATTGAGCATTGTGAGAAGAATTCCAAGGAGCATTCTGATGGCATGCGTCATTGAGCTTTGTGATGACAACGGCATGGAGCATTGTGATTACATGTGTCTTGGAGCATTGTGATGAAAAGGGCATGGATCTTTGTGATGAAAAAGGCATGGAGCCTTGTCATGACAGGGTTCAAGTAGCATACAGACAACAAGGGTCAGGGGGCATTTTGATGACATGTGTATTGAGCATTGTGGTGACAAAGTCATGGAGCATTGTGATGAGAAGACCATTGATAATTGTGATGACGAGCGTCATGGGGCATTGCGGTGACAAGTGTTTTGGAATATTGTGATCACAAGGGTTTGGAGCATTGTTAGGACAGAGGTCATGGAACATTTTGATTTCATTGTGATGACAATAGCATGAAGCATTATGATGAAGGGCATGGTGCATTGTGATGACAGGGTTCATGGGTCATTGATATGACTAGGGGCATAGAGCATTGTGATTAAAGTGTTCTTGGAACATTGTGATGAGAAGGGTCAAGGAGCTTTGTGATGACAAGGCCATGGAACATCGTGATGGCAGGGGTCATGGAGCATTGTTATGACTGGTGTAATGGAGCATTGTGATGGCGAGGGCATGGAGCATTGGTATGAGAAGGGCATGGAGCATTCTGATGACATGTGTCATGGAGCTTTGTGAAGACAAGGGCATGGAGCAATGTGATGCCAAGGGTCATGGATCTTTGTGATGACAAGTTCATGGAGCATTTTGATGGCAAGGGCGTTGTGTATTGTGATGAGAAGTTCAGGGAGTATTGTGATGACAGGGTCATGGAGCAATTTGATAAAAATTGTCATGGAATATTTTGATGACAGATGTTATGGAACATTGTGATGTCAGGGTTCATTGAACATTGTGATGATAAGTGCATATAGCAATGTAATGACAGGAGTCATGGGATATTGTGATGCCAGGGGTGAGCGAGTATTGTGACAAATAGTGATGTAGCATTGTGATATCAGTGGTGAGAGAGCATTTTGATGAGATGTGGATGGAGCAATGTGATGACAAGATTGTAGAGCACTGTGATGACAAGCGCATGGTGCATTGTGATGACATGTGTCATGGAGCATTGTGCTGACAAGTGCATGGAGCACTGTGATGACAAGGGTCATGGAGCATTGTGCTGAGAAAGGCATAGAGCATTGTGATGACAATGGACAAAGAGCATTGTGATGAATAGTTCATGGAGCATTGTGGTTAAAATGGTCACAGAGACTGTTGATGACGAGGGCATGGACCATTGTGATGACAAAGGTCATGAATCATTGTGATGACTGGAGTCACGGAGCATTGTGATGACAGGAGTCAGGGAGCATTGTGATAACAAAGGCATGGAGCATTGTGATGACAAGGGCATGGAACCTTAGTCTAATAAATTTCATGGATTGTTGTGATGAAAGTTGGAATGGCGCATTGTGATGACAAGGGCATGGAGCTTTGTGATGACCAGGTCATGCAGTATTGTGAAGAGAGGTGTCAGGGAGCATTTTGATGACATATGTAATGGCCAATTGTGATGACAATGGCATGGAACATTGTGATGCCAAGTGTCATGGAGGATTGTGATGACAAAGGTAATGGAATACTGTGATGACAATGGCTTGGAGCATTGTGATGACATGGGTCAGGGAGCATTGTGATGACAAGTGCATGGAGAATGGTGATGACAAATGCATGGAGCATTGTGATGACAGGGGTCATGGAGCATTGTGATTACAGGGGTCTTTGAGAATTGTGATGACAAGAGTCCCGGATCATTGTGTTGTCAGGTCTCATGGAGTGTTGTGATGACAGTGGTCATGGAGCAGTGTGATGATATTCGTCATGGAGCATTGTGATGAGTAGGTCATGGAGCATTGGGCTGAAAATATTCATGGATTATTGTGATGACATGGCTCATGGAGCATTCTGATGACAAGGAAATGGAGCATGGTGATGAGAATGTCCTGGAGTATTGTGATGAGATGACCATGGAGACTTGTGATGAAAAGTCTCATGGAGCATTCTGATGAAAAGGGGCATGGAGCATTGTGATTACAGGGGTCTTGGAGCATTGTGATGACAAGGGCATGGAGCATTGTGAGGAGAAGGCCATGGAACATTCTGATGACATGCGTCATTGAGCTTTGTGATGACAAGTGCATGGAGCTTTGTGATTACAAGGGTCTTGGAGCATTGTGATGACAAGGGTCATGGAGCATTGTGATGACAAGGCTGTGGAACATTGTGAAGGCAGGGATCATGGAGCATTGTTATGACAGATGTAATGGATCATTGTGATGAGAAGGGCATTGAGCATTGGTCTGAAATATTTCATGGATTATTGTGATGAGAGTGGGCATGGAGCATTGTGATGACAAGGGCACGGAACACTGTGATACATGGGTCATGGAGGATTGTAATTGCAAGGGCATGGAGAATTGTGATGAGAAGGGCATCGAGCATTGTGATGACAAGTGTCATGGAGCTTTGTGATGACAAGGGCATTGAGCAATGTGATGAAAGGTTTCATGGAGCATTGTGATGACAATGACATGGAGCATTGTGATGCCAAGGGTCATGGATCTTTGTGATGACAAAGGTCATGGAGCATTTTTTTTTTTTTTTTTTTTTTTTTTTTTTTTTTGTGGTACGCGGGCCTCTCACTGTTGTGGCCTCTCCCGCTGCGGAGCACAGGCTCCGGACACGCAGGCTGAGCGGCCATGGCTCACGGGCCCAGCCGCTCCACGGCATGTGGGATCTTCCCGGACCGGGGCACGAACCCGTGTCCCCTGCAACGGCAGGCGGACTCTCAACCACTGCGCCACCAGGGAAGCCCGGTCATGGAGCATTTTGATGACAAGGCCGTTGTGCATTGTGATGAGAAGGGCAGGGAGCATTGTGATGACAGGGTCATGGAGCAATTTGATGAAAAGTGTCATGGAACATTTTGATGACAGGGGTTATGGAGCATTGTGATGTCAGGGGTCATCGAACATTGTGATGATAAGTGCATGTAGCATTGTGATGACAGGGGTCATGGAACATTGTGATAACAGGGGTGAGTGAGTATTGTGACGAAGAGTGATGTAACATTGTGATATCTGTGGTGAGAGAGCATTTTGATGAGAAGTGCATGGAGCATTGTGATGATAAGTTTTATGGAGCATTGTGATGACAAGCTTGTGGAGCACTGTGATGACAAGCGCATGGTGCATTATGATGACATGTGTCATGGAGCATCGTGCTGACAAGCGCATGGAGCTTTGTGATGACAAGGGTCACCGAGCATTTCGGTGACGACGGCATGGAGCATTGTGCTGAGAAAGGCATAGAGCATTGTGATGACAAGGGTCAAAGAGCATTGTGATAAAAAGTTCGTTGAGCATTGTGGTTAAAATGTCACAGAGACTGTTGATGGTGAGGGCATGGACCATTGTGATGACAAAGGTCATGAAGCAATGCGATGACTGGTGTCACGGAGCATTGTGATGACAGTGGTCATGGAGCACTGTGATAACAAGGGCATGGAGCGTTGTGATGACAATAGCATGTAGCAGTGTGATGACCAGGTGAGGCAGTATTGTGAAGAGAGGTGTCAGGGAGCACTGTGATGACATATGTAATGGCACATTGTGATGACAATAGCATGGAGCATTGTGATGCCAAGTGTCATGGAGGTTTCTGATGGCAAAGGTAATGGAGCATTGTGATGACAATGGCTTGGAGCATTGTGATGACAAGGGTCAGGGAGCATTGTGATGACAAGTGTATTGAGAATTGTGATGACAATGGTCGTGGAGCATTGTGATGAAAAAGGCATGGAGTATTTGATGACAGGCACCATGGAGCGTTGTGATGACAAGTGCTATGGAACATTGTGATCACAAGGGTTTGCAGCATTGTGATGACAGAGGTCATGGATCATTTTGATTTCAAGGAGCATGGAGCATTGTGATGACAAGGGCATGGAGCAATTTGATCCCAAGTTTCATGGATGATTGTGATGACAATGGTAAATGGGTATTGTGATGACAAGCACATAGAGCATTGTAATGACAAGGTCATGTAGCATTTTGCTGACAAAGGCATGGAGCATTGTGATGACAGGTGTCATGGAGCACTGTGATGACAAGCGTCACATAGCATTGTGAATAGATGGGTCATGGAGCATTGTGATGACAAGAGTCCCGGATCATTGCGTTGTCAGGTGTCATGTAGTGTTGTGATACAGTGATCATGGAGCATTGTGATGATATTGGTCATGGAGCATTGTGATGAGAAGGTCATGGAGCATTGGTTTGAAAATATTCATGGAGCATTGGCCAGAAAATATTCATGGAGAATTGTGATGACTGGGGTCATGGAGCATTGTGATGACAAGGGAATGGAGCATGCTGATGAAAATGTCTTGGAGCATTGTGATGAGATGACCATGGAGACTTGTGATGACAAGTTTCATGGAGCATTCTGATGAAAAGGGGCATGGAGCATTGTGATTACAGGGGTCTTGGAGCATTGTGATGACAAGGGCATGGAGCATTGTGAGGAAAAGGCGTTGGAGCATTCTGATGACATGCGTCATGGAGCTTTGTGATGACAAGGCCGTGGAACATTGTGATCGCAGAGTCATGGAGCATGGTTATGACAGCGGTAATGGAGCATTGTGATGAGAAGGGCATGGAACACTGTGATACATGGGTCATGGAGGATTGTAATGACAAAGTCATGGGGCATTGTGATGAGAAAGGCATTGAGCATTGTGATGACAAGTGTCATGGAGGATTGTAATGACAAGGTAATGGGGCATTTTGATGAGAAAGGCATTGAGCATTGTGATGACAAGTGTCATGGAGCTTTGTGATGACAAGGCATGGAGCAATGTGATGAGAGGGTTCATGGAGCATTCTGATGACAATGACATGGAGCATTGTGATGCCCAGGGTCATGGCGCTTTGTGATGACAAATGTCATGGAGCATTTTGATGACAAGTGCATTTTACATTGTGATGAGAAGGGCAGGGAGTATTTTGATGACAGGGTCATGCAGCAATATGATGGAAAGTGTATTGGAACATTTTGATGACAGGGGTTATAGGATATTGTGATGTCAGGGGTCATGGAACATTTTGATGATAAAGGGATGTAGCATTGTGATGACAGGGGTCATGGGACATTGTGATTACAGTGGTGAGGGAGTATTGTGACAACTAGTGATGGAACACTGTGATATCTCTGGTGAGAGAGCATTTTGATGAGAAGTGTATGGAGCATTGTGATTACAAGGTTTATGGAGCATTGCAATGACAATTTTCTGGACCGTTGTGATGAAAAGCGAATGGCACATTGTGATGACAAGGGTCATGCAACATTTTTCAGACAAAGTCATGGAGCATTTTGATGACAATTGTCACGGAGCATTGTGATGAAAACGGAATGGGGCATTGTGATGAAAAAGGCATGGAGCCTTTTCATAACAGGGTTCAAAGAGCATTCTGATGACATGTGTCAGGGAGCATTGTGATGACAAGTGTACTGAGCATTGTGATGACAAATGTCATGGAGCACTCTGATGAAAAGGGCATGGAATTTTGTGATGACAGGCATCATGGAGCATTGTGATGACAAGTGTTATGGAACGTTGGGATCACAAGGGTTTGGAGCATTGTGATGACAGAGGACATGGATCATTTTGATTTCAAGGAGCATGGAGCATTGTGATGACAAGGGCATGAAGCAATGTGCTCTCAAGGTTCATGGAGGATTGTGATGACAATGGAAATGGAGTATTGTGATGACAAGTGCATAGAGCATTGTAATGAGAAGGTCATGTAGCATTTTGCTGACAAATTCATGGAGCATTGTGATGACAGGTGTCATGGAGCACTGTGATGACAAGCGTCACGGAGCATTGTGATGACAGGTGTCATGGAGCACTGTGATGACAAGCGTCACGGAGCATTGTGAATACAGGGGTCATGGAGCATTGGGATCACAAGGGCATGGATCATTGTGATGAGAAAGTCATGGAGTATTGTAAAGACAGGTGTCAGGGAGCATTGTGATGACATATGTCATGGTCCACTAAAATGACAATGGCAGGGAGCATTGTGATGCCAAATGTATTTGAGGATTTTGATGACATATATAATGGAGCATTGTGAGGACTAGGGCTTGGAGCATTATGATGACAAGGGCCATTGAGAATGTTCAGAACAAGGTCGTGAAGCATTGTGATGACAAGTTCCTGAAGCACTGTGATGAGAAATCCACAGAGACTTGTGATAACAAATCTCATGGAGCATACTGATGAAAAGGGGCATGGACCATTGTGATTACAGGGGTCTTGGAACATTGTGATGACATGGGCATGGAGCATTGTGAGGAGAAGGCCAAGGAGCATTCTGAAGACATGTGTCATTGAGCTTTGTGATGACAAGGGCATGGCGCATTGTGTTTAAATGGGTCCTGGAGCATTGTGATGAAAAGGGCATGGATCACTGTGATGAAAAAGGCATGGAGCGTTGTCATGACAGGGTTCAAGGAGCATACAGACAACAAGTGTCAGGGAGCATTTTGATGACAAGTGTATTGATTATTGTGATGACAAAGGTCATGGAGCATTGTGATGAGAAAACAATGGATAATTGTGATGACGAGTGTCATGGGGCACTGTGATGACAAGTGTTATGGAATATTGTGATCACAAGGGTTTGGAGCATTGTTATGACTGAGGTCATGGAGCATTTTGATTTCATTGTGATGACAATAGCCTGAAGCATTATGATGATGGGCATGATGCATTGTGATGACAGGGTTCATGGATCATTGAGATGAATAATGGGCATGGAGCATTGTGATTACAGGGGTCTTGGAGAATTGTGATGAGAAGAGTCATGGAGCCTTGTGATGAGAAGGCCACGGAACATCGTGATGGCAGGGGTCATGGAGCATTGTTATGACAGGGGTACTGGAGCATTGTGACGGCAAGGGCATGGAGCATTGTGATGAGAAGGCCATGGAGCATTCTGATGACATGTGTCATGGAGCTTTGTGATGACAAGGGCATGGAGCAATGCGATGAGAGTGTTCATGGAGCACTGTGATGACAATGACATGGAGCATTGTGATGCCAATGGTCATGGATTTTTGTGATGACAAAGGTCATGGAGCATTTGGATGACAAGGGCGTGGTGCATTGTAATGAGAAGGGCAGGGAGCATTGTGATGACAGGGTCATGGAGCAATTTGATGAAAAGTGTCATGGAACATTTTGATGACAGGGGTTATGGAACATTGTGATGTCAGGGGTCATGGAGCATTATGATGAAAAGGGTCATGGAGCATTTTGATGACAGGGGTTATGGAGCATTGTGATGTCAGGGGTCATCGAACATTGTGATGAAGAGTGCATTTAGCATTGTGATGACAGGGGTCATGGAACATTGTGATAACAGGGGTGAGTGAGTATTGTGACGAATAGTGATGTAACATTGTGATATCTGTTGTGAGAGAGCATTTTGATGAGAAGTGCATGGAGCATTGTGATGATAAGATTTATGGAGCATTGTGATGACAAGCTTGTGGAGCACTGTGATGACAAGCGCATGGTGCATTATGATGACATGTGTCATGGAGCATCGTGCTGACAAGCGCATGGAGCATTGTGATGACAAGGGTCACAGAGCATTGCGCTGAGAAAGGCATAGAGCATTGTGATGACAAGGATCAAAGAGCATTGTGATGAAAAGTGCATGGAGCATTGTGATGACAAGGGCATGGAGCATTGGTCTAATAAGTTTCATGGATTATTGCGATGACTGTTGGAATGGTGCATTGTGGTGACAAGGGCATGGAGTATTGTGATGACCAGGTCATGCAGGATTGTGAAGAGAGGGGTCAGGGAGCATTGTGATGACATATGTAATGGCCCATTGTGATGACAATGGCAAGGAGCATTGTGATGCCAGGTGTCATGGAGGATTCTGATGACAAAGGTAATGGTGCATTGTGATGACAGTGGCTTGGAGCATTGAGATGACAAGGGTCAGGGAACATTGTGCTGACAAGTGCATGGAGAATTGTGATGACAAGGGTTATGGAACATTCCCATGATAAGCTTGTGGAGTTTTTTGCTGACAGTGGCGTGGAGCATTGTGATGAAAATGGCATGGGGCATTGTGTTGAAAAAGGCATGGAACCTTTTCGTGACAGGGTTCAAGGAGCATTCTGACGACAAGTTTCAGGGAGCATTGTGATGACAATTGTATTGAGAATTGTGATGACAAAGGTCATGGAGCATTGTGATGAAAAGTGCATGGAGTATTGTGATGACAGGCATCATGGAGCGTTGGGATGACAAGTGTTATGGAACATTGTGATCACAAGGGTTTGGAGCATTGTGATGACAGAGGTCATGGATCATTTTGATTTCAAGGAGCATGGAGCATTGTGATGACAAGGGCATGTAGCAATGTGATCCCAAGATTCATGGAGGATTGTGATGACAATGGTAATGGAGTATTGTGATGACAAGCGCATTGAGCATGGTAATGACATGGTCATGTAGCATTTTGCTGACAAAGGCATGGAACATTGTGATGACAGGTGTCATGGAGCACTGTGATGAAAAGCGTCATGGAGCATTATGAATAAAGGGGTCATGGAGCATTGGGATGACAAGGGCATGGAGTATTGTGATGACAGGTGTCATGGAGCACTGTGATGACAAGCGTCACGGAGCATTGTGAATACAGGGGTCATGGAGCATTGGGATGACAAGGGCATGGATCATTGTGATGACAAGTGTCATGGAGCATTGGGCTGAAAATATTCATGGAGTATTTTGATGACAGGGGTCATGGAGCATTGTGATGACAGAGGTCATGGAGAATTTTTATTTCACTGTGGTGACAATTGCCAGAAGCATTGTGATGAAGGGTATGATGCATTGTTATGACAGGGTTCATGGAGAATTGAGATGAAAAGGGGTATGGAACATTGTGATTACAGGGTTCTTGGGGCACTGTAATGACAAGGGCATGGAGCATTTTGATGAGAAGGCCATGGAGCATTCTGATGACATGCGTCATTGAGCTTTGTGATGACAAGATCATGGAGCATTGTGATGACCAGGTCATGCAGTATTGTGAAGACACGTGTCAGGTAGCATTGTGATGACATATGTAATGGCCCATTGTGATGACAATGGCTTGGAGCATTGTGATGATAAGGGTCAGGGAGCATTTTGCTGACAAGTGCATGGAGAATTGTGATGACAAGGGTCATGGAGCATTCTGATGACAAGCTTGTGGAGTAATTTGATGACAATGGCATGGAGAATTGTGATGAAAACGGCATGGGGCATTGTGATGAAAAAGGCATGGAGCCTTTTCGTGACAGGGTACAAGGAGCATTCTGACGACAAGTGTCAGGGAGCATTTTGATGACAAGTGTATTGAGAATTGTGATGACAAATGTCAAGGAGCATTGTGATGAAAAGGGCGTGGAGTATTGTGATGACAGGCATCATGGAGCGTTGTGATGAGAAGTGTTATGGAACACTGTGATCACAAGTGTTTGGAGCATTGTGATGACAGAGGTCATGGATCATTGGGATTTCAAGGAGCATGGAGCATTGTGATGACAAGGGCATGGAGCAATGTGATCCCAAGATTCATGGAGGATTGTGATGACAATGGAAATGGAGTATTGTGCTGACAAGCGCATAGAGCATTGTAATGCCAAGTTCATGTAGCATTTTGCTGACAAAGGCATGGAGCATTGTGATGACAAGCGTCATGGAGCATTGTGAATGCTGGGTCATGGAGCATTGGGATGACAATGGCATGGATCATTGTGATGAGACGGGTCATGGAGCACTGGGCTGAAAATATTCATGGAGTGTTGTGATGACAGGGGTCATAAAGCATTGTGATGACTACCGAATGGAGCATTGTGATGACAAGAGTCCCAGATCATTGTGTTGTCAGGTGTCATGTAGTGTTGTGATGACAGTGGTCATGGAGCATTGTGATGATATTGGCCATGGAGCATTGTGATGAGTAGGTCGTGGAGCATAGGGCTGAAAATATTCATGGATTTTTGTTATTACAGGGGTCATGGAGCATTGTGATGACAAGGGGATGGAGCTTGGTGATGACAAGGTCCTGGAGCATTGTGATGAGAAGACAATGGAGACTTGTAATGACAAGTCTCATGGAGCATTCTGATGAAAAGAGGCATGGAGCATTGTGATTACAGGGGTCTTGGAGCATTGTGATGACTAAGGCACGGAGCATTGTGATGAGAAGGACATGGAGCATTCTGATGACATGCGTCATGGAGTTTTTTTATGACAAGGGCATGAAGCATTGTGATTACAGAGATCTTGGAGCATTGTGATGAAAAGGCCATGGATCATTGTGATGAAAAACGCATGGAGCCTTGTCATGACAGGGTTCAAGGAACATACATACTAAAAGTGTCAGGAAGCATTTTGATGACAAGTGTATTGAGCATGGTGATGACAGAGGTCATGGAGCATTGTGATGAGAAGACCATTGATAATTGTGATGACACGCGTCATGGGGCATTGTGATGACAAGTGTTATGGAATATTGTGGTCACAAGGTTTTGGAGCATTGTTATGACAGAGGTCATGGAGCATTTTGATTTCATTGTGATGACAATAGCATGAAGCATTATGATGATGGGCATGGTGCATTGTGATGACAGTGTTCATGGATCATTGAGATGAAAAGGGGCATACAGCATTGTGATTACAGGGTTCTTGGAGCATTGTGATGAGAAGGGTCATGGAGCTTTGTGATGACAAGGCCATGGAACATCGTGATGGCTGGGGTCATGGAGCATTGTGATGACTGGGGTAATTGAGCATTGTGATGGCAAGGGCATGGAGCATTGTGATGAGAAGGACATGGAGCATTCTGATGACATTTGTCATGGAGCTTTGTGAAGACAAGGGCATGGAGCAATGTGATGAGAGCGTTCATGGAGCATTGTGATGAAAATGACATGGAACATTGTGATGCCAACGGTCATGGATCTTTGTGATGACAATGGTCATGGAACATTTTGATGGCAAGTTCATTGTGCATTGTGATGAGAAGGGCATGGAACATTGGTCTGAAATGTTTCTTGGATTATTGTGATGAGAGTGGGCATGGAGCTCTGTGAAGTCAAGGGTATGGAACACTATGATACATGGGTCATGCAGGATTGTAATGACAAGGGAATGGAGCATTGTGATGAGAAGGGCATCGAGCATTGTGATGACAAGTGTCATAGAGCTTTGTGATGACAAGGGCATTGAGGAAAGTTATGAGAGGGTTCATGGAGCATTGTGATGACAATGACATGGAGCATTGTGATGCCAAGAGTCATGGAGTTTGTGATGACAAGTCATGGAGCATTTTGATGACAAGGGCATGGTGCATTGTGATGAGAAGGGCAGGGAGCATTTTGATGACCGGGTCATGCAGCAATTTGATGAAAAGTGTAAAGGAACATTTTGATTGCAGGGGTTATTGAACATTGTGATGTCAGGGGTCTTGGAACTTTGGGATGAAAAGGGTCATTGAGCATTTTGATGACAGGGGTTATGGAACATTGTGATGTCATGGGTCATGCAACATTGTGATGATAAGGGGATGTAGCAGTGTGATGACAGGTTCAAGGAACATTGTGAGTACAGGGGTGAGGGAGTATTGTGATGACCAGCGATTGAACACTGTGATATCTCTGGTGAGAGAGCATTTTGATGAGAAGTGCATGGAGCATTGTGATTACAAAGTTTAGGGAGCATTGCAATGGCAAAGTTGTGGACCGTTGTGATGAAATGCACGTGGCACATTGTGATGTCAATGGTCATGGAGAATTGTTCTGAAAAAGACATGGAGCATTATGATGACAAGGGTCACAGAGAATTGTGATGAAAATTTCAGGGAGCATTGTGGTTACAAAAGTCACAGAGCCTTGTGATGACGCGGGCATAGAGCACTGTGATGACAAACTTTATGAAACATTGTGATGACTGGAGTCATGAAGCATTGTGAAGACAGGGGTCATGTAGCTTTGTGATGACAAGGGCATGGAGCATTGTGATTACAGGGGCATGGAGCAATTTTCTGACAAGTTTCATAGATTATTGTGATGACAGTGGGCATGGTGCATTGTGATGACCAGGGCCTGGAGCATTTTGATGAGAACGTCATGGAGTATTGTGAAGACAGGTGTCAAGGAGCATTGTGATGACATATATCATGGTCCACTGCGATTACAATGGCATGGAGCATTGTGATGGAAAATGTAATGGAGAATTGTGATGACAAATATAATGGAGCATTTTGATGATTAGGGCTTGGAGCATTATGATGACAAGGGCCATTGAAAATTTTCATGATAAGGTCGAGAAGCATTGTGATGACAAGGTCCTGGAGCATTGTGATGGCAAAACCATGGAGCCTTGTGATTGCAAGTCTCATGGAGCATACTGATGAAAAGGGGCATGGAGCATTGTGATTAGAGGGGTCTTGGCACATTGTGATGACAAAGGCATGGAGCATTGTGAGGAGAAGACCAAGGAGCATTCTGATGGCATGCATCATTGAGCTTTGTGATGACAAGGGCAAGGAGCATTGTGATTACATGGGTCTTGGAGCATTGTGATGAAAAAGGCATGGATCATTGTGATGAAAAAGGCATGGAGCCTTGTCATGACAGAGTTCAAGGAGCATACAGACAACAAGTGTCAGGGAGCATTTTGATGACAAGTGTATTGAGCATTGTGATGAGAAGACCATTGATAATTGTGATGACGAGTGTCATGGGGCATTGTGATGACAAGTGATAGGGAATATTGTGATCACAAGGGTTTGGATCATTGTTATGACAGAGGTCATGGAGCATTTTGATTTCATTGTGATGACAATAGCATGAAGCATTATGATGATGGGCATGGTGCATTGTGATGACAGGGTTCATGGATCATTGAGATGAAAAAGGGCATAGAGCATTGTGACTGCAGGGTTCATGGAGCATTGTGATGAGATGGGTCATGGAGCTTTGAGATGAAAAGGCCATGGGACATCGTGATGGCAGGGGTCATGGAGCATTGTTATGAGAGTGGTAATGGAGCATTGTGATGGCAAGGGCATGGAGCATTGTGATGAGAAGGCCATGGAGAATTCTGATGACATGTGTCATGGAGCTTTGTGAAGACAAGGGCATGGAGCAATGTGATGAGAGCGTTCATGGAGCATGGTGATGACAATGACATGGAGCATTGTGATGCCAAGGGTCATGGATCTTTGTGATGACAAAGGAGATGGAGCATTTAGATGGCAAGGGCGTTGTGCATTGTGATGAGAAGGGCAGGGAGCATTCTGATGACAGGGTCTTGGAGCAAATTGATGAAAAGTGTCATGGAACATTTTGATGACAGGTGTTATGGAACATTGTGATGTCAGGGATCATCAAACATTGTGATAATAAGTGCATGTAGCATTGTGATGACAGGAGTCATGGAACATTGTGATGACAGGGGTGAGGGAGTATTGTGACAAATAGTGATGTAGCATTGTGATATAAGTGGTGAGAGAGCATTTTGATGAGAAGTGCATGGAGCATTGTGATGACAAATTTTAAGGAGCATTGTGATGACAAGATTGTGGAGCACTGTGATGACAAGGACATGGTGCATTGTGATGACATGTGTCATGGAGCATTGTGATGACAAGGGTCAAAGAGCATTGTGATGAAAAGTTCATGGAGCACTGTGGTTAAAAAGGTCACAGAGACTGTTGATGACGAGGGCATGGACCATTGTGATGACAAAGGTCATGAAGCACTGTGATGACTGGAGTCACGGAGCATTGTGATGACAGGGGCCATGGAGCATTGTGATAACAAGGGCAAGGATCGTTTTGATGACAAGGGCATGGAACATTGGTCTAATAAGTTTCATGGATTACTGTGATGACAGTTGGAATGGCGCATTGTGATGAAAAGGGCATGGAGCATTGTGATGACCAGGTCATGCAGTATTGAGAAGACATGTGTCAGGTAGCATTGTGATGACATATGTAATGGCCAATTGTGATGACAATGGCTTGGAGCATTGTGATGACAAGAGTCAGGGAGCATTGTGCTGACAAGTGCATGGAGAATTGTGATGACAAGGGTCATGGAGCATTCTGATGACAAGCTTGTGGAGTATTTTGATGACAATGGCATGGAGCATTGTGATGAAAACGCCATGGGGCATTGTGATGAAAAAGGCATGGAGCCTTTTCGTGACAGGGTTTAAGGAGCATTCTGACGACAAGTGTCAGGGAGCATTTTGATGACAAGTGTATTGAGAATTGTGATGACAAAGGTCATGGAGCACTGTGATAAAAAGTTCATGGAGTATTGTGATGACAGGCATCATGGAGCGTTGTGATGAGAAGTGTTATGGAACACTGTGATCACAAGGATTTGGAGCATTGTGATGACAGAGGTCATGGACCATTTGGATTTCAAGGATCATGGAGCATTGTGATGACAAGGGCATGAAGCAATGTGATCCCAAGGTTCATGGAGGAATGTGATGACAATGGAAATGGAGTATTGTGCTGGCAAGCGCATAGAGCATTTTAATGACCAGGTCATGTAGCATTTTGCTGACAAAGGCATGGAGAATTGTGATGACCGGTGTCATGGAGCACTGTGATGACAAGCGTCACGGAGCACTGTGAATACGGGGTCATGGAGCATTGGGATGACAATGGCATGGATCATTGTGATGAGAAGGGTCATGGAGCACTGGGCTGAAAATATTCATGTAGTGTTGTGATGACAGGGGTCATATAGCATTGTGATGACTACGGAATGGAGCATTGTGATGACAAGAGTCCCAGATCATTGTGTTGTCAGGTGTCATGTAGTGTTGTGATAACAGTGGTCATGGAGCATTGTGATGATATTGGCCATGGAGCATTGTGATGAGTAGGTCGTGGAGCATTGGGGTGAAAATGTTCATGGATTTTTGTGATGACAGGGGTCATGGAGCATTGTGATGACAAGGGAATGGAGCATGGTGATGACAAGGTCCTGGAGCATTGTGATGAGAAGACAATGGAGACTTGTGATGACAAGTCTCATGGAGCATTCTGATGAAAAGTGGCATGGAGCATTGTGATTACAGGGGTCTTGGAGCATTGTGATGTCTAAGGCATGGAGCATTGTGATGAGAAGGACATGGAGCATTCTGATGACATGCGTCATGGAGATTTTTTATGACAAGGGCATGGAGCATTGTGATTACAGGGATCTTGGAGCATTGTGATGAAAAGCCCATGGATCATTGTGATGAATAAAGCATGGAGCCTTGTCACTACAGGTTTCAAGGAACATACAGACAACAAGTGTCAGGAAGCATTTTGATGACAAGTGTATTGAGCATTGTGATGACAGAGGTCATGGAGCATTGTGATGAGAAGACCATTGATAATTGTGATGACAAGTGTCATGGGGCATTGTGATGACAAGTGTTATGGAATATTGTGGTCACAAGGGTTTGGAGTATTGTTATGACAGAGGTCATGGAGCATTTTGATTTCATTGTGATGACAATAGCATGAAGCATTATGATGATGGGCATGGTGCATTGTGATGACAGTGTTCATGGATCATTGAGATGAAAAGGGGCATACAGCATTGTGATTACAGGGTTCTTGGAGCATTGTGATGAGAAGGGTCATGGAGCTTTGTGATGACAAGGCCATGGAACATCGTGATGGCAGGGGTCATGGAGCATTGTGATGAATGGGGTAATTGAGCATTGTGATGGCAAGGGCAAGGAGCATTGTGATGAGAAGGACATGAAGCATTCTGATGACGTGTCATGGAGCTTTGTGAAGACAAGGGCATGGAGCAATGTGATGAGAGCGTTCATGGAGCACTGTGATGACAATGATATGGAACATTGTGATGCCAAGGGTCATGGATCTTTGTGATGACAATGGTCATGGAACATTTTGATGGCAATGTCATTGTGAATTGTGATGAGAAGTGCTTGGAGCATTCTGATGACAGGGTCATGGAGCAATTTGATGAAAAGTGCATGGATCATTGTGATGGAAAAGGCATGGAGCCTTGTCATGAAAGAGTGCACGGGGCATACTGAGGTCAATAGTCAGAGAGCATTGTGTTGACAACGGTATTGAGCATTGTGTTGACAAAAGGCATGGTGCATTGTGATGAGAAGCCCATGGATAACTGTGGTGACCAGCGTCATGGGGCATTGTGATGACAAGTGTTATGGAACATTGTGATCACAAGGGTTTGCAACATTGTGATGACAGATGTCATGGAGCTTTTTGATTTCATTGTGATGACAATAGCATGAAGCATTATGATGATGGGCATGGTGCATTTTGCTAACAGCGTTCATGGAGCATTGTGATGAAAAGTGGCATGGAGCATTGGTCTGACAAGTTTCTTGGATTATTGTGATAAGAATGGGCATGGCACATTGTGATGACAAGGTCATGGAGCACTGTGATGACAAGGTCATGGATTATTGTGAAGAAAGGTGTCAGGGAGCATTGTGATGAAATATGTCATGTTCCAGTTTGATGACAATATCATGGAGCATTGTGATGCCAATTGTTATGGAGGATTGTTGTGACAAAGTAAAGGAGCATTGTGATGACAAGGGCATGAAGCATTGTGATATCAAGGGCCATTGAGAATTTTAATGACTTGGTCGTGAAACATTTTGATGAAAAGCGCATGGAGCTTCCTATGACAGGGGTCATGGAGCATTGCGATGACAAGTGCATGGAGTATTGTGATGACAAGAGCATATATCATTGTGATGTGAAGTGCCATGGAGCATTGTAATGACAAGGACGAGGAGAATTGTGAGGACAAGGGACATTGAGTTTTGAGATGACAAGGCATGGAGCATGGTGATGGCAAAACCGTGGAGCATTGTGATGAGAAGACCTTGGGTAATTTTGATGTCGAGCATCATGGAGCACTGTAATGACAAGGGTCATGAAGCATTGTGATGACAGGTGTCAGGGAGCAATGTGATGACAGGGGTCATGGAGCAATGTGATGACAAAGGCATGGAGCATTGTGATGACAAGGGCATGGAGCATTGCAATGTTAAGAGAATGGAGAATTGTGATGACAAGACCATGTAACATTTTGATGAGAATTGTCATGTAGCATTGTGATGACAAGGACGTGGATAATTTTGATGACAAGGGACATGGAGCATTTTGATAACCAAGGCATGGATCATTGTGATGACACGGGTCATGAAGCATTATTATGACAAGGGCCATGGTGCATTCTGACATAAGATATCACTTATGAAGGGAATGTAAACATGGCTACATATGAACTGAATTAGGGAAGAGAACAGAGTCTCAGATTTAGAAAACACTCTAACGATTGCTTAAGGGGAAAGACAGGTGGGGACATGCACAAAACAAAAGTTTGATATTAGCACAGGTACCGTTCCATAATCCAAAAACAAAAGAGACAAGCCCTACTCCTTCCTCAGAGAACGGAACCCAACATCCCTATTCCCCGCAGAGAAATATATCTGACTAGTAAGAATTTTAAAACCTATGTATTGATATGTCTCTGTAAGATAACTAAGTGTGTCTAGAATGACATAAACATGGCAGGGAGAATCAGCTCAAACCGAATATAAAAATGAATTTCAAAACAAAACATAAAAACAGAACAATTCTTACACAATACCTTCAGGGTCGCTGATGAAACCTGGAATGACCCTATCTACAATGACAGCTGGATGTGGCATAAGGCTGGACACTTGGGACTGAGAGGATTGGTGAGACTGGGTGAGCAAATGTAGACCCTTAAAAGCAATAATGTGGGGCACCCATTCCATGTGTCCCAACAGGCCAGGTTTAAGGGCATATTACTAGAGCTATAATATGTACGGGAACCCTAGAAAATGGACACAGTGTGAATACGAAAGGTTTCTAAAACTCAACGAATAGTCCCTCTCCTGGTGCTCCCATTTGAGTTTCCAACTGCTTTACTATCAATCTCCCAACTTGGAGAGACAGCACCTTTAACCTGCTGGTTCGCACAGGTTGCCAATTTGGCAGAGGATGAAAGGGAAGAGGGAGAACCAGTGAGAGAGTAGCTGTTAGACATTTGGACGGGCACATGTCACTCTTACTTCGCGGGAAGAAGAAGAAATAACCAAAGTCTCAGCCACCCACCGGGAACCAGTATAGGTCCTGAACCAAAATATTGGACTTGCGTTCAGCTCACAAAAAAACGAGTTAAATAATGTAGCTCACTGGCACAACAATTCACAAACAGGCAGAGTAATAAAGGACAACTATCGTCCAAAAATATGTTGAGGGAAGGCAACGAGGCGGACTTGAAAGCGAGGCAGAATAGCAGGAAACAGATTTCAAGACGTACGTTGGAATCACATTTAAGGCACAGGAAGAGGGGCACAACATCGACAATGATGCACTTGGCCAAAAAGGGTGTATGCGTTTTTTCCTGAATATATTCAGGAGAAAACGCATACGCCCTTTTTTGCCAAGCAAGCATGGTGGCAATGCAAATCTGCACTACAAAGTATCACTTCCCACTTGTCAAAAGGTTCATCCACAAAATGGGTAAAAACCACAAAGGCAAGACAGGCCCTGGAGGACAGGGAGCCTTGTATGCTGATGGGCGGGATGTAAATTGCCAACTGCCTATCTGGAGGAGTGCACTGTGTTCCCTAAAACAAGTAAACAACAGAGCTACAGAGCCAAGGGCACTTCCAGTCTGGGGAATATATCTTGGGAAAGCAGAAAATCAATAAGACAGAGCCACCCCAAAATTTAGGGCTGCACTGCTTACAAGAACCTCAACTTGGGTACACCTTAAATATCCCAGGAAATATAAAAATGGTTCAAAAAATTGTGGTACTTACGTACGATGGAATATCCCTCAGCCATGAAATCCATGTCGTAAGACCAGTAGCAGCAAAATGAGTGGATTCAGGTACGATGATTCTAACTGAAATAAGTCACACAGATAAAGAAACTTATCATAAGATATCACTTATGAAGGTCCTCTAAACATAGCTACACATGAACAGAGTTAGGAAAGCGAACAGAGTCTCACATTTAGAAAACACTCTTATGCCTGCTTAAGCGGGAAGATGAGGTGGGGTGCTCCAGAATACCAGCATTTGATATAACCACACGTACCATTCCAAAAACCAACTATGGAATATACAAGACCTACACCTTCCTCAGTGAAAGGTACTCAAAACACGATATTTCCCACAGAGGAATATATCTGACTAGTAAGAATATTAAAACCTATGTATTGATATGTTTCCGTAATGGAATCAAGTGTGTCTAGACTGGCATAATCATTGCAGTGAGAATCAGCTCAAACCCACTATAAAAAGGAATTTCAAAAAAAAAACGAAAAACATGGAAATTATTTACAATTCCTTTAGGGGCTCTAATGAAACCTGGAATGACCCTATCTACAATGACAGCTGGATATGGCAAAATGCTGGACACTTGGCACTGAGAGGATTGGTGAGATTGGTTGAGCAAATGCACACTATTTAAAGCAATAATGTGTGGCACCCATTCCATGTGTCCCAACTCTCCAGGTTGAAGTCAATATTACTACAGCTATAACATGTACGGGAAACCTAGAGAATGGACACACTGTAAATACGAAAGGTTTCTAAAACTCAACTAATAGTCCCTCTCCTGGTGCTCCGGTTTGACTTTCCAACTGCTTTACTATCAATCTCCCAACTTGGAGAGACAGACCCTTTAACCTCCTGGTTCGAACAGGTTGCCAATTTGGCAGAGGATGAAAGGGAAGAGGGAGAACCAATGAGAGAGTAGCTGTTAGGCATTTGGATGGGCATATGTCACTCTAATTTCCCGGCAAGAAGAAGAATTAACAAAAGTCTCAGCCACCCCCCAGGATCCAGATTATGTCCTGAATCAAAATTGTGGAATTGCGTTCAGCTCACAAAAAACGCGTTGAAATATGAAGCTAAGGGGCACAGCAATTCACAAACTGGCAGAGTAATAAAGGACAACTATCGTCCAAAAATCTGTTGAGGGAAGGCAATGAGGGGGACTTGAAAGCGAGGCAGAATAGCAGGAAACAGATTTCAAGAGGTACGTTGGAATCATCTGTAAACCACATGAAGAGGGGCACAACTTAGACAGTGATACACTTGGCCAAAAACGGCATATGCGTTTTCTCCTGAATATATTAAGGACAAAACGCATACACACTTTTTGGCCTAGCAAGCAAGGGGGCAATGCAAATCTGCATTATGAAGAAGTATCACTCCCCACCGGTCAAAAGCGACATCCACAAAATGTGTAAATACCAGAGAGGCAAGACAGGCCCTGGAGAACAGGGAGCCTTGTTATGCAGTTGGGCGGGATGTAAATTGCCAACTGCCTCACTGGAGGAGTGCATTGTGTTCCCTAAAACAAGTAAACAACAGAGCTACAGAGCCAAGGACACTTCCAGTCTAGGTAATATACCTTGGGAAAACTGAAAATCAATAAGACAGAGCCACCCTCAAATTTAGGGCTGCACTGCTTACAAGAACCTCAACTTGAGTACACCTTAAATATCCCAGGAAATATAAAAATGGTTCAAATCATTGTGGTAATTACGTACGATGGAATATCCCTCAGCCATGAAATCAATGTCATAAGACTAGTAGCAGCAAAATGAGTGGATTCAGGTACGATGATTCTAAGTGAAATAAGTCACACAGAAAAAGAAGCTTATCATAAGATATCACCTATGAAGATCCTGTAAACATGGCTGCACATGAACTCAGTTAGGAAAGAGAACAGAGTCTCACATTTAGAAAACACACTTATTCCTGCTTAAGGGGGAAGGAGAGGTGGGGTGATGCATAAAACCAGAGTTTGATATAAGCACAGGTACTGTTCCAAAAACCAACTATGGAATAGACAAGACCTACCTATACCTTCCTCAGTGAAAGGGACTCAAAACCCCATATTTCCCGAAGAGGAATATATCTGACTAGTAAGAATCTTAAAACCTATGTATTGATATGTTTCCGTAAGGGAATAAAGTGTGTCTAGACTGGCATAAACATGGCAGCGAGAATCAGCTCAAACCCACTATAAAATGGAATTTCAAAAACAATACAATAAAACAGTGAAATTCTTTGCAATTCCTTCAGGGTCTCTGATGAAACGTGGAATGACCCTGTCTACAATGACAGCTGGATGTGGCATAAGGCTGGACACTTGGGACTTAGGGGATTGTTGAGATTGGGTGAGCAAATGCAGACACTTTAAATCAATAATGCATGGCACCTATCCCATGGGTCCCAACTCTCCAGGTTGAAGGGAATATTACTAGAGCTATAACATGTACGGGAAACCTAGAGAATGGACACACTGTGAATAGGAAAGATCTCTAAAACTCAACAAATAGTCCCTCTCCTGGTGCTCCAGTTTGACTTTCCAACTGATTTACTATCAATCTCCCAACTTGGAGAGACAGCCCCTTTAACCTCCTGGTTCTCACAGGTGGCCAATTTGGCAGAGGATGAAAAGGAAGAGGGAGATCCAATGAGAGAGTAGCTGTTAGGCATTTGGACGGGCATATGACACTCTAATTTCCCGGCAGAAAGAAGAATTAACCAAAGTTGCAGCCAACCACCTGGAACCAGTATAGGTCCTGAACCAAAATTTTGGACATGCGTTCAGCTCACAAAAAACGAGTTGATAAATGGAGCTCAAGGGCACAGCAATTCACAAACTGGCAGAGTAAAAAAGGACAACTATCATCCAAAACTCTGTTGAGGGAAGGCAACGAGGCGGACTTGAAAGCGAGGCAGAATAGCAGGAAACAGATTTCAAGAGATACGTTGGAATCACCTGTAAAGCACAGGAAGATGGGCACAACTTCGACAATGATGCACTTGGCCAAAAAGGGCGTATGCATTTTCTCCTGAATATATGCAGGAGAAAACACATACGCCCTTCTTGATCAAGCAAGCAAGTGGGCAACACAAATCTGCACTACAAAGAAGTATCACTTCCCACCAGTCAAAAGGGACATCCACAAAATGGGTAAAAACCAGAAAGGCAAGACAGCCCCTGGAGAACAGGGAGCCTTGTTATGCTGATGGGCGGGATGTAAATTGCCAACTGCCTCACTGCAGGAGTGCATTGTGTTCCCTAAAACATGTAAAGAACAGAGCTACAGAGCCAAGGGCACTTCCAGTCTAGGGAATATACCTTGGGAAAACTGAAAATCAATAAGACAGAGCCACCCTCAAATTTAGGGCTGCACTGCTTACAAGAACCTCAACTTGGGTACACCTTAAATATCCCAAGAAATATAAAAATGGTTCAAAAAATTGTGGTACTTATGTACGATGGAATATCCCTCAGCCATGAAATCAATGTCATAAGACCAGTAGCAGCAAAATGAGTGGATTCAGGTACGATGATTCTAAGTGAAATAAGTCACACAGAAAAAGAAGCTTATCATAAGATATCACTTATGAAGATCCTGTAAACATGCCTACACATGAACTGAGTTAGGAAAGAGAACAGAGTCTCACATTTAGAAAACATTCGTATGCCTGCTTAAGGGGGAAGGAGAGGTGGAGTGATGCATAAAACCAGAGTTTGATATAAGCACAGGTACCGTTCCAAAAACCAACTATATTATAGACAAGACCTACCTATACCTTCCTCTGTGATAGGGACTCAAAACCCCATATTTCCCACAGAGGAATATATCTGACTAGTAAGAATCTTAAACCTATGAATTGATATGTCTCCGGAATTGAATCAAGTGTGTCTAGACTGGCATAAACAGGGCAGCGAGAATCAGCTCAAACCAACTATAAAAGAATTTCAAAAACAAAACAAAAAAACAGGGAAATTCTTTATAATTCCTTCAGGGTCTCTGATGAAACCTGGAATGACCCTGTCTACAATGACAGCTGGATGTGGCCTAAGGCTGGACACTTGGGCCTGAGAAGATTGGTGAGATTCGGTGAGCAAATGCAGACCCTTTAAAGCAATAATGCATGGCCCCCATTCCATGGGTCCCAACTCTCCAGGTTGAAGGGAATATTACTACAGCTATAACATGTACGGGAAATCTAGAGAATGGACACACTGTGAATACGAAAGGTTTCTAAAACTCAACGAATAGTCCCTCTCCTGGTGCTCTGGTTTGAATTTCCAACTGCTTTACTATCAATCTCCCAACTTTGAGAGACAGCCCCTTTAACCTCCTGGTTCGAACAGGTTGCCAATTTGGCAGAGGATGAAAGGGAAGAGGGAGAACCAATGAGAGAGTAGCTGTTAGGCATTTGGACGGGCACATGTCACTCTAATTTCCCGGCAGGAAGAAGAATTAACCAAAGTTGCAACCACCCACCAGGAAGCGGTATAGTTCCTGAACCAAAATTTTAGACATGCGTTCAGCTCACAAAAAACGAGTTGAAATACGGAGCTCAAGGGCTCAGGAATTCACAAACTGGCAAAGTAATAAAGGACAACTATCATCCAAAAATCTGTTGAAGGAAGGCAACGAGGTGGACTTGAAAGCGAGGCAGAATAGTAGGAATCAGATTTCAAGAAGTACATTGGAATCACCTGTAAAGAACAGGAAGATGGGCACAACTTCGACAATGATGCACTTGGCCAAAAAGGGTGTATGCATTTTCTCCTGAATATATGCAGGAGAAAACGCATACACCCTTTTTGGCCAAGCAAGCAAGCAGACAATGCAAATCTTAACTACAAAGAAGTATCACTTCCCACCAGTCAAAGGGATATACACAAAATATGTAAAAACCAGAAAGGCAAGACATGCCCTGGAGAACAGGGAGCCTTGTTATGCTGATGGGCGGGATGTAAATTGCCAACTGCCTCACTGGAGGAGTGCATTTTGTTCCCTGAAACAAGTAAACAACAGAGCTACAGAGCCAACGGCACTTCCAGTCTAGGGAATATACCTTGGGAAAAATGAAACTCAGTAAGACAGAGCCACCCTCAAATTTAGGGCTGCACTGCTTACAAGAACCTCAACTTGGGTACAACTTAAATATCCCAGGAAATATAAAAACGGTTCAAAAAATTGTGGTACTTACGTACGATGGAATATACCTCAGCCATGATAACAATGTCATAAGACCAGTAGCAGCAAAATGAGTGGATTCAGGTACGATGATTCTAAGTGAAATAAGTCACACCGAAAAAGAAGCTTATCATAAGATATCACTTATGAAGATCCTGTAAACCTGGCTACACATGAACTGAGTTAGGAAACAGAACAGAGTCTCACATTTAGAAAACACTCATATGCCTGTTTAAGGGGGATGGAGAGGTGGGGTGATGCATAAAACCAGTGTTTGATATAAGCACAGGTACCGTTCCAAAAACCAACTATGGAATAGACAAGACCTACACCTTCCTCAGTGAAAGGGACTCAAAACCCCATATTTCCCTCAGAGGAATATATCTGACTAGTAAAAATCTTAAAACCTATGTATTGTTATGTCTCCATAAGGGAATCAAGTGTGTCTAGAATGGCATAAACATGGCAGCGAGAATCAGCTCAAACCCACTATAAAAATGAATTTCAAAAACAAAAAAAAAAAAAACAGGGAAATTCTTTACAATTCCTTCAGTGTCTCTGATGAAACCTGGCATGACCCTGTCTACAATGACAGCTGGATGTGGCATAAGGCTGGACTCTTGGGACTAAGGGGATTGGTGCGATTGGGTGAGCAAATGCAGACACTTTAAATCAATAATGCATGGCACCCATTCCATGGGTCCCAACTCTCCAGGTTGAAGGGAATATTACTACATCTATAACATGTATGGGAAACCTAGAGAATGGACACACTGTGAATACAAAAGGTTTGTAAAACGAAACGAATAGTCCCTATCCTGGTGCTCCAGTTTGACTTTCCAACTGCTTTACTATCAATCTCCCAACTTGGAGAGACAGCCCCTTTAACCTCCTGGTTCTCACAGGTTGCCAATTTGTCAGAGGATGAAAGGGATGAGGGAGAACCAATAAGAGAGTAGCTGTTAGGCATTTGGACGGGCATATGTCACTCTAATTTCCCGGCAGAAAGAAGAATTAACCAAAGTTGCAGCCACCCACCGGGAACCAGTATAGGTCCTGAACCAAAATTCTGGACATGCGTTCAGCTCACAAAAAACGAGTTGAAAAATGGAGCTCAAGGGCACAGCAATTCACAAACTGGCAGAGTAAAAAAGGACAACTATCATCCAAAAATCTGTTGAGGGAAGGCAAGGAGCCAGACTTGAAAGCAAGGCAGAATAGCAGGAAACAGATTTCAAGAGGTACGTTGGAATCACCTGTAAAGCACAGGAAGAGGGGCACAACTTCGACAATGATGCACTTGGCCAAAAAGTGTGTATGCATTTTCTCCTGAATATATGCAAAAGAAAATACATACGCCCTTTTTGGCCAAGCAACAAACCAGACAATGCAAATCTGCACTACAAAGAAGTATCACTTCCCACCGGTCAAAAGGGACATCCACAAAATGTGTAAATAACAGAAAGGCAAGACAGGCCCTGGAGAACAGGGAGCCTTGTTATGCTGATGGGCGGGATGTAAATTGCCAACTGCCTCTCTGGATGAGTGCATTGTGTTCCCTAAAACAAGTAAACAACAGAGCTACAGAGTCAAGGGCACTTCGAGTCTGGGGAATATTCCTTGGGAAAACTGAAACTCTATTAGACAGAGCCACCCCAAAATTTAGGGCAGCAATACTTACAAGAACCACAACTTGGGTACACCTTAAATATCCCAGGAAATATAAAAATGCTTCAAAAAATTGTGGTATTACGTACGATGGAATATCCCTCAGCCATGAAACCAAAGTCATAAGACCAGTAGCAGCAAAATGAGTGGATTCAGGTACGATGATTCTAAGTGAAATAAGTCACACAGCAAAAGAAGCTTATCATAAGATATCACTTATAAAGATCCTGTAAACATGGCTAGACATGAACTGAGTTAGGAAAGAGAAGAGAGTCTCACATTTAGAAAACACTCTTATGCCTTCTTAAGGGGGAAGGAGAGGTGGGGTGATGCATAAAACCAGAGTTTGATATAAGCACAGGTACCGTTCCAAAAACCAACTATGGTATAGACAATACCTAAAACTTCCTCAGTGAAAGGGACTCAAAATCCCATATTTCCCGCAGAAGAATATATCTGACTAGTAAGAATCTTAAAACCTATGAATTGATATGTCTCTGTAAGGGAATCAAGTGTGTCTAGACTGTCATAAACATGGCAGCGAGAATCAGCTCAAAACCACTATAAAAAAGAATTTCGAAAACAAAACAAAATAACAGGAAAATTCTTTACAATTCCTTTAGGGTCTCTGTTGAAACCTGGAATGACCCTATCTACAACGACAGCTGGATGTGGCATAAGGCTGGATATATGGGACTGAGAGTATTGGTGAGATTGGGTGAGCAAATGCAGACCCTTTAAAGCAATAATGCATGGCACCCATTCCATGGGTCCCATGTCTCCAGGTTAGACGGAATATTACTACAGCTATAACATGTACGGGAAACCTAGAGAATGGACACACAGTGAATACGAAAAGTCTCTAAAACTCAAAGAATAGTGCCTCTCCTGGTGCTCCAGTTTGACTTTCCTACAGCTTTACTATCAATCTCCCAACTTGGAGAGACAGCACCTTTAACCTCTTGGTTTGCTCAGGTTGCCAATTTGGAAAAGGATGAAAGGGAAGATGGAGAACCAATGAGAGAGTAGCTGTTAGCCATTTGGACGGGCACCAGTCACTCTTATTTCCTGGGAGGAAGAAGAATTTACCAAAGTCTCAGCCACCCACCAAAAACCAGTATAGGTCCTGAACCAAAATATTGGACTTGTGTTCAGCTCACAAAAAACGATTTAATAAATGGAGTTTTGGGGCACAGCAATTCACAAACTGGCAGAGTTATAAAGGCCAACTATCATCCAAAAATCTGTTGAGGGAAGGCAACGAGGCGGACTTGAAAGTGAGGCAGAATAGCAGGAAACAGATTTCAAGAGGTATGTTGGAATCGCATTTAAAGCACAGGAAGAGGGGCACAACTTCGACAATGATGCACTTGGCCAAAAAGGGCGTATGTGTTTTCTCCTGAGTATATTCAGGAGAAAACGCATAAGCCCTTTTTGGCCAAGCAAGCAAGTGGGCAATGCAAGTATTCACTACAAAGAAGTATCACTTCCCACTGGTCAAAAGGGTCATCCACCATATGGGTAAAATTCAGAAAGGCAAGAGAGGCCCTGGAGAACAGGAAGCCTTGTAGTGCTGATGGGTGGGATGTTAATTGCCAACTGCCTCTCTGGAGGAGTGCATTGTGTTCCCTAACCAAGTAAACAACAGAGCTACAGAGCCAAGGTCACTTCCAGTCTAGGGAATATACCTTGGGAAAACTGAAAATCAATAAGACAGAGCCACACCAAAATTTAGGCCTGCACTGATTACAAGAACCTCAACTAGGGTACAACTTGAATATCCCAGGAAATATAAAAATGGTTCAAAAATTTGTGGTACTTACATACGATGGAATATCCCTCAGCCATGAAATCAATGTCATAAGATCAGTGGAAGCAAAATGAGTGGATTCAGGTACGATGATTCTAAGTGAAATAAGTCACACAGAAAAAGGTTCTTATCATAAGATATCACTTAAGAAGATCCTGTAAACATGGCTACACATGAACTGAGTTAGGAAAGAGAACAGAGTCTCACATTTATAAAACACTTTTTTGCCTGCTTAAGGGGGAAGGAGAGGTAGGGTGATGCATAAAACCATAGTTTGATATAAGCACGGGTACAGTTCCAATAACCAACTATGGAATAGACGAGACCTACACCTTCCTCAGTGAAAGGGACTCAAAACACAATATTTCCCGCAGAGGAATATATCTTACTAGTAAGAATCTTAAAACCTATGTATTGATATGTCTCCGTAAGGGAATGAAGTGTGTGTAGACTGGCATAAACATGGCAGTGAGAATCAGCTCAAAACCACTATAAAAAGGAATTTCAAAAACAAAACGAAAAAACAGGGAAATTCTTTCCAATTCCTTCAGGTTCTCTGATGAAACCTGGAATGACCCTATCTACAACGAAAGCTGGATGTGGCATAAGGCTGGACACATGGGACAGAGAGGGTTGGTGAGATTGGGTGAGCAAACGCAGACCCTTTAAAGAAATAATGCATGGCACCCATTCCATGGGTCACAACTCTCCAGCTTGTAGGGAATATTACTACAGCTATAACATGAATGGGAAACCTAGAGAATGGAAATAGAGTGAATACGAAACTTTTCTAAAACTCAACGGATAGTGTCTCTCCTTGTACTCCAGTTTGACTTTTCAACTGCTTTACTATCAATCTCCCAACTTGGAGAGACAGAACCTTTAACCTCCTGGTTTGCACAGGTTGCCAATTTGGCAAACGATGAAAGGGAATAGGGAGAACCAATGAGAGAGTAGCTGTTAGGCATTTGGACGGGCACCTGTCACTCTTATTTCCTGGGAGGAAGAAGAAGTAATCAAAGTCTCAGCCACCCATCGAAAACCAGTATAGGTCCTGAACCAAAATACTGGACTTGCGTTCAGCTCACAAAAAACGAGTTAAAAAATGGAGCTCAGGGGCACAGCAATTCACAAACTGGCAGATTTATAAAGGGCAACTATCGTTCAAAAATCTGTTCAGGGAATGCAAGGAGGCGGACTTGAAAGCGCGGCAGAATTGCAGGAAACAGATTTCAAGGGGTACGTTGGAATCACCTTTAAAGCACAGGAATAGGGGTACAACTTCGACAATGATGCCCTTGGCCACAAAGGGTGTATGTGTTTTCTCCTGAATATATTCAGGAGAAAACGCATACGCCTTTTTTGGCCAAGCAAGCAAGCGGGCAATGCAAATCTGCACTACAAAGAAGTACATCTTCCAACCAGTCAACAGGGAGATCCACAAAATGTGTAAAAACCAGAAAGGCAAGACAGGCCCTGGAGAACCGGGAGCCTTGTTATGTTGATGGGCGGGATGTAACTTGCCAACTGCCTCTCTGGAGGAGTGCATTGTGTTCCCTAAAACAAGTAAACAACACAGCTACAGAGCCAAGGGCACTTCCAGTCTAGGGAATATACCTTGGGAAAACTGAAAATCAATAAGAGAGAGCCACCCCAAAATTTAGGCCTGCACTGCTTACAAGAACCTCAACTTGGGTACACCTTAAATATCCCTGGAAATATAAAAACGGTTCAAAAAATTGTGGTACTTACGTATGATGGAATATCCCTCAGCCATGAAATCAATGTCATAAGACAAGTAGCAGCAACATGAGTGGATCCAGGTACGATGATTCTAAGAGAAATAAGTCACACAGAAAAAGAAACGTATCATAAGATATCACTTATGAAGATCATGTAAACATGGCTACACATGAACTGAGTTAGGAAAGAGAACAGAGTCTCACATTTAGAAAACACTCTTATGCCTGCTTAAGGGGGAAGGAGAGGTGGGGTGATGCATAAAACCAGAGTTTGATATTAGTACATGTACCAATCCAAAACCCTAATAGGGAATAGACAAGACCTACACCTTCCTCAGTGAAAGGGACTCAACACCCCATATTCCCCACAGAGGAATATATCTGACTAGTAAGAATCTTAAAACCTGTGTATTGAAATGTGTCCATAAGGGATTCAAGTTTGTCTCGACTGGCATAAACATGGCCCTGAGAATCAGCTCAAACCCACTATAAACAGGAATTTTAAAAACAAAACAAAAAACAGGGAAATTCTTTACAATTCCTTCAGGGGCTCTGATGAAACCTGAAATGACCATATCTACAATGACAGCTGGATGTGTCTTATGGCTGGATACTTGTGATTGAGAGGATTGGTGAGATTGGGTGAGCAAATGAAGACCCTTTAAAGCAATAATGCGTTGCACATATTGCATTGGTCCCAACTCTCCTGGTTGAAGGGATTATTACTAGAGCTATAACATGTACGGGAATCCTAGAGAATGGACACACTGTGGATACGAATGTTATCTAAAACTCAACGAATAGTCCCTCTCCTGGTGCTCCGGTTTGACCTTTTAACTGCTTTACTATCAATATCCCTACTTGGAGAGACATCCCCTTTAACGTCCTTGTTCGCACAGGTTACCAATTTGGCAGAGGATGAAAGGGAAGACGGAGAACCAATTAGAGAGTAGTTGTTAGGCATTTGGACGGGTACATGTCACTCTAATTTCCCATCAGGAAGAAGAATTAACCAAAGTCTCAGCCTGCCTGTAGGAACGAGTATAAGTCCTGAACCAAAATTGTGGATTTGCGGTCAGATCACAAAAAAACGAGCTGAAAAATGGAGCTCAGGGTCACAGCAATTCACAAATTGGCAGAGTAATAAAGGACAACATTTGTCCATAAATCTATTGAGGGAAGGCAATGAGGCGGATTTGAAAATGAGGCAGAATAACAGGAAACAGATTTCATGAAGTACATTGGAATCGCCTTTGAAGCACAGGAAGAGCGGCACAACTTCGACAGTGACGCACTTGGCCAAAAAGGGCGTGTGTGTTTTATCCTGAATATATTCAGGAAAGAAAGCATATGCCCTTTTTGGCCAAGCAAGCAATCGGGCAATGCAAATCTTCACTAAAAGAACGATCACTTCCCACAGGTCAAAAGGGATATCCGAAAAATATGTAGAAACCAGAAAGTCAAGACAGGCCCTGGAGATCATTGAACCTTGTTAGTCTAAAGGGCAGGATATAAATTGCCAACTACCTCTCTGGAGGAGTGCATTGTGTTCCCTATATCAAATAAACAACAGAGCTAATAATCCAAGGGCAGTTACCATCTAGGGAATATACCTTTGGAAAACTGAAAATCGATAAGACACGTCCATGCCCAAATTTAGGGCTGCACTGCTTACAAGAACCTCAACTTGGGTACACCTTAAATATCCCAGGAAAGACAAAAATGTTTCAAGAAATTGTGGTACTTACGTACGATGGAATATCCCTCAGCCATGACATTAATGTCATAAGGCCAGTAGCAGCAAAATGAGTGGACTCAGGTACGATGATTCTAAGTGAAATAAGTCACACAGAAAAAGAAACTTATCATAAGATATCACTTATGAAGGTCCTGAAAACATGGCTACACATGAGCTGATTTAGGAAAGATAACAGAGTAACGAGTCTTATCATAAGATATCACTCATAGTGGGAGTGTACACATGACTACACATGAACTGAATTAGAAACACAACAGAGTCACACATTTAGAAAAGAATCTTCTTCCTGCTGAATGGGAAAGGCGAGGTGAGGTGATGCATAAAACCACAGTTTTAAATTAGCACACATACCGTTACATAAACCAAGTATTTAATAGACAGCACCTACTCCCGGCATAATGAACTGGACTCAACAACCCTTATTCATTTCAGAGGAATATATATGACTCTAAGAATTTTAAAACATATGTATTCTCATGTCTCCATAAAGGAATCATGTGTGTGTATAATGGCATGAACACAGCACTGAAATTCAGGTAAACCCCTTTATAAAAATAAATTGCAAAAGCAAAATGCAAAAACAGCGAAACAGTGAGAAAGTCTTACAATTTACGTTCAGGGCCTGTGATGCAACTTGGATTGTACACCTTTACACCCACAGCTTGATGAGACATAAGACTGGACACTTGGGGCTGACAAGATTGCTGAGGTTGTGTGAGCAAAAGAGAACCACTTAGAGCAATACTGTGTGCTACCCATTCTAGTGGTCCCAACTCTCCAGGTGTAAGGGAATCCTCCTACAGTTAAATCATGCATGGGAAACCCAGTGGATGGTACACTGTGTAATTGGGAAAGTTTTCTAAAAGGTACCTCATTTTTCCTTTTGTCGTGCTCGGCTTCGCCATTCCATCTGCATTACTCAAAATCTCCCCACTTGGAGTGTCAGCGTCTTTATGCACAGTTATGCACAGTTTACAAATTGTGCAGCGGATGAACAGGAAGAGGTGAAATAAATGAGAGATAAGCTGTAGGTGTTTGGATGGGCACATGTCACTATAGTTTCACATCAGGAAGAATAATTAACCAAAGGCTCAGCCTGAAGCCCCGGAACCAGACTAGGGCCTAAAGCCATCCTGCGGTATTTCAGCCAGCTCACAAATAGGCGAGTTGAAAAATGTAACTCAGGGGCACAGCAATTCACAAACTTGCAGAGTTATAAAGGACAACTATCATCCAGAACTATATTGAGGTAAGGCAGTGAAGAGGATTTGAATGCAAGGCAGAATTGAAGGAAACAGATTTCAAGAGGTAGAGTGGAGTCGTCTTTAAAGCACATGAAAAGCGACAGAACTTCGACAATGTTGCTCTTGGCTGAAAAGGGAGTATGTGTATTTTCTTGAATATATTAGGGAAAAAAATGCATACACCATTTTTCGCCAAGCAAGCCATCAGGCATTGCAAATCCACACTACAGAGAAGTGTCCCTTACCTCCAGTCAAAAGGGCCATCCACATATAGTGTAAAAGCCACAAATGCAGGACAGGCCATGGAGAAAAGGGAGCCTGGTTACGCCGATGGACAGGATGTAAATTGCCAACAGCCTCTCTGGAGAACTGTATGTTGTTTTCTAAAACAGAGCTACAGAGCATAGCACACTTCCACTGATGGCTGTGTATTTTGGGAAAATTAAAAATCCACAACACACAGCCAGCCCAATCTTTAGGGCTGCTCTGTTTACAAGAACCTCGACTTCGGTACACTTTAAATATCCCAGTAAAAGAAAAAAAAATGGATATAGATTTGTGGTACTTATATACAATGGAATGTCACTCAGACATAAAATCAATGTCATAAGGCCAATAGCAGCATAATGAGTGGCTTTAGGTACGATGATGCTAAGTGAAATGAGCCACAAAGAAAAAGAAACTTATTGTAATATATCACTTATAGAGGGAATGTAAACATGGCCACACATGAACAGAATTTCAAAAGAGAACAGAGTTACACATTTAGAAAACTCACTTATGCCTCCTTAAGGGGAAAGGTGACGTGGGGTGATATGTAAAAGCAGAGTTTGAAATTAGCACAGATCCCATTCCATATACCAAATATG
Organism: Mesoplodon mirus; assembly: GCF_964341445.2. Taxonomy (NCBI): domain Eukaryota; kingdom Metazoa; phylum Chordata; class Mammalia; order Artiodactyla; family Ziphiidae; genus Mesoplodon; species Mesoplodon mirus. The sequence continues at coordinate 4,117,679 of NW_028295793.1, read as the reverse complement.
TAATAGACAAGACCTACTCCTTTCTCAATGAACTGGACACAAAACACCCTATTCACTGAAGAGGAATATATCTGACTGGTAATAACCTTGAAACCTATGTATTTATATGTCTCCATAATGGAATCAAGTGTATGTAGACTGGCATAAACACAGATCAATGGAACAGGACAGAAAGCCCAGAGATAAACCTACATACCTATGGCTATCTCATCTATGACAAAGGAGCTAAGGATATACAATGGAGAAAAGACAGTCTCTTCAGTAATTGGTGCTGGATAAACTGGACCCCTACACATAAAAGAATGAAATTAGAACACTCCATAACACCATACACAAAAATAGACTCTAAATTGATTAGAGATCTAAATATAAGACCAGACACTATAAAACACTTAGAGGAAACCATAGGCAGAACACTCTATGACATAAATCACAGCAAGATCCTTTTGGACCCACCTCCTAGAGAAATGGAAATAAAAACAGAAATCAACAAATGGGACCTAATGAAACTTAAAAGCTTTTACACAGTACAGGAAAACATAAACAAGATGCAAAAACAACCCTCAGAATTGGAGAAAATATTTTCAAATGAAGCAATTGACAAAGGATTAATCTCCAAACATTACAAGCACCTCATGTAGCTCAATATTACAAAAAACAAACAACCCAATCCAAAAACGGGCAGAATACCTAATAGACATTTATCCAAAGAAGATATACAGATTACCAAGAAACATATGAAAGTATGCTGAACATCACTAATCATTAGAGAAATGCAAATCAAAACTACCATGAGGTATCACCTCACAGCAGCCAGAGTGGCAATCATGAAAAAAATCTACAAAACAATAAATGCTGGAGAGGCCTTTATTGGAGAAAAGGGAACACACTTGCACTGTGGGTGGGAATGTAAATTGATATGGGCACTAGGGAGAACAGTACAGAGGTTCCTTTAAATAACTAACAATAGAAGTACCATACGACACAACAATCCAACTACTGGGCATTTGCCTTGCGAAAACCATAATTCAAAAAGAGTTATGTACAAAAATGTTCATTGCAGCTCTATTTGCATTAGCCAGGACATGGAAGCAACCTAAGTGTCCATCGACAGATGAATGGATAAAGAAGATCTGGCACATATATACAATCAAATATTACTCAACCATAAAAAGAAGCAAAACTGAGTTATTTGTACTGAGGTGGATGGACTTAGAATCTGTCCTACACAGTGAAGTAAGTCAGAAAGGGAAAAACAAATACTGTATGTTAACAGAGATATATGGATTCTAATGAAGAAAAAAAAAATATTTTGAAGAACCTAGTGGCAGGACAGGATTAAGGACACAGATATAGAGAAAGGACTTGAGGACACCGGAAGGGGGATGGGTAAGCTGGGACGAAGTGAGAGAGTGGCATGGACATAAATACATTACCAAATGTAACACTGATATCTACTGGGAAGCAGTCACATAGAACAGGGAGATCAGCTCGGTGCTTTGTGACCACCTAAAGGGGTGGGATATGGAGTGTGGGAGGGAGATGCAAGAGGGAGGGGATCTGGTGATATTTGTATATGTATAGCTGATTCACTTTGTTATACAGCAGAAACGAACACTCCATTGTAAAGGAATTATACTCCAATAAACGTGTAAAAGGAAAAAAAAAAGAAAGCACAAGGATAAACCTACACACCTATGGTCAACTAATCTATGACAAAGGAGGCAAGACTATACAATGGAGATAAGAGAGTCTCTTCAATCATTGGTGCTGGGAAATATGGACAGCTACATGTAAAAGAATGAAATTAGAACACTCCACAACACCATACATAAAAATATATTCAAAATGGATTAGATACCTTAATGAAAGACCAGACAGTATAAAACTCTGAGAGGAAAACTTACGAAGGATACTCTGACGTAAATCACAGCAAGATCTTTTTTGATCCACCTCCTATAGTAATGAAATAAAAAAGAAAAGTAAACAGATGGGACCTAATGAAACGTAAAAGCTTTTGCAAAGCAAAGGAAACTACAAACAAGAAGAAAAGACAACCCTCAGAATGGCAGAAACTATTTGCAAACGAATCAATGGACAAATGATTAATCTCAAATATATATAAACAGCTCATGCAGCTCAATATTAATAAAACAAACAACCCAATACAAAAATGGAAGAAGATCTAAATAGATATTTCTTCCAAGAAGACATAGAGATGGCCAGTACGCACATGAAAATCTGCTCAACATCACTAATTATTAGAGAAATGGAAATCGAAACTACAGTGAGGTATCACGTCACACCTGTTAGAATGGGCATCATCAGAAAATCTACAAACAACAAATGCTGGAGTGGGTGTGGAGAAAAGGAACCTTCTTCCACTATTGTTGGGAATGTAAATTGATAGAGTCTCTATGGAGAACATTATGGAGGTTCCTTAAAAAACTAAAAATAGAATTACCATATAATCCAGCAATCCCACTACTGGGCATATACCCAGAGAAAACCATAAATCAAAAAGACACATTCACCACAATGTTCACTGCAGCACTATTTACAATAGACAGGTAATGAAAGCAAACTAAGTGCCCACAGACAGACTAATGAATAAAGACGTGGTACATATATACAATGGAATATTACTCAGCCATACATAGGAATGAAATTGGGTCATTTGTAGAGACCTTGATGGATCTAGAGACTGTCATACAGAGTGAAGTAAGTCAGAAAGAGAAAAACAAATATTGTATATTAATGCATATATGTGGAACCTAGAAAAATGGTACAGATGAACCGGTTTGCAGGGCAGAGATAGAGACACAGATGTAGAGAACAAACATATGGACACCAAGGAGGGAACGCCATGTGAGGGTGGTGGTGGGATGAATTGGGAGACTGGGATTCACATGTGCACACTTATATGTATAAAATAGATATCCAATAAGAACTTGCTGTGTAAAAGAAATAAATTTAAAAAAATAAAAATAAATAAATAACATTTAATAAAATAAAACAGAAAAAAAGTATTTCCCTTCACATAGACGTCTTTATATTAATGCATTATTTCCATGTTTATATCTCCAAATTAAAAAAAAAGAGGAATAAATAAAATCTAACTTGAACCAAAAAGGAAAAAAAAAGAAAAAAAAAAAAAAAAAAAAACAGAACTCACCAGTTATACAGAGGAAAATCGTATCAGGGCACTTGCTCCAGTGGTAATAAATTCTTAAGTTGGTCAGAGGTGGGAAATCGTCTCCCATGCAGTCAGCAGTGCTCCCCCCCCACAAGGAGCATCCTCATTGCAAAGCTGGGGGAATGTGGCGAGGCGTCTGTGAGTAAATGTGAGCTGAGCCCCAATCCTGCTGCAGCTGAACTCTTCCCACCCTTTCCAGGTAAAACACCTGAATATGTACAAGCACTTGCAAGCCTAGAGGAAGGGCTGTGGAGCCACACTAGCGAGAGCACGCAGGCTGACTTGGTGCCTGCAGGCCAGCCAAGATGGTCCTGGCCCCAGATGCTCTTCTGGAATCTTTCCATTTCCCTGCCTGAGATACCCCTCCTGCCACGGCCCCCACTGCTTTTTTACTTCCTCACCACTGCCTGGGGAGAAATTCCAGTGGCAGGTATGTGTGACACATCCTCTTCTTTAGCAGGTGACAGTCTGGCAACTCGTGCAGAATGTCCAGCACAGCCCAAATCACACTGGGCCACCCACAAAGCCACGGCCCCTCCCTCCCTCCCAACACCCCAGCCCCGACACTGCTCACGGGGCAGAGAATATGGCGTCAGGCACAGCTACAGTGGCTCTTGCTGACTGGAGAGGTGTTTATATTGACCTCAACCCAGGCACACCTGTGGGTGGGGGGGCTGGCAGGCAGTGTCAGGCTGCCCAAATCAGCCAATCCTCACTCCTCAGGGGCTCACAGTAGCAGAAAATGAACCTTGCTAAACGGGTCAGTCCCAAGGAACAGGTGTGGACTCTTGAGAGTCAGGCTAGACAAGGGGCTGCAGCTGCGGCTTGTTTTCTTATCATTTTATCTGGTCCATGAGTGGAAAACAACTTCAAGAAGACCCTATCCTAATGAGAGGAACCCAGGAGTCAGGGAGAGGAGTGATGGTGGGTGGAGACAGAGGCCTGGTGCCCTGGCTGCAGTGGAAGTGTCTGGAAGACCAGGCAGAGAGAGGCTGCACAGAGTGATAGCCAGGGTCACAGACCTGTCAGAGCTGCTGTTTGTTAGTTCAAGTCCTGCTCTGAGGTGTTCTGTGTCAGCTGTGAGCGACAGGTGAGCTGGGGGTTCTCTGCAAGGTGGGCTATGTGCGCAGTTCCTGTGTGTCCAGCCCTGCTGGGGTACCTGCCCAGGGGAGTTCCGTATCCTGGGAAGGGCCTGACTATGAGAGCCTCATGGGCTGCTGGGTAGCTGCACAGATGAGCTCCATACCCTGTGAGGGACTTGAACACGAGAGCCCCGTGGGCTGTGGGGTGTGGGATGAAGCCCAGGTGAGCTCCATATCCTGGGATTTGCCTGACCACGAGAGCCCCATGGGCTGCTGGAGACCTGGTAAAGGATATCAGGACAGTGAGTGAAGCCACCGAGGATATACATCCAGTAGCTCCTATTTCCTACACCCTGCTGCTCATTCTACCATCCACCAGGCCATGGCATTCTGTATTAGACTTCAATGATGCCTTCTTCTGTATTCCATTCATCTCAGAGTCACAAGAATTTTTGGCTTGTGAGTGGCAGGACACAACATGCAACAAAAGCAATAATGCTGGGCCGTCCTGCCCCAATGGTTCAAAAATCCCCACACCATCATTGGGGAAATATCCTCTAATGACCTAAACGTTCTACCTCTGTAAAAGAGAACTCTCCTTCAATATGCAGATGACATTCTGATCGCCAGGCCTACTAAAGATGCCTCTGAACTACCTAGCCAAGAAAGGATAGAAGGTGTCCAAGAAAAAGGCTCAAATATCCCAGGCTCATGTGACATGCCTGGGCTTCATTCTCACAGATATTTGGAGAAACGCATCCCAGGATAGGGAAGAAACCATTTGCAGCCTTACCTCTTCTAAAATTGGAAGACAGCTTATGGGTTCCTGGGGAGGCCAAGGTTTTCTGCATCTGGATCCCTAACTACAGTCTAATAGCTGGGCCTCTACTTGAAACACTGACATGAAAAGATGATGATCCTTTTGTATAGAATCCAGAAGCAGCCTTTCAAGAAAGGAAAGAGCAGTCAATTCAGACCCTTGCCCAGGAACTCGCTAATTTAGCTAAACTCTTTGACCTTTACATACCTGGTCAAAGGTTAATCGCCCTTGGAGCCTTAGTGCAAAAACTGGGACCCCTTGAAATGGAGCAACAAAAGAATGCCCTTCAGGTATGATAAACTATGGTCACCAAGGGCTTTGCCCACTGACTCATCAGGCCAGGATACTGGGGTATCTAAAAAGCTAGAAATCAGCAGCCTGCAAGGCCAGCTCCCTCCTAAGGGAAAAGGACCCCACGTCGTGATCCTAACTACCCATCATGCCCTGAAGTTGCAGGGGTCGCTCTGTGGACACACTGACCTCGAGTGAGGAGGCCCTCCAACTCCTACCTTCAGAGAGACAAATGGGGGCAACGGGTCCCCAAGATGACTTGTGTGACCATCACTTGACCTGGAGTTTCTCTCAGAAAACAACAAGACTGTGCCCCGAAAGAGCAGCCTACTGCTTGCAGGACTTACTGCACCCAGAGGGGAGATAATAAGCTTGGCGGGGGAAACGTATATCACGCTTTCACCATAGAAAACCCTACAGACACCGCTGTGATTGGGGCCAATATGAACGGCTGGACTGCTGGCTACTTCTAAAGGCCGTTGACTCAGTGGACGTCATGGTCCTGGATCACCACTGACACTGGACTCTCTGGGAGTTGCACGGGCAGGGCTCTGACACATGGTGCTGTTTGTACATTAATTCAGGGACCTAACTAAAGAAAGCACAGACTACTGGTCAGAGCATCTAGGCTGGCAAAAAACGTCAGCCTAAGGTCACCGAACAAATGTGGGGTGGGGTGAAACCTGCCACCTCAGCATCTCTGCGCATCTCTTTCCTGGACACTTAAAGGTCATTAGAATCTATAACACTTCCAATGCTGGTGCTCAGGCGGACGAGAAGTGAGGCAGGAGGATTTGGGACAATCAACCTCACCTGGACGCTGGTGGGGAGACGTTTTGCCCCTCGCCCCAGGTATCAGGTCTCCCACCACAGCATGAAGCAGTTACAAAAGAGGGGTCTGCACCCTCAACACCCCAAGAATGAGGAACGGAACAAAAAGCAGAGGAGGTGTTCGTCTCTGGCAACGTTCATTAAAACTTCCTGGGAGATAAAAAGAGAATCTGGGCAATAAAATAAAGTCTTACCTGTTTTTCCTTTGTGCTTTGTCTAATTTCACGTGCTCCTAGGGTTCCGCATGCAGAGGTCCCACACCCGGCACTTCAGACCCGATTTCCTAGTGCAGAATGGCTGGGTCGACACCTCAGCTAGCAGAGTCCCATGCAGACTCCACGGCATAGAGCCTGAGCTGCAGCCAACCCAGCCCTCGAGAGCTCCATCCCCTAACTCCCACTGACGCTGCCGGGATCCCTACACAGCAGTCCAGCCCACAGCCCGTGGGGGAGTGCACGCTCTCACCTCTCCATTCGGTTTTCAAAATAATGTTTCCTTTGCTTCTGAACCAAACTCAGTCTTGATCTCTTGGCTCCAATGACACTGGGCTCGGGGACTCCTGTTGGGGTCCACTCTGGAGGATCAGTAACAGAAATTGAGAACATTGTAACTTCAATGAACAGATGTGTGAGCCAAACTGTAGTTAACATAGAGCAGTGTATAATGCTCGGGTAAAATAAGGTTTTTCTAAGACTTACATTTGATATTTCCATCACTTTACTATAAGCAAGTTCAGTGAAGACGTCTGTCTTATTTGTCAGGTCAACATTAGAGAAATGAAGTGATATATTTCCATGGATGTAAATCGAACACTCTTGGCTGAAGCTTCAATCTTGTTTTGAATGCTTTTCCATTGAAAAGGATACCTCTCTTTCAGCTCCCCCATTTCTGAGAAGTATAAAATCTTATAATTTATTATTACCAAAGGGGAAAGGTAGGAAAAGGGATAAATTAACAGTTTGGGATTAACACATACACACTGCTATGTATAAAATAGATCATCAACAAGGAATTACTGTATAGCACAGGGAACTACACTGAATATTTTGCAATAACCTATAAGGGGAAATAATCTGAAAAAGAATCGATATTTTTATTGACATCATCTATCAATGACACATAAAATGTAACCTAAGCAAGGCCGATGGTGAGCGCTTCTGAACCTGAAGATTTCAATCATCTAAAATTTGGGCTCTGCCTATTTCCCAAGGCCCTTAATGGACGTACGTGTAGCCGTAGCTTAAAAATTCCCCAGTATGGGGTTCGGGGAGGCACTGATTTGGAAACATACCTGGTGTTCCTCTTCCATGCACGGGACCCTTCCTACATCTAAAACATGCCTGTCACACCTAGAGGATGGTACACCGTTTGATCGGAAAGAGTTTGGAAAAGGCACCTCATCTCCTCATCGCCTGGTGCTCGGGTTCCCCCCTCCAGCATCTTTCCTAACAATCTCCTCACTTGGGGATATCAGCACCGTCAACATCCTGTTGCACACAGTTTGTAATTTGTCCAGAGGATGAAGCGGAAGGATGAGAAAAATTTAGAGACAAGTCTTAGGTGTTTGGACAGGCACATGCCACTCTAATTTCCAATCCGGAAGACAACTACATCAAAGGCTAGAATTGCCCACGGAAACAGAATAGGGCTAGAGGTAATCCCGCTATTTTGTGTCCACTTTCCAAAAACACAAGTTGAAAAATGGAACTCGGGGGCACTAAAATTCATGAAACTGCAGAGTTGAAAATATCTATTGTCAAAAAATGTCTTGAGGTAAGTCACAGAAAAGGACTTGTAAGCAAGGGAGAGTGGCAGGAAACAGATTTGAAGAGGTAGAAAGGACTCCCCATTAAAGCACAAGAAAAGGGGCTGAACATCGCCAATGATGCAGTTGGCCCAAAAGGGCGTATGCATTATTTTCTGAAAATATTCAAGTAAAGGCCATACACACTTTTTATCCAACCAAACAGGTGGGCACTGGAAATCAATACTACAAAATGTATCACTTCACATCAGTCAGAAGGGCCATCCACATAAAGTGTAAACACCAGAAATACAGGACAGGGCGAGGAGAAAAGGGAGCCCTGTGAGGCTGATAGTGGAAATGTAATTTGCCAACGGCCACTCTGGAGAAGTGTATTGTGTTTGCTAAAACATCTGAAAACTGAGCTACAGAGCATAGGGCACTTGCACTCATGGGCGTATACCATGGGAAAAAAAAATGGACAGTAAACAGGAACCACAACGTTTACCACCTCTCTGTTAAAAAGGGCCTCCACTTGGATATAACCTAAATGTCCCTGGAAGGATAAAATGGATAAAAGAGATGGGGTACTTATGTAGAGTGCAATATTACTCATCCCGAAATCAATGAAATAAGGCCAGTTGGAACAACTCTGGAGGAGTTACATACGATCATTCTAAGTGACACATGTCAGAAAGAAAAAGACACATATCATAAGATGTCACTTAAAGGTGGAATCAAAAATGGCTACACATGAAATAAACTACAAAACAGAAACATAGTCAAATATGTAGAAAATAGACATAAGGCTGCTAAATGGGAAAGGTGGGGAATGGTGAGGTATTATCCAGGAGGTTGAAATTAGCAAAGATACCATTCCAAGTACCGAATTGAATAACTGGCAAGGCCTACACGGTACCTCAAAGAACTGCACTCAGTCCACTCAAGTCACTGGAAAATAATACATATGACTCGTAAGCATCTGAGAAAGAATTTATTGTTGTCACATAGTGCATGAATCAATTGCATGTACAGCAGCAAAAAACAGAGCTTTGAAAATCAGCTGTAACCAATATAAATTTAAAAATATTTATAAAAACAGTGAGACAGACAAAAATTCTTACAACTTTTGTTGAAGGGCTACAATGTAACATGGATTGAACACATGTAGACCCACAGCAGGATGATATATAAGGCTGGAAGCTATGCACGCTAAGAGATGTTAGAGAGGCTGGGTGAGGAAATGCAGACCTTTTAAAGTAATACTGCCTGGTACCCATTCCATGGGTCCCAAATCTGCAGTTTCAAGGGAATCTTCTGACAGGGAAAACATGCCTGGGAAACCGAGATGAATGTACACCGTGTGCTCAGGAAAGGTGTCTAAAATGCACCTCATTTTTGATCTCCTGGTGCTGGGGTTCGCCATTCCAGCCACATTACTAAAAAATCTCCCCACTTGGAGAATCAGCACCTTTAACCTCCTGTTTCACACAGTTTGCAATTTTTTGCAGAGGATAAATGGGAAGAGGAGGAACCAATGAGAGATTAGCTGTAGGAGTTTTGACAGGCACATGTCACTCTAATTTTCCATTAGGAAGAAAAATTAACCAAAGGCTCAGCCTGCCTCCACAGAACCAGAATAGGGCCGGAAGCAATCCAATGGTTTGGCAGTCAGCTCACAAAAAAAGCGAGTTGCAAAATGGAGCTCAGGAGCAGACAATTCAAAGACCTGCAAGGATATAAATGATAACCAACGTCCAAAAATATATTCAGGTAAGGCAACGAAGAGGTTCTGAATGAGAGGCAGAATTGCAGGAAACATTTTTCAAAAGGTAGATTGTACTCACATTTAAAGCATATGAAAAGCAGCAGAATTTCTAAAATGATGCAGTTGTGCAAAAGGGTGTATGCGTTTTTTTTGTGAATATCTTCAGGAAAAAAACACATACAGAGTTTTTGGCTAACCAAGCAAGAGGGAAATGCAAATCCGCACAATAAAGAAGTCTCAATTTCCACTGCTCAGAAAGTCCATCCAAAAAATGTGTACAAATCAAAAATGCAGGAGAGGCCATGGAAAACAGGGAGACTAGTCACGCTGATGGGTGGGGTATAAATATCCAAGAGCTACTCTGAAGAAGTGTATGCTGTTTCCTAAAACATCTAAAATACAAAGCCCCCGAGCAAAGGGGACTTCAACTCATGGACATATAACTTCGGAAGACTAAATATCAACAAGATACAGGCACCCCAAAGTTTAGGGTTGCTCTGCATACAAGAACCTCAACTTCGGTACACCTAAAGTATCCCAGGAAAAAGAGAAATGCATAAAGAACTTGTGGTAATTTTGTACAACGGAATATCACTCAGACGTGAAATCAATGTCATAAGGCCAGTAGCAGCATAATGAGAGGATTTAGGTATGATGATTCTAAGGGAAATTAGTCACACAGAAAAAGAATCTTATCATAAGATATCACTTACAGAGGGAATGTCAACATCACAACACATGAACTGAATTAGGAAAGAGAGCAGCGTCTCACATTTAGAAAACACTCTTATGCCTCCTTAAGGGGAAAGGAGAGGTGGGGTGATGCATAAAACCAGAGATTGATATTAGCACAGGTACCATTCCATAAACCAAATACAGAATAGACAAGACCTACACCTTCCTCAGTGAACGGGATCCAAAACCCCTATTCCCCACAGAGGAATATATCTGATTAGTAAGAATCTTAAAACCTATGTATTGATATGCCTCTGTAAGGGAATCAAGTGTGTCTAGACCATCATAAACACGTCAGTGAAAATCAGCTCAACCCCATTATAAAAATGAATTTCAAAAACAAAACAAAAAAAACAGCGAAATTCTTATCCAATTCCTTCAGGGGTTCTGATGAAACCTAGAATGACCCTATCTGCAAAGACAGCTGGATGAGACATAAGGCTGGACACTTGGGACTGAGAGGACTGGTGAGATTGGGAGAGAAAATGCAGACCCTTTAAAGTAGTAATGCATGTCACCATTCCATGTGTCCCAAATTTCCAGGTAGAAGGGAATATCACTACAGTTATAACATATATGGGAAACCTAGAGAATGGACACCCTGTGATGGTGAAAGGTTTCTGAAAGTCTCCTACTTTTTCCTCTCCTTGTGCTACAGTTTGGCATTCCAACAACTTTACTATCAATCTCCCAACTTAGGAGAGTCATCCCCTATAACCTCCTGGTTCGCACAGTTTGCTAATTGTGCAGAGGATGAAAGGGAAGAGGGAGAACCAATCAGAGAGTAGATGTAGGCATTTGGATGGATACATGTCACTGTAAATTCCCGTCAGGAAGGAGAATTAACCAAAGCCTCAGCCACCCACAGGGAACCAGTATAGCCACCCCTGGAACCAGTACATGTCCTGAAGCAAAATTGTGGATTTGCGGTCAGCTCCCAATAATGGGATTTGAAAATTGGAACTCAGGGGCAAAGCAAATCAAAAACCTGCAGAGTTATAAAGGACTACTCTCTTCCAAAAATCTGTTGAGGGAAGGCAACAAAGTGGACTTGAAAATGTGGCAGAATTGCACAAAACATATTTCAAGAGGTAAATTGGAATCGCCTTTAAAGCACTGGAAAGCCATCACAACTTCGAGAATGATGCACTTGGCTAAAAACAGCGTATGACTTTTCTCCTGAATATATTCAGGAGAAAAGGCATAGGCCCGTTTTGGCCAATCAAGCACGTGTGCAATGCAAATCCACACTACAAAGAACTGTCACTTCCCACCAGTCAAAAAGGACATCCGAAAATCTGTAAAAACCAGAAAGGCAAGATAGAGATGACAAGGGCGTAAAGCAATATGATCCCAAGGGTCATGGAGGATTGTGATGACAAGTGCATGGAGCATTGTGATGACAAGATTATGTATCATTTTGCTGTCAAAGGCATTGTGATGACAAGGTTCATGGAGCACTGTGATGACAAGCGTCATGGAGCATTGTGATTACAGGGTTCATGGAGCATTGGGATGACAAGGGCATGGAGCATTTTGATGACAAGATTCCCGGATCATTGTGTTGTCAGGGTTCATGGAGCGTTGTGATGACAGTGGTCATGGAGCATTGTGATGACAGAGGTCAAGGAGCATTGTGATGAGAACGTCATGGAGCATTGGCCTGAAAATGTACATGGAGTAATGTGATGACAGGGGTCAAGGAGCATTGTGATGACAAGGTACTGGAGCATTGTGATGAGAAGACCATGGAGCCATGTGATGAAAGGTCTCATGGAGCATTCTGATGAAAAGGGTCATGGAGCATTGTGATTACAGGGGTCTTGGAGCATTGTGATGACAAGGGCATTGAACATTGGGATGAGAATGTCATGGAGCGTTCTGATGACATGCATCATGGAGCTTTGTGATGACAAGGGCATGGAGCATTGTGATTACAGGGGTCTTGGAGCACTGTGAAGAAAAGGGCATGTAACATTGTGATGAAAAAGGCAAGGAGCCTTGTCATGACAGGGTTCAAGGAGCATACTGATGACAAGTGTCAGGGACCATTGTGATGACAAGGGTATTAAGCATTGTGATGACAAATATCATAGAGCATTGTGATTAGAAGACCATGGATAATTGTGATGACAAGCGTTATGTGGAGCTTTGATGATAAGTGTTAGGGAATATTGTGATCACTAGGATTGGGAGCATTGTGATGACAGAGGTCATAGAGCATTTTGATTTCATTGTGATGACAATAGCATGAAGCATTATGATGATGCACATTGGTGCATTGTGATGACAGCGTTCATGGAGCATTGAGATGAAAAGGGGCATGGAGCATTATGATTACAGGAGTCTAGGTTCATTGTGATGAAAAGGGCTTGGAATATTGGTCTGAAATGTTTCATGGATTATTGTGATGAGAGGGGGCAAGGAGCACTGTGATAACAAGGGCACAGAACACTGTGATACATGGTTCATGGAGGATTGTAATGACAAGCACACGGAGCATTGTGAGAAGAATGGCATCGAGCATTGTGATGAAAAGCATCATGGATCCTGTGATGACAAGGGCTTGGAACAATGTGATGAGAGGTTTTTGGAGCATTGTGATGATAATGGCATGGAGCATTGTGATGCCAAGGGTCATGGAGTTTTGTGATGACAAAGGTCATGGAGCATTTTGATGACAAGTGTGTGGTGCATTCTCTTGTGAAGGGGAGGGGGCATTGTGATGACAGGTTCATGGAGCAATTTGATGAAAAGTGTCATGGAACATTTTGATGACAGGGGTTATGGAACATTGTGATGTCAGGAGTCATGGAACATTTTCATGACGGTGTTGTGGACCATTGTGATGACAGGGGAGTTCGGGTATTGTGATGACTAGTGAGGGAACATTTTTATATCGTTCATGAGAGAGCATTTTGATAAGAAGTGCATGGAGCATTGTGATGACAAGTTTTATGGAGCATTGTGATGACAAGGTTGTGGAGCATTGTGATGACAAGCACATGGCACATTGTGATGACATGGGTCATGGAGCACAGTGCTGACAAAGGCATGGAGCACTGTTATGACAAGGGTCAACGAGCATTGTGATGAAAATTTCATGGAGCATTTTGGTGACAAAGGTCACAGAGCCTTGTGATGACGAGGGCATGGACCATTGTGATGACAAAGGTCATGAAGCATTGTGATGACTGGAGTCACGGAGCATTGTGATGACAGGGGTCATAGATCATTGTGATGAAAAGGCAATGAGCATTGTGATGACAGGGGCATGGAGCGTTGTGATGACAAGTGTTATGGAACATTGTGATCACAAGGGTTTGGAGCATTGTGATGATAGAAGTCATGGATCATTTTGATTTCAAGGAGCATGGAGCATTTTGATGACAAGGGCATGAAGCAATGTGATCCCAAGGTTCATGGAGGTTTGTAATGACAATGGTAAGGGAGTATTGTTATGACAAGCAAATGGAGCATTGTGATGACAAGGTCATGTAGCATTTTGCTGACACAGGCATGGAGCATTGTGATGATAAGGGTCATGGAGCACTGTGATGAGAAGCATCATGGATCATTGTGATTACAGGGGTCATGGAACTTTGGGATGGCAAGGGCATGGATCTTTGTGATGACAAGTGTCATGGAGCATTGGGCTGAAAATGTTCATGGAGCATTGTGATGACTAGGGAATGGAGCATTGTGATGACAAGAGTCCCGGATCACTGTGTTGTCAGGTGTCATGGAGCGTTGTGATGACAGTGGTCATGGAGCATTGTGATGATAGGGATCATGAAGCATTGTGATGAAAAGTTGCTGGAGAATTGGACTGAAAATTTTCACGAAGTATTGTGAGGACAGGGGTTATGAAGCATTGTGATGACTAGGGAATGGAGCACTGTGATGAAAAGTTCCTGGAGCACCGTGATGAGAAGACCATGAAGCCTTGTAATAACAAGTCTCATGGAGCATTCTGATGAAAAGGGGCATGGAGTATTGTGATTACCGGGGTCTTGGAGCATTACGATGACAAGGGCATGGAGCACTGTGATTACTGGTGTCTTGGAGCATTGTGATGAAATTGGCATGGATCATTGTTATGAAAATGGTATGGAGCCTTGTCATGACAGGGTTCCAGGAGCATACTGATGACAAGTGTCAGGGAGCATTGTGATGAAAAGAACATGGATAATTGTGATGATGAGCCTCATGGGGCGTTGTGATGATAAATGTTATAGGACATTGTGATCACAAGGATTTGGAGCATTGTGATGAGATAGATCATCGAATATTTTGATTTCATTGTGATGACAATAGCCTGAAGCATTATGATGGTGGGCATGGTGCATTTTGATGACAGGGTTCTTGGAGCATTGAGATGCAAAGGGGCATGGAGCATTGTGATTAGAGGGTTCATGGAGCATTGTGATGACAATGGCATGGAGCATTGAGATGCCAAGGGTCGTGGAATTTTGTGATGACATAGGTTATGGAGCATTTTGATGACAAGTGCGTGGTGCATTGTGATGAGAAGGGCAGGGAGCATTGTGATTACAGGGTCATAGAGCAATTTGATGAAAAGGGTCATGGAATATTTTGATGACAGGGGTTATGGAACATTGTGATATCAGGGGTCATGGAGCATTTTGATGAAATGGATCATGGAGAATTATGATGATAGCGGTTATGGAAGATTGTGATGTCAGGGGTCATTGAGCATTTTGAGGAAAAGTGTTATGGAGCATTTTGATGACAGGGGTTATGGAACATTGTGATGCCAGGGGTCATAGAACTTTGTGATGCTAAGTGCATGTAGCACTGCAAAGACTGGAGTCATGGAAAATTGTGATTACAGGGGTGAGGGAGTATTGTGATGAATAGTGATATAGCATTGTGATATCATTGGTGAGAGAGCATTCTGAAGAAAAGTGCATGGAGAATTGTGATGACAAGTTTTATGGAGCATTGTGGTGTCAAGATTGTGGAGCACTGTGATGAGAAGCGCAGGGTGTATTGTGATGACATGGGTCATGGAGCATTGTGCTGAGAAAGGCATAGAGCATTGTGATGACAAGGGTCAAAGAGCATTGTGATGAAAAGTTCATGGAGCATTGTGGTTAAATATATCACAGAGACTGTTGATGACGAGGGCATGGACCATTGTGATGACAAAGGTCATGAAGCATTGTGATGAATGGAGTCTTGGAGCACTGTGATGACAGGGGTCATGGAGCATTGTGATAACAAGGGCATGGAGCATTGTGATGACAAGGGAATGTAGCTTTGGATTAATAACTTTCATGGATTATTGTGATGACAGTTGGAATGGCGCATTGTGATGACAAGGGCAAGGAGCATTGTGATGAACAGGTCATGCAGTATTGTGAAGACAGGTGTCAGGGAGCATTGTGATGACATATGTAATGGCCCATTGTGATGAAAATGGCATGGATCATTGTGAAGCCAAGTGTCATGGAGGATTCTGATGACAAAGGTAATGGAGCATTGTGATGACAATGGCTTGGAGCATAGTGATGACAATGGTCACTGAGCATTGTGTTAACAGGTGCATGGATAATTGTGATGAAAAGGGTCATGGAGTATTCTAATGACAAGCTTGTGGAGTATTTTGATGACAATGGCATGGAGCATTGTGATGAAAAAGGCATGGGGCATTGTGATGACAAGTGTATTGAGAATTGTGATGACAAATGTCATGGAGCATTGTGATGAAAAGGGCATGGAGTATTGTGATGACAGGCATCATGGAGCGTTGTGATGACAAGTGTTATGGAACATTGTGATCACAAGGGTTTGGAGCATTGTGATGACAGAGGTCATGAATCATTTTGATTTCAAGGAGCATGGAGCATTGTGATGACAAGGGCATGAAGCAATGTGATCCCAAGTTTCATGGAGGATTGTGATGACAATGGTAATGGATTATTGTGATGACAAGTGCATAGAGCATTGTAATGACAATGTCATGTAGCATTTTGCTGACAAAGGCATGGATCATTGTGATGACAGGTGGCATGGAGCACTGTGATGACAAGAGTCACGGAGCATTGTGAATACAGGGGTCATGGAGCATTGGGATGACAAGGGCATGGATCATTGTGATGACAAGGGTCATGGAGAATTGGGCTGAAAATGTTCATGGACAATTGTGATGACTGGGGTCATGGAGCATTTTGATGAGAAGGTCATGGAGCATTGGGCTGAAAATATTCATGGAGTATTGTGATGACAGGGATCATGGAGCATTTTGATGACAAGTTTCTGGAGCACTTTTATGAGAAGACAATGGAGACTTGTGATGACAAGTCTCATGGAGCATTCTGATGAAAAGGGATATGGAGAATTGTGATTACAGGGGTCTTGGAGCATTGTGATGACAAGGGCATGGAGCATTGTAATGAGAAGTCCATGGAGCATTCTGATGACATGCGTCATTGAGCTTTTTGATGACAAGGGCATGGAGCATTGTGATTACTGTGGTCTTGGAGCATTGTGATTAAAAGGGCATGGATCATTGTGATGACAAGTGTCATGGAGCTTTGTGATGACAAGGGAATGGAGCAATGTGATGAGAGGGTTCATGGAGCATTGTGATGCCAATGACATGGAGCATTGTGATGCCAAGGGTCATGGAGCTTTGTGATGACAAAGGTAATGGAGCATTTTGATGACAAGTGCATGGTGCATTGTGATGAGAAGGGCATGGAGTATTTTGATGACAGGGTCATGCAGCAATATGATGAAAAATGTATTGGAACATTTTGATGACAGGGGTTATAGAACATTGTGATGTCAGGGGTCATGGAACATTGTGATAATAAGGGGATGTAGCAGTGTGATGACAGGGGTCATGGGACATTGTGATTACAGGGGTGAGGGTGTATTGTGACGACTAGTGATGGTACACTGTGATATCACTGGTGAGAGAGCATTTTGATGGGAAGTGTATGGAGCATTGTGATTTCAAGGTTTATGGAGCATTGCAATGACAATTTTCTGGACCGTTGTGATGAAAAGCGAATGGCACATTGTGATGACAAGGGTCATGGAACATTTTTCAGACAAAGGCATGGATTATTGTGATGACAATGGTCAGGAGCATTGTGATGAAAACGGCATGGGGAATTCTGATGAAAAAGGCATGCAGCCTTTTCGTGACAGGTTTCAAGGAGCATTCTGATGACAAGTGTCAGGGAGCATTGTGATGAAAAGGGCATGGAATTTTGTGATGACAGGCATCATGGAGCATTGTGATGACAAGTGTTATGGAACATTGGAATCACAAGGGTTTGGAGCATTGTGATTGCAGAGGTCACGGATCATTTTAATTTCAAGGAGCATGGAGCATTGTGATGACAAGGGCATGAAGCAATGTGATGCCAAGGTTCATGGAGGATTGTGATGACAATGGAAATGGAGTATTGTGATGACAAGCACATAGAGCATTGTAATGACAAGGTCATGTCGCATTCTGCTGACAAAGGCATGGAGCATTGTGATGACAGGTGTCATGGAGCAGTGTGATGACAAGCGTCACGGATCATTGTGAATACAGGGGTAATGGAGCATTGGGATGACAAGGGCATGGATCATTGTGATGACAATGGTCATGGAGCATTGGGCTGAAAATGTTCATGGAGTATTGTGATGACAGTGGTCATGGAGCATTGTGATGACAGAGGTCATGGAGAATTTTGATTCCATTGTGCTGACAATATCTAGAAGCATTATGATGATGGGCATGATGCATTGTGATGACAGGGTTCATGGAGCATGGAGATGAACAAGAGCATGGAGCATTGTGTTTACAGGGGTCTTGGAGCACTGTGATGACAAGGGCATGGAGCAATTTGAGGAGAAGGCCGTGGAACATTCTGATGACATGTGTCATGGAGATTTGTGATGACAAGGGAATGGAGCATTGTGATTACAGGGGTCTTGGAGCATTGTGATGACAAGTGTCATAGAGCCTTGTGATGACAAGGCAATGGAACATCGTGATGGAAGGGGTAATGGAGCATTGTTATCACAGGGGTAATGGAGCATTGTGATGAGAAGGGCATGGAGCATTGTGATTACAAGGTTTATGGAGCATTGCAATGAGAAACATGTGGATCGATGTGATGAAATGTGGGTGGCACATTGTGATGAAAAGGGTCATGGTGCATTTTTCTGACAAAGGCATGGAGCTTTGTGATGACAAGGGTCACGGAGCATTGTGATGAAAAGTTCATGCAGCATT
Organism: Mesoplodon mirus; assembly: GCF_964341445.2. Lineage (NCBI taxonomy): Eukaryota > Metazoa > Chordata > Mammalia > Artiodactyla > Ziphiidae > Mesoplodon > Mesoplodon mirus. Next base: position 4,098,949 of record NW_028295793.1, on the reverse strand, counting down.
GTGGTTACAAAGGACAAAGAGTCTTGTGATGACGCGGGCATGGACCATTGTGATGACAAATGTTATGAAGCATTGTGATGACTGGAGTCACGGAGCATTGTGATGACAGCGGTCATGAAGCATTGTGATGACAGGGGTCAAGAAGCATTGTGATAACAAGGGCATGGATCATTGTGATTACAGGGGCATGGAGCATTCATCTGACAAGTCTCATAGATTATTGTGATGACAGTGGACATGGTGCATTGTGATGAAAAGGGCATGGATCATTGTGATGAGAAGGTCATGGAGTATTGTGAAGACAGGTGTCAGGGAGCATTGTGATGATATATGTCATGGTCCATTGTGATGACAATAGCAGGGAGCATTGTGATGCCAAATGTAATGTAGGTTTTTGATGTCAAATATAATGGAGCACTGTGATGACTTGGGCTTGGAGCATTATGATGACAAGGGCCATTGAGAATTTTCAGGACAAGGTCATGAAGCATTTTGATGACAATGTCCTAGAGCATTGTGATGAGAAAAACACGGAGCCTTGTGATGACAAATCTCATGGAGCATACTGATGAAAATGGACATGGACCAATGTGATTACAGGCGTCCTGGAACATTGTGATGACATGTGCATGGAGCATTGTGAGGAGAAGGCGAAGAGCATTCTGAAGACATGCGTCATTGAGGTTTGTGATGACAGGGGCATGGCACATTGTGATTACTTGGGTCTTGGAGCATTGTGATGAAAAGGGCATGGATCATTGTGATGAAAACGGCATGGAGCCTTGTCATGACAGGTTTCAAGGAGCATACAGACAACAAGTGTCAAGGAGCATTTTGATGACAAGTGTATTGAGCATTGTGGTGACAAAGGTCATTGAGCATTGTGATGAGAAGACCATGGATAATTGTGATGACAACAGTCATGGGGCATTGTGATGACAAGTGTTTTGGAATATTGTGATCACAAGGGTTTGGAGCATTGTTATGACAGAGGTCATGGAGCATTTTGATTTCATTGTGATGACAATAGCATGAAGCATTATGATGATGGGCATGGTGCACTGTGATGACACGGTTCATGGATCAGTGAGATGAAAAGTGGCATGGAGCATTTTGATTACACGGGTCTTGGAGCATTGTGATGATAAGGGTCATGGAGCCTTGTGATGACAAGGCCATGGAACATCGTGATGGCAGGGGTCATGGATCATTCTTATGACAGGTGTAATGGAGCATTGTGATGGCATGGGCATGGAGCATTGTGATGAGAAGGCCATGGAGCATTCTGATGACATGTGTCATGGAGATTTTGACGACAAGTCATGGAGCAATGTGATGAGAACCATCATGGAGCATTGTGATGACAATGACATGGAGCACTGTGATGCCAAGGGTCATGAATATTTGTGATGACAAATGTCATGGAGCATTTTGATGACAAGGGCGTTGTGCATTGTAATGAGAAGGGTAGGGAGCATTGTGATGACATGGTCATGGAAAATTTGATGACAAGAGCATGTAACATTTTGATGAGAAGTGTCTTGTAGCATTGTGATGACAAGGACGTGGAGAATTGTGATGACAAGGGACATGGAGCATTGTGATAACCAGGGCATGGATCATTGTGATGACAGGGGTCATGGAGCATTATTATGACAAGGGACATGGTGCATTCTGACATAAGATATCACTTATGAAGGGAATGTAAACATGGCTACATATGAACTGAATAAGGGAAGAGAACAGAGTCTCAGATTTAGAAAACACTCTAACGCTTGCTTAAGGGGAAAGAGATGTGGGGAGATGCACAAAACAAAAGTTTGATATTAGCACAGGTACCGTTCCATAATCCAAAAACATAAGAGACAAGCCCTACTCTTTCCTCAGTGAACAGAACTCAACATTAATATTCCCCGCAGAGAAATATATCTGATTAGTAAGTACTTTAAAACCTATGTATTGATATGTCTCCATAAGGGAACTAAGTGTGTCTAGAACCACATAAACATGGAAGTGAGAATCAGCTCAAACCCACTATAAAAATGAATTTCAAAACAATACATACAAACAATAAGATTCTTACACAATACCTTCAGGGGTTCTGATGAAACCTGGAATGACCCTATCTACAATGAAAGCTGGATGTGGCATAAGGCTGGTCACTTGGGACTGAGAGGATGGTGAGATTGGGTGAAAAAATGCAGACCCTGTAAAGCAATAATGCCTGCCAGGCATTCCGTGTTTCCCAACTCTCCAAGTAGAAGGGAATATCACTATAGTTATAACATGTATGGGAACCTAGAGAATGGAAACCATCTGATGGTGAAAGGTTTCTAAAACTCTACTACTTTTTTCTCTCCTTGTGCTCCAGTTTGACATTCCAACTGCTTTACTATCAATCTCCCAACTTGGAGAGTCAGCCCCTATAACCTCCTGGTTCGCACAGTTGGCAAATTGTGCAGAGGACATAAGGGAAGAGAGAGAACCAATGAGAGAGTAGCTGTAGGCATTTGGACGGCCACATTTCACTCTAATTTCCCATCACGAAGATGAATTAACCAAAGACTCAGCCTGCCCCGCCCAGAACCAGTATAGGTCCAGAAGCAAAACGGTGGATTTGCGGTCAGCTCACAAAAACGCGAGTTGAAAAATGGAGCTCAGGGCCACAGCAATTCACTAACCTGCAGAGTTCTAAAGGAATACTCTCTTCCAAAAATCTGTTGAGGGAAAGCCACGAGGCAGAAGTGAAAATGAGGAAGAATAGCATGAAACAGATTTCAAGAGGTACATTGGAAACGCCTTTAAACACAGGAAAAGCATCACAACTTTGAAAATTATGGAAATGGCCATAAAGGGCATATGTGTTTTCACGTGAATATAATCAGAAGGAAACGCATAGGCCCTTTTCGGGCAAGCAAGCAAGCGGGCAATGCAAATCTGCACTACAAAGAAGCATCACTTCCCACCAGTCAAAAGGGACATCCGCAAAATGTGTAAAAACCAGAAAGGCAAGACAGGCCCTGGAGAACAGGGAGCCTTGTTATGCTGATGGGCGGGATGTAAATTGTCAACTGCCTCTCTGGAGGAGTGCATTGTGTTCCCTAAAACAAGTAAACAACAGAGCTACAGAGCCAAGGGCACTTCCAGTCTAGGGAATATACCATGGGAAAACTGAAAATCAATAAGACAGATCCACAACAAAATTCAGGGCTGCACTGCTTACAAAAACTTCAACTTGGGTACACCTTAAATATCCCAGGAAAGACAAAAATGGTTCAAGAAATTGTGGTACTTACGTATGATGGAATATCCCTCAGCCATCAAATCAATGTCATAAGGCCAGTAGCAGTTAAATGAGTGGATTCAGGTACGATGATTCTAAGTGAAATAAGTCACACAGAAAAAGAAACTTATCATAAGATATCAATTATGAAGATCCTGTAAACATGGCTACACATGAACTGAGTTAGGAAAGAGAAGGGAGTCTCACATTTAGAAAACACCCTTATGCCTTCTTAAGGGGGAAGGAGAGGAGGGGTGATGCATAAAACCAGAGTTTGATACTACTACAGGTACAGTTCCAAAAACCAAATACAGAATAGACAAGCCCTACAACTTCCTCAGTGAAAGGGACTCAACACTCCATATTCAACGCAGAGTAATATATCTTACTACTAAGAATCTTAAAAGCTATGTATTGTTATGTCTCCGTAAGGGAATCAAGTGTGTCTAGACTGGCATAAACATGACAGTGAGAATCAGCTCAAACCCACTATAAAAAGGAATTTCAAAAACAAACAAAAAAAAACAGGGAAATTCCTTACAGTTACTTCATGGTCTCTGATGATACCTGGAATGACCCTATCTACAATGACAGATGGATGTGGCATAAGGCTGGACACTTGGGACTGAAAGGATTGGTGAGATTGGGTGAGCAAATGCAGACCCTTTAAAGCAATAATGAGTGGCACATATTCCATGGGTCCCAAATCTCCAGGTTGAAGGGAATATTACTATAGCTCTAACATGTACGAAAAACCTAGAGATTGGACACACTGTGAATATAAAAGGTCTCTAAAACTCAACTAATAGTCCCTCTCCTTGTGTTCCAGTTTGATTTTCCAAATGCTTTACTATCAATCTGCCAACTTGGAGAGACAGCCCCTTTAACCTCCTGGTTCTCACAGGTGGCCAATTTGGCAGAGGATGAAAGGGAAGAGGGAGAACCAATGAGAGAGTAGCTGTTAGGCATTTGGCCGGGCACACGTCACTCTAATTTTCCGGCCGGAAAAAGAATTAACCGATGTCTCAGCCACCCACCGGACACCAGTATAGGTCCAGAACCAAAATTTCGACTTGCATTCAGCTCACAAAAAACGAGATGAAAAATTAAGCTGAGGGGCACAGCAATTCACCAACTGGCAGAGTAGTAAAGGACAATTCTAGTCCAAAAATCTGTTGAGGGAAGGCAACGAGGCAGACTTGAAAACGAGGCAGAATATCAGGAAACAGATTTCAAGTGGTACGTTGGAATCGCCTTTAAAGCACAGGAAGAGGGGCACAACTTCGACTATGCTGCACTTGGCCAAAAAGGGCGTATGCGTTTTCGCCTGAATATATTCAGGAGAAAACGCATACGCCCTTTTTGGCCAAGCAAGCAAGCGGGCAATGCAAATCTGCACTACAAAGAAGTATCACTTCCCACCAGTCAAAAGGGACATCCACAAAATAGATAATAACCAGAAAGGCAAGACAGGCCCTGGAGAACAGGGAGCCTTGTTATGCTGATGGGTGGGATGTAAATTGACAACTGCCTCTCTGGAGGAGTGCATTGTGACCCCTAAAACAAATAAACAACCGAGCTACAGAGCCAAGGGCACTTCCAGTCTAGGGAATATACCTTGGGAAAACTGAAAATCAATATGACAGAGCCACCCCAAAATGTAGGGCTGCACTGCTTACAAGAACCTCAACTTGGGTACACCTTAAATATCCCAGGAAAGATAAAAATGGTTCAAAAAATTGTGTTACTTACACACGATGGAATATCCCTCAGCCATGAAATCAATGTCATAAGACCAGTAGCAGCAAAATGAGTGGATTCAGGTACGATGATTCTAAGTGAAATAAGTCACACAGAAAAAGAAACTTATCATAAGATATCACTTATGAAGATCCTGTAAACATGGCTACACATGAACTGAGTTAGGAAAGAGAACAGAGTCTCACATTTAGAAAACACTCTTATGCCTGCTTAAGGGGGAAGGAGAGGTGGGGTGATGCATAAAAGCAGAGTTTGATATAAGCACATGTACCGTTCCAAAACCACCTATGGAATAGACAAGACCTACACCTTCCTCTGTGAAAGGGACTCAAAACCCCATATTTCCCGCAGAGGAATATATCTGACTATTAAGAATCTTAAAAGTTTTGTACTGATATGTCTCCATAAGGGAATCAAGTGTGTCTAGACTGGCATAAACATGGCAGCGAGAATCAGCTCAAACCCACTATAAAATGTATTTTGAAAAACAAAAAAAAAGGTAAATTCTTTACAATTCCTTCAGGTTCTCTGATGAAACCTGTAATGACCCTCTCTACAACGACAGCTAGGAGTTGCATAAGGCTGGACTCATGGGACTGAGAGGGTTGGTGAGATTGTGTGAGCAAATGCAGACCCTTTAAAGCAATAATGCATGGCACACATTCCATGGGTCCCATGTCTCCAGGTTGAAGGGAATATTACTATAGCTATAAAATGTACGGGAAACCTAGAGAATGGACACACTCTGAATACGAAAGGTCGCTAAAACTCAACTAATATTCCCTGTCTTGGTGCTCCGGTTTGAAATTCCAACTTCTTTACTATCAATCTCCCAACTTGGAGAGACAGCACCTTTAACCTACTGTTTCGCACAGGTTGCCAATTTGGCAGAGGATGAAAGGGAAGAGGGAAAACCAATGAGAGAGTAGCTTTTAGGCATCTGGACGGGCACATGTCAGTCTTATTTCCCGGTAGGGAAGAAGAATTAACCAAAGTCTCAGCCACCCACCGGGAACCAGTATAGGTCCTCTACCAAAATTTTGGACTTGCGTTCAGCTCACAATAAATGAGTTAAAAAATGGAGCTCAGAGGCACAGCTCTTCACAAACTGTCAGAGTAATAAAGGACAACTATCATCCAAAAATCTGTTGAGGGAAGGCAATGAGGCGGACTTAAAAGTGAGGCAGAATATCAGAAAACAGATTTCAACAGGTACGTTGGAATCGCTTTTAAAGCACAGGAAGAGGGGCACATCTTCGACAATGATGCACTTGGCCAAAAAGGGCGTATGCGTTTTCTCCTGAATATATTCAGGAGAAAACGCATACGCACTTTTTGGCCAAGCAAGCAAGCGGGCAATGCATATCTGCACTCCAAAGAAGTATCACTTCTCACCAGTCAAAAGGCACATCCACAAAATGGATAAAAACCAGAAAGGCAAGACAGGCCCTGGAGAACAGGGAGCCTTGTTATGCTGATGGGCGGGATGTAAACTGCCAACTGCCTCTCTGGAGGAGTGCAATGTTTTCCCTAAAACAAATAAACAACAGAGCTACAGATCCAAGGGCACTTCTAGTCTAGGGAATATACCTTGGGAAAACTGAAAATCAATAAGACAGAGCCACCCCAATATTTAGGGCTGCACTGCTTACAAGAACCTCAACGTTGGTTCACCTTAAATATACCAGGAAAGATAAAAATGGTTCAAAAAATATTGGTATTTCCATACGATGGAATGTCCCTCAGCCATGAAATCAATGTCATAAGACCAGTAGCAACAAAATGAGTGGATTCAGGTACGATGATTCTAAGTGAAATAAGTCACACAGAAAAAGAAACGTATCATAAGATATCACTTATGAAGATCCTGTAAACATGGCTACACATGAACTGACTTAGGAAAGCGAACAGAGTCTCACATTTAGAAAACACTCTTATGCCTGCTTAATGGGGAAGGAGATGTGGGGTGATGCATAAAACCAGAGTTTGATATAAACACAGGTACCGTTCCAAAAACCAACTATGGAATAGACAAGACCTACAGCTTCCTCAGTGAAAGGGACTCAAAACCCCATATTTCCCGCAGAGGAATATATCTGACTAGTAAGAATCTTAAAACCTATGTATTGATATGTCTCCATAAGGGAATCAAGTGTGTCTAGGCTGGCATAAACATGGCAGCGAGAATCATTCAAACCCACTATAAAAAGAAATTTTAAAACCAAAAAAAAAGGTAAATTCTTTACAATTACTTCAGGGTCTCTGATGAAACCTGGAATGACCCTATCTACAACGACCGCTGGAGGTGGCATAAGGCTGGACACATGGGACTGAGAGGATTGGTGAGATTGTGTGAGCAAATGCAGACCCTTTAAAGCAATAATGCATGGCACACATTCCATGGGTCCCAACTCTCCAGGTTGAAGGGAATATTACTACAGCTATATCATGTACGGGAAACCTAGAGAATGGACACACTGCGAATACGAAAGGTCTCTAAAACTCAATGAACAGACCTTCTCGTTGTGCTACGCTTTGACTTTCCAACTGCTTTACTATCAATCTCCCAGCTTGAAGAGACAGCTCTTTAACATCCTGGTTCGCACAGGTTGCCAGTTTCGTAGAGGATGAAAGGGAAGAGGGAGAACCAATGAAAGAGTAGCTGTTAGGCATTTGGACGGGCACTTATCACTCTTATTTCCCGGGAGGAAGAAGAATTAAATAATGTCTCAGCCACCCACCAGGAACCAGTATAAGTCCTGAACCAAAATATTGGACTTGTGTTCAGCTCACAAAAAACGAGTTAAATAATTGAGCTCAGGTCACAGCATTTCACAAACAGGCAGAGTAATAAAGGACAACTATCGTCCAAAAATCTGTTGAGGGAAGGCAACGAGGTGGACTTGAAAGCGCGGCAGAATTGCAGGAAACAGATTTCAAGAGGTATGTTGAAATCGCCTTTAAAGCACAGGAAGAGGGGCACAACTTCGACAATGATGCACTTGGCCAAAAAGGGTGTATGCGTTTTCTCCAGAATATATTCAGGAGAAAACGCATACGCCCTTTTTGGCCAAGCAAGCAAGCGGGCAATGCAAATCTGCACTACAAAGAAGTATCAATTCGCACCAGTCAAAAGGGACATCCACAAATGTGTAAAAACCAGAAAGGCAAGAGAGGCCCTGCAGAACTGGGAGCCTTGTTATTCTGATGGGCGGGATGTAAACTGCCAACTGCCTCTCTGGAGGAGTGCAATGTTTTCCCTAAAACAAATAAACAACAGTGCTACAGATCCAAGGGCACTTCGAGTCTAGGGAATATACCTTGGGAAAACTGAAAATCAATAAGACAGAGCCACCCCAATATTTAGGGCTGCACTGCTTACAAGAACCTCAACGTTGGTACACCTTAAATATACCAGGAAAGATAAAAATGGTTCAAAAAATATTGGTATTTACATACGATGGAATATCCCTCAGCCATGAAATGAATGTCATAAGACCAGTAGCAACAAAATGAGTGGATTCAGGTACGATGATTCTAAGTGAAATAAGTCACACAGAAAAAGAAACTTATCATAAGATATCACTTATGTAGGTCCTGTAAACATGGCTACACATGAACTGAGTTAGGAAACAGAACGGAGTCTCACATTTAGAAAACACTCTTATGCCTGCTTAATGGGGAAGGAGAGGTGGGGTGATGCATAAAACCAGAGTTTGATATAAGCACTGGTACTGTTCCAAAAACCAACTATGGAATAGACAAGACATACACCTTCCTCAGTGAAAGGCACTCAAAACCCCATATTTCCTGCAGAGGAATATATCTGACTAGTAAGAATCTTAAAACCTATGTATTGATATGTCTCCGTAAGGGAATCAAGTGTGTCTAGGCTGGCATAAACATGGCAGCGAGAATCAGCTCAAACCCACTATAAAAAGAGATTTGAAAAACAAAAAAAAGTAAATTCTTTACAATTACTTCAGGGTCTCTGATGAAACTTGGAATGACCCTATCTACAACGACAGCTGGATGTGGCATAAGGCTGGACACATGGGACTGAGACGATTGGTGAGTTTCGGTGAGCAAATGCAGACCCTTTAATGCAATAATGCATGGCACCCATTCCATGGGTCCCAACTCTCCAGGTTGAAGGGAATATTACTACAGCTATAATATATACGGGAAACCTAGAGAATGGAAACACTGTGAATACGAAAAGTCTCTAATACTCAACGAATAGACCCTCTCGTGCTGCTACGCTTTGACTTTCCAAATGCTTTACTATCGCCCAGCTTGAAGAGAGAGCACCTTTAACCTCCAGGTTCGCACAGGTTGTCAATTAGGCAGAGGATGAAAGGGAAGAGGGAGAACCAATGAAAGAGTAGCTGTTAGGCATTTGGACGGGCCCATGTCAGTCTTATTTCCCAGGAGGAAGAAGAATTAACTAAAGTCTCAGCCACCCACCGGGAACCAGTATAGGTCCTGAACCAAAATATTGGACTTGCGTTCAGCTCACAAAGAACTAGTTCAATAATTGAGCTCAGGGGCACAGCAATTCACAAACAGGCAGAGTAATAAAGGACAACTCTCGTCCAAAAATCTGTTGAGGGAAGGCAACGAGGCGGACTTGAAAGTGAGGCAGTATAGAAGGAGACAGATTACAAGAGGTATGTTGGAATCGCCTTTAAAGCACAGGAAGAGGGGCACAACTTCGACAATGATGCACTTGGCCAAAAAGGCATATGCGTTTTCTCCTGTATATGTTCAAGAGAAAACACATACGCCCTTTTTGCCCTAGCAAGAAAGTGGGCAATGCACATCTGCACTACAAAGAAGTATCACTTCCCACTGGTCAAAAGGGACATCTGCAAAATGTGTAAAAACCAGAAAGGCAAGACAGGCCCTGGAGAACAGGGCTGATGGGCGGGATGTAAATTGCCAACTGCCTCTCTGGAGGAGTGCATTGTGTTCCCTAAAACAAGTAAACAATAGAGCTACAGAGCCAAGGGCACTTCCAGTCTAGGAAATATACCTTGAGAAAACTGAAAATCAATAAGACAGAGCCACCCCCAAATTTAGGCCTGGACTGCTTACAAGAACCTCAACTTGGGTATACCTTAGATATCCCAGGAAAGACAAAAATGGTTCAAGAAATTGTAGTACTTACGTACGATGGAATATCCCTCAGCCATGAAATCAATTTCATAAGGCCAGTAGCAGCAAAATGAGTGGATTCAGGTACGATGATTCTAAGTGAAATAAGTCACACAGATAAAGAAACTTATCATAAGATATCACTTAGGAAGGTCCTTTAAACATGGCCACACATTAACTGAGTTAGGAAAGATACCAGAGTAACGAATCTTATCATAAGATATCACTCATAGCGGGAATGTATACATGGCTACACATGAACTGAATTACAAACACAACGGAGTCACACATTTAGAAAACGAGCTTCTGCCTGCTTAAGGGGAAAGGCGAAGTGGGGTGATGCATAAAAGCACAGTTTTAAATTAGCACAGATACCGTTACATAAACCAAGTATGTAATAGACAACACCTACTCCCGCCACAATGAACTGGACTCAACAACGTCTATTCATTGCAGAGGAATATGTCTGACTCTCAGTATTTTAAAACATATATATTCCCATGTCTCCATAAAGGAATCATATGTGTGTATAACGGCATGAACAGAGCACTGAAATTCAGTTAAACCCACTTATAAAAATAAATTTCAAAAGCAAAATGCCAAAACAGCGAAACAGTGAGAAAGTCTTAAAAATTACGTTCAGGGCCTGTGATGCAACCTGGATTGACCACCTTTACACCCACAGCTGGAAGAGACATAAGACTGGACACTTGGGGCTGACAAGATTGCTGAGGTTGTGTGAGCAAAAGAACACCACTTAGAGCAATACTGTGTGCTACCCATTCTAGTGGTCCCAACTCTCCTGGTTTAAGGGAATCTTCCTACAGTTAAATCATGCATGGGAAACCCAGTGGATGGTACACTGTGTAATTGGGAAAGTTTTCTAAAAGGTACCTCATTTTTCCTTTTGTCGTGCTCGGCTTCGCCATTCCATCTGCATTACTCAAAATCTCCCCACTTGGAGTGTCAAAGCCTTTACCCTCCCGTTACGCACAGTTTGCAAATTGTGCAGAGGATGAAAAGGAAGAGGGGGAATAAATGAGAGATAAGTTGTAGGTGTTTGAATGGGCATATGTCACTCTAGTTTCCCACCCGGAAGAGGAATTAACCAAAGGTTCAGCCTGAAGCCCTGGAACCAGATGAGGGCCTAAAGACATCCTGCGGTATTGCAGCCAGCTCACAAATAGGCGAGTTGAAAAATGGAAATCAGGGGCACAGCAATTCAAAACTTGCAGATTTATAAAGGACAACTATCATCCAGATATATATTGAGGTAAGACAGTGAAGATGATTTGAATGCAAGACAGAATTGAAGGAAACAGATTTCAAGAGGTAGATTGGAGTCGTCTTTAAAGCACATGAAAAGCGACAGAACTTCGACCATGTTGCCCTTGGCTGAAAAGTGAGTATGTGTGTTTTCTTGAATATATTCGGGAAAAAAATGCATACGCCCATTTTTGGCTAAGCAAGCCATCAGGCATTGCCAATCCACACTACAGAGAAGTGTCCCTTACCTCCAGTCAAAAGGGCCATCCGCAAATAGTGTAAAAACCACAAATGCAGGACAGGCCATGGAGAAAAGGGAGCCTGGTTACGCCAATGGACAGGATGTAAATTGCCAACAGCCTCTCTGGAGAACTGTATGTTGTTTTCTAAAACAGAGCTACAGAGCATAACACACTTCCACTCATGGGCGTGTATTTTGGAAAACTAAAAATCCACAACACAGAGCCAGCCCAACTTTAGGGCTGCTCTGTTTACAAGAACCTCGACTTCGGTACACTTTACATATCCCAGGAAAGGAAAAAAAGAAAATGGATATAAATGTTGTGGTACTTATATACAATGGAATGTCACTCAGACATAAAATCAATGTCATAAGGCCAATAGCAGCTTAATGAGTGGCTTTAGGTACGATGATGCTAAGTGAAATGAGCCACAAAGAAAATGAAACATATTGTAATATATCACTTATAGAGGGAATGTAAACATGGCTACACATAAACTGAATTTCAAAGGAGAACAGAGTTACACATTTAGAAAACACACTTATGCCTCCTTAAGGGGAAAGGTGACGTGGGGTGATGTGTAAAAGGAGAGTTTGAAATTAGCACAGATCCCATTCCATATACCAAATATGTAATAGACAAGACCTACTCCTTTCTCAATGAACTGGACACAAAACACCCTATTCACTGAAGAGGAATATATCTGAATGGTAATAACCTTGAAACCTATGTATTTATATGTCTCCATAATGGAATCAAGTGTATGTAGATTGGCATAAACACAGATCAATGGAACAGGACAGAAAGCCCAGAGATAAACCTACATACCTATGGCTATCTCATCTATGACAAAGGAGCTAAGGATATACAATGGAGAAAAGACAGTCTCTTCAGTAATTGGTGCTGGAAAAACTGGACCCCTACACATAAAAGAATGAAATTAGAACACTCCATAACACCATACACAAAAATAGACTCTAAATTTATTAGAGATCTAAATATAAGACCAGACACTATAAAACACTTAGAGGAAACCATAGGCAGAACACTCTATGACATAAATCACAGAAAGATCCTTTTTGACCCACCACCTAGAGAAATGGAAATAAAAACAGAATTCAACAAATGGGACCTAATGAAACTTAAAAGCTTTTACACAGTACAGGAAAACATAAACAAGATGCAAAAACAACCCTCAGAATGGGAGAAAATATTTTCAAATGAAGCAATTGACAAAGGATTAATCTCCTAACTTTATAAGCACCTCATGTAGCTCAATATCACAAAAACAAACAACCCAATCCAAAAACGGGCAGAAGACCTAAATAGACATTTCTCCAAAGAAGATATACAGATTACCAAGAAACACATGAAAGGATGCTGAACATCACTAATCATTAGAGAAATGCAAATCAAAACTACCCTGAGGTATGACCTCACAGCAGTCAGAGTGGCAATCATCAAAAAAATCTACAAAACAATAAACGCTGGAGAGGCCTTTATTGGAGAAAAGGGAACACACTTGCACTGTGGGTGGGAATGTAAATTGATATGGGCACTAGGGAGAACAGTACGGAGGTTCCTTTAAATATCTAACAATAGAAGTACCATATGACACAGCAATCCAACTACTGGGCATTTGCCTTGTGAAAACCATAATTCAAAAAGAGTTATGTACAAAAATGTTCATTGCAGCTCTATTTGCAATAGCCAGGACATGGAAGCAACCTAAGGGTCCATCGACAGATGAATGGTTAAAGAAGATCTGCTGGGAGGGAGACGCAAAAGGGAGGGGATATGGAAACATATGTATATGTATAACTGATTAAATTTGTTATAAGGCAAAAAATTAAAAAAAATCAGAGTAAGACACAAATTATAAGAATGTATAGTGTTTAACATAAACAGATCAAAAGCAAAAAAAAAATAATAAATTGATTAAAATAAAATAAAAAAATAAAAAAAACAAAAAACAAAAAAACAAACAAAAAAAAGAAGATCTGGCACATATATACAATGGAATATTACTCAGCCATAAAAAGAAGCAAAACTGAGTTATTTGTACTGAGGTGGATGGACTTAGAATCTGTCCTACACAGTGAAGTAAGTCAGAAAGGGAAAAACAAATACTGTATGTTAATAGAGATATATGGAACCGAATGAAGAAAAAAAAAGATTTTGAAGAACCTAGTGGCAGGACAGGATTAAGGACACAGACATAGAGAAAGGACTTGTGGACACCGGAAGGGGAATGGGTAAGCTGGGACGAAGTGAAAGAGTGGCATGGACATAAATACATTACCAAATGTAACACCGATAGCTACTGGGAAGCAGCCACATAGAACAGGGAGATCAGCTCAGTGCTTTGTGACCACATAAAGAGGTTGGATATGGAGTGTGGGAGGGAGATGCAAGAGGGAGGGGATCTGGTGATATTTGTATATGTATAGCTGATTCACTTTGTTATACAGCAGAAACGAACACTCCATTGTAAATCAATTATACTTCAATAAACGTGTAAAAGGAAAAAAAAAGAAAGAAAGAAGGCCCAGGGATAAACCTACACACCTATGGTCAACTAATCTATGACAAAGGAAGCAAGACTATACAATGGAGATAAGACAGTCTCTTCAATCATTGGTGCTGGGAAATATGGAGGGCTACATGTAAAAGAATGAAATTAGAACACTCCCCAACACCATACATAAAAATATATTCAAAATGGATTAGAGACTTTAATGTAAGACCGGACAGTATAAAACTCTGAGAGGAAAACTTACGAAGGATACTCTGACGTAAATCACAGCAAGATCTTTTTTGATCCACCTCCTATACTAATGAGGTAAAAAAGAAATCTATACAGATGGGACCTAATGAAACTTAAAAGCTTTTGCAAAGCAAAGGAAACTACAAACAAGATGAAAAGACAACCCTCAGAATGGCAGAGAATATTTGCAAACGAATCAATGGACAAATGATTAATCTCCAATATATATAAACAGCTCATGCAGCTCAATATTAATAAAACAAACAACCCAATACAAAAATGGAAGAAGATCTAAATAGATATTTCTTCCAAGAAGACATAGAGATGGCCAGTACGCACATGAAAATCTGCTGAACATCACTAATTATTAGAGAAATGGAAATCGAAACTACAATGAGGTATCACGTCACATCATCATAAAATCTACAAACAACAAATGCTGGAGAGTGTGTGGAGAAAAGGAACCTTCTTCCACTATTGTTGTGAATGTAAATCGATACAGTCTCTATGGAGAACAGTATGGAGGTTCCTTAAAAAACTAAAAATAGAATTACCATATAATCCAGCAATCCCACTACTGGGCATATACCCAGAGAAAACCATAAATCAAAAAGATACATTCACCACAATGTTCATTGCAGCACTATTTACAATAGCCAGGTAATGAAAGCAACATAAGTGCCCACAGACAGACGAATGGATAAAGATATGGTACATATATACAATGGAATATTACTCAGCCATACATAGGAATGAAATTGGGTCATTTGTAGAGACCTTGATGGATCTAGAGACTGTCATACAGAGTGAAGTAAGTCAGAAAGAGAAAAACAAATATTGTATATTAATGCATATATGTGGAACCTAGAAAAATGACACAGATGAACCGGTTTGCAGGGCAGAGATAGAGACACAGATGTAGAGAACAAACATATGGACACCAAGGGGGGAACACCATGTGAGTGTGGTGGTGGGATGAATTGGGAGACTGGGATTCACATGTGCACACTTATATGTATAAAATAGATATCCAATAAGAACCTGCTGTATAAAAGAAATAAATAAATTTTAAAAAATTACAAATAAATAAATAACATTTAATAAAATAAAACAGAAAAAAAGTTTTTCCCTTCACATAGACGTCTTTATATTAATGCATTATTTCCATGTTTATATCTCCAAATTTAAAAAAAAAAGAAGAATAAATAAAATCTACTTTGAAACAAAAAGAAAAAAAGAAAAAAAAAAAAAAAAACAGAACCCACCAGTTATACAGAGGAAAATCGTATCAGGGCACTTGCTCCAGTGGTAAAAAATTCTTAAGTTGGTCAGAGGTGGGAAATCGTCTCCCATGCAGTCAGCAGCGCTCCCCCCCACAAGGAGCATCCTCACTGCAAAGCTGGGGGACTGTGTCGAGTCGTCTGTGAGTAAATGTGAGCTGAGCCCCAGTCCTGCTGCAGCTGAACTCTTCCCAACCTTTCCAGGTAAAACACCTGAATATGTACAAGCACTTGCAAGCCTAGAGGAAGGGCTGTGGAGCCACACCAGCGACAGCACGCATGCCGACTTGGTGCCTGCAGGCCAGTCAGGATGGTCCTGGACCCAGATGCCCTTCTGGAATCTTTCCATTCCCCTGCCTGAGATACCCCTCCTGCCACGGCCCACACTGCTTTTTTACTTCCTCAACTCTGCCTGAGGAGAAAATCCAGTGGCAGGTATGGATGACACATCCTCTTCTTTAGCAGGTGGCAGCCTAGCAACTCCTGCGAAAAGTCCAGCAGTGCCCCACTCACACTGGGCCACCCACAAAGCCACGGCCCCTCACTCCCTCCCACCACCCCAGCCCCGACACTGCTGACGGGGCAGAGAATATGGCGTCAGGCACATCTACAGGGGCTCTTGCTGACTGGAGAGGTGTTTATATTGACCTCAACCCAGGCACACCTGGGGAGGGTTGGCAGGCAATGTCACGCTGCCCAAATCAGCCAATCCGCACCCCTCAGGGACTCACAGTAGCAGAAAATGAACCTTGCTAAACGGGCCAGGCCCAAGGAACAGGTGTTGGCCTTAGAGTCAGGCTAGACAAGGGGCTGCAGCTGCGGCTTGTTTTCTTATCATTTTATCTGGTCCATGAGTGGAAAACAACTTCAAGAATACCCTATCCTAATGAGAGGAACCCAGGAGTCAGGGAGAGGAGTGATGGTGGGTGGAGACAGAGGCCTGGTGCCCTGGCTGCAGTGGAAGTGTCTGGAAGACCAGGCAGAGAGAGGCTGCACAGAGTGATAGCCAGGGTCACAGACCTGTCAGAGCTGCTGTTTGTTAGTTCAAGTCCTGCTCTGAGGTGTTCTGTGTCAGCTGTGAGCGACAGGTGAGCTGGGGGTTCTCTGCAAGGTGGGCTATGTGCACAGTTCCTGTGTGTCCAGCCCTGCTGGGGTACCTGCCCAGGGGAGCTCTGTATCCTGGGAAGGGCCTGACTATGAGAGCCCCATGGGCTGCTGGGTAGCTGCACAGGTGAGCTCCATACCCTGGGATGAACTTGACAACGAGAGCTCCGTGGGCTGTGGGGTGGGGGGTGCAGCCCAGGTGAGCTCGATATCCTGGGATTGGCCTGACCACGAGATCCCCATGGGCTGCTGGAGACCTGGTAAAGGATATCAGGACAGTCAGTGAAGCCACTGAGGATATACATCCAGTAGCTCCTATTTCCTACACCCTGCTGCTCATTCTACCATCCACCAGGCCATGGCATTCTGTATTACACTTCAATGATGCCTTCTTCTGTATTCCATTCATCTCAGAGTCACAAGAATTTTTGGCTTGTGAGTGGCAGGACAAAACATGTAACAAAAGCAATAATGCTGGGCCGTCCTGCCCCAATGGTTCAAAAATCCCCACACCATCATTGGGGAAATGTCCTCTAAAGACCTAAAAGTTCTACCTCTGTAAAAGGGAACCCTCCTTCAATATGCCGATGACATTCTGATCACCAGGCCTACTAAAGACGCCTCTGAACTACCTAGCCAAGAAAGGATAGAAGGTGTCCAAGAAAAAAGCTCAAATATCCCAGGCTCAGGTGACATGCCTGGGCTTCATTCTCACAGATATTCGGAGAAACGCATCCCAGGATAGGGAAGAAGCCATTTGCAGCCTTTCCTCTTCTAAAACTAGAAGACAGCTTAGGGGTTCCTGGGGAGGCCAAGGTTTTCTGCATCTGGATCCCTAACTACAGTCTGATAGCTGGGCCTCTACATGAAACCCTGACACGAAAAGATGATGACCCTTTTGTATAGAATCCAGAAACAGCCTTTCAAGAATGGAAAGAGCAGTCAATTTAGACCCTTGACCAGGAACTCCCTAATTTAGCTAAACCCTTTGACCTTTACATACCCGGTCAAAGGTTAATTGCCCTTGGAGCCTTAGTGCAAAAACTGGGACCACTTGAAATGGAGCAACACAAGAATGCCCTTCAGGTATGATAAACTATGGTCACCAAGGGCTTTGCCCACCAACTCATCAGGCCAGGATACTGGGGTATCTAAAAAGCTAGAAATCAGCAGCCCACAAGGCCAGCTCCCTCCTAAGGGAAAAGGACCCCACGTGTTGATCCTAACCACCCATCATGCCCTGAAGTTGCAGGGGTCGCTCTGTGGACACACTGACCTCGAGTGAGGATGCCCTCCAACTCCACCTCCAGAGAGACAAACGGGGGCAACGGGCCCCCAAGATGACTCGTGTGACCATCAGTTGACCTGGAGTTTCTCTCAGAAAACAAGAAGACTGTGCCCCTAAAGAGCAGACTACTGCTTGCAGGACTTACTGCACCCAGAGGGGAGCTAATAAGCTTGGCGGGGGAAACGTATATCACGCTTTCACCATAGAAAACCCTACAGACACTGCAGTGATGGTGGCCAATATGACCGGCTGGACTGCTGGCTACTTCTAAAGGCCGTTGACTCAGTGGACGTCATGGTCCTGGATCACCACTGACCCTGGACGGTCTGGGAGTTGCGCGGGCAGGGTTCTGACACATGGTGCTGTTTGTACATTAATTCAGGGACCTAATTAAAGAAAGCACAGACTACTGGTCAGAGCATCTAGGCTGGCAAAAACCTTCAGCCTAGGTCGCCGAACAAATGTGGGGTGGGGTGAAACCTGCCACCTCAACATATATGCGCATCTCTTTCCTGGACACTTAAAGGTCATTAGAATCTATAACACATCCAATGTTGGTGCTCAGGCGTACAAGAAATGAGGCAGGAGGCCTTGGGACAATCAACCTCACCTGGAGGCTGTTGGGGAGTGGTTTTGCCCCTCCCCCAAGGTATCAGGGCTGCCACCACAGCATGAAGCAGTTACAAAAGAGGGGTCTGCACCCTCAACACCCCAAGAATGAGGAATGGAACAAAAAGCAGAGGAGGTGTTCGTCTCCGGCAATGTTCATTAAAAATTCCTGTGAGAGGGCCTCCCTGGTGGCGCAGTGGTTGAGAGTCCGCCTGCCGATGCAGGGGACACGGGTTCGTGCCCCGGTCTGGGAGGTTCCCATATGCCGCGGAGTGGCTGGGCCCGTGAGCCATGGCCGCTGGGCCTGCGCATCCGGAGCCTGCGCGTCCGGAGCCTGTGCTCTGCAACGGGAGAGGCCACGGCAGTGAGAGGCCCGCGTACACAAAAAGAAAAAAAAAAAAAATTCCTGTGAGATAAAAAGAGAACCTGGGCAATAAAATAAAGTCTAACCTGTTTTTCCTTTGTGCTTTGTCTAATTTCACGTGCTCCTAGGGTTCTGCATGCAGAGGCCCCACACCCGGCACTTCAGACCCGATTTCCTAGTGCAGAATGTCTGGGTCGACACCTCAGCTAGCAGAGTCCCATGCAGACTCCACGGCATAGAGCCTGAGCTACAGCCAACCCAGCCCTCGAGAGCTCCATCCCCTCCCTCCCACTGACGCTGCCGGGATCCCTACACAGCAGCCCAGCCCACAGCCCGTGGGGGAGTGCACGCTCTCACCTCTCCATTCGGTTTTCAAAATAATGTTTCCTTTGCTTCTGAACCAAACTCAGTCTTGATCTGTTGGCTCCAATGACACTGGGCACGGGGACTCCTGTTGGGGTCCACTCTGGAGGATCAGTAACAGAAATTGAGAACATTTTAACTTCAATGAACAGATGTGTGAGCCAAACTGTAGTTAACATAGAGCAGTGTATAATGCTCGGGTAAAATAAGATGTTTCTAAGACTTACCTTTGATATTTCCATCACTTTACTATAAGCAAGTTCAGTGAAGACGTCTGTCTTATTTGTCAGGTCAACATTAGAGAAATGAAGTGATTTATTTCCATGGATGTACATCAAATACTCTTGGCTGAAGCTTCAATCTTGTTTTGAATGCTTTTCTAATGAAAAGGATACCTCTCTTTCAGCTCCCCCATTTCCGAGAAGTAAAAAATCTTATAATTTATTATTACCAAAGGGGAAAGGTAGGACAAGGGATAAATTAACAGTTTGGGATTAACACATACACACTGCTATGTATAAAATAGATCATCAACAAGGAACAACTGTATAGCACAGGGAACTACACTGAATATTTTGCAATAACCTATAAGGGGAAATAATCTGAAAAAAGAATAGATATTTTTATTGACATCATCTATCAATGACAGATAAAATGTAACCTAAGCAAGGCCGATGGTGAACGCTTCTGACCCTGAAGATTTCAATCATCTAAAGTTTGGGCTCTGCCTATTTCCCAAGGCCCTTAATGGATATATGTGTAGCTGTAGCTTAAAAATTCCCCAGTTTGGGGTACGGGGAGCCACTGATTTGGCAAAATCCCTGGTGTTCTCCTTCCATGCACGGGACCCTTCCTACAGCTAAAACATGCCTGTCACACCTAGAGGATGGTACACCATTTGATCGGAAAGAGTTTGGAAAAGGCACCTCATCTCCTCATCGCCTGGTGCTCGGGTTCACCCCTCCAGCATCTTTCCTAAAAATCTCCTCACTTGGGGATATCAGCACCGTCAACATCCTGTTGCACACAGTTTGGAATTTGTCCAGAGGATGAAGCGGAAGGATGAGAAAAATTTAGAGACAAGTCTTAGGTGTTCGGACAGGCACATGCCACTCTAATTTCTAATCTGGAAGACAAATTCATCAAAGGCTAGAATTGCCCACAGAAACAGAATAAGTCTAGAGGAAATCCCGCTGTTTTGTGTCCAGTTTCCAAAAACACAAGTTGAAAAATGGAACTCAGGGGCACTAAAATTCATGAAACTGCAGAGTTGAAATTATCTATCGTCGAAAAATGTCTTAAGGTAAGTCACAGAAAAGGACTTGTAAGCAAGGGAGAGTGGCAGGAAACAGATTTAAAGAGGTAGAAAGGACTCCCCATTAAAGCACAAGAAAAGGGGCTGAACATCGCCAATGATGCAGGTGGCATAAAAGGGCGTATGCATTTTTTCCGAATATATTCAAGTAAAGGCCATACACACTTTTTATCCAACCAAACAGGTGGGCACTGGAAATCAATACTACAAAATGTATCACTTCACATCAGTCAGAAGGGCCATCCACATAAAGTGTAAACACCAGAAATGCAGGACAGGGCGAGGAGAAAAGGGAGCCCTGTGAGGCTGATAGTGGAAATGTAATTTGCCAACGGCCACTCTGCAGAAGTGTATTGTGTTTGCTAAAACATCCTAAAACTGAGCTACAGAGCATAGGGCACTTGCACTCATGGGCGTATACCTTGGGAAAAACAAAAATGGACAGTAAACAGGCACCACAACGTTTACAACCTCTCTGTTAAAAAGGGCCTCCACTTGGATATAACCTAAATGTCCCTGGAAGGATAAAATGGATAAAATAGATGGGGTACTTATGTAGAGTGGAATATTACTCATCCCGAAATCAATGAAATAAGGCCAGTTGGAACAACTCTGGAGGAGTTACATACGATCATTCTAAGTGACATATGTCAGAAAGAAAAAGACACATATCATAAGATGTCACTTAAAGGTGGAATCAAACATGGCTACACATGAAATAAACTACAAAACAGAAACATAGTCAAATATGTAGAAAATAGACATAAGGCTGCTAAATGGGAAAGGTGGGGAATGGTGAGGTATTATCCAGGAGGTTGAAATTAGCAAATATACCATTCCAAGTACCAAATTGAATAACTGACAAGGCCTACACGGTACCTCAAAGAACTGCACTCAGCCCACTCAAGTCACTGGACAATAATACATATGACTCGTAAGCATCTGAAAAATAATTCACTGTTGTCTCACAGTACATGAATCAAGTGGATGTACAGCAGCAAAAAACAGAGCTTTGAAAATCAGCTGTAACCAATATAAAAATAAATTTAAAAATATTTATAAAAACGGTGAGACAGACAAAAATTCTTACAACTTTTGTTGAAGGGCTACGATGTAACATGGATTGAACACATGTAGACCCACAGCAGGATGATATATAAGGCTGGAAGCTATGCAGGCTAAGAGATGTTAGAGAGGCTGGGTGAGGAAATGCAGATCTTTTAAAGTAATACTGCCTGGTACCCATTCCATTGGTCCCAAATCGGCAGGTTCAAGGGAATCTTCTGATAGCGAAAACATGCCTGCGAAACCGAGATGAATGTACACCGTGTGCTCAGGAAAGGTGTCTAAAATGAACCTCATTTTTGATCTCCTGGTGCTGGGGTTCGCCATTCCAGCCACATTACTAAAAATCTCCCCACTTTGAGAATCAGCACCTTTAACCTCCTGTTTCACACAGTTTGCAATTTGTGCAGAGGATAAATGGGAAGGGGGAACCAATGAGATATTAGCTGTAGGAGTTTTGACAGGCACATGTCACTCTAATTTCCCATTAGAAGAAGAATTAACCAAAGGCTCAGGCTGCCTCCTCAGAACCAGAATAGTGCCAGAAGCAATCCAAAGGTTTGGCGGCCAGCTCACAAAAAAGCGAGTTGCAAAATGGAGCTCAGGAGCAGACAATTCAAAGACCTCCAAAGATATAAATGATAACCAACGTCCAAAAATGTATTCAGGTAAGGCAACGAAGAGGATCTGAATGAGAGGCAGAATTGCAGGAAACAAATTTCAAAAGGTAGATTGTACTCACATTTAAAGCATATGAAAAGCAGCAGAGTTTCTAAAATGATGCAGTTGGGCAAAAGGGTGTATGCCTTTTTTTTCGTGAATATCTTCAGGAAAAAAACACATACAGAGTTTTTGGCCAACCAAGCAAGCGGGAAATGCAAATCCGCACAACAAAGAAGTCTCAATTTCCACTGCTCAGAAAGGGCATCCAAAAAATGTGAACAAACCAGAAAGGCTGGAGAGGCCATGGAGAAGAGGGAGCCTAGTCACGCTGATGGGTGGGGTATAAATATCCAAGAGCCACTCTGAAGAAGTGTATGTTGTTTCCTAAAACGTTTAAATACAAAGCCCCCGAGCAAAGGGGACTTCAACTCATGGACATATAACTTGGGAAGACTAAATATCGAAAAGACACAGGCACCCCAAAGTTTAGGGCTGCTCTGCATACAAGAACCTCAACTTCGGTACACCTAAAATACCCCAGGAAAAAGAGAAATGCATAAATAACTTGTGGTAATTTTGTACAACGGAATATCACTCAGACGTGAAATCAATGTCATAAGGCCAGTAGCAGCATAAAGAGTGGATTTAGGTATGATGATTCTAAGTGAAATTAGTCACACAGAAAAAGAATCTTATCATAAGATATCACTTACAGAGGGGATGTCAACATCACAACACATGAACTGAATTAAGAAAGAGAACAGAGTTTCACATTTAGAAAACACTCTTATACCTGTTTAATGGGATAGGAGACGTGGGGTGATGCATAAAACCAGAGTTTGATATTAGCACAGGTACCATTCCATAAACCAAATAGAGAATAGACGAGACCTACCCCTTCCTCAGTGAACGGGACTCAAACCCCCTATTCTCCACAGAGGAATATATCTGACTAGTGAGCATCTTAAAACCTATGTATTGATTTGTCTCCATAAGGGAATCAAGTGTGTCTAGACTGGTATAAACACGTCAGTGAAAATCAGCTCAACCGCACTATAAAAATGAATTTCAAAAACAAACAGAAAAACAGCGAAATTCTTACACAATTCCTTCAGGGTTTCTGATGAAACCGGGAATGACCCTATCTGCAAAGACAGCTGGATGAGACATAAGGCTGGACACTTGGGACTGAGAGGACTGGTGAGATTGGGAGAGAAAATGCAGACCCTTTAAAGTAGTAATGCATGCCACGATTCCATGGATCCCAAATCTCCAGGTAGTAGGGAATATCACTACAGTTATAAAATGTATGGGAAACCTAGAGAATGGACACCCTGTGATGGGGAAAGATTTCTAATAGTCTCCTAATTTTTCCTTTCCTTGTGCTCCAGTTTGGCATTCCAACTGCTTTACTATCAATCTCCCAACTTAGGAGAGCCAGCCCCTATAACCTCCTGGTTTGCACAGTTTGCTAATTGTGCAGAGGATGAAAGGGAAGAGGGAGAACCAATCAGAGAGTAGATGTAGGCATTTGGACGGGCACATGTCACTCTAAATTCCAGTCAGGAAGAAGAATTAACCAAAGCCTCAGCCACCCGCAGGGAACAGTATATCCACCCCTGGAACAAGTATAGGTCCTGAAGCAAAATTGTGAATTTGCGGTCAGCTCCCAAAAATGGGATTTGAAAATTGGAGCTCACGGGCACAGCAATTCACAAACCTACAGTTATAAAGGACTACTGTCTTCCAAAAATCTGTTGAGGGAAGGCAACGAAGCTGACATGAAAATGAGGCAGAATTGCACAAAACATATTTCAAGAGGTAAATAGGAATCGCCTTTAAAGCACAGGAAAAGCATCACAACTTCGACAATGATGCACTTGGCCAAAAAGGGCGTATGCTTTTTCCCCTGAATATATTCAGGAGAAAACGCATACGACCTTTTTGGCCAAGCAAGCAAGCAGGCAATGCAAATCCACACTACAAAGAATTGTCACTTCCCACGGGTCTAAAGGGACATCTGAAAATCTGTAAAAACCAGAAGGGCAAGAGGGAGATGACAAGGGCATGAAGCAATATGATCCAAAGTGTCATGAAGGATTGTGATGACAAGCGCATGGAGCATTGTGATGACAAGATTATGTAGCATATTCCTGACAAAGGCATGGAGCATTGTGATGACAAGTTTCATGGAGCACTGTGATGACAAGTGTCACGGAGCATTGTGATTACAGGGGTCATGGAGCATTGGGATGACAAGGGCATGGAGCATTTTGATGACAAGAGTCCCGGATCATTGTGTTGTCAGGGTTCATGGATCATTGTGATGACAGGAGTCATGGAGCATTGTGATGACAGGGGTCATGAAGCATTGTTATGAGAAGGTCAAGGAGCATTGGGCTGAAAAGGTTCATGGATTATTGTGATGACAGGGGCCATGGAGGCTTGTGATGACAAGGTACTGGAGCATTGTGATGAGAAGACCATGGAGACTTGTGATGACAAGTCTCATGGAATATTCTGATGAAAAGGGGCATGGAGCATTGTGATTACAGGGGTCTTGGGGCATAGTGATGACAACGGCATGGGGCATTGGGATGAGATGGCCATGGAGTGTTTGGATGACATGCATAATGGAGCTTTTGATGACAAGGGCATGGAACTTTTTGATGAAAAAGGCATGGAGCCTTGTCATGACAGGGTTAAGGGAGCATACTGAAGACAAGTGTCAGGGAGCATTGTGATGACAAGTGTATTGAGCATTTTGATGACAAAGATCATGGAGCATTGTGATGAGAAGACCATGGATAACTGTGATGACGAGCGTCATGGGGCGTTGTGATGATAAGTGTTATGGAACATTTGATCACAAGGATTTGGAGCATTGTGATGACAGAGATCATGGAGAATTTTGATTTCATTGTGATGACAATAGCATGAAGCATTTTGATGATGGGCATTGTGTATTGTGATTACAGAGTTCATGGAGCATTGAGATGAAAAGGGGCATGGAGCATTTTGATTACAGGGTTCTTGGAGCATTGTGATGACAAGGGCATGGAGCCTTGTGATGACAAGGCCATGGAACATCGTGATGGCAGGGGTCATGGAGCATTGTTATGACAGCGGATATTTAGAATTGTGATGGAAAAGGCATGGAACATTGTGATGAGAAGGCCATGGAGCATTCTCATGACATGCGTCATGGAGCTTTGTGATGACAAGGTCATGGAGCAATGTGATGAGAGCGTTCATGGAGCATTGGGATGACAATGACATTGAGCATTGTGATGAAAAGTTCATGGAGCATTGTGGTGACACATTTCACAGAGCCTTGTGATGATGAGGACATTGACATTTGTGGTGACAAAGGTCATTGAGCCTTGTGATGACGGGACACACGGAACATTGTGATGACTGGGGTCATGTAGCATTGTGATGACAGGAGCATGGAGCATTGGTCTGACAAGTTTCATGGATAATTGTGTTGACAGTGGGCATGGCACATTGTGATGACAAGGGCATGGAGCATTGTGATGACAAGGTCATGGCGTATTGTGAAGACAGGTGTCAGGGACCATTGTGATGGCATATTTCATGTTCCATTGTGATGACAATGACATGGAGCATTGTGATGACAAGTGTTATGGAGGATTGTGATGACAAAGGTAATGGAGCACTGTGACAACAAGGGCTTGGAGCATTGTGATGACAAGGGACCTGGAGCATTGTGATGACCAGGGCATGGAGCATTGTTATGGCAAGACCGTGGAGCACTGTGATGAGAAGGCCATGGATAATTCTGGTGACGAGCATCATGTAGCACTGTAATGAGAAAGGGCATGGAGCATTGTGATGATACATCTAATGGAGAATTGTGATGACAGGGGTCATGGATCATTGAGATGACAAAGGTCATGGAGAATTCTGATGACAAGCTTGTGGAGTATTGTGATGACAAAGCATTTAACACTGTGATGGGAAGTGTCATGGAACATAGTGATGCCAAGATCGTGGAGAATTGTGATGACAGGGAACATAGAGCATTGTGATGAACAGGGCATGGAACACTGTGATGGCAAGACCGTGGAGCACTGTGATGAGAAGTCCATGGATAATTGTGATGATGAGCGTCATGGAGCGCTATAATGACAAGCGGCATGGAGCATTGTGATTACAGGGGTCTTGGAGCATTGTGATGACAAGGTCATGGATCATTGTCATAAAAAAGGCATGGAGCCTTGTCATGACAGTGTTCAAGGAGCATACTGACGACAAGTGTCAAGGAGCATTGTGATGACAAGTGTATTGAGCATTGTGATGAGAATGGTTATGGAGCATAGTGATGAGAATACCATGGATAATTGTGATTATGAGCATCATGGGTTGTTGTGATGAGAAGTGTTATGGAACATTGTGATCCCAACGGTTTGGAGCATTGTGATGACAGAGGTCATGGAGCATTTTGATTTCATTGTGATGAAAATACCCTGAAGCATTATGATAATGGGCATGGTGCATTGTGATGATAGGATTCATGGAGCTTTGAGATGAAAAGGGGCATGGAGCATTGTGATAAAAAGTGTCTTGGAGCATTGTGATGACAAGGGCATGGAGCATTGTGATGAGAAGTCCATGGAACTTTCTAATGACATGCGTCATGGAGCTTTGTGATGACAATGGCATTGAGCAATGTGATGAATGCGTTCATGGAGAATTGTGATGACAATGACATGGAGCATTGTGATGCCAAGGGTCATGGATCTTTGTGATGACAAAGGTCATGGAGGATTTTGAAGACAAGGGCATTGTGCATTGTGAGGACAAGGGCAGGGAGCACTGTGACGACAGGGTCATGGAGCAATTTGATGAAAAGTGTCATGAAATATTTTGATGACAGTGGTTATGGAACATTGTGATGCCAGGGGTCATGGAGCATTTTGATGAAAAGATTTTGGGAGCATTTTGATGACAGGGGTTATGGAACATTGTGATGTCAGGGGCCATCGAACATTGTGATGATATGTGCATGTAGCATTGTGATGACAGGAGTCATGGAACATTGTGATGACAGAGGTGAGTGAGTATTGTGACGAATAGTGATGTAACATTGTGATATCAGTGGTGAGAGAGCATTTTGATGAGAAGTGCATGGAGCATTGTGATGACAAGTTTTATGGAGCATTGTGAGGACAAGATTGTGGAGCACTGTGATGACAAGCGCATGGTGCATTTTGATGATGTGTCATGGAGCATCGTGCTGACAAGGGCATGGAGCATTGTGATGACCAGGGTCATGGAGCATTGTGCTGAGAAAGGCATAGAGGATTGTGATGACAAGGGTCAAAGAGCATTGTGATGAAAAGTTCATGGAGCATTCTGGTTAAAATGGTCACAGAGACTGTTGATGACGAGGGCATGGACCATTGAGATGATAAAGGTCATGAAGCATTGTGATGAATGAAGTCACGGAACATTGTGATGACAGGGGTCATGGAACAATGTGATAACAAGGGATTGGAGCATTGTGATGACAAGGGCATGGAGCATTGGAATAATAAGTTTCATGGATTATTGCGATGAGAGTTGGAATGGCGCATTGTGATGACAAGGGCATGGAGCATTGTGATGACAAGGACATACAGTATTGTGAAGACAGGTGTCAGGGAGCATTGTGATGACATATGTAATGGCCCATTGTGATGACAATGGCATGGAGCATTGTGATGCCAAGTGTCATAGAGGATTGTGATGACAAAGGTAATGGAGCATTGTGATGAGAAGACCATGGATAATTGTGATGATGAGCGTCATGATGTGTTGTGATGATAAGTGTTAAGGAACATTGTAATCACAAGGGTTTGGAGCATTATGATGACAGAGGTCATGGAGTATTTTGATTTCATTGTGATGACAATAGCCTGAAGCATCATGATGATGGGCATGGTTCATTGTGATGACAGGGTTCATGGAGCATTGTGATGAAAAGGCTCATGGAGCACTGTGATTACACGGGTCTTGGAGCATTGTGATGACAAGTGCATGGAGCATTGTGAGGAGAAGGACATGGAACATTCTGATGACATGCATCACGGAGCTTTGTGATGACAAGCGCATGGAGCCTTGTGATAACATGGGTCTTGGTGCATTGTGATGACAAGGGTCATGGAGCCTTGTGATGACAAGGCCGTGGAACATTGTGATGGCACGGGTCATGGATCATTGTTATGACAGCGGTAATGGAGCATTGTGATGAGAAGGGCATTGAGCATTGGTGTGAAATATTTCATGGATTATTGTGATTAGAGTGGGCATGGAGCATTGTGATGACAAGGGCATGGAACACTGTGATATATAGGTCATGGAAGATTGTAATGACAAGGGCATGAAGCATTGTGATGAGAAGGGCATCGTGCATTGTGATGACAAGTGTCATGGAGCTTTGTGATGACAAGGGCTTGGAGCATTGTGATGACAATGACATGGAGCATTGTGATGCCAAGTGTCATGGAGCTTTGTGATGACAAGGGCATGGAGCAATGTGATGAGAGTGTTCATGGAGCATTGTGATGCCAAGGGTCATGGATCTTTGTGATGACAAAGGTCACGGAGCATTTTAATGACAAGTGCATGGTGCATTGTGATGAGATGGGCAGGGATCATTTTGATGACCGGGTCATGCAGCAATTTGATGAAATGTGTAATGGAACATTTTGATGGCAGGGGTTTTAGAACATTGTGATGTCAGGGGTCTGGAGCTTTGGGATGAAAAGGGTCATGGAGCATTTTGATGACAGGTGTCATGGAACATTGTGATGATAAGGGGATGTAGCAGTGTGATGACAGGTTCATGGATCATTGTGATTACAGGGGTGAGGGAGTATTGTGATGACTAGTGATGGAACACTGTGATATCTCTGGTGAGAGAGCATTTTGATGAGAAGTGCATGGAGCATTGTGATTACAAGTTTTATGGAGCATTGCAATGACAAGGTTGTTCACCATTGTGATGAATTGCGTGTGGCACATTGTGATGACAATGGTCATGGAGCATTTTTCTGACAAAGACTTGGAGCACTGTGATGACAAGGGACACAGAGAATGGTGATGAAAAGTTCATGGAGCATTGTGGTTACAAAAGTCACAGATGCTTGTGATGATGCGGACATGGACCAGTGTGATGACAAACATTATGAAGCATTGTGATGACTGGGGTCACGGAGCATTGTGATGACAGTGGTCATGGAGCATTGTGATGACATGTGTAATGGAACATTGTGCTGAAAAGTGCATGGACCATTGTGATGACAAGGGTCATGGAGCATTGTGGTGAGAATGGCATAGGGCATTTTGATGACAAGGGTCAAAGAGCATTGTGATGAAAAGTTCATGGAGCATTGTGGTTGAAAAGGTCACAGAGACTGTTGATGACAAGGGCATGGACCATTGTGATGACAAAGGTCATGAAGCATTGTAATGACTGGAGTCACGGAGCATTGTGATGACAGGGGTCATGGAGCATTGTGATAACAAGGGCATGGAGCATTGTGATGACAAGTTTTATGGAGCATGGCAATGACAAGGTTGTCGACTGTTGAGACGAAAACCGCCTGGCACATTGTGATGACAAGGGTCATGGAACATTGTTCTGACAAAGGCATGGAGCATTGTGATGAGAGGGGCATGCAGCAATTGTCTGACAAGTTTCATAGATTATTGTGATGACAGTGTGCATGTTGCATTGTGATGACAAGGGCATGGAGCATTGTGAGGAGAAGTCCATGGAACATTCTGATGACATGCGTCATGGAGCTTTGTGATGACAAGGGCTTGGAGCATTGTGATTACAGGGGTCTTGGAGCATTGTGATGACAGGGGTCATGGAGCCTTGTGATGACAAGGCCGTGGAACATTGTGATGGCAGGGGTCATGGAGCATTTTTCTGACAAATGCATGGAGCATTGTGATGACAAGGGTCACGGAGCTTTCTGATGAAAATTTCATGGAGCATTGTGGTTACAAATGTAACAGAGCCCTGTGATGACGTGGGCATCTATCACTGTGATGACAAATGTTATGAAGAATTGTGATGACTGGAGTCAAAGAGCATTGTGATGACAGGGGTCATAGAGCATTGTGATGACAAGGGGATGGAGGATTGTGCTGAGAAAGGCATAGAGCATGATGATGACAAGGGGCAAAGAGCATTGTGATGAAATGTTCATGGAGCATTGTGGTTAAAAAGGTCACAGAGACTGTTGATGATGAGGGCATGGACCATTGTGATGACAAAGGTCATGGACCATTGTGATGACAGGATTCACGGAGCATTGTGATGACATGGTTCATGGAGCACTGTGAAAACAAGGGCATGGAGCATTGTGATGACAAAGGCATGGAGCATTGTGATGACCAGGTCTTGCAGTATTGTGAAGACAGGTGTCAGGGAGCATCCTGATGACATATGTAATGGCCCATTGTGATGACAATTGGATGGAGCATTGTGATGCCAAGTGTCATGGAGGATTTTGATGACAAACGTAATGGAGCATTATGATGACAATGGCTTGGAGCATTGTGATGACAAGGGTCAGGGAGCATTGTGCTGACAAGTGCATGGAGAAATGTGATGACAATGGTCATGGAGCATTCTGATGACAAGCTTGTGGAGTATTTTGATGACAATGGCATGGAGCATTGTGATGAAAACGGCAAGGGGCTTTGTGATGAAAAAGGCATGGAGCCTTTTCATGACAGGGTTCAAGGAGCATTCTGACGACAAGTGTCAGGGAGCATTGTGATGACAAGTGTATTGAGAATTGTGATGACAAAGGTCATGGAGCATTGTGATGAAAATGGCATGGAGTATTGTGATGACAGTCATCATGGAGCGTTGTGATTACAAGTGTTATGGAACATTGTGATCACAAGGGTTTGGAGCATTGTGATGACAATGGTCATGCATCATTTTGATTTCAAGGAGCATGGAGCACTCTGATGACAAGGGCATGAAGCAATGTGATCCCAAGGTTCATGGAGGATTATGATGACAATGGTAAAGGAGTATTGTGATGACAAGCGCATAGAGCATTGTAATGACAATGTCATGTAGCATTTTGCTGACAAAGGCATGGAGCATTGTGATGACTGGTGTCATGGAGCACTGTGATGATAAGCGTCACGGAGCATTGTGAATACAGGGGTCATAGAGCATTGGGATGACAAGGGCATGAATCATTGTGATGACAAGGGTCTTGGAGCAGTGGTCTGAAAATGTTAATGGAGTATTGTGATGACAGGGGTTATGGAGCATTATGATGACAGAGGTCATGGAGAATTTTGATTTCATTGTGCTGACAATAGCTGGAAGCATTATGATGATGGGCATGATGCATTGTGATGACAGTTTTCATGGACCATTGTGTTGAAAAGGGGCATGGAGCATTGTGATTACAGGGGTTTGGGAGCCTTGTGATGACAAGGGCATGGAGCATTTTGAGGAGAAGTCCATGGAACATTCTGATGACATGTGTCATGGAGATTTGTGATGACAAGGGCATGGAGCATTGTGATCACAGGGGTTTTGGAGCATTGGGATGACAAGGGTCATGGAGCATTGTTATGACTGGTGTAATGGAGCATTGTGATGAGAAGGGCATGGAGCATTGTGATTAGAAGTTTTATGGAGCATTGCCCTGACAAATTTGTGGACCGTTGGGATGAAAAGCGTGTGGCACATTGTGATGACAAGTGTCATGGAGCATTTTTCTGACAAAGGCATGGAGCATTGTGATGACAAGGGTCTCAGAGCATTGTGATGAAAAGTTCATGGAACATTGTGGTTACAAAGGTAACAGAGCCTTTTGATGATGCGAGCATTGACCATTGTGATGACAAATGTTATGAAGAATTGTGATGACTGGAGGCACGGAGCATTGTGATGACAGGGGTCATGGAGCAATGTGATGACAAGGGCATGGAGCATTGTGCTGAGAAAGGCATAGATCATTGTGATGACAAGTGTCAAAGAGCATTGTGATGAAATGTTCATGGAGCATTGTGCTTAAAAAGGTCACAGAGACTGTTGATGATGAGGGCATAGACCATTGTGATGACAAAGGTCATGGAGCACTGTGATGACTGGAGTCACGGAGCATTGTGATGACAGGGGTCATGGAACATTGTGATAACAAGGGCATGGAGCATTGTGATGACAAGGGCATGGAGCATTGGTCTAATAATTTTCATGGAGTATTGCGATGACAGTTGGAATGGTGCATTGTGATGACAAGGGCATGGAGCATTGTGATGACCAGGTCATGCAGTATTTTGAAGAGAGGTGTCATGGAGCACTGTGATGACATATGTAATGGCCCATTGTGAAAACAACGGCCTGGAGCATTGTGATGCCATATTTCATGGAGGATTCTGATGACAATGTTAATGGAGCATTGTGATGACAAGGGTCAGGGAGCATTGTGCAGACAAGTGCATGGAGAATTGTGATGACAAGGGTCATGGAGCTTTCTGATGACGAGCTTGTGGAGTATTTTGATGACAATGGCATGGAGCATTGTGATGAAAATGGCATGGGGCTTTGTGATGAAAAAGGCATGGAGCCATTTTGTGACAGGGTTCAAGGAGCATTCTGACGACAAGTGTCAGGGAGCATTGTGATGACAAGTGTATTGAGAATTGTGATGACAAAGGTCATGGAGCATTGTGATGAAAAGGGCATGGAGTATTGTGATGACAGGCATCATGGAGCGTTGTGATGACAAGTGTTATGGAACATTTTGATCACAAGTGTTTGGAGCATTGTGATGACAGAGGTCATGCATCATTTTGATTTCAAGGAGCATGGAGCATTGTGATGACATGTGTCATGGAGCTTTGTGATGACAAGGGCATGGAGCATTGTGATTACAGGGGTCTTGGAACATTGTGATGAAAAGTGCATGGATAATTGTGATGAAAAGGCATGGAGCCTTGTCATGACAGGGTTCAAGGTGCATACTGACGACAAGTGTCAGGGAGCATTGTGATGACAAGTGTATTGAGAATTGTGATGACAATGTTCATGGAGCATTGTGATGAGAAGACCATGGATAATTGTGATGATGAGCGTCATAGGGTGTTGTGATGTTAAGTGTTATGGAACATTGTGATCACAAGGGATTGGAGCATTATGATGACAGTGGTAATCGATAATATTGATTTCATTGTGATGACAATTGCCTGAAGCATTTTGATGATGAGCATGGAGCACTGTGATGAGAAGGCCATAGGACATTCTGATGGCATGCGTCATGGACCTTTGTGATGACAAGGGCATGGAGCATTGTGATTACAGGGGTCATGGAGCCTTGTGATGACAAGGCCGTGGAACATTGTGATGGCAGGGGTCATGGAGCATTTTTCTGACAAATGCATGGAGCATTGTGATGACAAGGGTCACGGAGCTTTCTGATGAAAATTTCATGGAGCATTGTGGTTACAAATGTAACAGAGCCCTGTGATGACGTGGGCATCTATCACTGTGATGACAAATGTTATGAAGAATTGTGATGACTGGAGTCAAAGAGCATTGTGATGACAGGGGTCATAGAGCATTGTGATGACAAGGGGATGGAGGATTGTGCTGAGAAAGGCATAGAGCATGATGATGACAAGGGGCAAAGAGCATTGTGATGAAATGTTCATGGAGCATTGTGGTTAAAAAGGTCACAGAGACTGTTGATGATGAGGGCATGGACCATTGTGATGACAAAGGTCATGGACCATTGTGATGACAGGATTCACGGAGCATTGTGATGACATGGTTCATGGAGCACTGTGAAAACAAGGGCATGGAGCATTGTGATGACAAAGGCATGGAGCATTGTGATGACCAGGTCTTGCAGTATTGTGAAGACAGGTGTCAGGGAGCATCCTGATGACATATGTAATGGCCCATTGTGATGACAATTGGATGGAGCATTGTGATGCCAAGTGTCATGGAGGATTTTGATGACAAACGTAATGGAGCATTATGATGACAATGGCTTGGAGCATTGTGATGACAAGGGTCAGGGAGCATTGTGCTGACAAGTGCATGGAGAAATGTGATGACAATGGTCATGGAGCATTCTGATGACAAGCTTGTGGAGTATTTTGATGACAATGGCATGGAGCATTGTGATGAAAACGGCAAGGGGCTTTGTGATGAAAAAGGCATGGAGCCTTTTCATGACAGGGTTCAAGGAGCATTCTGACGACAAGTGTCAGGGAGCATTGTGATGACAAGTGTATTGAGAATTGTGATGACAAAGGTCATGGAGCATTGTGATGAAAATGGCATGGAGTATTGTGATGACAGTCATCATGGAGCGTTGTGATTACAAGTGTTATGGAACATTGTGATCACAAGGGTTTGGAGCATTGTGATGACAATGGTCATGCATCATTTTGATTTCAAGGAGCATGGAGCACTCTGATGACAAGGGCATGAAGCAATGTGATCCCAAGGTTCATGGAGGATTATGATGACAATGGTAAAGGAGTATTGTGATGACAAGCGCATAGAGCATTGTAATGACAATGTCATGTAGCATTTTGCTGACAAAGGCATGGAGCATTGTGATGACTGGTGTCATGGAGCACTGTGATGATAAGCGTCACGGAGCATTGTGAATACAGGGGTCATAGAGCATTGGGATGACAAGGGCATGAATCATTGTGATGACAAGGGTCTTGGAGCAGTGGTCTGAAAATGTTAATGGAGTATTGTGATGACAGGGGTTATGGAGCATTATGATGACAGAGGTCATGGAGAATTTTGATTTCATTGTGCTGACAATAGCTGGAAGCATTATGATGATGGGCATGATGCATTGTGATGACAGTTTTCATGGACCATTGTGTTGAAAAGGGGCATGGAGCATTGTGATTACAGGGGTTTGGGAGCCTTGTGATGACAAGGGCATGGAGCATTTTGAGGAGAAGTCCATGGAACATTCTGATGACATGTGTCATGGAGATTTGTGATGACAAGGGCATGGAGCATTGTGATCACAGGGGTTTTGGAGCATTGGGATGACAAGGGTCATGGAGCATTGTTATGACTGGTGTAATGGAGCATTGTGATGAGAAGGGCATGGAGCATTGTGATTAGAAGTTTTATGGAGCATTGCCCTGACAAATTTGTGGACCGTTGGGATGAAAAGCGTGTGGCACATTGTGATGACAAGTGTCATGGAGCATTTTTCTGACAAAGGCATGGAGCATTGTGATGACAAGGGTCTCAGAGCATTGTGATGAAAAGTTCATGGAACATTGTGGTTACAAAGGTAACAGAGCCTTTTGATGATGCGAGCATTGACCATTGT
Source organism: Mesoplodon mirus (assembly GCF_964341445.2). NCBI lineage: Eukaryota > Metazoa > Chordata > Mammalia > Artiodactyla > Ziphiidae > Mesoplodon > Mesoplodon mirus. Next base: position 4,063,055 of record NW_028295793.1, on the reverse strand, counting down.
GATGACAAATGTTATGAAGAATTGTGATGACTGGAGGCACGGAGCATTGTGATGACAGGGGTCATGGAGCAATGTGATGACAAGGGCATGGAGCATTGTGCTGAGAAAGGCATAGATCATTGTGATGACAAGTGTCAAAGAGCATTGTGATGAAATGTTCATGGAGCATTGTGCTTAAAAAGGTCACAGAGACTGTTGATGATGAGGGCATAGACCATTGTGATGACAAAGGTCATGGAGCACTGTGATGACTGGAGTCACGGAGCATTGTGATGACAGGGGTCATGGAACATTGTGATAACAAGGGCATGGAGCATTGTGATGACAAGGGCATGGAGCATTGGTCTAATAATTTTCATGGAGTATTGCGATGACAGTTGGAATGGTGCATTGTGATGACAAGGGCATGGAGCATTGTGATGACCAGGTCATGCAGTATTTTGAAGAGAGGTGTCATGGAGCACTGTGATGACATATGTAATGGCCCATTGTGAAAACAACGGCCTGGAGCATTGTGATGCCATATTTCATGGAGGATTCTGATGACAATGTTAATGGAGCATTGTGATGACAAGGGTCAGGGAGCATTGTGCAGACAAGTGCATGGAGAATTGTGATGACAAGGGTCATGGAGCTTTCTGATGACGAGCTTGTGGAGTATTTTGATGACAATGGCATGGAGCATTGTGATGAAAATGGCATGGGGCTTTGTGATGAAAAAGGCATGGAGCCATTTTGTGACAGGGTTCAAGGAGCATTCTGACGACAAGTGTCAGGGAGCATTGTGATGACAAGTGTATTGAGAATTGTGATGACAAAGGTCATGGAGCATTGTGATGAAAAGGGCATGGAGTATTGTGATGACAGGCATCATGGAGCGTTGTGATGACAAGTGTTATGGAACATTTTGATCACAAGTGTTTGGAGCATTGTGATGACAGAGGTCATGCATCATTTTGATTTCAAGGAGCATGGAGCATTGTGATGACATGTGTCATGGAGCTTTGTGATGACAAGGGCATGGAGCATTGTGATTACAGGGGTCTTGGAACATTGTGATGAAAAGTGCATGGATAATTGTGATGAAAAGGCATGGAGCCTTGTCATGACAGGGTTCAAGGTGCATACTGACGACAAGTGTCAGGGAGCATTGTGATGACAAGTGTATTGAGAATTGTGATGACAATGTTCATGGAGCATTGTGATGAGAAGACCATGGATAATTGTGATGATGAGCGTCATAGGGTGTTGTGATGTTAAGTGTTATGGAACATTGTGATCACAAGGGATTGGAGCATTATGATGACAGTGGTAATCGATAATATTGATTTCATTGTGATGACAATTGCCTGAAGCATTTTGATGATGAGCATGGAGCACTGTGATGAGAAGGCCATAGGACATTCTGATGGCATGCGTTATGGACCTTTGTGATGACAAGGGCATGGAGCATTGTGATTACATGGGTCTTGGATCATTGTGATGACAAGTGTTATGGAGCCTTGTGATGACAAGGCCGTGGAACATTGTGAGGGCAGGGGTTATGGAGCATTGTTATGACAGATGTAATGGAGCATTGTGATGAGAAGGGCACTGAGCATTGGTCTGAAATGTTTCATGGATTATTGTGATGAGTTTGGGCATGGAGCATTGTGATGACAAGGGCACGGAAAACTGTGATACATGGGTCATGGAGGATTGTAATGACAAGGGCATGGAGCATTGTGATGAGAAGGGCATCGAGCATTGTGATGACAAGTGTCATGGAGCTTTGTGATGACAAGGGCATGGAGCAATGTGATGAGAGGGTTCATGGAGCATTGTGATGACAATGACATGGAGAATTGTGTTGAAAAGGGCATGGATTATTGTGATGACAGGCATCATGGAGCGTTGTGATGACAACTGTTATGGAATTTTTTTTTTTTTTTTGCGGTATGCGAGCCTCTTACTGTTGTGGCCTCTCCCGTTGCGGAGCACAGGCTCCGGATGCGCAGGCTCAGCAGCCATGGCTCACGGGCCCAGCCACTCCGCGGCATATGGGATCCTCCCGGACCGGGGCACGAACCCATATCCCCTGCATCGGCAGGCGGACTCTCAACCACTGCGCCACCAGGGAGGCCCTTGTGGAACATTTTGATCACAAGGGTTTGGAGCATTGTGATGACCGAGGTCATGGATCATTTTGATTTCAAGGAGCATGGAGCTTCGTGATGACAAGGGAATGAAGCAATGTGATCCAAAGGTTCATGGAGGATTGTGATGACAATGGTAATGGAGTATTGTGATGACAACCACATAGAGCATTTTAATGACAAGGTCATGTAGCATTTTGCAGACAAAGGCATGGAGCATTGTGATGACAGGTGTCATGGAGCTTTGTGATGACAAGGGCATGGAGCAATGTGATGAGAGGGTTCATGGAGCATTGTGATGACAATGACATGGAGCATTGTGATGCCAAGGGTCATGGAGCTTTGTGATGACAAGGGTCATGGAGCATTTTGATGACAAGGGTGTGGTGCATTGTGATGAGAAAGGCAGGGAGCATTTTGATGACAGGGTCATGCAGCAATTTGATGAAAAGTGTAATGGAACATTTTGATGACAGGGGTTATAGAACATTGTGATGCCAGGGGTCATGGAGCTTTGGGATGAAAATTGTCACGGAGCATTTTGATGACATGGGTTATGGAACATTGTGATGTCAGGGGTCATGGAACATTGTGCTGATAAGGGGATGTAGCATTGTGATGACAGTGTTCATGGAACATTGTGATAAGAGGGGTGAGGGAGGATTGTGATGACTAGTGATGGAACATTGTGATATCTCATGTGAGAGAGCTTTTGGATGAGAAGTTCATGGAGCATTGTGCTTACAAGTTTTATGGGGCATAGCAATGACAAGGTTGTGGATCATTGTGATGAAAAGCGCATGACACATTGTGATGACAAGGGTCATGGAGCATTGTTCTGACAAAGGCATGGAGCATTGTGATGAGAAGGGTCACGGAGCATTGTGATGTAAAGTTCATGGAGCATTGTGGTTACAAACGTCACAGAGCCTTGTCATGATGCGGGCATGGACCGTTGTGATGTCAAACGTTATGAAGCATTGTGATGACTGGAGTCACGGAGCATTGTGATGACAGGGGTCATGGAGCAATGTGATGACAAGGGCATGGAGCATTGTGATGATAGGGGCATGGAGCATTGGTCTGACAAGTTTCAAAGATTATTGTGATGAGAGTGGACATGGTGCATTGTAATGAGAAGGGCATGGAGCCTTTTGATTTGAAGGCAATGGAACATTCTGATGACATGTGTCATGGAGCTTTGTGATGACAAGGGCATGGAGCATTGTGATTAGAGGGTTCTTGGAGCATTGTGATGACAAGCGTCATCGAGCCTTGTGATGACAAGAGCGTGGAACATTGTGATGGCAGGGGTCATGGAGCTTAGTTATGACAGGGGTCATGGAGCATTGTGATGACAAGGTCATGGAGCATTGTGATGACAGGGGAATGGAGCATTGGTCTGACAAGTTTCCTAGATTATTGTGATGACATTGGACATGATGCATTTTGATGACAAGGGCATGGAGCATTGTGATGACAAGGGCATGGAATATTGTGAAGACAGGTGTCAGGGAGCATTGTGATGACATATGTCATGGTCCATTGCGATGACAAAGGCATGGAGCATTGTGATGCCAAATGTAATGGAGGATTGTGATGACAAATATAATGGAGCATTGTGATGACTAGGGCTTGGAGCATTATGATGACAAAACCAAGGAGCCATGTGATGACAAGTCTCAAGGAGCATACTGATTAAAAAGGGCATGGAGCATTGTGATTACAGGGGTCTTGGAACTTTGTGATGACAAGTGCATGGAGCATTGTGATGACAAGATTCCCGGATCATTGTGTTGTAAGGTGTCATGGAGTGTTGTGATGACAGTTGTCATGGAGCATTGTGATGACAAGGGAATTTAGCATGGTGATGACAAGGTCCTGGAGCATTGTGATGAGAAGACCATGGAGACTTGTGATGACAAGTCTCATGGAGCATTCTGATGAAAAGGGGCATGGAGCATTCTGATTACAGGGGTCTTGGAGCATTGTGATGACTAGGGCATGGAGCATTGTGATGAGAAGGCCATCGAGCATTCTGATGACATGCGTCATGGAGTTTTTTGATGTCAAGGGCATGGAGCATTGTGATTACAGGGTTCTTTGAACATTGTGATGACAAGGGCATGGAGCATTGTGAGGAGAAGACCAAGGTGCATTTTGATGGCATGCGTCATTGAGCTTTGTGATGACAAGGGCATGGAGCATTGAGATTACATGGGTCTTGGAGCATTGTGATGAAAAGGACATGGATCATTGTGATGAAAAAGGCATGGAGCCTTGTCATGACAGGATTCAAGGAGCATACAGACAACAAGTGTCAGGGAGCATTTTGATGACAAGTGTATTGAGCATTGTGATGACAAAGGTCTTGGAGCTTTGTGATGAAAAGACCATAGATAATTGTGATGAGGAGCGTCATGGGGCATTGTGATGACAAGTGTTATGGAATATTGTGATCACAAGGGTTTGGAGCATTGTTATGACAGAGGTCATGGAGCATTTTAATTTCATTGTGATGACAATAGCATGAAGCATTATGATGATGGGCATGGTGCATTGTGATGACATGATTCATGGATCATTGAATGAAAAAGGGAATAGATCATTGTGATTAGAGGGTTCTTTGAGCAATGTGATGAGGACGGTCATGGAGCTTTGTGATGACAAGGCCATGGAACATCGTGATGGCAGGGGTCATGGAGCATTGTTATGTCTTGGGTAATGGAGCATTGTGATGGAAAGGGCATGGAGCATTGTGATGAGAAGTCAAAGGAGCATTCTGATGACATGTGTCATGGAGCTTTGTAAAGACAAGGGAATGGAGCAATGTGATGAGAGCATTCATGGAGCATTGCGATGCCAATGACATGGAGCATTTTGATGCCAAGTGTTATGGATCTTTGTGATGACAAAGGTTATGGAGCATTTTGATGGCAAGGGCGTTGTGCATTGTGATGAGAAGGGCAGGGATTATTCTAATACAGGGTCATGGAGCAATTTGATGAAAAGTGTCATGGAACATTTTGATGACAGGTGTTATGGAACATTGTGATGTCAGGGGTCATCGAACATTGTGATGATAAGTGCATGTAGCATTGTGATGACAGGAGTCATGGAACATTTTGATGACAGTGGTGAGGGAGTATTGTGACAAATAGTGATGTAGCATTGTGATATCAGTGGTGAGAGAGCATTTTGATGAGAAGTGCATGGAGCACTGTGATGACAAATTTTATGGAGCATTGTGATGACAAGATTGTGGAGCACTGTGATGACAAGCGCATGGTGCATTTTGATGACATGTGTCATTGAGCATTGTGCTGACAGGCGCATGGATAATTGTGATGACAAGGGTCAAAGAGCATTGCGATGAAAAGTTCATGGAGCATTGTGGTTAAAAAGGTCACAGAGACTGTTGAGGACGAGGGCATGGACCATTGTGATGACAAAGGTCAGGAAGCATTGTGATGACTAGAGTCAAGGGGAATTGTGATGACAGGGGTAATGGAGCATTGTTATAACAAGGGCATGGAGCATTGTGATGACAAGAGCATGGAATATTGATCTAATAAGTTTCATGGATTATTGCAATGACAGTTGGAATGGCGCACTGTGATGACAAGGGCATGGAGCATTTTGTTGACCAGGTCATGCAGTATTGTGAAGAGAGGTGTCAGGGAGCATTGTGATGATATATGTAATGGCCCATTGTGATGACAATGGCATGGAGCATTGTGATTCCAAGTGTCATGGAGGATTCTGATGACAAAGGTAATGGAGCATTGTGATGACAATGGCTTGGAGCATTGTGATGACAAGGGTCAGGGAGCATTGTGCTGACAAGTGCATGGAGAATTGTGATGACAAGGGTCATGGAGAATTCTGATGACAAGCTTGTGGAGTATTTTGATGACAATGGCATGGAGCATTGTGATGAAAAAGGCATGTGGCATTGTGATGACAAGTGTATTGAGAATTGTGATGACAAAGGTCATGGATCATTGTGATGAAAAGGGCATGGAGTATTGTGATGACAAGCATCATGGAGCGTTGTGATGACAAGTGTTATGGAACACTGTGATCACAAGGATTTGGAGCATTGTGATGACAGAGGTCATGGATCATTTTGATTTCAAGGAGCATGGAGCATTGTGATGACAAGGGCATGAAGCAATGTGATCACGAGATTCATGGAGGATTGTGATGACAATGGAAATGGAGTAATTTGATGACAAGCGCATAGAGCATTGTAATGACAAGGTCATGTAGCATTTTGCTGACAAAGGCATGGAGCATTGTGATGACATGTGTCATGGTGTACTGTGATGACAAGCGTCAAGGAGCATTGTGAATACAGGGGTCATGGAGCATTGGGATGACAAGGGCATGCATTATTGTGATGACAAGGGTCATGGAGCACTGGGCTGAAAATGTTGATGGAGTGTTGTGATGACAGGGGTCATGGAGCAATGTGATGACTAGGGAATGGAACATTGTGATGAAAAGAGTCCCAGATCATTGTGTTGTCAGGTGTCATGGAATGTTGCGATGACAGTGGTCATGGAGCATTGTGATGATATTGGCCAAGGAGCATTGTGATGAGTAGGTCCTGGAGCTTTGGGCTGAAAATATTCATGGATTATTGTGAAGACAGGGGTCATGGAGCATTGTGATAACAAGGGAATGGAGCATGGTGATGACAAGGTCCTGGATCATTGTGATGAGCAGACCATGGAGAAATGTGATGCCAAGTCTCATGGAGCATTCTGATGAAAAGGGGCATGGAGCATTCTGATTACAGGGGTCTTGGAGAATTGTGATGACAATGGCATGGAACACTGTGATGAGAAGGCAATGGAGCATTCTGATGACATGCGTTATGGAGTTTTTGATGACAAGGGCATGGAGTATTGTGATTACAGGGGTCGTGGAATATTGTGATGACAAGGGCATGGAGCATTGGGAGGAGAAGACTTAGGAGCATTCTGATGGCATGCGTCATTGAGCTTTGTGATGACAAGTGCATGGATCTTTGAGATTACATGGGTCTTGGAGCATTGTGATGAAAAGGACATGGATCACTGTGATGAAAAAGCCATGGAGCCTTGTCATGACAGGATTCAAGGAGCATACAGACAACAAGTGTCAGGGAGCATTTTGATGACAAGTGTATTGAGCATTGTGATGACAAAGGTCATGGAGCATTTTGATGAGAAGGCCTTTGATAATTGTGATGAGGAGTGTCATGGGACATTGTGATGACAAGTGATATGGAATATTGTGATCACAACGGTTTGGAGGATTGTTATGACAGAGGTCATGGAGCATATTGATTTCATTGTGATGAAAATAGCATGAAGCATTATGATGATGGGCATGTGCATTGTGATGACAGGTTTCATGGACCATTGAGATGAAAAGGGGCATAGAGCATTGTGATTACAGGATTCTTGGATCTTTGTGATGAGAATGGTCATGGAGCTTTGTGATGACAAGACCATGGAATATCGTGATGGCAGGGGTCATGGAGCATTGTTATGACTGGTGTAATGGAGCATTGTGATCCAAGGACATGGAGCATTGTGATGAGAATGCCATGGAGCATTCTGATGCCATGAATCATGGAGTTTTGTGAAGAGAAGGGCATGGAGCAATATGATGAGAGCCTTCATGGAGCATTGTGATTACAATGACATGGAGCATTGTGATGCCAAGTGTCATGGATCTTTGTGATGACAAAAGTCATGGAACATTTTGATGGCAAGGGCGTTTTGCATTGTGATGAGAAGGGCAGGGAGCATTCTGATGAGAGGGTCATGGAGCAATTTGAAGAAAAGTGTCATGGAACATTTTGATGACAGGTGTTATGGAACATTGTGATGTCAGGGGTCATCGAACATTGTGATGATAAGTGCATGTAGCATTGTGATGACAGGAGTCATGGAACTTTGTGATGACAGGTGTGAGGGAGTATTGGGACAAATAATGATGTAGAATTGAGATATCAGTGGTGAGAGAGCATTTTGATGAGAAGTGCATGTTGAATTGTGATGACAAATTTTAAGTAGCATTGTGTTGACAAAATTGTGGAGCACTGTGATGACAAGTGTATGGTGCATTGTGATGACAAGGGTCATGGAGCATTGTGATGACATGTGTCATGGAGCATTGTGCTGACAAGCGCATGTAGCATTGTGATGACAAGGGTCTAAGAGCATTGTGATGAAAAGTTCATGGAGCATTGAGGTTAAAAAGGTCACAGAGACTGTTGATGACGAGGGCTTGGACCATTGTGATGACAAAAGTCATGAAGCAGTGTGATGACTGGAGTCACGGAGCATTGTGATGACAGGGGTCATGGAGCATTGTGATAACTAGGGCATGGAGCATTGTGAAGACAAGGGCATGAAACATTGGTCTAATAAGTTTCATGGATTATTGCGATGACAGTTGGAAGGGCGTATTGTGATGACAAGGGCATGGAGAATTGTGATGATCTGTTCATGCAGTATTGTGAAGACAGGTGTCAGGGAGCATTGTGATGACATATGTAATGGCCCATTGTGATGACAATGGCATGGAGCATCTGATGTCAAGTGTCATGGAGGTTTCTGATGACAAAGGTAATGGAGCATTGTGATGACAATGGCTTGGAGCATTGTGATGTCAAGGGTCAGGCAGCATTGTGCTGACAAGTGCATGGAGAATTGTGATGACAAGGGTCATGGAGCATTCTGATGACAAGCTTGTGGAGTATTTTGATGACAATTACATGGAGCATTGTGATGAAAACGGCATGGGGCATTGTGATGAAAAAGTCATGGAGTCTTTTCGTGACAGGGTTCAAGGAGCATTCTGACGACAAGTGTCAGGGAGCATTGTGATGACAAGTGTATTGAGAATTGTGATGACAAAGGTCATGGAGCATTGTGATGAAAAGGGCATGGAGAATTGTGATGACAGGCATCATGGAGCATTGTGATGACAAGTGTTTTGGAACACTGTGATACCAAGGGTTTGGAGCACTGTTATGACAGTGTTCATGGGTCATTTTGATTTCAAGGAGCATGGAGCATTGTGATGACAGGGGCATGAAGCAATGTGATCCCAAGGTTCATGCAGGATTGTGATGACAATTTAAATGGAGTATTGTGATGACAAGCACAGAGAGCATTGTAATGACAAGGTCATGTAGCATTTTGCTGACAAAGGCATGGTGCAATGTGATGACATGTGTCATGGAGCATTGTGATGACAACGGAATGGAGCATGGTGATGACAAGTTCCTGGAGCACTGTGATGAGAAGACCATGGAGACTTCTAATGATAAGTCTCATGGAGCATTCTGATGAAATGGGGCATGGAGCATCGTGATTACAGGGGTCTTGGAGCATTGTGATGACTAGGGCATGGAACATTGTGATGAGAAGGCCATGGAGCATTCTGATGACATGCGTCATGGAGTTTTGTGATGACAAGGGCATTGAGCATTTGTGAATACAGGGATCTTGGAGCATTGTGATGAAAATGGCATGGATCATTTTGATGAAAAAGGCATGGAGCCTTGTCATGACAGGGTTCAATGAGCATACTGACGTAAGTGTCAGGGAGCATTGTGATGAAAATTTTATTGAGCATTGTGATGACAAAGATCATGGAACATTGTGATGAGAAGACCATGGATAATTGAGATGATGAGCGTCATGGGGTTTTGTGATGATAAGTGTTATGGAACATTGTGATCACAAGGGTTTGGAGCATTATGATGACAGAGGTCATGGAGAATATTGATTTCTTTGTGATGACAATAGCCTGAAGCATTATGATAATGGGCATGGTGCATTGTGATGACAGGGTTCATGGAGCATTGAAATGAAAAGGGGCATGGAGCATTGTGATTACAAGGGTCTTGGAGCATTGTGATGACAAGGGCATGGAGCACTGTGATGAGAAGGCCATGGAACATTCTGATGACATGCGTCATGGAGCTTTGTGATGACAAGGGCATGGAGCATTGTGATTTCAGGGGTCTGGAGCATTGTGATGACAAGTGTCAAGGAACCTTGTGATGACTAGGCCTTGGAACATTGTGATGGCAAGGGTCATGGTGCATTGTTATGACAGGTGTAATGGAGCATTTTGATGACAAGGGCATGGAACATTGGTCTGAAATGTTTCATGGATTATTGTGATGAGAGTGGGCATGGAGCATTGTGATGACAAGGGCACGGAACACTGTGATACATGGGTCATGCAGGATTGTAATGACAAGGGCATGGAACATTGTGATGAGAAGGGCATCGAGCATTGTGATGACAAGTGTCATGGAACTTTGTGATGACAAGTGCATGGAGCAATGTGATGAGAGGTTTCATGGAGTATTGTGATGACAATGAAATGGAGCTTTGTGATGCCAAGGGTCATGGAGCTTTGTGATGACAAGTCTTGGAGCATTTTGATGACAAGGGCATGGTGCATTGTGCTGAGAAATGCAGGGAGTAGTTTGATGACCAGGTCATGAAGCAATTTGATAAAAAGTGTAAAGGAATATTTTGATGGCAGGTGTTATAGAACATTGTGATGTCAGGGGTCTTGGAGCATTGGGATGAAAAGTTTCATGGAGCATTTTGATGACAGGGGTTATGGAACATTGTGATGTCAGGGGTCATGGAACATTGTGATGATAAGGGGATGTAGCATTGTGATGACATGGTCCTGGAACTTTGTGATTACAGGGGTGAGGGCGTATTGTGATGACTAGAGATGGAACATTTTGATATCTCTGGTGAGAGAGCATTTTGATGAGAAGTGCATGGACCATTGTGATTACAAGGTTTATGAAGCATAGCAATGAAAAGGTTGTGGACCGTTGTGAAGAAATGCGCGTGGCAAATTGTGATGACTATGGTCATTGAGCACTGTTCTGACAAAGACATGGAGCTTTGTGATGACAAGGGCATGGAGCATTGTGATTACATTTGTCTTGGAGCATTGTGATGAAAAGGGCATGGATCATTGTGATGAAAATGGCATGGAGCCTTGTCATGACAGGGTTCAAGGAGCATATTGATGACAAGTGTCAGGGAGCATTGTGATGACAAGTGTATTTGAGAATTGTGATGACAAAGATCATGGAGCATTGTGATGAGAAGACCATGGATAATTGTGATGACGAGCTTCATGGGGCATTGTGATGACAAGTGTTTTGGAATATTGTGATCACAAGGTTTTGGGGCATTGTTATGACAGAGGTCATGGAGCATTTTGATTTCATTGTGATGACAATAGCATGAAGCATTATGATGATGGGCATGGTGCATTGTGATGACAGGGTTCAAAGATCATTGAGATGGAAAGTGGTATATTGCATTGTGATCACAGGGTTCTTAGAGCATTGTGATGAGAAGGGTCATGGAGGTTTGTGATGACAAGGCCATGGAACATCGTGATGGCAGGGGTCATGGAGCATTTTTATCACAGGGTAATGGAGCATTGTGATGGTAAGGGCATGGAGCATTGTCATGAGAAGGCCATGGAGCATTCTGATGACATGTGTCATGGAGCTTTGTGAAGAAAAGAGCATGGAGCAATGTGATGAGAGCGAACATGGAGCATTGTGATGACAATGACATTGAGCATTGTGATGCCAAGGGTCATTGATCTTTGTGATGACAAATGTCATGGAGCATTTTGATGGCAAGGGCGTTGTGCATTGTGATTAGAAAGGCAGGGAGCATTCTGATGACAGGGTCATGGAGCAATTTGATGAAAAGTGTCATGGAACATTCTGATGACAGGTGTTATGGAACATTGTGATGTCAGGGGTCATCGAACATTGTGATGATATGTATATGTGGCATTGTGATGACAGGAGTCATGGAACATTGTGATGACAGGGGTTAGAGGGTATTGTGACAAATAGTGATGTAGTATTGTGATATCAGTGGTGAGTGAGCATTTTGATGAGAAGTGCATGGAGCATTGTGATGACATATTTTAAGGAGCATTGTGATGAGAAGAGCATGGTGCATTGTGATGACATGTGTCATGGAGCATTGTGCTGACAAGCGCATGGAGCATTTTGATGACAAGTGTATTGAGAATTGTGATGACAAAGGTCATGGAGCATTGTGATGAAAAGGGCATGGAGTATTGTGATGATAGGCATCATGGAGCGTTGTGATGACAAGTGTTATTGAACACTGTGATCACAAGGTTTTGGAGCATTGTGATGACAGTGGTCATGGATCATTTTGTTTTCAAGGAGCATGGAGCATTGTGATGACAAGGGCATGAAGCAATGTGATCCCAAGTTTCATGGAGGATTGTGATGACAATGGAAATGGAGTATTGTGATGACAAGCGCATAGAGCATTGTAACGACAATGTCGTGTAGCATTTTGTTGACAAAGGCATGGGTCATTGTGATGACATGTGTCATGGAGCACTGTGATGACTAGCGTCACGGAGCATTGTGAATACAGGTGTCATGGAGCATTGGGATGACAAGGGCATGGATCATTGTGATGACAAGTGTCATGGAGCACTGGGTTGAAAATGTTCATGGGGTGTTGTGATGACAGGGGTCATGGAGCATTGTGATGATATTGGCCATGGAGCATTGTGATGAGCAGGTCGTGGAGCATTGGGCTGAAAATGTTCATGGATTATTGTGATGACTTGGTTCATGGATTATTGTGATGACAGGCATAATGGTGCATTGTGATGACAAGGGAATGGAGCATGGTGATGACAAGGTCGTGGAGCACTGTGATGAGAAGACCATGGAGACTTGTGATGATAAGTCTCATGGAGCATTCTGATGAAAAGGGGCATGGTTTATTGTGATTACAGGGGTCTTGGAGCATTGTGATTACTAGGGCATGGAGCGTTGTGATGAGAAGGCCATGGAGACTTCTGATAACATGCGTCATGGAGATTTTTGATGACACGGGCATGGAGCATTGTGATTACAGGGGTCTTGGAACATTGTGATGACAAGGGCATGGAGCATTGTGAGCAGAACACCAAGGAGAATCCTGATGGCATGTGTCATTCAGCTTTGTGATGTCAAGGGCATGGAGCATTGAGATTACATGGGTCTTGGAGCATTGTGATGAAAATGACATGGATCATTGTGATGAAAAAGGCATCGAGCCTTGTCATGACAGGATTCAAGGAGCATACAGACAACAAGTGTCAGGGAGCATTTTGATGACAAGTGTATTGAGCATTGTGATGACAATGGTCATGGAGCATTGTGATGAGAAGTCCATTGATAACTGTGATGACGAGCCTCATGGGGCATTGTGATGACAAGTGATATGGAATATTGTGATCACAAGGGTTTGGAGCATTGTTATGACAGAGGTCATGGATCATTTTGATTTCATTGTGATGACAATAGCATGAAGCATTATGATGATGGGCCTGGTGCATTGTGATTACAGGGTTCATGGATCATTGAGATGAAAAGGGGCATAGAGCATTGTGATTACAGGATTCTTGGAGCATTGTGATGAGAAGGGTCATGGAGCTTTGTGATGACAAGGCCATGGATCATCGTGATAGCAGGGGTCATGGAGCATTGTTATGACTGGTGTAATGGAGCATTGTGATGGCAAGCGCATGGATCATTGTGATGAGAAGGCCATGGAGCATTCTGATGACATGTGTCATGGAGCTTTGTGAAGACAAGGGCATGGAGCAATGTGATGAGAGTGTTCATGGAGCATTGTGATGACAATGACATTGAGCATTTTGATGCCAAGTGTCATGTATCTTTTTGATGACAAAGGACATGGAGCATTTTTTTTTAAATATTGGTGGTAGGAGTTTTTATTAATTAATTTACTTATTTTTGCTGTGTTGGGTCTTTGTTTCTTATTTTTTTCCTCCTGAAAAAAATTTTTTTTTGCTTTATAACAAATTTAATCAGTTATACATATACCTATATTCCCATATACCCTCCCTTTTGCGTCTCCCTCCCACCCTCCCTATCCCACACCTCCAGGCGGTCACAAAGCACCGAGCTGATCTCCCTGTTCTATGCGGCTGCTTCCCACTAGCTATCTACCTTACGTTTGATAGTGTATATATGTCCATGCCGCTCTTTCACTTTGTCACAGCTTACCCTTCCCCCTCCCCATATCCTCAAGTCCATTCTCTAGTAGGTCTGTGTCTTTATTCCTGTCTTACCCCTATGTTCTTCATGACATTTTTTTTCTTAAGTTCCATATATATGTGTCAACATACAGTATTTGTCTTTCTCTTTCTGACTTACTTCACTCTGTATGACAGACTCTAGGTCCATCCACCTCATTCCAAATAGCTCAATTTCATTTCTTTTTATGGCTGAGTAATATTCCATTGTATATATGTGCCACATCTTCTTTACCCATTCATCTGATGATGGACACTTAGGTTTTTTCCATCTCCGGGCTATTGTAAATAGGGCTGCTATGAACATTTTGGTACATGTCTCTTTTTGAATTATGGTTTTGTCAGGGTATATGCCCAGTAGTGGGATTGCTGGGTCATATGGTAGTTCTATTTGTAGTTTTTTAAGGAACCTCCATACCGTTCTCCATAGTGGCTGTACCAATTCACATTCCCACCAGCAGTGCAAGAGTGTTCCTTTTTTTCCACACCCTCTCCAGCATTTATTGTTTCTAGATTTTTTGATGGTGGCCATTCTGACTGCTGTGAGATGATATCTCATTGTAGTTTTGATTTGCATTTCTCTAATGAGCAAAGATGTTGAGCATCCTTTCATGTGTTTGTTGGCAGTCTGTATATCTTCTGTGGAGAAATGTCTATTTAGGTCTTCTGCCCATTTTTGGATTGGGTTGTTTGTTTTTTTGTTATTGAGCTGCATGAGCTGCTTATAAATTTTGGAGATTAATCCTTTGTCAGTTGCTTCATTTACAAATATTTTCTCCCATTCTGAGGGTTGTCTTTTGGTCTTGTTTATGGTTTCCTTTGCTGTGCAAAAGCTTTTAAGTTTCATTAGGTCCCATGTGTTTATTTTTGTCTTTATTTCCATTTCTCTAGAAGGTGGGTCAAAAAGGATCTTGCTGTGATTTATGTCATAGTGTGTTCTTCCTATGTTTTCCTCTAAGAGTTTGATAGTGTCTGGCCTTACATTTAGGTCTTTAATCCATTTTGAGCTTATTTTTGTGTATGGTGTTAGGGAGTGATCTAATCTCATACTTTTACATGTCCCTATCCAGTTTTCCCAGCACCACTTATGGAAGAGACTGTCCTTTCTCCACTGTACATTCCTGCCTCCTTTATCAAAGATAAGGTGACCATATGTCCGTGGGTTTATCTCTGGGCTTTCTATCCTGTTCCACTGATCTATATTTCTGTTTTTGTGCCAGTACCATACTGTCTTGATTACTGTAGCTTTGTAGTATAGTCTGAAGTCAGGGAGCCTGATTCCTCCAGCTCCATTTTTCGTTCTCAAGATTGCTTTGGCTATTCGGGGTCTTTTGTGTTTCCATACAAATTGTGAAATTTTTTGCTTTAGTTCTGTGAAAAATGCCAGTGGTTGTTTGATAGGGATTGCATTGAATCTGTAGATTGCTTTGGGTAGTAGAGTCATTTTCACAATGTTGATTCTTCCAATCCAAGAACATGGTACATCTCTCCATTTATTTGTATCATCTTTAATTTCTTTCATCAGTGTCTTATAATTTTCTGCATACAGGTCTTCTGTCTCCTTAGGTAGGTTTATTCCTAGATATTTTATTCTGTTACAATGGTAAATGGGAGTGTTTTCTTAATTTCACTTTCAGATTTTTCATCATTAGTATATAGGAATGCCAGAGATTTCTGTGCATTAATTTTGTATCCTGCAACTTTACCAAATTCATTGATTAGCTCTATTAGTTTTCTGGTAGCATCTTTAGGATTCTCTATGTATAGTATCATGTCATCTGCAAACAGTGACAGCTTTACTTCTTCTTTTCCGATTTGGATTCCTTTTATTTCCTTTTCTTCTCTGATTGCTGTGGCTAAAACTTCCAAAACTAGGTTGAATAAGAGTGGTGAGAGTGGGCAACCTTGTCTTGTTCCTGATCTTAGTGGAAATGGTTTCAGTTTTTCACCATTGAGGACGATGCTGGCTGTGGGTTTGTCATATATGGCCTTTATTATGTTGAGGAAAGTTCCCTCTATGCCTACTTTCTGCAGGGTTTTTATCATAAATGGGTGTTGAATTTTGTCGAAAGCTTTCTCTGCATCTATTGAGATGATCATATGGTTTTTCTCCTTCAATTTGGTAATATGGTGTATCATGTTGATTGATTTGCGTATATTGAAGAATCCTTGCATTCCTGGAATAAACCCCACTTGATCATGGTGTATGATCCTTTTAATGTGCTGTTGGATTCTGTTTGCTAGTATTTTGTTGAGGATTTTTGCATCTATGTTCATCAGTGATATTGGCCTGTAGTTTTCTTTCTTTGTGACATCCTTGTCTGGTTTTGGTATCAAGGTGATGGTGGCCTCGTAGAATGAGTTTGGGAGTGTTCCTCCCTCTGCTATATTTTGGAAGAGTTTGAGAAGGATAGGTGTTAGCTCTTCTCTAAATGCTTGATAGAATTCACCTGTGAAGCCATCTGGTCCTGGGCTTTTGTTTTTTGGAAGATTTTTTATCACAGTTTCAACTTCAGTGCTTGTGATTGGTCTGTTCATATTTTCTATTTCTTCCTGATTCAGTCTTGGCAGGCTGTGCATTTCTAAGAATTTGTCCATTTCTTCCAGGTTGTCCATTTTATTGGCATAGAGTTGCTTATAGTAATCTCTCATGATCTTTTGTATTTCTGCGGTGTCAGTTGTTACTTCTCCTTTTTCATTTCTAATTCTATTGATTTGTGTCTTCTCCTTTTTTTTTCTTGATGAGTCTGGCTAATGGTTTATCAATTTTGTTTATCTTCTCAAAGAACCAGCTTTTAGTTTTATTGATCTTTGCTATCGTTTCCTTCATTTCTTTTTCATTTATTTCTGATCTGATTTTTATGATTTCTTTCCTTCTGCTAACTTTGGGATGTTTTTGTTCTTCTTTCTCTAATTGCTTTAGGTGCAAGATTAGGTTGTTTATTCGAGATGTTTCCTGTTTCTTAAGGTGGGATTGTATTGCTATAAACTTCCCCCTTAGAACTGCTTTTGCTGCGTCCCATAGGTTTTGGGTCGTCGTGTCTCCATTGTCATTTGTTTCTAGGTATTTTTTTAAATTCCGCTTTGATTTCTTCAGTGATCACTTTGTTATTAAGTAGTGTATTGTTTAGCCTCCATGTGTTTGTATTTTTTACAGCTCTTTTCCTGTAATTGATATCTAGTCTCATAGCATTGTGGTCAGAAAAGATACTTGATACAATTTCAATTTTCTTACATTTACCAAGGCTTGATTTGTGACCCAAGATATGATCTATCCTGGAGGATGTTCCATGAGCACTTGAGAAAAATGTGTATTCTGTTGTTTTTGGATGGGATGTCCTATAAATATCAATTAAGTCCATCTTGTTTAATGTATCATTTAAAGCTTGTGTTTCCTTATTTATTTTCATTTTGGATGATCTGTCCATTGGTGAAAGTGGGGTGTTAAAGTCCCCTACTATGATTGTGTTACTGTCGATTTCTCCTTTTATGGCTGTTAGTATTTGCCTTATGTATTGAGGTGCTCCTATGTTTGTTGCATAAATATTTACAATTGTTATATCTTCTTCTTGGATCGATCCCTTGATCATTATGTAGTGTCCTTCTTTGTCTCTTCTAGTAGTCCTTATTTTAAAGTCTATTTTGTCTGATATGAGAATTGCTACTCCAGCTTTCTTTTGGTTTCCATTTGCATGGGATATCTTTTTCCATCCCCTTACTTTCAGTCTGTATGTGTCTCTAAGTCTGAAGTGGGTCTCTTGTAGACAGCATATATATGGGTCTTGTTTTTGTATCCATTCAGCCAATCTGTGTCTTTTGGTGGGAGCATTTAGTCCATTTACATTTAAGGTAATTATTGTTATGTATGTTCCTATTCCCATTTTCTTAATTGTTTTGGGTTCGTTATTGTAGGTCTTTTCCTTCTGTTGTGTTTCTTGCCTAAAGAAGTTCCTTTAGCATTTGTTGTAAAGCTGGTTTGGTGGTGCTGAACGCTCTCAGCTTTTGCTTGTCTGTAAACGTTTTAATTTCTCCATCAAATCTGAATGAGATCCTTGCTGGGTAGAGTAATCTTGGTTGCAGGGTTTTCTCCTTCATCACTTTAAGTATGTCCTGCCACTCCCTTCTGGCTTGTAGAGTTTCTGCTGAGAGATCAGCTGTTATCCTGATGGGGATTCCCTTGTGTGTTATTTGTTGTTTTTGCCTTGCTGCTTTTAATATGATTTCTTTGTGTTTAATTTTTGACAGTTTGATTAATATGTGTCTTGGCGTATTTCTCCTTGGATTTATTCTGTATGGGACTCTCTGTGCCTCCTGGACTTGATTAACTATTTCCTTTCCCATATTAGGGAAGTTTTCAACTATAATCTCTTCAAATATTTTCTCAGTCCCTTTCTTTTTCTCTTCTTCTTCTGGAACCCCTATAATTCGAATGTTGGTGCGTTTAATGTTGTCCCAGAGGTCTCTGAGACTGTCCTCTCTTCTTTTCATTCTTGTTTTCTTTATTTTGCTCTGCAGCAGTTATTTCCACTATTTTATCTTCCACCTCACTTATCCGTTCTTCTGCCTCAGTTATTCTGCTATTGATCCCATCTAGAGTACTTTTTTATTTCATTTATTGTGTTTTTAATCGATGCTTGATTCATCTTTAGTTCTTCTAGGTCCTTGTTAACTGTTTCTTGCATTTTGTCTATTCTATTTCCAAGATTTTGGATCTGGGAAATAGAATCTTGGATCAGCTTTACCATCATTATTCTGAATTCTTTTTCAGGTAGACTGCCTATTTCCTCTTCATTTGTTAGATCTGGTGGGTTTTTATCTTGCTCCTTCTCCTGCTGTGTGTTTTTCTGTCTTCTCATTTTGCTTATGTTACTGTGTTTGGGGTCTCCTTTTTGCAGGCTGCAGGTTCGTAGTTCCCGTTGTTTTTGGTGTCTGTCCCCAGTGGCTAAGGTTGGTTTAGTGGGTTGTGTAGGCTTCCTGGTGGAGGGGACTAGTGCCTGTGTTCTGGTGGGTGAGTCTGGATCTTGTCTTTCTGGTGGGCAGGTCCACGTCTGGTGGTGTGTTTTGGGGTGTCTGCAGACTTTTTATGATTTTAGGCAGCCTCTCTGCTAATGGGTGGCGTTGTGTTCCTGTCTTGCTAGTTGTTTGGCATAGGGTGTCCAGCACTGTAGCTTGCTGGTCGTTGAGTGAAGCTGGGTGCTGGTGTTGAGATGGAGATCTCTGGAAGATTTTAGCCGTTTGATATTATGTGCAGCTGGGAGGTCTCTTGTGGACCAGTGTCCTGAAGTTGGCTCTCCCACCTCAGAGGCACAGCACTGACTCCTGGCTCCTCAATTTGGGATGATTTGTTGTCCATTCATGTATTCCACAGATGCAGGGTACATCAAGTTGATTGTGGAGCTTTAATCCGCTGCTTCTGAGGCTGCTGGGAGAGGTTTCCCTTTCTCTTTGTTCTCACAGCTCCTGGGTC
Source organism: Mesoplodon mirus (assembly GCF_964341445.2). Classification (NCBI taxonomy): domain Eukaryota; kingdom Metazoa; phylum Chordata; class Mammalia; order Artiodactyla; family Ziphiidae; genus Mesoplodon; species Mesoplodon mirus. Next base: position 4,043,288 of record NW_028295793.1, on the reverse strand, counting down.
TCAGCTTTGGATTTGGCACCGCCTCTGCATGTAGGTCGCCGGAGGGCGTCTGTTCTTCACTGAGACAGGGCAGGGTTAAAGGAGCAGCCTCTTCGGGGACTCTGGCTCACTCAGGCCAGACGGGAGGGAGGGGCATGGAGTGCGGCGCGAGCCTACAGCGGCAGAGTTCGGTGTGACGTTGCACCAGCCTGAGGCGCACCGTGCGTTCTCCCAGGGAAGCCACCCCTGGATCCCGGGACCCCGGCAGTGGCGGGCTCCACAGGCTCCAGGAAGGGTGGTGTGGACAGTGACCCACGCTCGCACACAGGCTTCTTGGTGGCGGCAGCAGCAGTCCCAGCGTCCCACGCCGGTCACCGGGCTCCGCACCTTTAGTCGCGTCTTGCGCCCATCTGTGGAGCCTCTTTAAGCAGCGCTCTTAATCCCCTCTCCTCACGCACCAGGAAACCAAGAGGGAAGAAAAAGTCTCTTGCCTCTTCGGCAGCTCCAGAGTTTTCCCGGACTCCCTGCTGGCTAGCTGTGGCTCATTAGCCCCCTTCCGGCTGAGTTCTCTCCGCCAGCCCCAGTCCCCTCCCTGCGCTCTGACCGAAGCCCGAGCCTCAGCTTCCAGCGACGCCGGGGCGAGTGGACAAGCCTCTCGGGCTGGTGAGTGCCGCTCGGCACAGATCCTCTGTGCGGGAATCTCTCCGCTTTGCCCTACCCAGGAATGTGGGGAGTTTCTTGCCTTTTGGGAGGTCCGGGGTCCTCTGCCAGCATCCAGCAGGTGTTCTGTAGGAGTTGCTCCACGTGCAGCTGTATTTCTGGTGTATCCGTGGGGAAGACGGTGACCTCCGCGTCTTACTCTTCCGCCATCTTACCCGGAAGTCTCTTGACATGGAGCATTTTGATGGCAAGGGCGTTGTGCATTGTGATGAGAAAGGCAGGGAGCATTCTCATGATAGGGTCATGGAGCAATTTGATGAAAAGTGTCATGGAACATTTTGATGAAAGGTGTTATGGAACATTGTGATGTCAGGTGTCATCGAACATTGTGATGATAAGTGCATGTAGCATTGTGATGACAGGAGTCATGGAACATTGTGATGACAGGGGTGAGGGAGTATTGTGACAAATAGTGATGTAGCATTGTGATATCAGTGGTGAGAGAGCATTTTGATGAGAAGTGCATGGAGCATTGTGATGACAAATTTTAAGGAGCATTTTGATGACAAGATTGTGGAGCAATGTGATGACAAGCGCATGGTGCATTGTGATGACATGTGTCATGGAGCATTGTGCTGACAAGCGCATGGAGCATTGTGATGACAAGGGACAAAGAATATTGTGATGAAAAGTTCATGGAGCATTGTGGTTAAAAAGGTGACACAGACTGTTGATGACGAGGGCATGGACCACTGTGATGACAAAAGTCATGAAACATTGTGATGACTGGAGTAAAGGAGCACTGTGATGACAGGGGTCATGGAGCATTGTGATAAAAAGGGCATTTAGCATTGTGATGACAAGGGCATGGAACATTGGTCTAAAAAGTTTCATGGATTATTGCGATGACAGTTGGAATGGCGCATTGTGACGACAAGGGCATGGAGCATTGTGATGACAAGGTCATGCAGTATTGTGAAGACAGGTGTCAGTGAGCATTGTGATGACATATGTAATGGCCCATTGTGATGACAATGGCATGAAGCATTGTGATGCCAAGTGTCATGAAGGATTCTGATGACAAAGGTAATGGAGCATTGTGATGACAATGGCTTGGAGCACTGTGATGGCAAGTGTCAGGGAGCATTGTGCTGACAAGGCATGGAGCATTGTGATGACAAGGGTCATGGAGCTTTCTGATGATAAGCGTGTGGAGTATTTTGATGACAATGGCATGGAGCATTGTGATGAAAACGGCATGGGGCATTGTGATGAAAAAGGCATGGAGCCTTATCGTGACAGGGTTCAAGGAGCATTCTGATGACAAGTGTCAGTGAGCATTGTGATGACATGTGTATTGAGAATTGTGATGACACAGGTCATGGAGCATTGTTATGAAAAGGGCATGGAGTATTGTGATGATAGGCATCATGGAGCATTCTGATGACAAGTGTTATGGAAAACTGTGATCAAAAGCATTTGGAGCATTGTGATGACAGAGGTCATGGATCATTTTGATTTCAAGGACCATGGAGCACTGTGATGACAAGGGCATGAAGCAATGTGATCCCAAGGTTCATGGAGGATTGTGATGACAATGAAAATGGAGTATCGTGATGACAAGCGCATAGAGCATTGTAATGGAAAGGTCATGTAGCATTTTGCTGACAAGGGCATGGAGCATTGTGATGACATGTGTCATGGAGCATTGTTATGACAACGGAATGGAGCATGGTGATGACAAGATCCTGCAGCATTGTGATGAGAAGACCATGGAGACTTGTGATGACAAGTCTCATGGAGTATTCTGATAAAAATGGACATGGAGCATTGTGATTACAGGGGTCATGGAGCATTGTGATGACTAGGACATGGAGCATTGTGATGAGAAGGCCATGGAGCATTCTGATGACATGCGTCATGGAGTTTTGTGATGACAAGGGCATGGAGCATTTGTGATTACAGGGATCTTGGAGCATTGTGATGAAAAGTGCATGGATCATTCTTATGAAAAAGGCATGGAGCCTTATCATGACAGGGTTCAAGGAGCATACTGACGACAAGTGTCAGGGAGCATTGTGATGACAAGTGTATTGAGCATTGTGATGACAAAGATCATGGAGCATTGTGATGAGAAGACCATGGATAATTGTGATGATGAGCGTCATGGGGTGTTTTGATGATAAGTGTTATGGAAGAGTGTGATCACAAGGGTTTGGAGCATTATGATGACAGAGGTCATGGAGAATATTGATTTCATTGTGATGACAAGAGCCTGAAGCATTATGATGATGGGCATGGTGCACTGTGATGACAGGGTTCATGGAGCATTGAGATGAAAAGGGGCATGGAGCATTGTGATTACAAGGGTCTTGGAGCATTGTGATGACAAGGGCATGGAGCAGTGTGATGAGAAGGCCATGGAACATTCTGATGACATGCGTAATGGAGCTTTGTGATGACAAGGGCATGGAGCATTGTGATTTCAGGGGTCTGGAGCATTGTGATGACAAGTGTCATGGAACCCTGTGATGACCACTCCGTGGAACATTGTGATGGCAGGGGTCATGGTGCATTGTTATGACAGGTGTAATGGAGCATTTTGATGAGAAGGGCATGTAACTTTGGTCTGAAATGTTTCCTGGATTATTGTGATGAGAGTGGGCATGGAGCATTGTGATGACAAGGGCATGGAACACTGTGACACATGGGTCATGCAGGATTGTAATGACAAGGGTATGGAGCATTGTGATGAGAAGGGCATCGAGCATTGTGATGACAAGTGTCATGTAGCTTTGTGATGACAAGGGCATGGAGCAGTATGATGAGAGGTTTCATGGAGCACTGTGATGACAATGACATGGAGCATTGTGATGCCAAGGGTCATGGAGCTTTGTGATGACAAGTCATGGAGCATTTTGATGACAAGGGCATGGTGCATTGTGATGAGAATTGCAGGGGGCATTTTGATGACCAGGTCATGCAGCAATTTGATAAAAACTGTAATGGAACATTTTGATGGCATGGGTTATAGAACATTGTGATGTCAGGGGTCTTGGAGCTTTGGGATGCAAAGGGTCATGGAGCATTTTGATGACAGGGGTTATGGAACATTGTGATGTCAGGCGTCATGGAATATTGTGATGATAAGGGGATGTAGCATTGTGATGACAGGGTCCTGGAATATTTTGATTACAGGTGTGAGGGAGTATTGTGATGACTAGTGATGGAACATTTTGATATCTCATGTGAGAGAGCATTTTGATGAGATGTGCATGGAGCATTGTGATTACAGTGACCTTGGAGCATTGTGATGAAAAGGGCATGGTTCATTGTTATGAAAATGGCATGGAGCCTTTTCATGACAGGGTTTAAGGAGCATATTGACCACAATGGTAAGGGAGCATTGTGATGACAAGTGTATTTGAGAATTGTAATGACAAAGATCATGGAGCATTGTGATGACAAGGGCATGGAGCATTGTGAGGACCAGGTCATGCAGTATTGTGAAGAGAAGTGTCAGGGAGCATTGTGATGACATATGCAATGGCCCATTGTGATGACAATTGCATGGATCATTGTGATGCCTATTGTCATGGAGGATTCTGATGACAAAGGTAATGGAGCATTGTGATGACAATGGCTTGGAACAATATGATGACAAGTTTCAGGGAGCATTGTGCTGACAAGTGCATGGAAAATTGTGATGACAAGGGTCCTGGAACATTCTGATGACAAGCTTGTGGACTATTTTGATGACAATGGCATGGAGCATTGTGATGAAAACGGCATGTCCAATTGCGATGAAAGAGGCATGGAGCCTTTTCGTGACAGGGTTCAAGGAGCATTCTGACGACATGTGTCAGGGAGCATTGTGATGACAAGTGTATTGAGAATTGTGACGACAAAGGTCATGGAGCATTGTGATGAAAAGGGCATGGAGTATTGTGATGACAGGCATCATGGAGCGTTGTGATGACAAGTGTTATGGAACACTGTGATTACAAGATTTTGGAGTATTGTGATGATAGTAGTCATGGATCATTTTGATTTCAAGGAGCATGGAGCATTGTGATGACATGGGCATGAAACAATGTGATCCCAAAGTTCTTGGAGGATTGTGATGACGATGGAAATGGAGTATTGTGATGACAAGCGCATAGAGCTATGTAAAGACAAAGTCATGTAGCGTTTTGCTGACAGAGGCATGGAGCATTGTGATGACATGTGTTATGGAGCACTGTGATGACAAGCGTCACGGAGCATTGTGTATACAGGGGTCATGGAGCATTGGGATGACAAGGGCATGGATCATTGTGATGACAAGGTTCTTGGAGCACTGGGCTGAAAATGTTCATGGAGTGTTGTGATGACATGTGTCATGGGGCATTGTGATGACTAGGGAATGGAGCATTGTGATGACAAGAGTCCCGGATCATTGTGTTGTCAGGTGTCATGGAGTGTTGTGATAAGAGTGGTCATGGAGCATTGTGATGATATTGGCCATGGAACATTTTGATGAGTAGGTCGTGGAGCACTGGGCTGAAAATGTTCATGGATTATTGTGATGACATGGGTCATGGAGCATTGTGATGCCAAGGGAATGGAGCATGGTGATGCCAAGGTCCTGGAGCCTTGTGATGAGAAGACATGGAGACTTGTGTTGACGAGTCTCATGGAGCATTCTGATGAAAAGGGACATGGAACATTGTGATTACTGGGGTCTTGGAGCACTGTGATGACTAGGGCATGGAGCATTGTGATGAGAAGGCCATGGAGCATTCTGATGACATGCGTCATGGAGTTTTTTGAGGACAAGTCATGGAGCATTGTGATTACAGGGGTCTTGGAACGTTGTGATGACAAGGGCATGGAGCACTGTGAGGAGAAGACCAAGGAGCATTCTGATGGCATGCGTCATTGAAATTTGTGATGACAAGGGCATGGAGCATTGTGATTACAGGGGTCTTGGAGCATTGTGATGACAAGGGTCATGGAGACTTGTGATGACAAGGCCGTGGTATATTGTGATGGCAGGTGTCATGGAGCATTGTTATGACAGAGGTAATGGAGCATTGTGATGAGAAGGGCATTGAACATTGGTTTGAAATACTTCATACATTATTGTGATGAGAGTGGGCTGGAGCATTGTTATGACCACGGCACGTAACACTGTGATACATGGGTCATGGACAATTGTAATGACAAGGGCATGGAGCAATGTGATGAGAGGGTACAAGGAGCATTGTGATGACAATGACATGGAGCACTGTGATGCCAAGGGTCATGGATCATTGTGATGACAAGGGCATGGAGCATTGTGATTAGAGTGTTCATGGAGCATTGTGATGACAGGGGCATGGAGCATTGTGATGCCAAGGGTCATGGATCTTTGTGAGGACAATGTCATGGAGCTTTTTGATGGCAAGTGTGTTGTGCATTGTGATGAGAAGGGCAGGGAGCATTCTGCTGACAGGGTCATGGAGCATTTTGATGAAAAGGGTCATGGAGCATTTTGATGACAGGTGTTATGGAACACTGTGATGTCATGGGTCATCGAACATTGTGATGATAAGTGCATGTAGCATTGTGATGACAGGAGTCATGGATCATTGTGATGACAGGGGTGAGGGAGTATTGCGACAAATAGTGATGTAGCATTGTGATATCAGTGGTGAGAGAGCATTTTGATGAGAAGTGCATGGAGAACTGTGATGACAAATTTTAAGGAGCATAGCGATGACAAGGTTGTGGATCATTGTGATGAAAAGCACATGGCACATTGTGATGACAATGGTCATGGAGCATTGTTCTGACAAAGGCATGGAGCATTGTGATGACAAGGTTCACGGAGCATTGTGATGAAATGTTCATAGAGCATTGTGGTTACAAATGTCAAAGAGCCTTGTGATGACGCGGGCATGGACCATTGTGATCACAAACTTTATGAAGCATTGTGATGACTGGAGTCACGGAGCATTGTTTTGACAAGGGTCATAGAGGATTGAGATGACAAGGTCATGGAACATTGTGATGAGAAAATCATGGAGAGACTTCCGGGTAAAATGGCGGAAGAGTAAGACGCGGAGATCACCTTCCTCCCCACGGATACACCAGAAATACAGCTACACGTGGAACAACTCCTACAGAACACCTACTGGACGCTGGCAGAAGACCCCAGACCTCCCAAAAGGCAAGAAACTCCCCACATACCTGGGTAGGGCAAAGCAGAGAGATCCACACACAGAGGATCAGTGCCGAGCGGCACTCACCAGCCCGAGAGGCTTGTCTGCTCGCCCGCCGGGGCACGCAGCGCTGGAAGCTGAGGCTCGGGCTTCGGTCAGAGCGCAGGGAGCGGACTGGGGCTGGCGGCGAGAACTCAGCCGGAAGGGGGCTAATGTGCCACAGCTAGCCGGGAGGGAGTCCGGGAAAACTCTGGAGCTGCCGAAGAGGCAAGAGACTTTTTCTTCCCTCTTGGTTTCCTGGTGCGCGAGGAGAGGGGATTAAGAGCGCTGCTTAAAAGGGCTCCACAAACGGGCGCGAGTCGCGACTGAAAGCGCGGAGCCCAGAGACGGGTGTGGGACGCTGGGGCTGCTGCCGCCGCCGCCAAGAAGCGTGTGTGCGAGCGCAGGTCACTGCCCACACCGCCCTTCCGGGAGCCTGTGCAGCCCGCCACTGCCGGGGTCCCGGGATCCAGGGGCGGCTTCCCTGGGAGAACGCACGGTGCGCCTCGGGCTGGTGCAACGTCACGCCGACCTTTGCCGCTGCAGGCTCGCCCCGCACTCCGTGCCCCTCACTCCCGCCCGGCCTGAGTGAGCCAGAGTCCCCGAAGAGGCTGCTCCTTTAACCCTGTCCTGCCTGAGCGAAGAACAGACGCCCTCCGGCGACCTACACGCAGAGGCGGGGCCAAATCCAAAGCTGAGACCCAGGAGCTGTGAGAACAAAGAAGAGAAAGGGAAACCTCTCCCAGCAGCCTCAGAAGCAGCGGATTAAAGCTCCACAATCAACTTGATGTACCCTGCATCTGTGGAATACATGAATAGACAACACATCATCCCAAATTGAGGAGCCCGGAGTCAGTGCTGTGCCTCTGAGGTGCGAGAGCCAACTTCAGGACACTGGTCCACAAGAGACCTCCCAGCTCCACATAATATCAAACGGCAAAAATCTTCCAGAGATCTCCATCTCAACACCAGCACCCAGCTTCACTCAACGACCAACAAGCTACAGTGCTGGACACCCTAAGCCAAACAACTAGCAAGACAGGAACACAAAGCCACCCATTAGCAGAGAGGTGGCCTAAACTCATTAAAAGTCTGCAGACACCCCAAAACACACCACCAGACGTGGAACTGCCCACCAGAAAGACAAGATCCAGCCTCATCCACCAGAACACAGGCACTAGTCCCCTCCACCAGGAAGCCTACACAACCCACTAAACCAACCTTAGCCACTGGGGACAGACACCAAAAACAACGGGAACTACGAACCTGCAGCCTGCAAAAAGGAGACCCCAAACACAGTAACATAAGCAAAAAGAGAGGACAGAAAAACACACAGCAGGAGAAGGAGCAAGATAAAAACCCACCAGATCTAACAAATGAAGAGGAAATAGGCAGTCTACCTGAAAAAGAATTCAGAATAATGATGGTAAAGATGATCCAAGATTCTATTTCCCAGATCCAAAATCTTGGAAATAGAATAGACAAAATGCAAGAAACAGTTAACAAGGACCTAGAAGAACTAAAGATGAATCAAGCATCGATTAAAAACACAATACATGAAATAAAAAATACTCTAGATGGGATCAATAGCAGAATAACTGAGGCAGAAGAACGGATAAGTGAGGTGGAAGATAAAATAGTGGAAATAACTGCTGCTGAGCAAAATAAAGAAAAAAGAATGAAACGAACAGAGGACAGTCTCAGAGACCTCTGGGACAACATTAAACGCACCAACATTCGAATTATAGGGGTTCCAGAAGAAGAAGAGAAAAATAAAGGGACTGAGAAAATATTTGAAGAGATTATAGTTGAAAACTTCCCTAATATGGGAAAGGAAATAGTTCATCAAGTCCAGGAGGAACAGAGAGTCCCATACAGAATAAATCCAAGGAGAAATACGCCAAGACACATATTAATCAAACTGTCAAAAATTAAACACAAAGAAATCATATTAAAAGCAGCAAGGCAAAAACAACAAATAACACACAAGGGAATCCCCATCAGGATAACAGCTGATCTCTCAGCAGAAACTCTACAAGCCAGAAGGGAGTGGCAGGACATAATTAAAGTGATGAAGGAGAAAACCCTGCAACCAAGATTACGCTACCCAGCAAGGATCTCATTCAGATTTGATGGAGAAATTAAAACGTTTACAGACAAGCAAAAGCTGAGAGCGTTCAGCACCACCAAACCAGCTTTACAACAAATGCTAAAGGAACTTCTCTAGGCAAGAAACACAACAGAAGGAAAAGACCTACAATAACAAACCCAAAACAATTTAAAAAATGTTAATAGGAACATACATATCGATAATTACCTTAAATGTAAATGGACTAAATGCTCCCACCAAAAGATACAGATTGGCTGAATGGATACAAAAACAAGACCCATATATATGCTGTCTACAAGAGACCCACTTCAGACCTAGAGACACATACAGACTGAAAGTAAGGGGATGGAAAAAGATATTCCATGCAAATGGAAACCAAAAGAAAGCTGGAGTAGCAATTCTCATATCAGACAAAATAGACTTTAAAATAAAGACTACTAGAAGAGACAAAGAAGGACACTACATAATGATCAAGGGATCGATCCAAGAAGAAGATATAACAATTGTAAATATTTATGCACCCAACATAGGAGCACCTCAATACATAAGGCAAATACTAACAGCCATAAAAGGAGAAATTGACAGTAACACACTCATAGTAGGGCACTTTAACACCCCACTTTCACCAATGGACAGATCATCCAAAATGAAAATAAATAAGGAAACACAAGCTTTAAATGATACATTAAACAAGATGGACTTAATTGATATTTATAGGACATTCCATCCAAAAACAACAGAATACACATTTTTCTCAAGTGCTCATGGAACATTCTCCAGGATAGATCATATCTTGGGTCACAAATCAAGCCTTGGTAAATTTAAGAAAATTGAAATTGTATCAAGTATCTTTTCCGACCACAATGCTATGAGACTAGATATCAATTACAGGAAAAGAGCTGTAAAAAATACAAACACATGGAGGTTAAACAATACACTACTTAATAACGAAGTGATCACTGAAGAAATCAAAGAGGAAATTAAAAAATACCTAGAAACAAATGACAATGGAGACACGACGACCCAAAACCTATGGGATGCAGCAAAAGCAGTTCTAAGAGGGAAGTTTATAGCAATACAATCCCACCTTAAGAAACAGGAAACATCTCGAATAAACAACCTAACCTTGCACCTAAAGCAATTAGAGAAAGAAGAACAAAAACATCCCAAAGTTAGCAGAAGGAAAGAAATCATAAAAATCAGATCAGAAATAAATGAAAAAGAAATGAAGGAAACGATAGCAAAGATCAATAAAACTAAAAGCTGGTTCTTTGAGAAGATAAACAAAATTGATAAACCATTAGCCAGACTCATCAAGAAAAAAAGGGAGAAGACTCAAATCAATAGAATTAGAAATGAAAAAGGAGAAGTAACAACTGACACTGCAGAAATACAAAAGATCATGAGAGATTACTATAAGCAACTCTATGCCAATAAAATGGACAACCTGGAAGAAATGGACAAATTCTTAGAAATGCACAACCTGCCAAGACTGAACCAGGAAGAAATAGAAAATATGAACAGACCAATCACAAGCACTGAAATTGAAACTGTGATTAAAAATCTCCCAACAAACAAAAGCCCAGGAACAGATGGCTTCACAGGCGAATTCTATCAAGCATTTAGAGAAGAGCTAACACCTATCCTTCTGAAACTCTTCCAAAATATAGCAGAGGGAGGAACACTCCCAAACTCATTCTACGAGGCCACCATCACCTTGATACCAAAACCAGGCAAGGATGTCACAAAGAAAGAAAACTACAGGCCAATATCACTGATGAACATAGATGCAAAAATCCTCAACAAAATACTAGCAAACAGAATCCAACAGCACATTAAAAGGATCATACACCATGATCAAGTGGGGTTTATTCCAGGAATGCAAGGATTCTTCAATATACGCAAATCAATCAACGTGATACACCATATTAACAAGTTGAAGGAGAAAAACCATATGATCATCTCAATCGATGCAGAGAAAGCTTTCGACAAAATTCAACACCCATTTATGATAAAAACCCTGCAGAAAGTAGGCATAGAGGGAACTTTCTCAACATAATAAAGGCCATATATGACAAACCCACAGCCAGCATCGTCCTCAATGGTGAAAAACTGAAACCATTTCCACTAAGATCAGGAACAAGACAAGGTTGCCCACTCTCACCACTCTTATTCAACCTAGTTTTGGAAGTTTTAGCCACAGCAATCAGAGAAGAAAAGGAAATAAAAGGAATCCAAATCGGAAAAGAAGAAGTAAAGCTGTCACTGTTTGCAGATGACATGATACTATACATAGAGAATCCTAAAGATGCTACCAGAAAACTACTAGAGTTAATCAATGAATTTGGTCAAGTTGCAGGATACAAAATTAATGCACAGAAATCTCTGGCATTCCTATATACTAATGATGAAAAATCTGAAAGTGAAATCAAGGAAACACTCCCATTTACCATTGCAACAAAAAGAATAAAATATCTAGGAATAAACCTACCTAAGGAGACAAAAGACCTGTATGCAGAAAATTATAAGACACTGATGAAAGAAATTAAAGATGATACAAATAGATGGAGAGATGTACCATGTTCTTGGATTGGAAGAATCTACATTGTGAAAATGACTCTACTACCCAAAGCAATCTACAAATTCAATGCAATCCCTATCAAACTACCACTGACATTTTTCACAGAACTAGAGCAAAAAATTTCACAATTTGTATGGAAACACAAAAGACCCCGAATAGCCAAAGCAATCTTGAAAACGAAAAATGGAGCTGGAGGAATCAGGCTCCCTGACTTCAGACTATACTACAAAGCTACAGTAATCAAGACAGTATGGTACTGGCACAAAAACAGAAAGATAGATCAATGGAACAGGATAGAAAGCCCAGAGATAAACCCACGGACATATGGTCACCTTATCTTTGATAAAGGAGGCAGGAATGTACAGTGGAGAAAGGACAGTCTCTTCCATAAGTGGTGCTGGGAAAACTGGATAGGGACATGTAAAAGTATGAGATTAGATCACTCCCTAACACCATACACAAAAATAAGCTCAAAATGGATTAAAGACCTAAATGTAAGGCCAGACACTATCAAACTCTTAGAGGAAAACATAGGCAGAACACTCTATGACATAAATCACAGCAAGATCCTTTTTGACCCACCTCCTAGAGAAATGGAAATAAAGACAAAAATAAACACATGGGACCTAATGAAACTTAAAAGCTTTTGCACAGCAAAGGAAACCATAAACAAGACCAAAAAACAACCCTCAGAATGGGAGAAAATATTTGCAAATGAAGCAACTGACAAAGGATTAATCTCCAAAATTTATAAGCAGCTCATGCAGCTCAATAACAAAAAAAAACAAACAACCCAATCCAAAAATGGGCAGAAGACCTAAATAGACATTTCTCCACAGAAAATATACAGACTGCCAACAAACACATGAAAGGATGCTCAACATCTTTACTCATTAGAGAAATGCAAATCGGTGAGAGAGCATTTTGATGAGAAGTGCATGGAGCATTGTGATGACAAATTTTATGGAGCATATTGATGACAAGATTGTGGAGCACTGTGATGATAAGCGCATGGTGCATTCTGATGACATGTGTCATGGAGCATTGTGCTGACAAGCGCATGGAGCATTGTGATGACAAGGGTCATGGAGCATTGTGCTGAAAAAGGCATAGATCATTGTGATGACAAGGGTCAAAGAGCATTGTGATGAAAAGTTCATGGAGCATTGTGGTTAAATATATCACAGAGACTGTTGATGACGAGGGCATGGACCATTGTGATGACAAAGGTCATGAAGCACTGTGGTGACTGGAGTCACGGAGCATTGTGATGACAGGGGTCATGAAGCATTGTGATAAAAAGGGCATGGAACATTGTGATGACAAGGGCAATGAATATTTGTCTAAGATGATTATGGATTATTGCAATGACATTTGGAATGGCGCATTGTGATGACAAGGGCATGGAGCTTTGTGATGACCAGGTCATGCATTATTGTGAAGACAGGTGTGAGGGAGCATTGTGATGACATATGTATTGGCCCATTGTGATGACGATGGCATGGAGCATTGTGATGTCAAGTGTCATGGAGGATTCTGATGACAAAGATAATGGAGCATTGTGATGACAATGGCTTGGAGCATTGCGATGACAAGGGTCAAGGAACATTGTGCTGACAAGTGCATGGAGAATTGTGATGACAAGGGTCATGGAGCATTCTGGTGACAAGCTTGTGGAGTATTTTGATGACAATGGCATGGAGCATTGTGATGAAAACGGCATGGGGCATTGTGATGAAAATGGCATGGAGATTTTCGTGACAGTGTTCAAGGAGCATTCTGACGACAAATGTCAGGGAGCATTGTGATGACAATGTATTGAGAATTATGATGACAAATGTCATGGAGCATTGTGATGAAAAGTGCATGGAGTATTGTGATGACAGTGGTCACGGAGCATTGTGATAACAAGGGAATGGAACATGGTGATGACAGGGGTCATGGAACATTTTGATTACAGGGGTGAGGGAGGATTTTGATAACTAGTGAGGGAACATGGTGATAAATCAGGTGAGAGAGCATTTGGATGAGAAGGGCATGGAGCATTGTGATTACAAGGTTTATGGAGCATAGCGATGACAAAGTTGTGGATCACTGTGCTGGAAAGCTCGTGGCACATTTTGATGACAAGGGTTATGGAGCATTGTACTGACAAAGGCATGGAGCATTGTGATGACAAGGGTCACGGAGCATTGTGATGAAAAGTTCATGGAGCATTGTGGTTACAAAAGTCACAGAGCCTTGTGATGACGCGGGCATGGACCGTTGTGATGACAAACGTCATGAAGCATTGTGATGACCTGAGTCACGGATCATTGTGTTGACAGCGGTCATGGAGCATTGTGATGAGAAGGGCATGGAGCATTGCGATGAGAAAGTCATGGAGTATTGTGAAGAGAGGTGTCAGGGAGCATTGTGATGACATATGTCATGGTCCATTTCGATGATAATGGCATGGTGCATTTTGATGCCAAATGTAATGGAGGATTGTGATGACAAATATAATGGAGCATTGTGATGACTAGGGCTTGGAGCATTATGATGACAAGGGCCATTGAGAATTTTCATGACAATGTCGTGAAGCATTGTGATGAGAAAACCATGGAGCCTTGTGATGACAGGTTTCATGGGGCATACTGAAGAAAAGGGGCATGCAGCATTCTGATTACAGGGGTCTTGGAACATTGTGATAGCAAGGGCATGGAGCATTGTGATGACAAGGGCATGGAGCATTGGTCTAATAAGTTTCATGGATTATTGTGATGACATTTGGAATTGCGCATTTTGATGACAGTGGTCATGGAGCATTGTGATGATACTGGTCATGGAGCATTGTGATGAGAAGCTCATGGAGCATTGGTTTGAAAATATTCATAGAGTATTTTGATGACAGGTGTCATGGAGCATTTTGATGACAAGGGAATGGAGCATGGTGATGACAAGGTCCTGGAGCACTGTGATGAGATGACGATGGAGACTTGTGATGACAAGTCTCATGGAACATTCTGATGAAAAGGGGCATGGAGCATTGTGATTCCAGGGGTCTTGGAGCATTGTGATGACAAGGGCATGGAGCATTGTGAGGAGAAAGCCATGGAGCATTCTGATGGCATGCGTTATGGAGCTTTGTGATGACAAGGGCATGGAGCATTGTGATTACAGGGGTCTTGGAGCATTGTGATGACAAGGGTCATGGAGCATTGTGATGACAAGGGTCATGGAGCCTTGTGATGACAAGGCCGTGGAACATTGTGATGGCAGTGGTCATGGAGCATTGTTATGACAGAGGTAATAGAGCACTGTGATGAGAAGGGCATTGAGCACTGGTCTGAAATATTTCATGGATTATTGTGATGAGAGTGTGCATGGAGCATTGTGATGACAAGGGCACGGTACACTGTGATACATGGGTCATGGAGGATTATAATGACAAAGGCATGGAGCATTGTGATGAGAAGGGCATCGAGCATTGGGATGACAAGTGTCATGGAGCTTTGTGATGACAAGTGCATGGAGCAATGTGATGAGAGGGTTCATGGAGTATTGTGATGACAATGACATGGAGCATTGTGATGCCAAGGGTCATGGAGTTTTGTGATGACAAAGTTCATGGAGCATTTTGATGACAAGTGTGTGGTGTATTGTGATGAGAAGGGCAGGGGGCATTTTGATGACAGGGTCATGCAGCAATTTGATGAAAAGTGTAATGGAACATTTTGATGACAGGGGTTATAGAACACTGTGAGGCCAGGGATCATGGAGCTTTGGGATGAAAAGGGTCATGGAGCATTTTGATGACAAGGGTTATGGAACATTGTGATGTCAGGGGTCAAGGAACATTGTGCTGATAAGGGGATGTAGCATTGTGATGACAGGGGTCATGGAACATTGTTATAACAGGGGTGAGGGAGGATTGTGATGACTAGTGATGGAACATTGTGATATCTCATGTGAGAGAGCATTTGGATGAGAAGTGCATGGAGCACTGTGATTACAAGGTTTATGGAGCATAGCGATGACAAGGTTGTGGATCATTGTGATGAAAAGCGCATGACACATTGTGATGACAAGGGTCACGGAGCATTGTTCTGACACAGGCATTTAGCATTGTGATGAGAAGGGTCACGGAGCATTATGATGAAATGTTCATGGAGCATTGTGGTTACAAATGTCACAGAGCCTTGTGATGACGTGGGCATGGACCACTGTGATGACAAAATTTATGAAGCATAGTGATGACTGGAGTCACGGAGCATTGTGATGACAGGGTTCATGGAGCATTGTGATGAAAAGGGCATGGAGCATTGTGATGACAGGGGCATGGAGCATTGGTCTGACATGTTTCATTGATTATTGTGATGATAGTGGACATGGTGCATTGTGATGAGAATGTCATGGAGAATTGTGAAGACAAGGGCATGGAGTATTGTGAAGACAGGTGTCAGGGAGCATTGTGATGACCTATGTCATGGTCTATTGCGATGAAAATAGCATGGAGAATTGTGATGCCAAATGTAATGGAGGATGTGATGAGAAATATAATGGAGCATTGTGATGACTAGGGCTTGGAGCAATGTGATGAGAGGGTTCATGGAGTATTGTGATGACAATGACATGGAGCATTGTGATGCCAAGGGTCATGGAGTTTTGTGATGACAAAGTTCATGGAGCATTTTGATGACAAGTGTGTGGTGTATTGTGATGAGAAGGGCAGGGGGCATTTTGATGACAGTGTCATGCAGCAATTTGATGAAAAGTGTAATGGAACATTTTGATGACAGGGGTTATAGAACACTGTGAGGCCAGGGATCATGGAGCTTTGGGATGAAAAGGGTCATGGAGCATTTTGATGACAAGGGTTATGGAACATTGTGATGTCAGGGGTCAAGGAACATTGTGCTGATAAGGGGATGTAGCATTGTGATGACAGGGGTCATGGAACATTGTTATAACAGGGGTGAGGGAGGATTGTGATGACTAGTGATGGAACATTGTGATATCTCATGTGAGAGAGCATTTGGATGAGAAGTGCATGGAGCACTGTGATTACAAGGTTTATGGAGCATAGCGATGACAAGGTTGTGGATCATTGTGATGAAAAGCGCATGACACATTGTGATGACAAGGGTCACGGAGCATTGTTCTGACACAGGCATTTAGCATTGTGATGAGAAGGGTCACGGAGCATTATGATGAAATGTTCATGGAGCATTGTGGTTACAAATGTCACAGAGCCTTGTGATGACGTGGGCATGGACCACTGTGATGACAAAATTTATGAAGCATAGTGATGACTGGAGTCACGGAGCATTGTGATGACAGGGGTCATGGAGCATTGTGATGAAAAGGGCATGGAGCATTGTGATGACAGGGGCATGGAGCATTGGTCTGACATGTTTCATTGATTATTGTGATGATAGTGGACATGGTGCATTGTGATGAGAATGTCATGGAGAATTGTGAAGACAAGGGCATGGAGTATTGTGAAGACAGGTGTCAGGGAGCATTGTGATGACCTATGTCATGGTCTATTGCGATGAAAATAGCATGGAGAATTGTGATGCCAAATGTAATGGAGGATGTGATGAGAAATATAATGGAGCATTGTGATGACTAGGGCTTGGAGCATTATGTTGAAAAGGGCCACTGAGAATTTTCATGAAAAAGTCGTGAAGCATTGTGATGACAAGTCCTGGAGCATTGTGATGAGAAAACCATGGAGGCTTCTGATGACATGTCTCAAGGAGCATAATGATGAAAACTGGCCTGGAGCATTGTGATTACAGGGGACATGGAACATTGTCGTAACAAGGGCATGGAGCATTGTGATGACAAGGACAAGCAGTATTGTGAAGAGAGGTGTCAGGGAGCATTGTGATGATATATGTAATGGCCCATTGTGATGACAATGGCAGGGAGCATTGTGATGCCAAGTGTCATGGAGGATTCTGATGACAAAAGTAATGGAGCATTGTGATGACAAAGGTCAGGGAGTATTGTGCTGACAAGTGCATGGAGAATTGTGATGACAAGGGTCATAGAGCATTCTGATGACAAGCTTGTGGAGTATTTTGATGACAATTGCATGGAGCACTGTGATGAAAATGGCATGGGGCATTGTGATGAAAATGGAATGGAGGCGTTTTGTGACAGCGTTCAAGGAGCATTCTGACGACAATGTCAGGGAGCATTGTGATGACAAGTGTATTGAGAATTGTGATGACAAAGGTCATGGAGCATTGTGATGAAAAGGGCATGGAGTATTGTGATGACAGGCATCATGGAGCTTTGTGATGAAAAGTGTTATGGAACATTGTGATCACAAGGGTTTGGAACATTGTGATGACAGAGGTCATGGATCATTTTGATTTCAAGGAGCAGGGAGCATTGTGATGACAAGGGCATGAAGCAATGTGATCCCAAGTTTCATGGAGGATTGTGATGACAATGGTAAAGGTGTATTGTGATGACAAGCGCATAAAGCATTGTAATGACAAGGTCATGTAGCATTTTGCTGACAAAGGCATGGAGCATTGTGATGACATGTGTCATGGAGCACAGTGATGACAAGCGTCACGGAACATTGTGAATACAGGTGTCATGGAGCATTGGGATGACAAGGGCATGTATCATTGTGATGACAAGGGTCATGGAGCACTGGGCTGAAAATGTTCATGGAGTGTTGTGATGACAGGGTTCATGGAGCATTGTGATGACTAGGGCATGGAGCATTGTGATGACAAGACTCCCAGATAATTGTGTTGTCAGGTGTCATGGGGTGTTGTGATGACAGTGGTCATGGAGCATTGTGATGATATTGGCCATGAAGCATTTTAATGAGTAGGTCGTGGAGCATTGGGCTGAAAATGTTCATGGATTATTGTGATGACAGGGGTCATGGAGCATTGTGATGACAAGGGAATGGAGCATGTTGATGACAAGGTCCTGGGGCATTGTGATGAGAAGACCATGGAGACTTGTGATGACAAGTCTCATGGAGCATTCTGATGAAAAGGGGCATGGCACATTGTGATTACAGGGGTCTTGGAGCATTGTGATGACTAGGGCATGGAGCATTGTGATGAGAAGGCCATGGAGCATTCTGATGATATTTGTCATGGAGTTTTGTGATGACAAGGGCATGGAGCATTGTGATTACAGGGATCTTGAAGCATTGTGATGAAAAGGGCATGGATCATTGTGATGAAAAAGGCATGGAGCCTTGTCATAACAGGGTTCAAGGAGCATACTGACGACAAGTGTCAGGGAGCGTTGGGATGACAAGTGTATTGAGCACTGTGATGACAAAGATCATGGAGCATTGTGATGACAAGACCATGGATAATTGTGATGATGAGCGTCATGGGGTGTTGTGATGATAAGTGTTATGGAACATTGTGATCACAAGGGTTCGGAGCATTATGATGACAGAGGTCATGGAGCATTTTGATTTCATTGTGATGACAAGAGACTGAAGCATTATGATGATGGGCATGGTGCATTGTGATGACAGGGTTCATGGAGCATTCTGATAACAAGTGCATGGAGCACTGTGATGACAAGGGCATGGAACATTGGTCTAATAATTTTCTTGGATTATTGCGATGATAGTTGGAATGGCGCATTGTGATGACAAGGGCATGGAGCATTGTGATGAGCAGGTCATTCAGTATTGTGAAGACAGGTGTCAGGGAGCATTGTGATGACATATATAATGGCTCATTGTGATGACACTGGCATGGAGCATTGTGATGCCAAGTGTCTTGGAGGATTCTGATGACAAA
Source organism: Mesoplodon mirus (assembly GCF_964341445.2). Classification (NCBI taxonomy): domain Eukaryota; kingdom Metazoa; phylum Chordata; class Mammalia; order Artiodactyla; family Ziphiidae; genus Mesoplodon; species Mesoplodon mirus. The sequence continues at coordinate 4,023,950 of NW_028295793.1, read as the reverse complement.
GGTAATGGAGCATGGTGATGACAATGGCTTGGAGCATTGTGATGAAAAGGGTCAGAGAGCATTGTGCTGACAAGTGAATGGATAATTGTGATGACAAGGGTCATAGAGCATTCTGATGACAAGCTTTTGGACTATTTTGATGACAATGGCATGGAGCATTGTTATGAAAATGGCATGGGGCATTGTGATGAAAAAGGCATGGAGCCTTTTCCTGACAGGCTTCAAGGAGCATTCTGATGACAAGTGTCAGTGAGCATTGTGATGAAAAGTGTATTGAGAATTGTGATGACAAAGGTCATGGAGCATTGTGATGAAAAGGGCATGGAGTATTGTGATGACAGGCATCATGGAGCATTGTGATGACAAGTGTTATGGAACACTGTGATCACAAGCGTTTGGAGCATTGTGATGACAGAGGTCAAGGATCATTTTGATTTCAAGGAGCATGGAGCATTTTGATGACAAGGGCATGAAGCAATGTGATCCCAAGGTTCATGGAGGATTGTGAAGACAATGGAAATGAAGTATTGTGATGACAAGCGCATAGAGCATTTTAATGACAAGGTCATGTAGCATTTTGCTGACAAAGGCATGGAGCATTGTGATGACATGTGTCATGGAGCACTTTGATGACAAGTGTCACAGAGCATTTTGAAATTAGGGGTCATGGAGCATTGGGATGACAAGGGCATGGATCACTGTGATGACAAGATTCATGGATCATTGGGCTGAAAATGTTCATGGAGTATTGTGATGACAGGGGTCATGGAGCATTGTGATTACAGGGGTCTTGGAGCATTTTGATGAAAAGTGTCCTAGATCATTGTGTTGTCAGGTGTCATGGATTGTTGTGATGACATTGGTCATGGAGAATTTTGATGATATTGGTCACGGAGCATTGTGATTAGAAGGTCATGGAGCACTGGGCTGGAAATGTTCATGGAGTATTGTGATGACAGGTGTCATGGAGCATTGTGATGACAAGGGAAAGGAACGTGGTGATGACAAGGTCCTGGAGCATTGTGATGAGATGAACAGGGAGACTTGTGATGACAAGTCTCATAGAGCATTCTGATGAAAAGTGGCATGGAGCATTGTGATTACAGGAGTCTTGGAGCATTGTGATGACAAGGGCATGGAGCACTGTGAGGAGAAGCCCAAGGAACATTCTGATAACATGCATCATGGAGCTTTGTGATGACAAGCGCATGGAGCATTGCTCTAATAAGTTTCAGGGATTATTGTGATGACAGTGGGAATGGTGCATTGTGAGGACAAGGGCATGGAGCATTGTGATGACCAGATCAGGCAGTATTGTGAAGAGAGGTGTCAGGGAGCATTGTGATGACATATGTAATGGCCCACTGTGATGACAATGGCATAGAGCATTGTGATGCCTTGTGTCATGGAGGATTCTGATGACAAAGGTAATGGAGTTTTGTGATAACAAAGGCTTGGAACATTGTGATGACATGGGGCAGGGAGCATTGTGCTGACAAGTGCATGGAGAATTGTGATGACAAGGGTCATGGAGCATTCTGATGACAAGCTTGTGGGGTATTTTGATGACAATTGCATGGAGCATTGTGATGAAAATGACATTGGGCATTGTGATGAAAATGGAATGGAGGCTTTTTGTGACAGCGTTCAAGGAGCATTCTTACGACAATGTCAGGGAGCATTGTGATGACAAGTGTATTGAGAATTGTGATGACAAAGGCCATGGAGCATTGTGATGAAAAGGGCATGGAGTATTGTGATGACAGGCATCATGGAGCTTTGTGATGAAAAGTGTTATGGAACTTTGTGATAACAAGGGTTTGGAGCATTGTGATGACAGAGGTCATGGATCATTTTGATTTCAAGGAGCAGGGACAATTGTGATGACAAGCGCATGAAGCAAAGTGATCCCAAGGTTCATGGAGGACTGTGATGACAATGGTAAAGGAGTATTTTGATGACAAGCGCATAAAGCATTGTAATGACAAGGTCATGTAGCATTTTGCTGACAAAGGCATGGAGCATTGTGATGACATGTGTCATGGAGCACAGTGATGACAAGCGTCACGGAACATTGTGAATACAGGTGTCATGGAGCATTGGGATGACAAGGGCATGTATCAGTGTGATGACAAGGGTCATGGAGCACTGGGCTGAAAATGTTCATGGAGTGTTGTGATGACAGGGTTCATGGAGCATTGTGATGACTAGGGCATGGAGCATTGTGATGACAAGTCTCCCAGATAATTGTGTTGTCAGGTGTCATGGGGTGTTGGGATGATAGTGGTCATGGAGCATTGTGATGATAAGCATTGTAATGAGTAGGTCGTGGAGCATTGGGCTGAAAATGTTCATGGATTATTGTGATGACAGGGGTCATGGAGCATTGTGATGACAAGGGAAAGGAGCATGTTGATGACAAGGTCCTGGAGCATTGTGATGAGAAGACCATGGAGACTTGTGATGACAAGTCTCATGGAGCATTCTGATGAAAAGGGGCATGGCGCATTGTGATTACAGGGGTTTTGGAGCATTGTGATGACTTGGGCATGGAGCATTGTGATGAGAAGGCCATGGAGCATTCTGATGATATATGTCATGGAGTTTTGTGATGACAAGGGCATGGAGCATTGTGATTACAGGGATCTTGGAGCATTGTGATGACAAGGGCATGGAGCATTGTGATGAAAATGGCATGGAGCCTTGTCATGACAGGGTTCAAGGAGCATACTGACGACAAGTGTCAGGGAGCATTGTGATGACAAGTGTATTGAGCACTGTGATGACAAAGATCATGGAGCATTGTGATGAGAAGACCATGGATAATTGTGATGATGAGCGTCATGGGGTGTTGTGATGATAAGTGTTATGGAACATTGTGATCACAAGGGTTTGGAGCATTATGATGACAGAGGTCATGGAGCATTTTGATTTCATTGTGATGACAAGAGCCTGAAGCATTATGATGATGGGCATGGTGCATTGTGATGACAGGGTTCATGGACCATACAGATGAAAAGGGGCATGGAGCATTCTGATTACAGGTGTCTTGGAACATTGTGATAACAAGGGCATGGAGCATTGTGATGACTAGGGCATGGAGTATTGTGATGACAGGCAACATGGAGCGTTGTGATGACACTTGTTAAGGAACACGGTGATCACAAGGGTTTGGAGCATTGCGATGACAGAGGTCATGGATCATTTTGATTTCAAGGAGCATGGAGCATTGTGATGACTAGGGCATGAAGCAATGTGATCCCAAGGTTCATGGAGGATTGTGATGACAATAGAAATGGAGTATTTTCATGACAAGCACATAGAGCATTGTAATGGAAAGGTCATGTAGCATTTTGCTGACAAAGGCATGGAGCTTTGTGATGACAGGTGTCATGGAGCACTGTGAAGACAAGCATCACGGAGCATTGTGAATACTGACGTCATGGAGCATAGGGATGACAAGGGCATGGATCATTGTGATGACAAGTGTCATGGAGCATTTGGCTGAAAATGTTCATGTAGTATTGTGATGACAGGGGTCATGGAGCATTGTGATGACAAGAGTCCCGGATCATTGTGTTGTCAGGTGTCATGGAGTGTTGTGATGACAGTGGTCATGGAGCATTGTGATGATATTGGTCATGGAGCATTGTGATGAGAAGGTCTTGGAGCATAAGGCTGAAAATGTTCATGGAGTATTGTGATGACAGGGGTCATGGAGCATTCTGATGACAAGGGAATGGAGCATGGTGATGACAAGTTCCTGGAGCATTGTGATGAGATGACCATGGAGACTTGTGATGACAAGTCTCTAGGAGCATTCTGATGAAAATGGGCATGGAGCATTGTGATTACAGGGGTCTTGGATCATTGTGATGACAAGGGCATGGAGCACTGTTTGGAGAAGGCCATGGAACATTCTGATGACATGCGTCATGGAGCTTTGTGATGACAAGGGCATGGAGCATTGTGATTACAGGGGTCTTGGAGCATTGTGATGACAAGGGCCATGGAGCCTTCTGATAACAAGGCCGTGGAACATTGTCATGGCAGTGGACATGGAGCATTGTTATGACAGAGGTAATGGAGCATTGTGATGTGAAGGACATTGAGCATTTGTCTGAAATGTTTCATGGATTATTGTGATGAGAGTGGGCATGGAGCATTGTGATGACAAGGGCATGGAGCATTGTGATGACAAGGGCATGTAGCATTGTGAAGACAGTTGTCAGGGAGCATTGTGATGACATATGTCATGGTCCATTGCGAAGACAATGGGAGGGAGCATTGTGATGCCAAATGTAATGGAGGATTGTGATGACAAATATAATGGAGCATTGTGATGACTAGGGCTTGGCGCATTATGATGACAAGGGCCATTGAGAATTTTCATGACAATGTCGTGAAGCATTTTGATGACAAGGTCCTGGAGCATTGGGATGAGAATACCATGGAGCCTTGTGATGTCAAGTCTCATGGAGCATACTGATGAAAAGGGGCATGGAGCATTCTGATAACAGGGGTCTTGGATCATTGTGATAACAAGGGCATGGAGCTTTGTGATGACAAGGGCATGGAGCATTGGTCTAATATGTTTCATGGATTATTGTGATGAGAGTTGGAATGGCGCATTGTGATGACAAGGGCATGGATAATTGTGATGACAATTTTCATGGATCATTGGGCTGAAAACGTTCATGGAGTATTGTGATGGCAGGGGTCATGGAGCATTGTGATTACAGGGGTCTTGGAGCATTGTGATGACAAGAGTACCGGATCATTTTGTTGTCAGGTGTCATGGAGTGTTGTGATGACAGTGGTCATGGAGCATTGTGATGATATTGGTCATGGAGCATTGTGATGATAAGATCATGTAGCATATTGCTGAAAATATTCATGGAGTATTGTGATGACATGGGTCATGGAGCATTCTGATGACAAGGGAATGGAGCATGGTGATGAGAATTTCCTGGAGAATTGTGAGGAGATGACCATGGAGACTTGTGATGACAAGTCTCATGGAGCATTCTGATGAAAAGGGGCATGGAGCATTGTGATTACAGGGGTCTTGGAACATTGTGATGACAAGGGCATGGAGCATTTTGAGGAGAAGGCCATGGAACATTCTGATGGCATGCATCATGGAGCTTTGTGATGACAAGGGCATGTAGCTTTGTGATTACAGGGGTCTTGGAGCATTGTGATGACGAGGGTCATGGAGCCTTGTGATGACAAGGCTGTGGATCATTGTGATGGCAGGTATCATAGAGCATTGTTATGACAGCGGTAATGGATCATTGTGATGAGAAGGGCATTGAGCATTGGTCTGAAATGTTTCATGGATTATTGTGATGAGAGTGGACATGGAGCATTGTGATGAGAAGGGCACGGTGCACTGTGATACATGGGTCATGGGGGATTGTAATGACAAGGACATGGAGCATTGTGATGAGAAGGGCATCGAGCATTGTGATGACAAGTGTCATGGATCTTTGTGATGACAAGGGCATGGAGCAATGTGATGAGAGTGTTCATGAAGCATTGTGATGACAATGTCATGGAGCATTGTGATGCCAAGGTTCATGGAGCTTTGTGATGACAAAGGTCATGGAGCATTTTTATGACAAGTGTGTGGTGCATTGTGTTGAGAAGGGCAGGGAGCATTTTGATGACATGGTCATGCAGCAATTTGATGAAAATTGTAATGGAACATTTTGATGACAGGGGTTATAGAACATTGTGATGCCAGGGGTCATGGGGCTTTGCGATGAAAAGGGTGATGGAGCATTTTGATGACAGGGGTTATGGAACATTGTGATGTCAGGGGTCATGGAACATTGTGCTGATAAGGGGATGTAGCATTGTGATGACAGTGGTCATGGAACATTGTGATAACCGGGGTGAGGGAGGATTGTGATGACTAGTGATGGAACATTGTGTTATCCCATGTGAGAGAGCATTTGGATGAGAAGTGCATGGAGCATTGTGATTACAAGGTTTATGGAGCATAGCGATGACAAGGTTGTGGATCATTGTGATGAAAAGCACATGGCACATTGTGATGACAACGGTCATGGAGCATTGTTCTGACAAAGACATGGAGCATTGTTATGACAAGGGTCAGGGAGCATTGTGATGAAATGTTCATGGTGCATTGTGGTTACAAATGTCACAGAGCCTTGTGTTGACGCGGGTATGGAGCGTTCTGATGACAAACGTTATGAAGCATTGTGATGACTGGAGTCACGGAGCATTGTGATGACAGGTGTCATGGAGCATTGTTATAACAAGGGCATGGAACACCGTGATGGCAGGGATCATGGAGCATTGTTATGACTGGGGTAATGGAGCATTGTGATGGCAAGGGCATGGAGCATTGTGATGAGAAGGCCATGGAACATTCTGATGACATGTGTCATGGAGCTTTGTGAAGACAAGGGCATGGAACAATGTGATGAGAGCGTTCATGGAGCATTGTGATGACAATGACATGGAGCATTGTGATGCCAAGGGTCATGGATCTTTGTGATGACAAAGGTCATGGAGCATTTTGATGGCAAGGGCGTTGTGCATTGTTATGAGAAGGGCAGGGAGCATTCAGATGAGAGGGTCATGGAGCAATTTGCTGAAAAGTGTCATGGAACATTTTGATGACAGGTGTTATGGAACACTGTGATGTCAGGGGTCATCGAACATTGTGATGATAAGTGCATGTAGCATTGTGATGACAGGAGTCATGGAACATTGTGATGAGAGGGGTGAGGGAGTATTGTGACAAATAGTGATGTAGCATTGTGATATCATTAGTGAGAGAGCATTTTGATGAGAAGTGCATGGAGCATTGTGATGACGTATTTTATGGAGCACTGTGATGACAAGATTGTGGAGCATTGTGATGACAAGCACATGGTGCATTGTGATGACATGTGTCATTGAGCACTGTGCTGACAAGCGCATGGAGCATTGTGATGACAAGGGTTAAAGAGCATTTTGATGAAAACTTCATGGAGCATTGTGGTTAAAAAGGTCACAGAGATTGTTGATGACGAGGGCATGGACCAGGGTGATGAAAAAGGTCATGAAGCATTGTGATGACTGGAGTCACGGTGCATTGTGATGACAGGGGTCATGGAGTATTGTGATAACTAGGGCATGGAGCATTGTGATGACAAGGGCATGGAACATAGGTCTAATATGTTTCATGGATTATTGTGATGACAGTTGGAATGGCACATTGTGATGACAAGGGCATGGAGCATTGTGAAGACCAGGTCATGGAGTATTGTGAAGACAGGTGTCAGCGAGCAATATGATGACATATGTAATGGCCCAATGTGATGACAATGGTATGGAGCATTGTGATGCCAAGTGTCATGGAGGATTCTGATGACAAAGGTAATGGAGCATTGTGATGACAATGGCTTGGAGCATTGTGATGACAAGGGTCAGGGAGCATTGTGATGACAAGGGTCAGGGAGCATTGTGATAACAAGGGTCATGGAGCATTCTGATGACAAGCTTGTGGAGTATTTTGATGACAATGGCATGGAGCAATGTGATTAAAATTGCATGGGGCTTTGTGATGAAAAAGACATGGAGCCGTTTCGTAACAGGTTTCAAGGAGCATTCTGACGAAAAGTGTCAGGGAGCACTGTGACGACAAGTGTATTGAGAATTGTGATAACAAAAGTCATGGAGCATTGTGATGGAAAGGGCATGGAGTATTGTGATGACAGGCATCATGGAGCATTGTGATGACAAGTGTTATGGAAAATTGTGATCAAAAGAGTTTGGAGCATTGTGATGACAGAGGTCATTGATCATTTTGATTTCAAGGAGCATGGAGCATTGTGATGACAAGGGCATGAAGCAATGTGATCCCAAGGTTCATGGAGGATTGTGATGACAATGGTAATGGAGTATGGTGATGACAAGCACATTGAGCATTGTAATGACAGTGTCATGTAGCATTTTGCTGACAAAGGCATGGAGCATTGTGATGACATGTGTCATGGAGCACTTTGATGACAAGCGTCACAGAGCATTGTGAATATAGGGGTCATGGAGCATTGGGATGACAAGGGCATGGATCACTGTGATGACAAGTGTCATGGGTCATTGGGCTGAAAATCTTCATGGAGTATTGTGATGACAGGGGTCATGGAGAATTGTGATTACAGGGATCTTGGAGCATTGTGATGATATTGGTCATGGAGCATTTGGCTGAAAATGTTCATGGAGTATTGTGATGACAGGGGTCATGGAGGATTGTGATAACAAGGGAATGGAGCGTCGTGATGACAAGGTCCTGGAGCATTGTGATAAGAAGACCATGGAGACTTGTGATGACAAGTCTCATGGAGCATTCTGATGAAAAGGGGCATGGAGCATTATGATTACAGGGGTCTTGGAGCATTGTGATGACAAGGGCAAGGAGCACTGTGAGGAGAAGGCCATGAAACATTCTGATGACATGCGTCATGGAGCTTTGTGATGACAAGCGCATGGAGCATTGTGATTACAGGGGTCTTGGAGCATTATGATGTCAAGGGTCATGGAGCCTTGTGATGGCAAGGCCGTGGAACATTGTGATGGCAGGGGTCATGGAGCATTGTTATGACAGAGTTAATGGAGCATTGTGATGAGAAGGGCATTGAGCATTGGTCTGAAATTTTTCATGGATTACTGTGATGAGAGTGGGCATGGAGAATTGTGATGACAAGGGCACCATACACGGTGATACATGTGTCATGGGGGATTGTAATGACAAGGGCATGGAGCATTGTGATGAGAATGGCATCGAGCATTGTGATGACAAGTGTCATGGAGATGTGTGATGACAAGGGCATGGAGCAATGTGATGAGAGGGTTCATTGAGCACTGTGATGACAATGACATGGAGCATTGTGATGCCAAGTGTCATGGAGCTTTGTGATGACAAAGGTCATGGACCATTTTGATGACAAGGGTGTGGTGCATTGTGTTGAAAAGGGCAGGGACCATTTTGATGAGAGGTTCATGCAGTAATTTGATGAAAAGTGTAATGGAACATTTTGATGACAGGGGTTATAGAACATTGTGATGCCAGGGGTCAAGGAGCTTTAGGATGAAAAGGGTCATGGAGCATTTTGATGACAGGGGTTATGGAACATTGTGATGTCAGGGGTCATGGAACATTGTGCTGATAAGGGGATGTAGCATTGTGAATGACAGGGGTCATGGAACATTGTGATAACAGGGGTGAGGGAGGATTGTGATGACTAGTGATGGAACATTGTGATATCTCATGTGAGAGAGCATTTGGATGAGAAGTGCATGGAGCATTGTGATTACAAGGTTTATGGAGCATAGCGATGACAAGGTTGTGGATCATTGTGATGAAAAGCGCATGACACATTGTGATGACAATGGTCATGGAGCATTGTTCTGACAAAGACATGGAGCATTGTGATGACAAGGGTCAGGGAGCATTGTGATGAAATGTTCATGGAGCATTGTGGTTACAAAGGTCACAGAGCCTTGTAATGACGCGGGCATGGACCGCTGTGATGACAAACGTTATGAAGCATTGTGATGACTGGAGTCACGGAGTATTTTGATGACAGGGTTCATGGAGCATTGTGATGACAAGGGCATGGAGCATTGTGATGACAGGGGCATGGAGCATTGGTCTGACAAGTTTCATAGATTATTGTGATTAGAGTGGATATGGTGCACTGTGATGACAAGGCCATGGAGCATTGTGATGACAAGGACATGGAGTATTGTGAAGACTGGTGTCAGGGTGCATTGTGATGACATATGTCATGGTCCATTGCGATGATAATGGCATGGAGCATTGTGATGCCAAATGTAATGGAGGATTGTGATGACAAATATAATGGAGCATTGTGATGACTAGGGCTTGGAGCATTATGATGACAAGGGCCATTGAGAATTTTCATGACAATGTCGTGAAGCATTGTGATGACAAGGTCCTGGAGCATTGTGATGAGAAAACCATGTAGCCTTGTGATGACAGGTCTCATGGAGCATACTGATGAAAAGGGGCATGGAGCATTGTGATTACAGGGGTCTTGGAACATTGTGATAACAAGGGCATGGAGCATTGTGATGACAAGGTCATGGAGTATTGTGATGAAAGGCATCATGGAGCGTTATGATCGCAAGTGTCATGGATCATTGTGATCACAAGGGTTTGAAGAATTGCGATGACAGAGGTCATGGATCATTTTGATTTCAAGGAACATGGAGCATTGTGATGACTAGGGCATGAAACATTGTGATCCCAAAGTTCTTGGAGGATTGTGATGACAATGGTAATGGAGTATTGTGATGAAAAGCGCATAGAGCATTTTAATGACAAGGTCCTGTAGCATTTTACTGACAAAGGCATGGAGCACTGTGATGACAAGCATCACAGAGCACTGTGAATACAACGGTCATGGAGCATTGGGATGACAAGGGCATGGATCATTGTGATGACAATTGTCATGGATCATTGGGCTGAAAACGTTCATGGAGTATTGTGATGGCAGGGGTCATGGAGCATTGTGATTACAGGGGTCTTGGAGCATTGTGATGACAAGAGTACCGGATCATTGTGTTGTCAGGTGTCATGGAGTGTTGTGATGACAGTGGTCATGGAGCATTGTGATGATATTGGTCATGGAGCATTGTGATGATAAGATCATGTAGCATATTGCTGAAAATATTCATGGAGCATTGTGATGACATGGGTCATGGAGCATTCTGATGACAAGGGAATGGAGCATGGTGATGAGAATTTCCTGGAGAATTGTGAGGAGATGACCATGGAGACTTGTGATGACAAGTCTCATGGAGCATTCTGATGAAAAGGGGCATGGAGCATTGTGATTACAGGGGTCTTGGAACATTGTGATGACAAGGGCATGGAGCATTTTGAGGAGAAGGCCATGGAACATTCTGATGGCATGCGTCATGGAGCTTTGTGATGACAAGGGCATGTAGCTTTGTGATTACAGGGGTCTTGGAGCATTGTGATGACGAGGGTCATGGAGCCTTGTGATGACAAGGCTGTGGATCATTGTGATGGCAGGTATCATGGAGCATTGTTATGACAGCGGTAATGGATCATTGTGATGAGAAGGGCATTGAGCATTGGTCTGAAATGTTTCATGGATTATTGTGATGAGAGTGGACATGGAGCATTGTGATGAGAAGGGCACAGTACACTGTGATACATGGGTCATGGGGGATTGTAATGACAAGGGCATGGAGCATTGTGATGAGAAGTGCATCGAACATTGTGATGACAAGTGTCATGGATCTTTGTGATGACAAGGGCATGGAGCATTGTGATGACAAGTGTCATGGAGCTTTGTGATGACAAGGGCATGGAGCAATGTGATGAGAGTGTTCATGGAGCATTGTGATGACAATGTCATGGAGCATTGTGATGCCAAGGGTCATGGAGCTTTGTGATGACAAGTTCATGGAGCATTTTGATGACAAGGGTGTGGTGCATTGTGTTTAGAAGGGCAGGGAGCATTTTGATGACATGGTCATGCAGCAATTTGATGAAAATTGTAATGGAACATTTTGATGAAAGGGGTTATAGAACATTATGATGCCTGGGGTCCTGGAGCTTTGCGATGAAAAGGGTGATGGAGCATTTTGATGACAGGGGTTATGGAACATTGTGATGTCAGGGGTCATGGAACATTGTGCTGATAAGGGGATGTAGCATTGTGATCACAGGGGTCATGGAACATTGTGATAACTGGGGTGAGGGAGGATTGTGATGACTAGTGATGGAATATTGTGATATCTCATGTGAGAGAGCATTTGTATGAGAAGTACATGGAGCATTGTGATTACAAGGTTTATGGAGCATAGCGATGACAAGGTTGTGGATCATTGTGATGAAAAGCACATGGCAAATTGTGATGACAAGGGTCATGGAGCATTGTTCTGACAAAGACATGGAGCATTGTGATGACAAGGTTCACGGAGCATTGTGATGAAGTGTTCATGGCGCATTGTGGTTACAAATGTCACAGAGCCTTGTGTTGATGCGCGCATGGAGCGTTCTGATGACAAACTTTATGAAGCATTGTGATGAGTGGAGTCACGGAGCATTGTGATGACAGGGGTCATGGAGAATTGTGATAACAAGGGCATGGAACACCGTGATGGCAGGGGTCATGGAGCATTGTTATGACTGGGGTAATGGAGCATTGTGATGGCAAGGGCATGGAGCATTGTGATGAGAAGGCCATGGAGCATTCTGATGACATGTGTCATGGAGCTTTGTGAAGACAAGGACATGGAACAATGTGATGAGAGCATTAATGGAGCATAGTGATGACAATGACATGGAGCATTGTGATGCCAAGGGTCATGGATCTTTGTGATGACAAAGGTCATGGAGCATTTTGATGGCAAGGGCGTTGTGCATTGTGAGGAGAAGGGCAGGGAGCATTCAGATGACAGGGTCATGGAGCAATTTGCTGAAAACTGTGATGGAACATTTTGATGACAGGTGTTATGGAACATTGTGGTGTCATGGGTCATCGAACATTGTGATGATAAGTGCATGTAGCATTGTGATGACAGGAGTCATGGAACATTGTGATGAGAGGGGTGAGGGAGTATTGTGACAAATAGTGATGTAGCATTGTGATATCAGTGGTGAGAGAGCATTTTGATGAGAAGTGCATGGAGCATTGTGATGACGTATTTTATGGAGCATTGTGATGACAAGATTGTGGAGCACTGTGATGACAAGCACATGGTGCATTGTGATGACATGTGTCATTGAGCATTGTGCTGACAAGCGCATGGAGCATTGTGATGACAAGGCTTAAAGAGCATTGTGATGAAAAGTTCATGGAGCATTGTGGTTAAAAAGGTCACAGAGGGCCTCCCTGGTGGCGCAGTGGTTGAGAGTCCGCCTGCCGATGCAGGGGATACGGGTTCGTGCCCCGGTCTGGGAGGATCCCATATGCCGCGGAGCGGCTGGGCCCGTGAGCCATGGCCGCTGGGCCTGCGCATCCGGAGCCTGTGCTCCGCAACGGGAGAGGCCACAACAGTGAGAGGCCCGCATACCGCAAAAAGAAAAAAAAAAAAAAAAAGGTCACAGAGACTGTTGATGACGAGGGCATGGACCAGTGTGATGAAAAAGGTCATGAAGCATTGTGATGACTGGAGTCACGGTGCATTGTGATGACAGGGTTCATGGAGTATTGTGATAACTAGGGCATGGAGTATTGTGTCGACAAGGAATGGAACATTGGTCTAATAATTTTCATGGATTATTGCGATGACAGTTGGAATGGCACATTGTGATGACAAGGGCATGGAGCATTGTGATGACCAGGTCATGGAGTATTGTGAAGACAGGTGTCAGCGAGCATTGTGATGACATATGTAATGGCCCATTGTGATGACAATGGCATTGAGCATTGTGATGCCAAGTGTCATGGAGGATTCTGATGACAAAGGTAATGGAGCATTGTGATGACAATGGCTTGGAGCATTGTGATGACAAGGGTCAGGGAGCATTGTGATGAGAAGGTCATGGAATATTGTGAAGACAGGTGTCAGGGAGCATTGTGATTTCATATGTCATGGTACACTGCGATGACAATGACATGGAGCATTGTGATGCCAAATGTAATGGAGGATTGTGATGATTAGGGCTTGGAGCATTATGATGACAAGTGTCATTGAGAATTTTCATGACAATGTCGTGAAGCATTGTGATGAGAAGGTCCTGGAGCATTGTGATGACAAAACTATGGAGCCTTGTGATGACAAGTCTCATGGAGCACACTGATGAAAAGGGGCATGGATCATTGTGATTCAGGAGTCATGGAACATTGTGATGACAAGGGCATGGAACATTGTGAGGAGGAGACCAAGGAGCATTCTGATGGCATGCGTCATTGAGCTTTGTGATGACAAGGGCATGGAGCATTGTGATTACATGTGTCTTGGAGCACTGTGATGAAAATGGCATGGATCATCGTGATAAAAAAGCCATGGAGCCTTGTCATGACAGGGTTCATGGAGCATACATACAACAAGTGTCAGGGAGCATTCTGATGACAAGTGTATTGAGCACTGTGATGACAAATGTCATAGAGCATTGTGATGAGAAGACCATGGATAACTGTGATGACGAACGTCATGGGGCATTGTGATGACAAGTGATATGGAATATTGTGATCACAAGGGATTGGAGCATTGTTATGACGTAAGTCATGGAGCATTTTGATTTCATTGTGATGACAATAGCATGAAGAATTATGATGATGGGCATGGTGCATTGTGATGACAGGGTTCATGGATCATTGAGATGAAAAGGGGCATGGAGCATTGTGATTACAAGGTTCTTGGATTGTTGTGATGAGAATGGTCATGGAGCCTTGTGATGACAAGGCCATGGAACATCGTGAGGGCAGGGGTCATGGAGCATTTTTATGACAGGGGTAATGGAGCATTGTGATGGTAAGGTCATGGAGCACTGTGATGAGAAGGCCATGGAGCATTCTGATGACATGTGTCATGGAGCTTTGTGAAGACAAGGGCATGGAGCAATGTGATGAGAGCGTTCATGGAGCATTGTGATGACAATAATATGGAGCAATGTGATGCAAAGGTTCATGGATCATTGTGATGACAAAGGTCATGTAGCATTTTGTTGGCCAGTGCGTTGTGCATTGTGATGAGAAGGCCATGAAGCATTCTGATGACATGCGTCATGGAGCTTTTTGATGACAAGGGCATGGAGCATTGTGATTATAGGGTTCTTGGAGCATAGTGATGAGAAGGGTGATGGAGCCTTGTGATGACAAGGCCATGGATTATCGTGATGGCAGGGGTTATGGAGCATTGTTATGACAGGTGTAATGGAGCATTGTGATGGCAAGTGCATGGAGCATTGTGATGAGAAGGCCATGGAGCATTCTGATGACATGTGTCATGGAGCTTTGTGAAGATAAGTGCATGGAGCAATGTAATGAGAGCGTTCAGGGAGCATTGTGATGACAATGACATGGAGCATTGTGATGAGAAGGCCATGAAGCATTCTGATGACATGCCTCTTGGAGCTTTTTGATGACAAGTGCATGTAGCATTGTGATTATAGGGATCTTGGAGCATTGTGATGAAAATGGCATGGATCATTGTGATGAAAAAGGCACGGAGCCTTGTCATGACAGGGTTCAAGGAGCATTCTGATGACAAATGTCACGGAGCATTGTGATGACAAGTGTATTGAGCATTGTGATGACAAATGTCATAGAACATTGTGATGAGAAGGCCATGGATAATTGTGATGATGAGTGTCATGGGGTGTTGTGATGATAAGTGTTATGGAACATTGTGATCACAAGGGTTTGGAGCATTATGATGACAGAGGTCATGGAGAATATTGATTGCTTTGTGATGACAATAGCCTGAAGCATTATGATGATGGGCATGGCGCACTGTGATGACAGGGTTCATGGAGCACTGAGATGAAAAGGGGCATGGAGCATTGTGATTACAGGGGTCTTGGAGCATTGTGATGACAAGGGCATGGAGCATTGTGATGAGAAGGCCATCGAGCATTGTGATGACAAATGTCATGGAGCTTTTTGATGACAAGTGCATTGAGCAAAGTTATGAGAGTGTTCATGGAGCACTGTGATGACAATGACATGGAGCATTGTGATGACAAAACCATGGAGCCTTGTTATGACAAGTCTCATGGAGCATTCTGATGAAAAGGGGCATGGAACATTGTGATTACAGGGTCTTGGAAGATTGTGAGGACAAGGGCATGGAGCATTGTGAGGAGAAGGCCATGGAGCATTCTGATGGCATGCGTCATGGAGTTCTGTGATGACAAGGGCATGGAGCATTGTGATGACGGGTCTTGGAGCATTGTGATGAAAAGCGCATGGATTATTGTGATGAAAAAGTCATGGAGCCTTGTCATGACAGGGTTCAATGAGCATACTGACGACAAGGGTCAGTTAGCATTGTGATGAAAAGTGTATTGAGCATTGTGATGACATAGATCATGGAGCATTGTGATGAGAAGACAATAGACAATTGTGATGATGAGCGTCATGGGTTGTTGTGATGATAAGTGTTATGGAACATTGTGATCACAAGGGTTTGGAGCATTATGATGACAGAGTTCATGGAGAATATTGATTTCATTGTGATGACAATAGCCTGTAGCATTATGATGATGTGTATGGTGCACTGTGCTGACAGGGTTCTTGGAGCATTGAGATGAAAAGGGGCATCGAGCATTGTGTTTACAGGGGTCTTGGAGCATTGTGATGACAAGGGCATGGAGCATTGTGATTACAGGGGTCTTCAGCATTGTGATGATAAGTGTCATGGAAACGTTGTGATGACTACGCCGTGGAACATTGCGATGGCAGTGGTCATGGTGCATTGTTATGACAGGGGTAATGGAGCATTGTGATGAGAAGGTCATGGAACATTGGTCTGACATGTTTCATGGATTATTGTGATGAGAGTGGGCATGGAGCATTGTGATGACAATGAAATGGAGCATTGTGATGCCAAGGGTCATGGAGCTTTGTGATGACAAGTCATGGAGCATTTTGATGACAAGGGCATGGTGCATTGTGATGAGAATGCCAGGGAGCATTTTGATGACAGGGTCATGCAGCAATTTGATGAAAAGTGGAATGGAACATTTTGATGGAAGGTTTATAGAAAATTGTGATGTCAGGGGTCTTGGAGCTTTGGGATGAAAAGGGTCATGGAACATTTTGATGACAGGGGTCATGGAACATTGTCATGATAAGGGGATGTATCAGTGTGATGACAGTGTCATGGAACATTGTGATTACAGGCGTGAGGGAGTATTGTGATGACTAGTGATGGAACACTGTGATACCTCTGGTGAGAGAGGATTTGGATGAGAAGTGCATGGAGAATTGTGATTACAAGGTTTATGGATCATTGCAATGACAAGTTTGTGGACCGTTGTGATGAAATTTGCGTGGCACATTGTGAAGACAATGGTCATGGAGCATTGTTCTGACAAAGAGATGGAGCATTGTGATGACAAGTGTCACAGAGAATTGTGATGAAAAGTTCATGGAGCATTGTGGTTACAAAGGTCAAAGAGCCTTGTGATGACGCAGGCATGGACCATTGTGATGACAAACTTTATGAAGCATTGTGATGACTGGAGTCAGAGAGCATTGTGATGACAGGGCTCATGGGGCATTGTGATAAAAAGGGCATGGGGCATTGTGATGACAAGGGCATGGAACATTTGTCTAATATGTTTCATGGATTATTTTGATGACAGTTGGAATGGCGCATTGTGATGACCAGGTCATGGACTATTGTGAAGACAGGTGTCAGGGATCATTGTGATGAAATATGTAGTGGCCCATTGTGATGACAATGGCATGGAGCATTGTGATGCCAAGTGTCATGGAGGATTCTGAGGACAAAGGTAATGGAGCATTGTGATGACAATGGCTTGGAGCATTGTGATGACAAGGGTCAGGGAGCATTGTGCTGACAAGTGCATGGAGAATTGTGATGACAATGGACATGGAGCATTCTGATGACAAGCTTGTGGAGTATTTTGATGACAATGTCATGGAGCATTGTGATGAAAACGGCATCGGGTATTGTGATGAAAAATACATGGAGCCTTTTCGTGACAGGGTTCAAGGAGCATTCTGATGACAACTGTCAGGGAGCATTGTGATTACAAGTGTATTGAGAATTGTGAAGACAAATGTCATGGAGCATTGTGATGAAAAGGGCATGGCGTATTGTGATGACAGGCAACACTGAGCGTTGTGATGACAAGTGTTATGGAACACTGTGATCACAAGAGTTTGGAGCATTGTGATGACAGAGGTCATGGATCATTTTGATTTCAAGGAGCATGGATCATTGTGATGACAAGGGCATGAAGCAATGTGATCCCAAGTTTCATGGAGGATTGTGATGACAATGGAATTGGAATATTTTAATGACAAGTGCATAGAGCATTGTAATGACAAGGTCATGTAGAATTTTGCTGACAAAGGCATGGAGCATTGTGATGACATGTGTCATGGAGCACTGTGATGACAAGCGTCATGGAGCATTGTGAATACAGGGGTCATGGAGCATTGGGATGACAAGGGCATGGATCATTGTGATGACAAGGGTCATGGAACACTGGGCTGAAAATGTTCATGGAGTATTGTGATGACAGGGGTCATGGAGCAATGTGATGACAAGGGCATGGAGCATTGTGATGACAAGTGCATGGGGCATTTTGGTGACAAGTGCATGGAGCATTGCAATTTCAAGTGTATGGAGAATTGTGATGATAAGAGCATGTAATATTTTGATGAGAAGTGTCATGTAGCATTCTGATGACAAGGACGTGGAGAATTGTGATGACAAGGGACATGGAGCATTGTGAAAACCAGGGCATGGAGCATTGTGATGACAGCGGTCATGGAGCATTATTATGACAAGGCCATGGTGCATTCTGACATAAGATATCACTTATGAAGGGAATGTAAACATGGCTACATATGAACTGAATTAGGGAAGAGAACAGAGTCTCAGATTTAGAAAACACTCTAACGCTTGCTTAAGGGGAAAGAGAGGTGGGGAGATGCACAAAACAAAAGTTTGATATTAGCACAGGTACCGTTCCATAATCCAAAAACAGAAGAGACAAGCCCTACTCCTTCCTCAGTGAACGGAACTCAACATCCTTATTCCCCGCAGAGAAATATATCTGACTAGTAAGAATTTTAAAACCTATGTATTGATATGTCTCCGTAAGGGAACTAACTGTGTCTAGAAAGACATAAACATGGCAGTGAGAATCAGCTCAAACCCAATATAAAAATGAATTTCAAAACAAAACATAAAAACCGTAAAATTCTTACACAGTACCTTCAGGGGTTCTGAAGAACCCTGGAATGACCCTATCTACAATGACAGCTGGATGTGGCATAACACTGGTCACTTGGGACTGAGAGGACTGGTGAGATTGTGTGAAAAAATGCAGACCCTTTAAAGCAATTATGCCTTCCACGCATTCCATGGTTCCCAACTCTCCAAGTAGAAGGAAATATCACTACAGTTATAACATGTATGGGAACCTAGAGAATGGAAACCATCTGATGGTGAAAGGTTTCTAAAACTCTACTACTTTTTTCTCTCCTTGTGCTCCAGTTTGACATTCCAACTGCTTTACTATCAATCTCCCAACTTGGAGAGTCAGCCCCTATAACCTCCTGGTTCGCACAGTTGGCAAATTGTGCAGAGGATATAAGGAAAGAGAGAGAACCTATGAGAGAGTAGCTGTAGGCATTTGGACGGCCACATTTCACTCTAATTTCCCGTCACGAAGAGGAATTAACCAAAGACTCAGCCTGCCCCCCCCCCAGAACCAGTATAGGTCCAGAAGCAAAACTGTGGATTTGCGGTCAGCTCACAAAAACGCGAGTTGAAAAATAGAACTCAGGGCCACAGCAATTCACTAAGCTGCAGAGTTATAAAGGACTACTCTCTTCCAAAAATCTGTTGAGGGAAAGCCACGAGGCGGAAGTGAAATTGAGGCAGAATGGCATGAAACAGATTTCAAGAGGTACATTGGAATCGCCCTTAAAAACAGGAAAAGCACCACAACTTCGAGAATAATGAAAATGTCCATAAAGGGCATATGGGTTTTCACGTGAATATATTCAGGAGAAAACGCATATGCCCTTTTCAGCCAAGCAAGCAAGCGGGCAATGCAAATCTGCACTACAAAGAAGTATCACTTCCCACCAGCCAAAAGGGATATCCGCAAAATGTGTAAAAACCAGCCACGCAAGACAGGCCCTGGGGAATAGGGAGCCTTGTTATGCTGATGGGCGGGAGGTAAATTGCCAACCGCTTCTCTGGAGGAGTGCATTGTGTTCCCTAAAACAAGTAAAAAACAGAGCTACAGAGCCAAGGGCACTTCCAGGCTAGGGAATATAGCTTGGGAAAACTGAAAATTAATAAGACAGATCCACACCAAAATTCAGGGCTGCACTGCTTACAAAAACCTCAACTTGGGTACATCTTAAATATCCCAGGAAAGACAAAAATGGTTCTAGAAATTGTGGTACTTACGTACGACGGAATATCCCTCAGCCATGAAATCAATGTCATAAGGCCAGTAGCAGCAAAATGAGTGGATTCAGGTACGATAATTCTAAGTGAAATAAGTCACACAGAAAAAGAAAATTATCATAAGATATCAATTATGAAGATCCTGTAAACATGGCTACACATGAACTGAGATAGGAAAGAGAAGGGAGTCTCACATTTAAAAAACACCCTTATGCATTCTTAAGGGGGAAGGAGAGGTGGGGTGATGCATAAAACCAGAGTTTGATATTAGTACAGGTACAGTTCCAAAAACCAAATACGGAATAGACAAGACCTACACCTTCCTCAGTGAAAGGGACTCAACACCCCATATTCACCGCAGAGTAATATATCTTACTAGTAAGAATTTTAAAACCTATGTATTGATATGTCTCAGTAAGGGAATCAAGTGTGTCTAGACTGGCATAAACATGACAGTGAGAATCAGCTCAACCCACTATAAAAAGGAATTTCAAAAACAAAACCAAAAAAAGGGAAATTCCTTAAAATTCCTTCAGGGTCTCTGAAGAAACCTGGAATGACCCTATCTACAACGACAGCTGGATTTGGCATTAGGCTGGACACTTGGGACTGAGAGGATTGGTGAGATTGGGTGAGCAAATGCACACTCTTTAAAGCAATAATGAGTGGCACCCATTCCATGGGTCCCAACTCTCCAAGTTGAAGGGAATATTACAACCGATATAACATGTACGGGAAACCTAGAGAATGGACACACTGTGAATATGAAAGGTTTCTAAAACACAACGAATAGTCCCTCTCCTGGTGCTCCGGTTTCACTTTCCAACTGCTTTACTATCAATCTCCCAACTTAGAGAGAGAGCCCCTTTAACCACCTGGTTCTCACAGGTTGCCAATTTGGCAGAGGGTGAAAGGGAAGAGGTAGAACCAATAAGAGAGTAACTGTTAAGCATTTGGACCGGCAAATGTCACTCTAATTTTCCGGCCGGAACAAGTATTAACCAAAGTCTCAGCCACCCACCGGACACCAGTATAAGTCCTGAACCAAAATTTGGACTTGCATTCATCTCACAAAAAAATGAGTTGAAAAATGGAGCTCAGTGGCTCAGCAATTCACCAAATGGTAGAGTAGTAAAGGACAACTCTCGTCCAAAACTCTGTTGAGGGAAGGTTAAGAGGCAGACGTGAAGCGAGGCAGAATAGCAGGAAACAGATTTCAAGAGGTATGCTGGAATCGCCTTGAAAGCACAGGAAGAGGGGCTCAACTTCGACAATGATTCACTTGGCCAAAAATTGTGCATGAGTTTTCTCCTGAATATATTCAGGAGAAAACACAACGCCCTTTTTGGCCAAGCAAGCAAGCGGGCAATGCAAATCTGCACTACAAAGAAATATAACTTCCCACAAGTCAAAAGGGATATCCACAAAATATGTAAAAACCTGAAAGGCAAGACAGGCCCTGGCGAACTGGGAGCCTTGTTATGCTGATGGGTGGGATGTAAATTGCCAACTGCCTCTATGGAGCAGTGCACTGTTTTCCCTAAAACAAGTACACAACAGAGCTACAGGGCCCAGAGCACTTCCAGTCTATGGAATTTACGTTGGGAAAAGTGAAAATCAATAAGACACAGCCACCCCAATATTTAGGGGTACACTGCTTACAAGAACCTCATCTTGGATTCACCGTAAATATCCCAGGAAAGATAAAAATGGTACAAAAATTTGGGGTACTTACGTCCGATGAAATATCCCTCAGCCATGAAATCAATGTCATAAGACCAGTAGCAGCAAAATGAGTGGATTCAGTTACGATGATTCTAAGTGAAATAAGTCACACAGAAAAAGAAAACTATCATAAGATATCACTTATAGAGATCCTGTAAACATGGCTACACATGAACTGAGTTAGGAAAGAGAACAGAGTCTCACATTTAGAAAACACTCTTATGCCTGCTTAAGGGGGAAGGAGAGGTGGGGTGATGCATAAAACCCAGAGTTTTATATAAGCCCAGGTACCGTTCAAAAAATCAAATACGGAATAGACAAGACCTACACCTTCCTCAGTGAAAGGGATTCAAAACCACATATTTCCCACAAAGGAATATATCTGACTAGTAAGAATCTTAAAACCTATGTATTGATATGTCTCTGTAAGGGAATCAAGTGTTTCTAGACTGGCATAATCATGGCAGCGAGAATCAGCTCAAATCTACTATAAAACGGAATTTCAAAAACAAAACAAAAAAACAGAGAAATTCTTTACAATTCCTTCAGGGTCTCTGATTAAACTTGGAACGACCCTATCTACAAGGACAGCTGGAGGTGGCAAAAGGCAGGACACTTGGGACTGAGAGGATTGGTGAGATTGGGTGAGCAAATGCAGACCCTTTAAAGCAATAATGCATGGCACCCATTCCATGGGTCCCAACTCTCCAGGTTGAAGGGAATATTACTACAGCTATAACATGTATGGGAAACCTAGAGAATGGATACACTGTGAAGAAAAAATGTTTCTAAAACTCAACGAATAATCCCTCTCCTGGTGCTCCAGTTTGACTTTCAAACTGCATTACTATCAATCTCCCAACTTGGAGAGACAGCACCTTTAACCTCCTGGTTCGCACAGGTAGCCAGTTGGGCAAAGGATGAAAGGGAAGAGGGAGAACCAAAGAGAGAGTAGCTGTTGGGCATTTGGACAGGCACATGTCACTCTTATTTCCTGGGAGGAAGAAGAATTAACCAAAGTCTCAGCCACCCACCGGGAACCAGTATAGGTCCTGAACCAAAATATGGGACTGGCGTTCAGCTCACAAAAAACGAGTGAAAAAATGGAGCTATAGGGCAGAGCAATTCACAAATGGGCAGAGTAATAAAGGACAACTATCATCCAAAAATCTGTTGAGGAAAGGCAACGAGGCGGACTTGAAAGCGAGGCAGAATAGCAGGAAACAGATTTCAAGAGGTACGTTGGAATCACCTTTAAAGCACAGGAAGAGGGGCACAACTTCGACAGTGATGCACTTGGCCAGAAAGAGCATATGCGTTTTCTCCTGAGTATATTCAGGAGAAAACGCATACGCTCCTTTTGGCCAAGCAAGCAAGCGGACAATCTAAGTCTGCACTAAAAAGAAGTATCACTTCCCACCGGTCCAAAGGGACATCCACAAAAAGGGTAAAAACCAGAAAGGCAAGACAGGCCCTGGAGAACAGGGAGACTTGTTATGCTGATGGGCGGGATGTAAATTGCCAACTGCCTCTCTGGAGGAATGCATTGTGTTCCCTAAAACAAGTAAACAACAGAGCTACAGAGCCAAGGACACTTCCAGTCTAGGGAATATACCTTGGGAAAACTGAAAATCAATAAGACAGAGCAACCCCAAAATTTAGGGCTGCACTGCTTACAAGAACCTCAAATTGGGTACACCTTAAATATCTCAGGAAATATAAAAATGGTTCAAAAAATTGTGGTACTTACGTATGATGGAATATCCCTCAGCCAAGAAATCAATGTCATAAGACCAGTAGCAGCAAAATGAGTGGATTCAGGTACGATGATTCTAAGTGAGATAAGTCACACAGAAAAAGAAACTTATCATAAGATATCACTTATGAAGATCCTGTAAACATGGCTACACATGAACTGAGTTAGGAAAGAGAAGAGAGTCTCACATTTAGAAAACACACTTATGCCTGCTTAAGGGGGATTGAGAGGTGGGGTGATGCATAAAACCAGAGTTTGATATAAGCACAGGTACCGTTCCAAAAACCAACTATGGAATAGAGAAGACCTACACCTTCCTCAGTGAAAGGGATTCAAAATCCCATATTTCCCACAGAGGAATATATCTGACTAGTAAGAATCTTAAAACCTATGTATTGATATGTCTCTGTAAGGGAATCAAGTGTTTCTAGACTGGCATAATCATGGCAGCGAGAATCAGCTCAAACCTACTATAAAACGGAATTTCAAAAACAAAACAAAAAAACAGAGAAATTCTTTACAATTCCTTCAGGGTCTCTGATTAAACTTGGAACGACCCTATCTACAAGGACAGCTGGAGGTGGCATAAGGCAGGACACTTGGGACTGAGAGGATTGGTGAGATTGGGTGAGCAAATGCAGACCCTTTAAAGCAATAATGCATGGCACCCATTCCATGGGTCCCAACTCTCCAGGTTGAAGGGAATATTACTACAGCTATAACATGTATGGGAAACCTAGAGAATGGATACACTGTGAAGAAAAAATGTTTCTAAAACTCAACGAATAATCCCTCTCCTGGTGCTCCAGTTTGACTTTCAAACTGCATTACTATCAATCTCCCAACTTGGAGAGACAGCACCTTTAACCTCCTGGTTCGCACAGGTAGCCAGTTGGGCAAAGGATGAAAGGGAAGAGGGAGAACCAAAGAGAGAGTAGCTGTTGGGCATTTGGACAGGCACATGTCACTCTTATTTCCTGGGAGGAAGAAGAATTAACCAAAGTCTCAGCCACCCACCGGGAACCAGTATAGGTCCTGAACCAAAATATGGGACTGGCGTTCAGCTCACAAAAAACGAGTGAAATAATGGAGCTATAGGGCAGAGCAATTCACAAATTGGCAGAGTAATAAAGGACAACTATCATCCAAAAATCTGTTGAGGGAAGGCAACGAGGCGGACTTGAAAGCGAGGCAGAATAGCAGGAAACAGATTTCAAGAGGTACGTTGGAATCGCCTTTAAAGCACAGGAAGAGGGGCACAACTTCGACAGTGATGCACTTGGCCAGAAAGAGCATATGCGTTTTCTCCTGAGTATATTCAGGAGAAAACGCATACGCTCTTTTTGGCCAAGCAAGCAAGCGGACAATGTAAGTCTGCACTACAAAGAAGTATCACTTCCCACAGGTCAAAAGGGACATCCACAAAAAGGGTAAAAACAAGAAAGGCAAGACAGGCCCTGGAGAACATGGAGCCATTTTATGCTGATGGGCGGCATGTAAATTGCCAACTGCCTCTGTGTAGGAGTGCATTGTGTTCCCTAAAACAAGTAAACAACAGAGCTACAGGGCCAAGGGCACTTCCAGTCTAGGAAATATACCTTTGGAAAACTGAAAATCAATAAGACAGAGCAACCCCAAAATTTAGGGCTGCACTGCTTACAAGAACCTCAACTTTGGTACACTGTAAATATCTCAGGAAATATAAATATGGTTCAAAAAATTGTGGTACTTACGTATGATAGAACATCCCTCAGCCAAGAAATCAATGTCATAAGCCCAGTAGCAGCAAAATGAGTGGCTTCAGGTACGATGATTCTAAGTGAAATAAGTCACACAGAAAAAGAATCGTATCATAAGATATCACTTATGAAGATCCTGTAAACAAGGCTACACATGAACTGAGTTAGGAAAGAGAAGAGAGTCTCACATTTAGAAAAAAACACTTATTCCTGCTTAAGGGGGAAGGAGAGGTGGGGTGATGCATAAAACCAGAATTTGATATAAGCACAGGTACCGTTCAAAAAACCAACTATGGAATAGAGAAGACTTACACCTTCCTCAGTGAAAAGGATTCAAAATCCCATATTTCCCGCAGAGGAATATATCTGACTAGTAAGAATCTTAAAACCTATGTATTTATATGTCTCCATAAGGGAATCAAGTGTTTCTAGACTGGCATAAACATGGCAGCGAGAATCAGCTCAAACCCACTATAAAAAGGAATTTCAAACACAAAACAAAAACCAGGGAAATTCTATACAATTCCTTCAGGGTCTCTGATGAAACCTGGAATGACCCTCTCTATAATGACAGCTGGATGTGGCATAAGGCTGAACACATGGGACTGAGAGGATTGGTGAGATTGGGTGAGCAAATGCAGACCCTTTAATGCAATTATGCATGGCAGCCATTCCATTGGTCACAACTCTCCAGGTTGAAGGGAATATTACTACAGCTATAACATGTACAGGAAACCTAGAGAATGGACACACTGTGAATATGAAAGGTCTTTAAAACTCAAGGAATAATCCCTCTCCGTGTGCTCCAGTTTGACTTTCCAACTGCTTTACTATCAATCTCCCAACTTGTAGAGAGAGCACCTTTAACCTCCTGGTGTGCACATGTTGCCAATTTAGCAAAGGATGAAAGGGAAGAGGGAGAACCAAGGAGAGAGTAGCTGTTAGACATTTGGACGGGCACATGTCTTTCTTATTTCCCGGGAGGAAGAAGAAATAACCAAAGTCTCAGCCACCCACCAAAAACAGTATAGGTCCTGAACCAAAATATTGGAATTGCGTTCAGCTCACAAAAAAAGAGTTAAAAAATTGAGCTCAGGGACACAGCAATTCACAAATTGGCAGAGAAATAAAGGGCAACTATCATCCAAAAATCTGTTGAGGGAAGTCAACGAGGCGGACTTGAAAGCGAAGCAGAATAGCAGGAAACAGAATTCAAGAGCCACGTTGGAATCGCCTTTAAAGCACAGGAAGATGGGCAGAACTTCTACAATGATGCTCCTGGCCAAAAATGGCGTATGCGTTTTCTCCTGAATATATTCAGGAGAAAACGCATACGCCATTTTTGGCCAAGCAAGCAAGCGGGCAATGCAAATCTGCACTAAAAAGAAGAATCACTTCCCACCAGTCAAAAGGAACATCCACAAAATGGGTAAAAACCAGAAAGTCAAGGCAGGCCTTGGAGAACAGGGAGCCTTGTTATGCTGATGGGCGGCATGTAAATTGCCAACTGCCTCCCTGGAGGAGTGCATTGTGTTGCCTAAAACATGTAAACAACAGAGCTACAGAGCCAAGGGCACTTTCAGTCTAGGGAATATACCTTGGGAAAACTGAAAATCAATAAGACAGAGCCACCCCAAAATTTAGGGCTGCACTGCTTCCAAGAACCTCAACTTGGGTAAACCTTAAATATCCCAGGAAATATAAAAATGGTTCAAAAAATTGTGGTACATATGTACGGTGGAATATCCCACAGCCATGAAATCAATGTCATAAGACCAGTAGCATTTAAATGAGTGGATTCAGGTACGATGATTCTAAGTGAAACAAGTCACACAGAAAAAGAAACTTATCGTAAGATATCACTTATGAAGTTCCTGTAAACATGGCTACACATGAACTGAGTTAGGAAAGAGAACAGAGTCTCACATTTAGAAAACACTCTTATGCCTGCTTAAGGGGGAAGGAGAGGTGGGGTGATACATAAAACCATAGTTTGATATAAGCACAGGTACCGTTCAAAACCAACTATGGAATAGACAAGACTTACACCTTCCTCAGTGAAAGGGATTCAAAACCCCATATTTCCCACAGAGGAATATATCGGACTACTAATAATCTTAAAACCTATGTATTGATATGTCTCTTTTAGGGAATCAAGTGTGTCTGGACTGGCATAAACATGGCATCGAGAATCATCTCAAACCCACTATAAAAAGGAATTTCAAAAATAAAACAAAAAAACAGGGAAATTCTTTACAATTCCTTCAGGGTCTCTGATGAAACCTGGCATGACCCTATCTACAACGACAGCTGGATGTGGCATAAGGCAGGACACATGGGACTGAGAGGATTGGTGAGATTGGGTGAACAAATGCAGACCCTATAAAGCAATAATGCATGGCACCCATTCCATTGGTCCCAACTCTCCAGGTGAAGGGAATATTACTACAGCTATAAAATGTACGGGAAACCTAGAGAATGGACACAGTGTGAATACGAAAGGTCTCTAAAACTCAACGAATAGTCCCTCTTCTGGTGTTCCGGTTTGACTTTCCAACTGCTTTACTATCAATCTCCCAACTTTCAGAGACATCCCCTTTAACCTCCTGGTTCTCACAGGTTGCCAATTTGGCAGAGGATGAAAGGGAAGTGGGAGAACCAATGAGAGAGTAGCTGTTAGGCATTTGGACTGGCACATGTCACTCTTATTTCCCGGGAGGGAGAAGAATTAACCAAAGTCTCAGCCACCCACCGCGATCCAGTATAGGTCCTGAACCAAAATATTGGACATGCATTCAGCTCACAAAAAATGAGTTAAACCAAGGACCTCAGGGGCACAGCAATTCACAAACTGGTAGAGTAATAAAGGACAACTATCGTACAAAAATCTGTTGAGGGAAGGCAACGAGGCGGAATTGAAAGCGAGGCAGAATAGAAGGAAACACATTTCAACAGATACGTTGGAATCGCCTTTAAAGCACAGGAAGAGGGGTACAACTTCGACAATGATTCACTTGGGCAAAAAGGGTGAAAGCGTTTTCTCCTGAATATATTCAGGAGAAAACGCATATGCCCATTTTGGCCAATCAAGCAAGCGGGCAATGCAAATCTGCACTACAAAGAAGTATCACTTCCCACAGTTCAAAAGGGACCTCCACAAAATGGGTAAAAAGCAGAAATGCAAGACAGGGCCTGGAGAACAGGGAGCCTTGTTATGCTGATGGGCGGGATGTAAATTGCCAACTGCCTCTCTGGAGGAGTGCATTGTGTTCCCTAAAAGAAGGAAAAAACAGAGCTACAGAGCCAGGGGCACTTCCAGACTAGGGAATATACCTTGGGAAAACTGAAAATCAATAAGACAGAGCCACCCCAAAATTTACGGCTGCACTGCTTACAGGAACCTCAACTTGGGTACACATTAAGTATCCCAGGAAAGATAAAAATCGTTCAAAAATAGTGGTATTTACGTATGATGGAATATCCCTCAGCCATGCCATCAATGTCATAAGAACAGCAACAGCAAAATGAGTTGATTCTGGTACGATTATTCTAAGTGAAATAAGTCACACAGAAAAAGAAACTTATCATAAGATATCACTTAAGAAGATCCTGTAAACATTGCTACACATGAACTGAGTTACGAAAGAGAAGAGTCTCACATTTAGAAAACATTCTTATGCCTGCTTAAGGGGGAAGGAGAGGTGGGGTGATGCATAAAACCAGAGTCTGATATAAGCACAGGTACCGTTCAAAAGCCAACTATGGAATAGACAAGACTTACACCTTCCTCAGTGAAAGGGACTCAAAACCCCATATTTCCCACAGAG
Source organism: Mesoplodon mirus (assembly GCF_964341445.2). Classification (NCBI taxonomy): domain Eukaryota; kingdom Metazoa; phylum Chordata; class Mammalia; order Artiodactyla; family Ziphiidae; genus Mesoplodon; species Mesoplodon mirus. The sequence goes on along the minus strand of NW_028295793.1, from coordinate 3,994,755 downwards.
TAATATATCTGACTAGTAAGAGTCATAAAACCTATGTATTGATATGTTTCTTTAAGGGAATCGAGTGTGTCTAGACTGGCTTAAACATGACACCAATAATCAGCTCCAACCCACTATAAAAAGGAATTTCAAAAACAAAACAAAAAAACAGGGAAATTCTTTACAATTCCTTCAGGGTCTCTGATGAATCCTGGAATGACCCTATCTACAATGACAGCTGGAGGTGGCATAAGGATGGACACATGGGACTGAGAGGATTGGTGAGATTGGGTGAGCAAATGCAGACCCTTTAAAGCAATAATGCATGGCAGCCATTCCATTGGTCACAACTCTCCAGGTTGAAGGGAATATTACTAGAGCTATAACATGTACAGGAAACCTAGAGAATGGACACACTGTGAATATGAAAGGTCTCTAAAACTCAACGAATAATCCCTCTCCTTGTGCTCCAGTTTGACTTTCCAACTGCTTTACTATCAATCTCCCAACTTGGACAGACAGCACTTTTAACCTCCTGGTGTGCACATGTTGCCAATTTGGCAAAGGATGAAAGGGAAGAGGGAGAACCAATGAGAGAGTAGCTGTTACACATTTGGACGGGCACATTTCTTTCTTATTTCCCGGGAGGAAGAAGAATTAACCAAAGTCTCAGCCACCCAGCAAAAACCAGTATAGGTCCTGAACCAAAATATTGGAATGGCGTTCAGCTCAAAAAAAACGAGTTAAAAAATGGAGCTCAGGGACACAGCAATTCACAAACCGGCAGAGTAATAAAGGGCAGCTATCGTCCAAAAATCTGTTGAGGGAAGTCAACGAGGCGAACTTGAAAGCGAGGCAGAATAGCAGGAAACAGATTTCAAGAGCCACCTTGGAATCGCCTTTAAAGCACAGGAAGAGGGGCAAAACTTCGACAATGATGTACTTGGCCACAAAGAACGTATGTGTTTTCTCCTGAATATATTCAGGAGAAAACGCATACGACCTTTTTGGCCAAGCAAGCAAGTGGGCAATGCAAATCTGCACTACAAAAAAGTATCACTTCCCACCGGTCAAAAGGGACATCCACAAAATGGGTAAAAACCGGAAAGGCAAGACAGGCCCTGAAGAACAGGGAGCCTTGTTATGCTGATGGGCGGCATGTAAATTGCCAACTGCCTCACTGGAGGAGTGCATTGTGTTCCCTAAAACAAGTAAACAACAGAGCTACAGAGCCAAGGACACTTCCAGTCTAGGGAATATACCTTGGGAAAACTGAAAATCAATAAGACAGAGCCACCCCAAAATTTAGGGCTGCACTGCTTACAAGAACCTCAACTTGCGTACACCTTAAATATCCCAGGAAAGATAAAAATCGTTCAAAATATAGTGGTATTTACGTACGATGGAATATCCCTCAGCCACGCCATCAATGTCATAATAACAGCAGCAGCAAAATGAATTGATTCAGGTACGATTATTCTAAGTGAAATAAGTCACACAGAAAAAGAAACTTATCATAAGATATCACTTATGAAGATCCTGTAAACATGGCTACACATGAACTGAGTTAGGAAAGAGAAGATAGTCTCACATTTAGAAAACACTCTTATGCCTGCTTAAGGGGGAAGGAGAGGTGGGGTGATGCATAAAACCAGAGTTTGATATAAGCACAAGTACCGTTCCAAAAACCAACTATGGAATAAACAAGACTTACACGGTCCTTAGTGAATGGGACTCAAAACCCCATATTTCCCACAGAGGAATATATCTGACTAGTAAGAATCTTAAAACCTATGTATTGATATGTCTATTTTAGGGAATCAAGTGTGTCTAGCCTGGCATAAACATGGCAGTGTGAATCAGCTCAAACCCACTATAAAAAAGGAATTTCAAAAACAAAACAAAGAAACAGCGAAATTCTTTACAATTGTTCAGGGTCTCTGATGAAACCTGGAATGATCCTATCTACAACGACAGCTGGATGTGGCATAAGGATGGACACATGGGACTGAGAGGATTGGTGAGATTGGGTGAACAAATGCACACCCTTTAAAGCAATAATGCATGGCACCCATTCCATGGGTCCCAACTCTCCAGGTTGAAGAGTATATTACTACAGCTATAACATGTACGGGAAACGTAGAGAATGGACACACTGTGAATATGAAAGGTCTCTAAAACTCAACGAATAGTCCCTCTCCTGGTGCTACAATTTGACTTTCCAACTGCTTTACTATCAATCTCCCAACTTGGAGAGACAGCACCTGTAACCTCCTGGTTAGCACAGGTTGCCAATTTGGCAGATGATGAAAGGGAAGAGGGAGAACCAATGAGAGAGTAGATCTTAGGCATTTGGACGGGCACATGTCACTCTTATATCCCGGGAGGAAGAAGAATTAACCAAAGTGTCAGCCAACCACCTGGAACCAGTATTGGTCCTGAACCAAAATATCGGACTTGCTTTCAGCTCACAGAAGACGAGTTAAAATATGGATCTCAGGGGCACAGCAATTCAAAAACTGGTAGAGTAATAAAGGACAACTATCGTCCAACAATCTGTTGAGGGAAGGCAATGAGGCGGAGATGAAAGTGAGGCAGAATAGCAGGAAACAGATTTCAACAGGTACGTTGGAATCACCATTAAAGCACAGAAAGAGGGGCACAACTTCGACAATGATGCACTTGGCCATAAAGGGCATATGCGATTTCTCCTGAATATATTCAGGAGAAAACGCATACGCACTTTTTAGCCAAGCAAGCAAGCCGGCAATGCAAATCTGCACTACAAAGAAATATCACTTCCCACCAGTCAAAAGGGACATCCACAAAAGGGTAAAAACCAGAAAGGCTAGAGAGGCCTTGGAAAACAGGGAGCCTTGTTATGTTGATGGCCGGGATATAAATTGTCCATTGCCTCTCTGGAGGAGTGCATTGTGTTCCCTAAAGCAAATAAACAACAGAGCTACAGAGCCAAGGGCACTTCCAGTCTAGGGAATATACCTTGGGAAAACTGAAAATCAATAAGACAGAGCCACCCCAAAATTTAGGGATGCACTGCTTACAAGAACCTCAACTAGGCTACATCTTAAATATCCCAGGAAAGACAAAAATTTTTCAAGAGATTGTGGTAATTACATACGATGGAATATTTCTCTGCCATGAAATCAATGTCATCAGGCCAGTAGAAGCAAATTGAGTGGATTCAGTTACGAGGATTCTAAGTGAAATTAGTCACAGAATAAAATAAACTTATCATAAGATATCACTTATGAAGGTCATGTAAACATGGCTACAAATGAACTGAGTTAGTAAAGAGAAGAGAGTCTCACATTTAGAAAAAAACTCTTACAACTGCTTAAGGGGGAAGGAGAGGTGGGGTGATGCATAAAACCAGAGTTTGATATAAGCACAGGTACTGTTCCAAAAACCAACTATGGAATAGACAAGACCTACACCTTCCTCGGGGAAAGGGATTCAAAATCCCATATTTTCCGCAGAGGAATATATCTGACTAGTAAGAATCTTAAAACCTATGTATTGATATGTCTCCATAAGGGAATCAAGTGTGTCTAGACTGGCATAAACACGGCAGTGAGAATCAGCTCAAACCCACTATAAAAAGGAATTTCAAAAACAGAACAACAAAACAGGGAAATTCTTTACAGTTCCTTCACGGTCTCTGATGAAACCTGGAATGAACCTCACTTCAACTACAGCTTGATGTGGCATAAGGCTGGACACTTGGGACTGAGAGGATTGGTGAGACTGGGTGAGCAAACACGGACCATTTAAAGCAATAATGCGTGGCCTCCATTCCACGGTTCCAAACTCTCCAGGTTGAAGGGAATATTACTACAGCTATAACATGTACGGGAAACCTAGAGAATGGACACACTGTGTATACGAAAGGTTTCTAAAACTCAACTAGTTGTCCCTCTCCTGGTGCTCCAGTTTGACTTTCCAACTGCTTTACTATCAATCTCCCAACTTGGAGAGACAGCCCCTTTAACCTCCTGGATAACACAGGTTGCCAATTTGGCAGAGGATGAAAGGGAACAGGGAGAACCAATGAGAGAATAGCTGTTAGGCATTTCGACGGGCACATGTCAGTCTAATTGCCTGGCAGGAAGAAGAATTAACCAAAGACTCATCCCCTTGCCGGGAACCAGTATAGTTCTTGAACCGAAATTTTGGACTTGCGGTCAGCTCACAAAAAACGATTTGATAAATGGAGCTCAGGGGCACAGCAATTCACAAACTGGCAGTGTAATAAAGGACAACTATCTTCCAAAAATCTTTTAAAAGAAGACAACGAGGCGGACTTGAAAGCGAGGCAGAATAGCAGGAAAAAGATTTCAAGGCGTACGTTGGAATCACCTGTAAAGCACAGGAAGAGGGGCACAACTTCGACAATGATTCACTTGGCCAAAAATAGTCTATGTGTTTTCTCCTGAATATATTCAGGAGAAAACGCATACGCCCTTTTTGGCCAAGCCAGCAAGCGGGCAATGCAAATCTGCAGTACAAAGAAGTATCACTTCCCACCAGTCAATAGGGACATCCACAAAATGTGTAAAAACCAGAAAGGCAAGAGAGGACCTGGAGAACAGGGAGCCTTGTTATGCTGATGGGTGGAATGTAAGTTGCCAACTGCCTCTCTGGAGGAGTGCATTGTGTTCCCTAAAACAAGTAAACAACAGAGCTACAGAGCCAAGGGCACTTCCAGTCTAGGGAATATACCTTGGGAAAACTGAAAATCAATAAGACAGAGCCACCCCAAAATTTAGGGATGCACTGCTTACAAGAACCTCAACTTGGGTACAACATAATTATCCCAGGAAAGTTAAAAATTGTTCAAAAAATTGTGGTACTTACGTAAGATGGAATATCCCTCAGCCATGAAATCAATGTCATAAGACCAGTAGCAGCAAAATGAGTGGATTCAGGTACGATGATTCTAAGTGAAATAAGTCACACAGAAAATGAAACTTATCATAAGATATCACTTATGAAGATCCTGTAAACATAGCTACACATGAACTCAGTTAGGAAAGAGAACAGAGTCTCACATTTAGAAAACACTCTTATGCCTGCTTAAGGGGGAAGGAGAGGTGGGGCGATGCATAAAACCAGAGTTTGATATAAGCACAGGTACCGTTCCAAAAACCAACTATGGAACAGACAAGACCTACACCTTCCTCGGGGAAAGGGATTCAAAATCCCATATTTTCCGCAGAGGAATATATCTGACTAGTAAGAACCTTAAAACCTATGTATTGATATGTCTCCATAAGGGAATCAAGTGTGTCTAGACTGGCATAAACACGGCAGTGAGAATCAGCTCAAACCCACTATAAAAAGGATTTTCAAAAACAGAACAACAAAACAGGGAAATTCTTTACAGTTCCTTCACGGTCTCTGATGAAACCTGGAATGAACCTCTCTTCAACTACAGCTTGATGTGGCATAAGGCTGGACACTTGGGACTGAGAGGATTGGTGAGACTGGGTGAGCAAACGCAGACCGTTTAAAGCAATAATGCGTGGCCTCCATTCCACGGTTCCAAACTCTCCAGGTTGAAGGGAATATTACTACAGCTATAACATGTACGGGAAACCTAGAGAATGGACACACTGTGAATACGAAAAGTATCTATAACTCTACGAATAGTCCCTCTCCTGGTGCTCCAATTTGACTTTCCAACTGCTTTACTATCAATCTCCGCACTTGGAGAGACAGCCCCTTTAACCTCCTGGATAACACAGGTTGCCAATTTGGCAGAGGATGAAAGGGAAGAGGGAGAACCAATGAGAGAGTAGCTCTCAGGCATTTGGACGGGCACATGTGACTCTAATTGCCCAGCAGGAAGAAGAATTAACCTAAGGCTCATCCCCCTACCGGAAACCAGTATAGGTCCTGAACCGAAATTTTGGACTTGCGGTCAGCTCACAAAAAACGATTTGATAAATGGAGCTCAGGGGCACAGCAATTCACAAACTGGCAGAGTAATAAAGGACAACTATCGTCCAAAAATATTTTGAAGGAAGGCAACAAGGCGGACTTGAAACTGAGGCAGAATTGCAGGAAACAGATTTCAAGAGGTACGTTGGAATCACCTGTAAAGCACAGGAAGAGGGGCACAATTTCGACAATGATGCACTTGGCCAAAAATGGTTTATTCGTTTTCTCCTGAATATATTCTGGAGAAAACGCATACACACATTTTGGCCAAGCAAGCAAGCGGGCAATGCAAATCTGCACTACAAAGAAGTATCCCTTCCCACCGGTCAAAAGGGACATCGACAAAATGTGTAAAAACCAGAAAGTCAGAGAGGACCTGGAGAACAGGAAGCCTTGTTATGCTGATGGGCGGGATGTAAGTTGCCAACTGCCTCTCTGGAGGAGTGCACTGTGTTCCCTAAAAGAAGTAAACAACAGAGCTACATAGCCAAGGACACTTCCAGTCTAGGGAATATACCTTGGGAAAACTGAAAATCAATAAGACAGAGCCACCCTAAAATTTAGGGATGCACTGCTTACCAGAACCTCAACTTGGGTACACTTTAAATATCCCAAGAAAGTTAAAAATTGTTCAAAAAATTGTGGTATTTACGTACGATGGAATATCCCTCAGCCATGAAATCAATGTCATAAGACCAGTAGCAGCAAAATGAGTGGATTCAGGTATGATGATTCTAAGTGAAATAAGTCACACAGAAAAAATAATCTTATCATACGATATCACTTAAGAAGATCCTGTAAACATGGCTACACATGAAGTGAGTGAGGAAAGAGAACAGTGTCTCACATTAAGAAAACACTCTTATGCCTGCTTAAGGGGGAAGGAGAGGTGGGGTGATGCATAAAACCAGAGTTTGATATAAGCACAGGTACCGTTCCAAAAACCAACTATGGAATAGACAAGACCTACAACTTCCTCGGGGAAAGGGATTCAAAACCCCATATTTTCCGCAGAGGAATATATCTGACTACTAAGAATCTTAAAACCTATGTATTGATATGTCTCCGTCAGGGAATCAAGTGTGTCTAGACTGGCATAAACACGGCAGTGAGAATCAGCTCAAACCCACTATAAAAAGGAATTTCAAAAACAAAACAACAAAACAGGGAAATTCTTTACAATTCCTTCAGGGTCTCTGATGAAACGTGGAATGAACATATCTACAACTACAGCTTGATGTGGCATAAGGCTGGACACTTGGGACTAAGCGGATTGGTGAGACTGGGTGAGCAAACACAGACCGTTTAAAGCAATAATGCGTGGCCTCCATTCCACGGTTCCAAACTCTCCAGGTTGAAGGGAATATTACTACAGCTATAACATGTACAGGAAACCTAGAGAATGGACACACTGTGTATACGAAAGGTTTCTAAAACTCAACTAGTTGTCCCTCTCCTGGTGCTCCAGTTTGACTTTCCAACTGCTTTACTATCAATCTCCCAACTTGGAGAGACAGCCCCTTTAACCTCCTGGATAACACAGGTTGCCAATTTGGCAGAGGATGAAAGGGAACAGGGAGAACCAATGAGAGAATAGCTGTTAGGCATTTGGACGGGCACATGTCACTCTAATTGCCTGGCAGGAAGAAGAATTAACCAAAGACTCATCCCCCTGCTGGGAACCAGTATAGTTCTTGAACCGAAATTTTGGACTTGCGGTCAGCTCACAAAAAACGATTTGATAAATGGAGCTCAGGGGCACAGCAATTCACAAACTGGCAGTGTAATAAAGGACAACTATCTTCCAAAAATCTTTTAAAGGAAGACAACGAGACGGACTTGAAAGCGAGGCAGAATAGCAGGAAAAAGATTTCAAGGCGTACGTTGGAATCACCTGTAAAGCACAGGAAGAGGGGCACAACTTCGACAATGATTCTCTTGGCCAAAAATAGTGTATGTGTTTTCTCCTGAATATATTCAGGAGAAAACGCATACGCCCTTTTTGGCCAAGCCAGCAAGCGGGCAATGCAAATCTGCAGTACAAAGAAGTATCACTTTGCACCAGTCAATAGGGACATCCACAAAATGTGTGAAAACCAGAAAGGCAAGAGAGGACCTGGAGAACAGGGAGCCTTGTTATGCTGATGGGTGGAATGTAAGTTGCCAACTGCCTCTCTGGAGGAGTGCATTGTGTTCCCTAAAACAAGTAAACAACAGAGCTACAGAGCCAAGGGCACTTCCAGTCTAGGGAATATACCTTGGGAAAACTGAAAATCAATAAGACAGAGCCACCCCAAAATTTAGGGATGCACTGCTTACAAGAACCTCAACTTGGGTACAACATAATTATCCCAGGAAAGTTAAAAATTGTTCAAAAAATTGTGGTACTTACGTAAGATGGAATATCCCTCAGCCATGAAATCAATGTCATAAGACCAGTAGCAGCAAAATGAGTGGATTCAGGTATGATGATTCTAAGTGAAATAAGTCACACAGAAAATGAAACTTATCATAAGATATCACTTATGAAGATCCTGTAAACATAGCTACACATGAACTGAGTGAGGAAAGAGAACAGAGTCTCACATTTAGAAAACACTCTTATGCCTGCTTAAGGGGGAAGGAGAGGTGGGGCGATGCATAAAACCAGAGTTTGATATAAGCACAGGTACTGTTCCAAAAACCAACTATGGAATAGACAAGACCTACACCTTCCTCGGGGAAAGGGATTCAAAATCCCATATTTTCCGCAGAGGAATATATCTGACTAGTAAGAATCTTAAAACCTATGTATTGATATGTCTCCATAAGGGAATCAAGTGTGTCTAGACTGGCATTAACACGGCAGTGAGAATCAGCTCAAACCCACTATAAAAAGGAATTTCAAAAACAGAACAACAAAACAGGGAAGTTCTTTACAGTTCCTTCACGGTCTCTGATGAAACCTGGAATGAACCTCTCTTCAACTACAGCTTGATGTGGCATAAGGCTGGACACTTGGGACTGAGAGGATTGGTGAGACTGGGTGAGCAAACACAGACCGTTTAAAGCAATAATGCGTGGCCTCCATTCCACGGTTCCAAACTCTCCAGGTTGAAGGGAATATTACCACAGCTATAACATGTACGGGAAACCTAGAGAATGGACACACTGTGAATACGAAAAGTATCTAAAACTCTACGAATAGTCCCTCTCCTGGTGCTCCAATTTGACTTTCCAACTGCTTTACTATCAATCTCCGCACTTGGAGAGACAGCCCCTTTAACCTCCTGGATAACACATGTTGCCAATTTGGCAGAGGATGAAAGGGAAGAGGGAGAACCAATGAGAGAGTAGCTCTCAGGCATTTGGACGGGCACATGTGACTCTAATTGCCCAGCAGGAAGAAGAATTAACCTAAGGCTCATCCCCCTACCGGAAACCAGTATAGGTCCTGAACCGAAATTTTGGACTTGCGGTCAGCTCACAAAAAACGATTTGATAAATGGAGCTCAGGGGCACAGCAATTCACAAACTGGCAGAGTAATAAAGGACAACTATCGTCCAAAAATATTTTGAAGGAAGGCAACAAGGCGGACTTGAAACTGAGGCAGAATTGCAGGAAACAGATTTCAAGAGGTACGTTGGAATCACCTGTAAAGCACAGGAAGAGGGGCACAATTTCGACAATGATGCACTTGGCCAAAAATGGTTTATTCGTTTTCTCCTGAATATATTCTGGAGAAAACGCATACACACATTTTGGCCAAGCAAGCAAGCGGGCAATGCAAATCTGCACTACAAAGAAGTATCCCTTCCCACCGGTCAAAAGGGACATCGACAAAATGTGTAAAAACCAGAAAGTCAGAGAGGACCTGGAGAACAGGAAGCCTTGTTATGCTGATGGGCGGGATGTAAGTTGCCAACTGCCTCTCTGGAGGAGTGCACTGTGTTCCCTAAAAGAAGTAAACAACAGAGCTACATAGCCAAGGACACTTCCAGTCTAGGGAATATACCTTGGGAAAACTGAAAATCAATAAGACAGAGCCACCCTAAAATTTAGGGATGCACTGCTTACCAGAACCTCAACTTGGGTACACTTTAAATATCCCAAGAAAGTTAAAAATTGTTCAAAAAATTGTGGTATTTACGTACGATGGAATATCCCTCAGCCATGAAATCAATGTCATAAGACCAGTAGCAGCAAAATGAGTGGATTCAGGTATGATGATTCTAAGTGAAATAAGTCACACAGAAAAAATAATCTTATCATACGATATCACTTAAGAAGATCCTGTAAACATGGCTACACATGAAGTGAGTGAGGAAAGAGAACAGTGTCTCACATTAAGAAAACACTCTTATGCCTGCTTAAGGGGGAAGGAGAGGTGGGGTGATGCATAAAACCAGAGTTTGATATAAGCACAGGTACCGTTCCAAAAACCAACTATGGAATAGACAAGACCTACAACTTCCTCGGGGAAAGGGATTCAAAACCCCATATTTTCCGCAGAGGAATATATCTGACTACTAAGAATCTTAAAACCTATGTATTGATATGTCTCCGTCAGGGAATCAAGTGTGTCTAGACTGGCATAAACACGGCAGTGAGAATCAGCTCAAACCAACTATAAAAAGGAATTTCAAAAACAAAACAACAAAACAGGGAAATTCTTTACAATTCCTTCAGGGTCTCTGATGAAACGTGGAATGAACATATCTACAACTACAGCTTGATGTGGCATAAGGCTGGACACTTGGGACTAAGCGGATTGGTGAGACTGGGTGAGCAAACACAGACCGTTTAAAGAAATAATGCGTGGCCTCCATTCCATGGTTCCAAACTCTCCAGGTTGAAGGGAATATTACTACAGCTATAACATGTACAGGAAACCTAGAGAATGGACACACTGTGTATACGAAAGGTTTCTAAAACTCAACTAGTTGTCCCTCTCCTGGTGCTCCAGTTTGACTTTCCAACTGCTTTACTATCAATCTCCCAACTTGGAGAGACAGCCCCTTTAACCTCCTGGATAACACAGGTTGCCAATTTGGCAGAGGATGAAAGGGAACAGGGAGAACCAATGAGAGAATAGCTGTTAGGCATTTGGACGGGCACATGTCACTCTAATTGCCTGGCAGGAAGAAGAATTAACCAAAGACTCACCCCCCTGCTGGGAACCAGTATAGTTCTTGAACCGAAATTTTGGACTTGCGGTCAGCTCACAAAAAACGATTTGATAAATGGAGCTCAGGGGCACAGCAATTCACAAACTGGCAGTGTAATAAAGGACAACTATCTTCCAAAAATCTTTTAAAGGAAGACAACGAGGCGGACTTGAAAGCGAGGCAGAATAGCAGGAAAAAGATTTCAAGGCGTACGTTGGAATCACCTGTAAAGCACAGGAAGAGGGGCACAACTTCGACAATGATTCTCTTGGCCAAAAATAGTGTATGTGTTTTCTCCTGAATATATTCAGGAGAAAACGCATACGCCCTTTTTGGCCAAGCCAGCAAGCGGGCAATGCAAATCTGCAGTACAAAGAAGTATCACTTCCCACCAGTCAATAGGGACATCCACAAAATGTGTAAAAACGAGAAAGGCAAGAGAGGACCTGGAGAACAGGGAGCCTTGTTATGCTGATGGGTGGAATGTAAGTTGCCAACTGCCTCTCTGGAGGAGTGCATTGTGTTCCCTAAAACAAGTAAACAACAGAGCTACAGAGCCAAGGGCACTTCCAGTCTAGGGAATATACCTTGGGAAAACTGAAAATCAATAAGACAGAGCCACCCCAAAATTTAGGGATGCACTGCTTACAAGAACCTCAACTTGGGTACAACATAATTATCCCAGGAAAGTTAAAAATTGTTCAAAAAATTGTGGTACTTACGTAAGATGGAATATCCCTCAGCCATGAAATCAATGTCATAAGACCAGTAGCAGCAAAATGAGTGGATTCAGGTACGATGATTCTAAGTGAAATAAGTCACACAGAAAATGAAACTTATCATAAGATATCACTTATGAAGATCCTGTAAACATAGCTACACATGAACTGAGTGAGGAAAGAGAACAGAGTCTCACATTTAGAAAACACTCTTATGCCTGCTTAAGGGGGAAGGAGAGGTGGGGTGATGCATAAAACCAGAGTTTGATATAAGCACAGGTACTGTTCCAAAAACCAACTATGGAATAGACAAGACCTACACCTTCCTCGGGGAAAGGGATTCAAAATCTCATATTTTCCGCAGAGGAATATATCTGACTAGTAAGAATCTTAAAACCTATGTATTGATATGTCTCCATAAGGGAATCAAGTGTGTCTAGACTGGCATAAACACGGCAGTGAGAATCAGCTCAAACCCACTATAAAAAGGAATTTCAAAAACAGAACAACAAAACAGGGAAATTCTTTACAGTTCCTTCACGGTCTCTGATGAAACCTGGAATGAACCTCTCTTCAACTACAGCTTGATGTGGCATAAGCCTGGACACTTGGGACTAAGAGGATTGGTGAGACTGGGTGAGCAAACGCAGACCGTTTAAAGCAATAATGCGTGGCCTCCATTCCACGGTTCCAAACTCTCCAGGTTGAAGGGAATATTACTACAGCTATAACATGTACGGGAAACCTAGAGAATGGACACACTGTGAATACGAAAAGTATCTAAAACTCTACGAATAGTCCCTCTCCTGGTGCTCCAATTTGACTTTCCAACTGCTTTACTATCAATCTCCTCACTTGGAGAGACAGCCCCTTTAACCTCCTGGATAACACAGGTTGCCAATTTGGCAGAGGATGAAAGGGAAGAGGGAGAACTAATGAGAGAGTAGCTCTCAGGCATTTGGACGGGCACATGTGACTCTAATTGCCCAGCAGGAAGAAGAATTAACCTAAGGCTCATCCCCCTACCGGAAACCAGTATAGGTCCTGAACCGAAATTTTGGACTTGCGGTCAGCTCACAAAAAACGATTTGATAAATGGAGCTCAGGGGCACAGCAATTCACAAACTGGCAGAGTAATAAAGGACAACTATCGTCCAAAAATATTTTGAAGGAAGGCAACAAGGCGGACTTGAAACTGAGGCAGAATTGCAGGAAACAGATTTCAAGAGGTACGTTGGAATCACCTGTAAAGCACAGGAAGAGGGGCACAATTTCGACAATGATGCACTTGGCCAAAAATGGTTTATTCGTTTTCTCCTGAATATATTCTGGAGAAAACGCATACACACATTTTGGCCAAGCAAGCAAGCGGGCAATGCAAATCTGCACTACAAAGAAGTATCCCTTCCCACCGGTCAAAAGGGACATCGACAAAATGTGTAAAAACCAGAAAGGCAAGAGAGGACCTCGAGAACAGGAAGCCTTGTTATGCTGATGGGCGGGATGTAAGTTGGCAACTGCCTCTCTGTAGGAGTGCACTGTGTTCCCTAAAAGAAGTAAACAACAGAGCTACATAGCCAGGGACACTTCCAGTCTAGGGAATATACCTTGGGAAAACTGAAAATCAATAAGACAGAGCCACCCCAAAATTTAGGGATGCACTGCTTACCAGAACCTCAACTTGGGTACACTTTAAATATCCCAGGAAAGTTAAAAATTGTTCAAAAAATTGCGGTATTTACGTACGATGGAATATCCCTCAGCCATGAAATCAATGTCATAAGACCAGTAGCAGCAAAATGAGTGGATTCAGGTATGATGATTCTAAGTGAAATAAGTCACACAGAAAAAATAATCTTATCATACGATACCACTTAAGAAGATCCTGTAAACATGGCTACACAGGAAGTGAGTGAGGAAAGAGAACAGTGTCTCACATTTAGAAAACACTCTTATGCCTGCTTAAGGGGGAAGGAGAGGTGGGGTGATGCATAAAACCAGAGTTTGATATAAGCACAGGTACCGTTCCAAAAACCAACTATGGAATAGACAAGACCTACAACTTCCTCGGGGAAAGGGATTCAAAACCCCATATTTTCCGCAGAGGAATATATCTGACTACTAAGAATCTTAAAACCTATGTATTGATATGTCTCCGTCAGGGAATCAAGTGTGTCTAGACTGGCATAAACACGGCAGTGAGAATCAGCTCAAACCCACTATAAAAAGGAATTTCAAAAACAAAACAACAAAACAGGGAAATTCTTTACAATTCCTTCAGGGTCTCTGATGAAACGTGGAATGAACATATCTACAACTACAGCTTGATGTGGCATAAGGCTGGACACTTGGGACTAAGCGGATTGGTGAGACTGGGTGAGCAAACACAGACCGTTTAAAGAAATAATGCATGGCCTCCATTCCACGGTTCCAAACTCTGCAGGTTGAAGGGAATATTACTACAGCTATAACATGTACGGGAAACCTAGAGAATGGACACACTGTGTATACGAAAGGTTTCTAAAACTCAACTAGTTGTCCCTCTCCTGGTGCTCCAGTTTGACTTTCCAACTGCTTTACTATCAATCTCCCAACTTGGAGAGACAGCCCCTTTAACCTCCTGGATAACACAGGTTGCCAATTTGGCAGAGCATGAAAGGGAACAGGGAGAACCAATGAGAGAATAGCTGTTAGGCATTTGGACGGGCACATGTCACTCTAATTGCCTGGCAGGAAGAAGAATTAACCAAAGACTCATCCCCCTGCTGGGAACCAGTATAGTTCTTGAACCGAAATTTTGGACTTGCGGTCAGCTCACAAAAAACGATTTGATAAATGGAGCTCAGGGGCACAGCAATTCACAAACTGGCAGTGTAATAAAGGACAACTATCTTCCAAAAATCTTTTAAAGGAAGACAACGAGGCGGACTTGAAAGCGAGGCAGAATAGCAGGAAAAAGATTTCAAGGCGTACGTTGGAATCACCTGTAAAGCACAGGAAGAGGGACACAACTTCGACAATGATTCACTTGGCCAAAAATAGTCTATGTGTTTTCTCCTGAATATATTCAGGAGAAAACGCATATGCCCTTTTTGGCCAAGCCAGCAAGCGGGCAATGCAAATCTGCAGTACAAAGAAGTATCACTTCCCACCAGTCAATAGGGACATCCACAAAATGTGTAAAAACCAGAAAGGCAAGAGAGGACCTGGAGAACAGGGAGCCTTGTTATGCTGATGGGTGGAATGTAAGTTGCCAACTGCCTCTCTGGAGGAGTGCATTGTGTTCCCTAAAACAAGTAAACAACAGAGCTACAGAGCCAAGGGCACTTCCAGTCTAGGGAATATACCTTGGGAAAACTGAAAATCAATAAGACAGAGCCACCCCAAAATTTAGGGATGCACTGCTTACAAGAACCTCAACTTGGGTACAACATAATTATCCCAGGAAAGTTAAAAATTGTTCAAAAAATTGTGGTACTTACGTAAGATGGAATATCCCTCAGCCATGAAATCAATGTCATAAGACCAGTAGCAGCAAAATGAGTGGATTCAGGTATGATGATTCTAAGTGAAATAAGTCACACAGAAAATGAAACTTATCATAAGATATCACTTATGAAGATCCTGTAAACATAGCTACACATGAACTGAGTGAGGAAAGAGAACAGAGTCTCACATTTAGAAAACACTCTTATGCCTGCTTAAGGGGGAAGGAGAGGTGGGGCGATGCATAAAACCAGAGTTTGATATAAGCACAGGTACCGTTCCAAAAACCAACTATGGAATAGGCAAGACCTACACCTTCCTCGGGGAAAGGGATTCAAAATCCCATATTTTCCGCAGAGGAATATATCTGACTAGTAAGAATCTTAAAACCTATGTATTGATATGTCTCCATAAGGGAATCAAGTGTGTCTAGACTGGCATAAACACGGCAGTGAGAATCAGCTCAAACCCACTATAAAAAGGAATTTCAAAAACAGAACAACAAAACAGGGAAATTCTTTACAGTTCCTTCACGGTCTCTGATGAAACCTGGAATGAACCTCTCTTCAACTACAGCTTGATGTGGCATAAGGCTGGACACTTGGGACTGAGAGGATTGGTGAGACTGGGTGAGCAAACACAGACCGTTTAAAGCAATAATGCGTGGCCTCCATTCCACGGTTCCAAACTCTCCAGGTTGAAGGGAATATTACTACAGCTATAACATGTACGGGAAACCTAGAGAATGGACACACTGTGAATACGAAAAGTATCTAAAACTCTACGAATAGTCCCTCTCCTGGTGCTCCAATTTGACTTTCCAACTGCTTTACTATCAATCTCCGCACTTGGAGAGACAGCCCCTTTAACCTCCTGGATAACACAGGTTGCCAATTTGGCAGAGGATGAAAGGGAAGAGGGAGAACCAATGAGAGAGTAGCTCTCAGGCATTTGGACGGGCACATGTGACTCTAATTGCCCAGCAGGAAGAAGAATTAACCTAAGGCTCATCCCCCTACCGGAAACCAGTATAGGTTCTGAACCGAAATTTTGGACTTGCGGTCAGCTCACAAAAAACGATTTGATAAATGGAGCTCAGGGGCACAGCAATTCACAAACTGGCAGAGTAATAAAGGACAACTATCGTCCAAAAATATTTTGAAGGAAGGCAACAAGGCGGACTTGAAACTGAGGCAGAATTGCAGGAAACAGATTTCAAGAGGTACGTTGGAATCACCTGTAAAGCACAGGAAGAGGGGCACAATTTCGACAATGATGCACTTGGCCAAAAATGGTTTATTCGTTTTCTCCTGAATATATTCTGGAGAAAACGCATACACACATTTCGGCCAAGCAAGCAAGCGGGCAATGCAAATCTGCACTACAAAGAAGTATCCCTTCCCACCGGTCAAAAGGGACATCGACAAAATGTGTAAAAACCAGAAAGTCAGAGAGGACCTGGAGAACAGGAAGCCTTGTTATGCTGATGGGCGGGATGTAAGTTGGCAACTGCCTCTCTGGAGGAGTGCACTGTGTTCCCTAAAAGAAGTAAACAACAGAGCTACATAGCCAAGGACACTTCCAGTCTAGGGAATATACCTTGGGAAAACTGAAAATCAATAAGACAGAGCCACCCCAAAATTTAGGGATGCACTGCTTACCAGAACCTCAACTTGGGTACACTTTAAATATCCCAAGAAAGTTAAAAATTGTTCAAAAAATTGTGGTATTTACGTACGATGGAATATCCCTCAGCCATGAAATCAATGTCATAAGACCAGTAGCAGCAAAATGAGTGGATTCAGGTATGATGATTCTAAGTGAAATAAGTCACACAGAAAAAATAATCTTATCATATGATATCACTTAAGAAGATCCTGTAAACATGGCTACACATGAAGTGAGTGAGGAAAGAGAACAGTGTCTCACATTAAGAAAACACTCTTATGCCTGCTTAAGGGGGAAGGAGAGGTGGGGTGATGCATAAAACCAGAGTTTGATATAAGCACAGGTACCGTTCCAAAAACCAACTATGGAATAGACAAGACCTACAACTTCCTCGGGGAAAGGGATTCAAAACCCCATATTTTCCGCAGAGGAATATATCTGACTACTAAGAATCTTAAAACCTATGTATTGATATGTCTCCGTCAGGGAATCAAGTGTGTCTAGACTGGCATAAACACGGCAGTGAGAATCAGCTCAAACCAACTATAAAAAGGAATTTCAAAAACAAAACAACAAAACAGGGAAATTCTTTACAATTCCTTCAGGGTCTCTGATGAAACGTGGAATGAACATATCTACAACTACAGCTTGATGTGGCATAAGGCTGGACACTTGGGACTAAGCGGATTGGTGAGACTGGGTGAGCAAACACAGATCGTTTAAAGAAATAATGCATGGCCTCCATTCCACGGTTCCAAACTCTCCAGGTTGAAGGGAATATTACTACAGCTATAACATGTACGGGAAACCTAGAGAATGGACACACTGTGTATACGAAAGGTTTCTAAAACTCAACTAGTTGTCCCTCTCCTGGTGCTCCAGTTTGACTTTCCAACTGCTTTACTATCAATCTCCCAACTTGGAGAGACAGCCCCTTTAACCTCCTGGATAACACAGGTTGCCAATTTGGCAGAGGATGAAAGGGAACAGGGAGAACCAATGAGAGAATAGCTGTTAGGCATTTGGACGGGCACATGTCACTCTAATTGCCTGGCAGGAAGAAGAATTAACCAAAGACTCACCCCCCTGCTGGGAACCAGTATAGTTCTTGAACCGAAATTTTGGACTTGCGGTCAGCTCACAAAAAACGATTTGATAAATGGAGCTCAGGGGCACAGCAATTCACAAACTGGCAGTGTAATAAAGGACAACTATCTTCCAAAAATCTTTTAAAGGAAGACAACGAGGCGGACTTGAAAGCGAGGCAGAATAGCAGGAAAAAGATTTCAAGGCGTACGTTGGAATCACCTGTAAAGCACAGGAAGAGGGGCACAACTTCGACAATGATTCTCTTGGCCAAAAATAGTGTATGTGTTTTCTCCTGAATATATTCAGGAGAAAACGCATACGCCCTTTTTGGCCAAGCCAGCAAGCGGGCAATGCAAATCTGCAGTACAAAGAAGTATCACTTCCCACCAGTCAATAGGGACATCCACAAAATGTGTAAAAACGAGAAAGGCAAGAGAGGACCTGGAGAACAGGGAGCCTTGTTATGCTGATGGGTGGAATGTAAGTTGCCAACTGCCTCTCTGGAGGAGTGCATTGTGTTCCCTAAAACAAGTAAACAACAGAGCTACAGAGCCAAGGGCACTTCCAGTCTAGGGAATATACCTTGGGAAAACTGAAAATCAATAAGACAGAGCCACCCCAAAATTTAGGGATGCACTGCTTACAAGAACCTCAACTTGGGTACAACATAATTATCCCAGGAAAGTTAAAAATTGTTCAAAAAATTGTGGTACTTACGTAAGATGGAATATCCCTCAGCCATGAAATCAATGTCATAAGACCAGTAGCAGCAAAATGAGTGGATTCAGGTACGATGATTCTAAGTGAAATAAGTCACACAGAAAATGAAACTTATCATAAGATATCACTTATGAAGATCCTGTAAACATAGCTACACATGAACTGAGTGAGGAAAGAGAACAGAGTCTCACATTTAGAAAACACTCTTATGCCTGCTTAAGGGGGAAGGAGAGGTGGGGTGATGCATAAAACCAGAGTTTGATATAAGCACAGGTACTGTTCCAAAAACCAACTATGGAATAGACAAGACCTACACCTTCCTCGGGGAAAGGGATTCAAAATCTCATATTTTCCGCAGAGGAATATATCTGACTAGTAAGAATCTTAAAACCTATGTATTGATATGTCTCCATAAGGGAATCAAGTGTGTCTAGACTGGCATAAACACGGCAGTGAGAATCAGCTCAAACCCACTATAAAAAGGAATTTCAAAAACAGAACAACAAAACAGGGAAATTCTTTACAGTTCCTTCACGGTCTCTGATGAAACCTGGAATGAACCTCTCTTCAACTACAGCTTGATATGGCATAAGCCTGGACACTTGGGACTGAGAGGATTGGTGAGACTGGGTGAGCAAACACAGACCGTTTAAAGCAATAATGCGTGGCCTCCATTCCACGGTTCCAAACTCTCCAGGTTGAAGGGAATATTACTACAGCTATAACATGTACAGGAAACCTAGAGAATGGACACACTGTGAATACGAAAAGTATCTAAAACTCTACGAATAGTCCCTCTCCTGGTGCTCCAATTTGACTTTCCAACTGCTTTACTATCAATCTCCGTACTTGGAGAGACAGCCCCTTTAACCTCCTGGATAACACAGGTTGCCAATTTGGCAGAGGATGAAAGGGAAGAGGGAGAACCAATGAGAGAGTAGCTCTCAGGCATTTGGACGGGCACATGTGACTCTAATTGCCCAGCAGGAAGAAGAATTAACCTAAGGCTCATCCCCCTACCGGAAACCAGTATAGGTCCTGAACCGAAATTTTGGACTTGCGGTCAGCTCACAAAAAACGATTTGATAAATGGAGCTCAGGGGCACAGCAATTCACAAACTGGCAGAGTAATAAAGGACAACTATCGTCCAAAAATATTTTGAAGGAAGGCAACAAGGCGGACTTGAAACTGAGGCAGAATTTCAGGAAACAGATTTCAAGAGGTACATTGGAATCACCTGTAAAGCACAGGAAGAGGGGCACAATTTCGACAATGATGCACTTGGCCAAAAATGGTTTATTCGTTTTCTCCTGAATATATTCTGGAGAAAACGCATACACACATTTTGGCCAAGCCAGCAAGCGGGCAATGCAAATCTGCACTACAAAGAAGTATCCCTTCCCACCGGTCAAAAGGGACATCGACAAAATGTGTAAAAACCAGAAAGTCAGAGAGGACCTGGAGAACAGGAAGCCTTGTTATGCTGATGGGCGGGATGTATGTTGGCAACTGCCTCTCTGGAGGAGTGCACTGTGTTCCCTAAAAGAAGTAAACAACAGAGCTACATAGCCAAGGACACTTCCAGTCTAGGGAATATACCTTGGGAAAACTGAAAATCAATAAGACAGAGCCACCCCAGAATTTAGGGATGCACTGCTTACCAGAACCTCAACTTGGGTACACTTTAAATATCCCAGGAAAGTTAAAAATTGTTCAATAAATTGTGGTATTTACGTACGATGGAATATCCCTCAGCCATGAAATCAATGTCATAAGACCAGTAGCAGCAAAATGAGTGGATTCAGGTATGATGATTCTAAGTGAAATATGTCACACAGAAAAAATAATCTTATCATATGATATCACTTAAGAAGATCCTGTAAACATGGCTACACATGAAGTGAGTGAGGAAAGAGAACAGTGTCTCAAATTAAGAAAACACTCTTATGCCTGCTTAAGGGGGAAGGAGAGGTGGGGAGATGCATAAAACCAGAGTTTGATATAAGCACAGGTACCGTTCCAAAAACCAACTATGGAATAGACAAGACCTACAACTTCCTCGGGGAAAGGGATTCAAAACCCCATATTTTCCGCAGAGGAATATATCTGACTACTAAGAATCTTAAAACCTATGTATTGATATGTCTCCGTCAGGGAATCAAGTGTGTCTAGACTGGCATAAACACGGCAGTGAGAATCAGCTCAAACCAACTATAAAAAGGAATTTCAAAAACAAAACAACAAAACAGGGAAATTCTTTACAATTCCTTCAGGGTCTCTGATGAAACGTGGAATGAACATATCTACAACTACAGCTTGATGTGGCATAAGGCTGGACACTTGGGACTAAGCGGATTGGTGAGACTGGGTGAGCAAACACAGACCGTTTAAAGAAATAATGCATGGCCTCCATTCCACGGTTCCAAACTCTCCAGGTTGAAGGGAATATTACTACAGCTATAACATGTATGGGAAACCTAGAGAATGGACACACTGTGTATACGAAAGGTTTCTAAAACTCAACTAGTTGTCCCTCTCCTGGTGCTCCAGTTTGACTTTCCAACTGCTTTACTATCAATCTCCCAACTTGGAGAGACAGCCCCTTTAACCTCCTGGATAACACAGGTTGCCAATTTGGCAGAGGATGAAAGGGAACAGGGAGAACCAATGAGAGAATAGCTGTTAGGCATTTGGACGGGCACATGTCACTCTAATTGCCTGGCAGGAAGAAGAATTAACCAAAGACTCACCCCCCTGCTGGGAACCAGTATAGTTCTTGAACCGAAATTTTGGACTTGCGGTCAGCTCACAAAAAACGATTTGATAAATGGAGCTCAGGGGCACAGCAATTCACAAACTGGCAGTGTAATAAAGGACAACTATCTTCCAAAAATCTTTTAAAGGAAGACAACGAGGCGGACTTGAAAGCGAGGCAGAATAGCAGGAAAAAGATTTCAAGGTGTACGTTGGAATCACCTGTAAAGCACAGGAAGAGGGGCACAACTTCGACAATGATTCACTTGGCCAAAAATAGTGTATGTGTTTTCTCCTGAATATATTCAGGAGAAAACGCATACGCCCTTTTTGGCCAAGCCAGCAAGCGGGCAATGCAAATCTGCAGTACAAAGAAGTATCACTTCGCACCAGTCAATAGGGACATCCACAAAATGTGTAAAAACGAGAAAGGCAAGAGAGGACCTGGAGAACAGGGAGCCTTGTTATGCTGATGGGTGGAATGTAAGTTGCCAACTGCCTCTCTGGAGGAGTGCATTGTGTTCCCTAAAACAAGTAAACAACAGAGCTACAGAGCCAAGGGCACTTCCAGTCTAGGGAATATACCTTGGGAAAACTGAAAATCAATAAGACAGAGCCACCCCAAAATTTAGGGATGCACTGCTTACAAGAACCTCAACTTGGGTACAACATAATTATCCCAGGAAAGTTAAAAATTGTTCAAAAAATTGTGGTACTTACGTAAGATGGAATATCCCTCAGCCATGAAATCAATGTCATAAGACCAGTAGCAGCAAAATGAGTGGATTCAGGTACGATGATTCTAAGTGAAATAAGTCACACAGAAAATGAAACTTATCATAAGATATCACTTATGAAGATCCTGTAAACATAGCTACACATGAACTGAGTGAGGAAAGAGAACAGAGTCTCACATTTAGAAAACACTCTTATGCCTGCTTAAGGGGGAAGGAGAGGTGGGGTGATGCATAAAACCAGAGTTTGATATAAGCACAGGTACTGTTCCAAAAACCAACTATGGAATAGACAAGACCTACACCTTCCTCGGGGAAAGGGATTCAAAATCTCATATTTTCCGCAGAGGAATATATCTGACTAGTAAGAATCTTAAAACCTATGTATTGATATGTCTCCATAAGGGAATCAAGTGTGTCTAGACTGGCATAAACACGGCAGTGAGAATCAGCTCAAACCCACTATAAAAAGGAATTTCAAAAACAGAACAACAAAACAGGGAAATTCTTTACAGTTCCTTCACGGTCTCTGATGAAACCTGGAATGAACCTCTCTTCAACTACAGCTTGATGTGGCATAAGCCTGGACACTTGGGACTGAGAGGATTGGTGAGACTGGGTGAGCAAACACAGACCGTTTAAAGCAATAATGCGTGGCCTCCATTCCACGGTTCCAAACTCTCCAGGTTGAAGGGAATATTACTACAGCTATAACATGTACGGGAAACCTAGAGAATGGACACACTGTGAATACGAAAAGTATCTATAACTCTACGAATAGTCCCTCTCCTGGTGCTCCAATTTGACTTTCCAACTGCTTTACTATCAATCTCCCAACTTGGAGAGACAGCCCCTTTAACCTCCTGGATAACACAGGTTGCCAATTTGGCAGAGGATGAAAGGGAAGAGGGAGAACCAATGAGAGAGTAGCTCTCAGGCATTTGGACGGGCACATGTGACTCTAATTGCCCAGCAGGAAGAAGAATTAACCTAAGGCTCATCCCCCTACCGGAAACCAGTATAGGTCCTGAACCGAAATTTTGGACTTGCGGTCAGCTCACAAAAAACGATTTGATAAATGGAGCTCAGGGGCACAGCAATTCACAAACTGGCAGAGTAATAAAGGACAACTATCGTCCAAAAATATTTTGAAGGAAGGCAACAAGGCGGACTTGAAACTGAGGCAGAATTGCAGGAAACAGATTTCAAGAGGTACATTGGAATCACCTGTAAAGCACAGGAAGAGGGGCACAATTTCGACAATGATGCACTTGGCCAAAAATGGTTTATTCGTTTTCTCCTGAATATATTCTGGAGAAAACGCATACACACATTTTGGCCAAGCCAGCAAGCGGGCAATGCAAATCTGCACTACAAAGAAGTATCCCTTCCCACCGGTCAAAAGGGACATCGACAAAATGTGTAAAAACCAGAAAGTCAGAGAGGACCTGGAGAACAGGAAGCCTTGTTATGCTGATGGGCGGGATGTATGTTGGCAACTGCCTCTCTGGAGGAGTGCACTGTGTTCCCTAAAAGAAGTAAACAACAGAGCTACATAGCCAAGGACACTTCCAGTCTAGGGAATATACCTTGGGAAAACTGAAAATCAATAAGACAGAGCCACCCCAAAATTTAGGGATGCACTGCTTACCAGAACCTCAACTTGGGTACACTTTAAATATCCCAGGAAAGTTAAAAATTGTTCAATAAATTGTGGTATTTACGTACGATGGAATATCCCTCAGCCATGAAATCAATGTCATAAGACCAGTAGCAGCAAAATGAGTGGATTCAGGTATGATGATTCTAAGTGAAATATGTCACACAGAAAAAATAATCTTATCATATGATATCACTTAAGAAGATCCTGTAAACATGGCTACACATGAAGTGAGTGAGGAAAGAGAACAGTGTCTCAAATTAAGAAAACACTCTTATGCCTGCTTAAGGGGGAAGGAGAGGTGGGGTGATGCATAAAACCAGAGTTTGATATAAGCACAGGTACCGTTCCAAAAACCAACTATGGAATAGACAAGACCTACAACTTCCTCGGGGAAAGGGATTCAAAACCCCATATTTTCCGCAGAGGAATATATCTGACTACTAAGAATCTTAAAACCTATGTATTGATATGTCTCCGTCAGGGAATCAAGTGTGTCTAGACTGGCATAAACACGGCAGTGAGAATCAGCTCAAACCAACTATAAAAAGGAATTTCAAAAACAAAACAACAAAACAGGGAAATTCTTTACAATTCCTTCAGGGTCTCTGATGAAACGTGGAATGAACATATCTACAACTACAGCTTGATGTGGCATAAGGCTGGACACTTGGGACTAAGCGGATTGGTGAGACTGGGTGAGCAAACACAGACCGTTTAAAGAAATAATGCATGGCCTCCATTCCACGGTTCCAAACTCTCCAGGTTGAAGGGAATATTACTACAGCTATAACATGTACGGGAAACCTAGAGAATGGACACACTGTGTATACGAAAGGTTTCTAAAACTCAACTAGTTGTCCCTCTCCTGGTGCTCCAGTTTGACTTTCCAACTGCTTTACTATCAATCTCCCAACTTGGAGAGACAGCCCCTTTAACCTCCTGGATAACACAGGTTGCCAATTTGGCAGAGGATGAAAGGGAACAGGGAGAACCAATGAGAGAATAGCTGTTAGGCATTTGGACGGGCACATGTCACTCTAATTGCCTGGCAGGAAGAAGAATTAACCAAAGACTCACCCCCCTGCTGGGAACCAGTATAGTTCTTGAACCGAAATTTTGGACTTGCGGTCAGCTCACAAAAAACGATTTGATAAATGGAGCTCAGGGGCACAGCAATTCACAAACTGGCAGTGTAATAAAGGACAACTATCTTCCAAAAATCTTTTAAAGGAAGACAACGAGGCGGACTTGAAAGCGAGGCAGAATAGCAGGAAAAAGATTTCAAGGTGTACGTTGGAATCACCTGTAAAGCACAGGAAGAGGGGCACAACTTCGACAATGATTCACTTGGCCAAAAATAGTGTATGTGTTTTCTCCTGAATATATTCAGGAGAAAACGCATACGCCCTTTTTGGCCAAGCCAGCAAGCGGGCAATGCAAATCTGCAGTACAAAGAAGTATCACTTCGCACCAGTCAATAGGGACATCCACAAAATGTGTAAAAACCAGAAAGGCAAGAGAGGACCTGGAGAACAGGGAGCCTTGTTATGCTGATGGGTGGAATGTAAGTTGCCAACTGCCTCTCTGGAGGAGTGCATTGTGTTCCCTAAAACAAGTAAACAACAGAGCTACAGAGCCAAGGGCACTTCCAGTCTAGGGAATATACCTTGGGAAAACTGAAAATCAATAAGACAGAGCCACCCCAAAATTTAGGGATGCACTGCTTACAAGAACCTCAACTTGGGTACAACATAATTATCCCAGGAAAGTTAAAAATTGTTCAAAAAATTGTGGTACTTACGTAAGATGGAATATCCCTCAGCCATGAAATCAATGTCATAAGACCAGTAGCAGCAAAATGAGTGGATTCAGGTACGATGATTCTAAGTGAAATAAGTCACACAGAAAATGAAACTTATCATAAGATATCACTTATGAAGATCCTGTAAACATAGCTACACATGAACTGAGTGAGGAAAGAGAACAGAGTCTCACATTTAGAAAACACTCTTATGCCTGCTTAAGGGGGAAGGAGAGGTGGGGTGATGCATAAAACCAGAGTTTGATATAAGCACAGGTACTGTTCCAAAAACCAACTATGGAATAGACAAGACCTACACCTTCCTCGGGGAAAGGGATTCAAAATCTCATATTTTCCGCAGAGGAATATATCTGACTAGTAAGAATCTTAAAACCTATGTATTGATATGTCTCCATAAGGGAATCAAGTGTGTCTAGTCTGGCATAAACACGGCAGTGAGAATCAGCTCAAACCCACTATAAAAAGGAATTTCAAAAACAGAACAACAAAACAGGGAAATTCTTTACAGTTCCTTCACGGTCTCTGATGAAACCTGGAATGAACCTCTCTTCAACTACAGCTTGATGTGGCATAAGGCTGGACACTTGGGACTGAGAGGATTGGTGAGACTGGGTGAGCAAACACAGACCGTTTAAAGCAATAATGCGTGGCCTCCATTCCACGGTTCCAAACTCTCCAGGTTGAAGGGAATATTACTACAGCTATAACATGAACGGGAAACCTAGAGAATGGACACACTGTGAATACGAAAAGTATCTAAAACTCTACGAATAGTCCCTCTCCTGGTGCTCCAATTTGACTTTCCAACTGCTTTACTATCAATCTCCGCACTTGGAGAGACAGCCCCTTTAACCTCCTGGATAACACAGGTTGCCAATTTGGCAGAGGATGAAAGGGAAGAGGGAGAACCAATGAGAGAGTAGCTCTCAGGCATTTGGACGGGCACATGTGACTCTAATTGCCCAGCAGGAAGAAGAATTAACCTAAGGCTCATCCCCCTACCGGAAACCAGTATAGGTCCTGAACCGAAATTTTGGACTTGCGGTCAGCTCACAAAAAACGATTTGATAAATGGAGCTCAGGGGCACAGCAATCCACAAACTGGCAGAGTAATAAAGGACAACTATCGTCCAAAAATATTTTGAAGGAAGGCAACAAGGCGGACTTGAAACTGAGGCAGAATTGCAGGAAACAGATTTCAAGAGGTACATTGGAATCACCTGTAAAGCACAGGAAGAGGGGCACAATTTCGACAATGATGCACTTGGCCAAAAATGGTTTATTCGTTTTCTCCTGAATATATTCTGGAGAAAACGCATACACACATTTTGGCCAAGCAAGCAAGCGGGCAATGCAAATTTGCACTACAAAGAAGTATCCTTTCCCACTGGTCAAAAGGGACATCGACAAAATGTGTAAAAACCAGAAAGTCAGAGAGGACCTGGAGAACAGGAAGCCTTGTTATGCTGATGGGCGGGATGTAAGTTGGCAACTGCCTCTCTGGAGGAGTGCACTGTGTTCCTAAAAGAAGTAAACAACAGAGCTACATAGCCAAGGACACTTCCAGTCTAGGGAATATACCTTGGGAAAACTGAAAATCAATAAGACAGAGCCACCCCAAAATTTAGGGATGCACTGCTTACCAGAACTTCAACTTGGGTACACTTTAAATATCCCAGGAAAGTTAAAAATTGTTCAAAAAATTGTGGTATTTACGTACGATGGAATATCCCTCAGCCATGAAATCAATGTCATAAGACCAGTAGCAGCAAAATGAGTGGATTCAGGTATGATGATTCTAAGTGAAATATGTCACACAGAAAAAATAATCTTATCATATGATATCACTTAAGAAGATCCTGTAAACATGGCTACACATGAAGTGAGTGAGGAAAGAGAACAGTGTCTCAAATTAAGAAAACACTCTTATGCCTGCTTAAGGGGGAAGGAGAGGTGGGGTGATGCATAAAACCAGAGTTTGATATAAGCACAGGTACCGTTCCAAAAACCAACTATGGAATAGACAAGACCTACAACTTCCTCGGGGAAAGGGATTCAAAACCCCATATTTTCCGCAGAGGAATATATCTGACTACTAAGAATCTTAAAACCTATGTATTGATATGTCTCCATAAGGGAATCAATTGTGTCTAGACTGGCATAAACACGGCAGTGAGAATCAGCTCAAACCAACTATAAAAAGGAATTTCAAAAACAAAACAACAAAACAGGGAAATTCTTTACAATTCCTTCAGGGTCTCTGATGAAACGTGGAATGAACATATCTACAACTACAGCTTGATGTGGCATAAGGCTGGACACTTGGGACTAAGCAGATTGGTGAGACTGGGTGAGCAAACACAGACCGTTTAAAGAAATAATGCATGGCCTCCATTCCACGGTTCCAAACTCTCAAGGTTGAAGGGAATATTACTACAGCTATAACATGTACGGGAAACCTAGAGAATGGACACACTGTGTATACGAAAGGTTTCTAAAACTCAACTAGTTGTCCCTCTCCTGGTGCTCCAGTTTGACTTTCCAACTGCTTTACTATCAATCTCCCAACTTGGAGAGACAGCCCCTTTAACCTCCTGGATAACACAGGTTGCCAATTTGGCAGAGGATGAAAGGGAACAGGGAGAACCAATGAGAGAATAGCTGTTAGGCATTTGGACGGGCACATGTCACTCTAATTGCCTGGCAGGAAGAAGAATTAACCAAAGACTCATCCCCTTGCCGGGAACCAGTATAGTTCTTGAACCGAAATTTTGGACTTGCGGTCAGCTCACAAAAAACGATTTGATAAATGGAGCTCAGGGGCACAGCAATTCACAAACTGGCAGTGTAATAAAGGACAACTATCTTCCAAAAATCTTTTAAAGGAAGACAACGAGGCGGACTTGAAAGCGAGGCAGAATAGCAGGAAAAAGATTTCAAGGCGTACGTTGGAATCACCTGTAAAGCACAGGAAGAGGGGCACAACTTCGACAATGATTCACTTGGCCAAAAATAGTCTATGTGTTTTCTCCTGAATATATTCAGGAGAAAACGCATACGCCCTTTTTGGCCAAGCCAGCAAGCGGGCAATGCAAATCTGCAGTACAAAGAAGTATCACTTCGCACCAGTCAATAGGGACATCCACAAAATGTGTAAAAACCAGAAAGGCAAGAGAGGACCTGGAGAACAGGGAGCCTTGTTATGCTGATGGGTGGAATGTAAGTTGCCAACTGCCTCTCTGGAGGAGTGCATTGTGTTCCCTAAAACAAGTAAACAACAGAGCTACAGAGCCAAGGGCACTTCCAGTCTAGGGAATATACCTTGGGAAAACTGAAAATCAATAAGACAGAGCCACCCCAAAATTTAGGGATGCACTGCTTACAAGAACCTCAACTTGGGTACAACATAATTATCCCAGGAAAGTTAAAAATTGTTCAAAAAATTGTGGTACTTACGTAAGATGGAATATCCCTCAGCCATGAAATCAATGTCATAAGACCAGTAGCAGCAAAATGAGTGGATTCAGGTACGATGATTCTAAGTGAAATAAGTCACACAGAAAATGAAACTTATCATAAGATATCACTTATGAAGATCCTGTAAACATAGCTACACATGAACTGAGTGAGGAAAGAGAACAGAGTCTCACATTTAGAAAACACACTTATGCCTGCTTAAGGGGGAAGGAGAGGTGGGGCGATGCATAAAACCAGAGTTTGATATAAGCACAGGTACTGTTCCAAAAACCAACTATGGAATAGACAAGACCTACACCTTCCTCGGGGAAAGGGATTCAAAATCCCATATTTTCCGCAGAGGAATATATCTGACTAGTAAGAATCTTAAAACCTATGTATTGATATGTCTCCATAAGGGAATCAAGTGTGTCTAGACTGGCATAAACACGGCAGTGAGAATCAGCTCAAACCCACTATAAAAAGGAATTTCAAAAACAGAACAACAAAACAGGGAAATTCTTTACAGTTCCTTCACGGTCTCTGATGAAACCTGGAATGAACCTCTCTTCAACTACAGCTTGATGTGGCATAAGCCTGGACACTTGGGACTGAGAGGATTGGTGAGACTGGGTGAGCAAACGCAGACCGTTTAAAGCAATAATGCGTGGCCTCCATTCCACGGTTCCAAACTCTCCAGGTTGAAGGGAATATTACTACAGCTATAACATGTACGGGAAACCTAGGGAATGGACACACTGTGAATACGAAAAGTATCTAAAACTCTACGAATAGTCCCTCTCCTGGTGCTCCAATTTGACTTTCCAACTGCTTTACTATCAATCTCCGTACTTGGAGAGACAGCCCCTTTAACCTCCTGGATAACACAGGTTGCCAATTTGGCAGAGGATGAAAGGGAAGAGGGAGAACCAATGAGAGAGTAGCTCTCAGGCATTTGGACGGGCACATGTGACTCTAATTGCCCAGCAGGAAGAAGAATTAACCTAAGGCTCATCCCCCTACCGGAAACCAGTATAGGTCCTGAACCGAAATTTTGGACTTGCGGTCAGCTCACAAAAAACGATTTGATAAATGGAGCTCAGGGGCACAGCAATTCACAAACTGGCAGAGTAATAAAGGACAACTATCGTCCAAAAATATTTTGAAGGAAGGCAACAAGGCGGACTTGAAACTGAGGCAGAATTGCAGGAAACAGATTTCAAGAGGTACGTTGGAATCACCTGTAAAGCACAGGAAGAGGGGCACAATTTCGACAATGATGCACTTGGCCAAAAATGGTTTATTCGTTTTCTCCTGAATATATTCTGGAGAAAACGCATACACACATTTTGGCCAAGCAAGCAAGCGGGCAATGCAAATCTGCACTACAAAGAAGTATCCCTTCCCACCGGTCAAAAGGGACATCGACAAAATGTGTAAAAACCAGAAAGGCAAGAGAGGACCTGGAGAACAGGAAGACTTGTTATGCTGATGGGCGGGATGTAAGTTGGCAACTGCCTCTCTGTAGGAGTACACTGTGTTCCCTAAAAGAAGTAAACAACAGAGCTACATAGCCAAGGACACTTCCAGTCTAGGGAATATACCTTGGGAAAACTGAAAATCAATAAGACAGAGCCACCCCAAAATTTAGGGATGCACTGCTTACCAGAACCTCAACTTGGTACACTTTAAATATCCCAGGAAAGTTAAAAATTGTTCAAAAAATTGTGGTATTTACGTACGATGGAATATCCCTCAGCCATGAAATCAATGTCATAAGACCAGTAGCAGCAAAATGAGTGGATTCAGGTATGATGATTCTAAGTGAAATAAGTCACACAGAAAAAATAATCTTATCATACGATATCACTTAAGAAGATCCTGTAAACATGGCTACACAGGAAGTGAGTGAGGAAAGAGAACAGTGTCTCACATTAAGAAAACACTCTTATGCCTGCTTAAGGGGGAAGGAGAGGTGGGGTGATGCATAAAACCAGAGTTTGATATAAGCACAGGTACCGTTCCAAAAACCAACTATGGAATAGACAAGACCTACAACTTCCTCGGGGAAAGGGATTCAAAACCCCATATTTTCCGCAGAGGAATATATCTGATTACTAAGAATCTTAAAACCTATGTATTGATATGTCTCCGTCAGGGAATCAAGTGTGTCTAGACTGGCATAAACACGGCAGTGAGAATCAGCTCAAACCAACTATAAAAAGGAATTTCAAAAACAAAACAACAAAACAGGGAAATTCTTTACAATTCCTTCAGGGTCTCTGATGAAACGTGGAATGAACATATCTACAACTACAGCTTGATGTGGCATAAGGCTGGACACTTGGGACTAAGCGGATTGGTGAGACTGGGTGAGCAAACACAGACCGTTTAAAGAAATAATGCATGGCCTCCATTCCATGGTTCCAAACTCTCCAGGTTGAAGGGAATATTACTACAGCTATAACATGTACGGGAAACCTAGAGAATGGACACACTGTGTATACGAAAGGTTTCTAAAACTCAACTAGTTGTCCCTCTCCTGGTGCTCCAGTTTGACTTTCCAACTGCTTTACTATCAATCTCCCAACTTGGAGAGACAGCCCCTTTAACCTCCTGGATAACACAGGTTGCCAATTTGGCAGAGGATGAAAGGGAACAGGGAGAACCAATGAGAGAATAGCTGTTAGGCATTTGGACGGGCACATGTCACTCTAATTGCCTGGCAGGAAGAAGAATTAACCAAAGACTCATCCCCCTGCTGGGAACCAGTATAGTTCTTAAACCGAAATTTTGGACTTGCGGTCAGCTCACAAAAAACGATTTGATAAATGGAGCTCAGGGGCACAGCAATTCACAAACTGGCAGTGTAATAAAGGACAACTATCTTCCAAAAATCTTTTAAAGGAAGACAACGAAGCGGACTTGAAAGCGAGGCAGAATAGCAGGAATAAGATTTCAAGGCGTACGTTGGAATCACCTGTAAAGCACAGGAAGAGGGGCACAACTTCGACAATGATTCACTTGGCCAAAAATAGTGTATGTGTTTTCTCCTGAATATATTCAGGAGAAAACGCATACGCCCTTTTTGGCCAAGCCAGCAAGCGGGCAATGCAAATCTGCAGTACAAAGAAGTATCACTTCCCACCAGTCAATAGGGACATCCACAAAATGTGTAAAAACCAGAAAGGCAAGAGAGGACCTGGAGAACAGGGAGCCTTGTTATGCTGATGGGTGGAATGTAAGTTGCCAACTGCCTCTCTGGAGGAGTGCATTGTGTTCCCTAAAACAAGTAAACAACAGAGCTACAGAGCCAAGGGCACTTCCAGTCTAGGGAATATACCTTGGGAAAACTGAAAATCAATAAGACAGAGCCACCCCAAAATTTAGGGATGCACTGCTTACAAGAACCTCAACTTGGGTACAACATAATTATCCCAGGAAAGTTAAAAATTGTTCAAAAAATTGTGGTACTTACGTAAGATGGAATATCCCTCAGCCATGAAATCAATGTCATAAGACCAGTAGCAGCAAAATGAGTGGATTCAGGTACGATGATTCTAAGTGAAATAAGTCACACAGAAAATGAAACTTATCATAAGATATCACTTATGAAGATCCTGTAAACATAGCTACACATGAACTGAGTGAGGAAAGAGAACAGAGTCTCACATTTAGAAAACACTCTTATGCCTGCTTAAGGGGGAAGGAGAGGTGGGGTGATGCATAAAACCAGAGTTTGATATAAGCACAGGTACTGTTCCAAAAACCAACTATGGAATAGACAAGACCTACACCTTCCTCGGGGAAAGGGATTCAAAATCTCATATTTTCCGCAGAGGAATATATCTGACTAGTAAGAATCTTAAAACCTATGTATTGATATGTCTCCATAAGGGAATCAAGTGTGTCTAGACTGGCATAAACACGGCAGTGAGAATCAGCTCAAACCCACTATAAAAAGGAATTTCAAAAACAGAACAACAAAACAGGGAAATTCTTTACAGTTCCTTCACGGTCTCTGATGAAACCTGGAATGAACCTCTCTTCAACTACAGCTTGATGTGGCATAAGCCTGGACACTTGGGACTGAGAGGATTGGTGAGACTGGGTGAGCAAACACAGACCGTTTAAAGCAATAATGCGTGGCCTCCATTCCACGGTTCCAAACTCTCCAGGTTGAAGGGAATATTACTACAGCTATAACATGTACGGGAAACCTAGAGAATGGACACACTGTGAATACGAAAAGTATCTATAACTCTACGAATAGTCCCTCTCCTGGTGCTCCAATTTGACTTTCCAACTGCTTTACTATCAATCTCCGCACTTGGAGAGACAGCCCCTTTAACCTACTGGATAACACAGGTTGCCAATTTGGCAGAGGATGAAAGGGAAGAGGGAGAACCAATGAGAGAGTAGCTCTCAGGCATTTGGACGGGCACATGTGACTCTAATTGCCCAGCAGGAAGAAGAATTAACCTAAGGCTCATCCCCCTACCGGAAACCAGTATAGGTCCTGAACCGAAATTTTGGACTTGCGGTCAGCTCACAAAAAACGATTTGATAAATGGAGCTCAGGGGCACAGCAATTCACAAACTGGCAGAGTAATAAAGGACAACTATCGTCCAAAAATATTTTGAAGGAAGGCAACAAGGCGGACTTGAAACTGAGGCAGAATTGCAGGAAACAGATTTCAAGAGGTACATAGGAATCACCTGTAAAGCACAGGAAGAGGGGCACTATTTCGACAATGATGCACTTGGCCAAAAATGGTTTATTCGTTTTCTCCTGAATATATTCTGGAGAAAACGCATACACACATTTTGGCCAAGCAAGCAAGCGGGCAATGCAAATCTGCACTACAAAGAAGTATCCCTTCCCACCGGTCAAAAGGGACATCGACAAAATGTGTAAAAACCAGAAAGTCAGAGAGGACCTGGAGAACAGGAAGCCTTGTTATGCTGATGGGCGGGATGTAAGTTGGCAACTGCCTCTCTGGAGGAGTGCACTGTGTTCCCTAAAAGAAGTAAACAACAGAGCTACATAGCCAAGGACACTTCCAGTCTAGGGAATATACCTTGGGAAAACTGAAAATCAATAAGACAGAGCCACCCCAAAATTTAGGGATGCACTGCTTACCAGAACCTCAACTTGGGTACACTTTAAATATCCCAGGAAAGTTAAAAATTGTTCAAAAAATTGTGGTATTTACGTACGATGGAATATCCCTCAGCCATGAAATCAATGTCATAAGACCAGTAGCAGCAAAATGAGTGGATTCAGGTATGATGATTCTAAGTGAAATAAGTCACACAGAAAAAATAATCTTATCATATGATATCACTTAAGAAGATCCTGTAAACATGGCTACACATGAAGTGAGTGAGGAAAGAGAACAGTGTCTCACATTAAGAAAACACTCTTATGCCTGCTTAAGGGGGAAGGAGAGGTGGGGTGATGCATAAAACCAGAGTTTGATATAAGCACAGGTACCGTTCCAAAAACCAACTATGGAATAGACAAGACCTACAACTTCCTCGGGGAAAGGGATTCAAAACCCCATATTTTCCGCAGAGGAATATATCTGACTAGTAAGAATCTTAAAACCTATGTATTGATATGTCTCCATAAGGGAATCAAGTGTGTCTAGACTGGCATAAACACGGCAGTGAGAATCAGCTCAAACCCACTATAAAAAGGAATTTCAAAAACAGAACAACAAAACACGAAATTCTTTACAGTTCCTTCACGGTCTCTGATGAAACCTGGAATGAACCTCTCTTCAACTACAGCTTGATGTGGCATAAGCCTGGACACTTGGGACTGAGAGGATTGGTGAGACTGGGTGAGCAAACACAGACCGTTTAAAGCAATAATGCGTGGCCTCCATTCCACGGTTCCAAACTCTCCAGGTTGAAGGGAATATTACTACAGCTATAACATGTACGGGAAACCTAGAGAATGGACACACTGTGAATACGAAAAGTATCTATAACTCTACGAATAGTCCCTCTCCTGGTGCTCCAATTTGACTTTCCAACTGCTTTACTATCAATCTCCGCACTTGGAGAGACAGCCCCTTTAACCTCCTGGATAACACAGGTTGCCAATTTGGCAGAGGATGAAAGGGAAGAGGGAGAACCAATGAGAGAGTAGCTCTCAGGCATTTGGACGGGCACATGTGACTCTAATTGCCCAGCAGGAAGAAGAATTAACCTAAGGCTCATCCCCCTACCGGAAACCAGTATAGGTCCTGAACCGAAATTTTGGACTTGCGGTCAGCTCACAAAAAACGATTTGATAAATGGAGCTCAGGGGCACAGCAATTCACAAACTGGCAGAGTAATAAAGGACAACTATCGTCCAAAAATATTTTGAAGGAAGGCAACAAGGCGGACTTGAAACTGAGGCAGAATTGCAGGAAACAGATTTCAAGAGGTACGTTGGAATCACCTGTAAAGCACAGGAAGAGGGGCACAATTTCGACAATGATGCACTTGGCCAAAAATGGTTTATTCGTTTTCTCCTGAATATATTCTGGAGAAAACGCATACACACATTTTGGCCAAGCAAGCAAGCGGGCAATGCAAATCTGCACTACAAAGAAGTATTCCTTCCCACCGGTCAAAAGGGACATCGACAAAATGTGTAAAAACCAGAAAGTCAGAGAGGACCTGGAGAACAGGAAGCCTTGTTATGCTGATGGGCGCGATGTAAGTTGCCAACTGCCTCTCTGGAGGAGTGCACTGTGTTCCCTAAAAGAAGTAAACAACAGAGCTACATAGCCAAGGA
The DNA here is from genome assembly GCF_964341445.2 of Mesoplodon mirus. Lineage (NCBI taxonomy): Eukaryota > Metazoa > Chordata > Mammalia > Artiodactyla > Ziphiidae > Mesoplodon > Mesoplodon mirus. The sequence continues at coordinate 3,958,759 of NW_028295793.1, read as the reverse complement.
CACTTCCAGTCTAGGGAATATACCTTGGGAAAACTGAAAATCAATAAGACAGAGCCACCCCAAAATTTAGGGATGCACTGCTTACCAGAACCTCAACTTGGGTACACTTTAAATATCCCAGGAAAGTTAAAAATTGTTCAAAAAATTGTGGTATTTACATACGATGGAATATCCCTCAGCCATGAAATCAATGTCATAAGACCAGTAGCAGCAAAATGAGTGGATTCAGGTATGATGATTCTAAGTGAAATAAGTCACACAGAAAAAATAATCTTATCATATGATATCACTTAAGAAGATCCTGTAAACATGGCTACACAGGAAGTGAGTGAGGAAAGAGAACAGTGTCTCACATTAAGAAAACACTCTTATGCCTGCTTAAGGGGGAAGGAGAGGTGGGGTGATGCATAAAACCAGAGTTTGATATAAGCACAGGTACCGTTCCAAAAACCAACTATGGAATAGACAAGACCTACACCTTCCTCGGGGAAAGGGATTCAAAACCCCATATTTTCCGCAGAGGAATATATCTGACTACTAAGAATCTTAAAACCTATGTATTGATATGTCTCCGTCAGGGAATCAAGTGTGTCTAGACTGGCATAAACACGGCAGTGAGAATCAGCTCAAACCAACTATAAAAAGGAATTTCAAAAACAAAACAACAAAACAGGGAAATTCTTTACAGTTCCTTCACGGTCTCTGATGAAACCTGGAATTAACCTCTCTTCAACTACAGCTTGATGTGGCATAAGGCTGGACACTTGGGACTAAGCGGATTGGTGAGACTGGGTGAGCAAACACAGACCGTTTAAAGCAATAATGCGTGGCCTCCATTCCACGGTTCCAAACTCTCCAGGTTGAAGGGAATATTACTACAGCTATAAAATGTACGGGAAACCTAGAGAATGGACACACTGTGTATACGAAAGGTTTCTAAAACTCAACTAGTTGTCCCTCTCCTGGTGCTCCAGTTTGACTTTCCAACTGCTTTACTATCAATCTCCCAACTTGGAGAGACAGCCCCTTTAACCTCCTGGATAACACAGGTTGCCAATTTGGCAGAGGATGAAAGGGAACAGGGAGAACCAATGAGAGAATAGCTGTTAGGCATTTGGACGGGCACATGTCACTCTAATTGCCTGGCAGGAAGAAGAATTAACCAAAGACTCATCCCCTTGCCGGGAACCAGTATAGTTCTTGAACCGAAATTTTGGACTTGCGGTCAGCTCACAAAAAACGATTTGATAAATGGAGCTCAGGGGCACAGCAATTCACAAACTGGCAGTGTAATAAAGGACAACTATCTTCCAAAAATCTTTTAAAAGAAGACAACGAGGTAGACTTGAAAGCGAGGCAGAATAGCAGGAAAAAGATTTCAAGGCGTACGTTGGAATCACCTGTAAAGCACAGGAAGAGGGGCACAACTTCGACAATGATTCACTTGGCCAAAAATAGTGTATGTGTTTTCTCCTGAATATATTCAGGAGAAAACGCATACGCCCTTTTTGGCCAAGCCAGCAAGCGGGCAATGCAAATCTGCAGTACAAAGAAGTATCACTTCCCACCAGTCAATAGGGATATCCACAAAATGTGTAAAAACCAGAAAGGCAAGAGAGGACCTGGAGAACAGGGAGCCTTGTTATGCTGATGGGTGGAATGTAAGTTGCCAACTGCCTCTCTGGAGGAGTGCATTGTGTTCCCTAAAACAAGTAAACAACAGAGCTACAGAGCCAAGGGCACTTCCAGTCTAGGGAATATACCTTGGGAAAACTGAAAATCAATAAGACAGAGCCACCCCAAAATTTAGGGATGCACTGCTTACAAGAACCTCAACTTGGGTACAACATAATTATCCCAGGAAAGTTAAAAATTGTTCAAAAAATTGTGGTACTTACGTTAGATGGAATATCCCTCAGCCATGAAATCAATGTCATAAGACCAGTAGCAGCAAAATGAGTGGATTCAGGTACGATGATTCTAAGTGAAATAAGTCACAGAGAAAATGAAACTTATCATAAGATATCACTTATGAAGATCCTGTAAACATAGCTACACATGAACTGAGTGAGGAAAGAGAACAGAGTCTCACATTTAGAAAACACACTTATGCCTGCTTAAGGGGGAAGGAGAGGTGGGGCGATGCATAAAACCAGAGTTTGATATAAGCACAGGTACCGTTCCAAAAACCAACTATGGAATAGACAAGACCTACACCTTCCTCGGGGAAAGGGATTCAAAATCCCATATTTTCCTCAGAGGAATATATCTGACTAGTAAGAATCTTAAAACCTATGTATTGATATGTCTCCATAAGGGAATCAAGTGTGTCTAGACTGGCATAAACACGGCAGTGAGAATCAGCTCAAACCCACTATAAAAAGGAATTTCAAAAACAGAACAACAAAACAGGGAAATTCTTTACAGTTCCTTCACGGTCTCTGATGAAACCTGGAATGAACCTCTCTTCAACTACAGCTTGATGTGGCATAAGCCTGGACACTTGGGACTGAGAGGATTGGTGAGACTGGGTGAGCAAACGCAGACCGTTTAAAGCAATAATGCGTGGCCTCCATTCCACGGTTCCAAACTCTCCAGGTTGAAGGGAATATTACTACAGCTATAACATGTACGGGAAACCTAGAGAATGGACACACTGTGAATACGAAAAGTATCTATAACTCTACGAATAGTCCCTCTCCTGGTGCTCCAATTTGACTTTCCAACTGCTTTACTATCAATCTCCTCACTTGGAGAGACAGCCCCTTTAACCTCCTGGATAACACAGGTTGCCAATTTGGCAGAGGATGAAAGGGAATAGGGAGAACTAATGAGAGAGTAGCTCTCAGGCATTTGGACGGGCACATGTGACTCTAATTGCCCAGCAGGAAGAAGAATTAACCTAAGGCTCATCCCCCTACCGGAAACCAGTATAGGTCCTGAACCGAAATTTTGGACTTGCGGTCAGCTCACAAAAAACGATTTGATAAATGGAGCTCATGGGCACAGCAATTCACAAACTGGCAGAGTAATAAAGGACAACTATCGTCCAAAAATATTTTGAAGGAAGGCAACAAGGCGGACTTGAAACTGAGGCAGAATTGCAGGAAACAGATTTCAAGAGGTACGTTGGAATCACCTGTAAAGCACAGGAAGAGGGGCACAATTTCGACAATGATGCACTTGGCCAAAAATGGTTTATTCGTTTTCTACTGAATATATTCTGGAGAAAACGCATACACACATTTTGGCCAAGCAAGCAAGCGGGCAATGCAAATCTGCACTACAAAGAAGTATCCGTTCCCACCGGTCAAAAGGGACATCGACAAAATGTGTAAAAACCAGAAAGGCAAGAGAGGACCTGGAGAACAGGAAGACTTGTTATGCTGATGGGCGGGATGTAAGTTGGCAACTGCCTCTCTGTAGGAGTGCACTGTGTTCCCTAAAAGAAGTAAACAACAGAGCTACATAGCCAAGGACACTTCCAGTCTAGGGAATATACCTTGGGAAAACTGAAAATCAATAAGACAGAGCCACCCCAAAATTTAGGGATGCACTGCTTACCAGAACCTCAACTTGGGTACACTTTAAATATCCCAGGAAAGTTAAAAATTGTTCAAAAAATTGTGGTATTTACGTACGATGGAATATCCCTCAGCCATGAAATCAATGTCATAAGACCAGTAGCAGCAAAATGAGTGGATTCAGGTATGATGATTCTAAGTGAAATAAGTCACACAGAAAAAATAATCTTATCATACGATATCACTTAAGAAGATCCTGTAAACATGGCTACACAGGAAGTGAGTGAGGAAAGAGAACAGTGTCTCACATTTAGAAAACACTCTTATGCCTGCTTAAGGGGGAAGGAGAGGTGGGGTGATGCATAAAACCAGAGTTTGATATAAGCACAGGTACCGTTCCAAAAACCAACTATGGAATAGACAAGACCTACAACTTCCTCGGGGAAAGGGATTCAAAACCCCATATTTTCCGCAGAGGAATATATCTGACTACTAAGAATCTTAAAACCTATGTATTGATATGTCTCCGTCAGGGAATCAAGTGTGTCTAGACTGGCATAAACACGGCAGTGAGAATCAGCTCAAACCAACTATAAAAAGGAATTTCAAAAACAAAACAACAAAACAGGGAAATTCTTTACAATTCCTTCAGGGTCTCTGATGAAACGTGGAATGAACATATCTACAACTACAGCTTGATGTGGCATAAGGCTGGACACTTGGGACTAAGCGGATTGGTGAGACTGGGTGAGCAAACACAGACCATTTAAAGAAATAATGCATGGCCTCCATTCCATGGTTCCAAACTCTCCAGGTTGAAGGGAATATTACTACAGCTATAACATGTACGGGAAACCTAGAGAATGGACACACTGTGTATACGAAAGGTTTCTAAAACTCAACTAGTTGTCCCTCTCCTGGTGCTCCAGTTTGACTTTCCAACTGCTTTGCTATCAATCTCCCAACTTGGAGAGACAGCCCCTTTAACCTCCTGGATAACACAGGTTGCCAATTTGGCAGAGGATGAAAGGGAACAGGGAGAACCAATGAGAGAATAGCTGTTAGGCATTTGGACGGGCACATGTCACTCTAATTGCCTGGCAGGAAGAATAATTAACCAAAGACTCATCCCCCTGCTGGGAACCAGTATAGTTCTTGAACCGAAATTTTGGACTTGCGGTCAGCTCACAAAAAACGATTTGATAAATGGAGCTCAGGGGCACAGCAATTCACAAACTGGCAGTGTAATAAAGGACAACTATCTTCCAAAAATCTTTTAAAGGAAGACAACGAGGCGGACTTGAAAGCGAGGCAGAATAGCAGGAAAAAGATTTCAAGGCGTACGTTGGAATCACCTGTAAAGCACAGGAAGAGGGGCACAACTTCGACAATGATTCACTTGGCCAAAAATAGTGTATGTGTTTTCTCCTGAATATATTCAGGAGAAAACGCATACGCCCTTTTTGGCCAAGCCAGCAAGCGGGCAATGCAAATCTGCAGTACAAAGAAGTATCACTTCCCACCAGTCAATAGGGACATCCACAAAATGTGTAAAAACCAGAAAGGCAAGAGAGGACCTGGAGAACAGGGAGCATTGTTATGCTGATGGGTGGAATGTAAGTTGCCAACTGCCTCTCTGGAGGAGTGCATTGTGTTCCCTAAAACAAGTAAACAACAGAGCTACAGAGCCAAAGGCACTTCCAGTCTAGGGAATATACCTTGGGAAAACTGAAAATCAATAAGACAGAGCCACCCCAAAATTTAGGGATGCACTGCTTACAAGAACCTCCACTTGGGTACAACATAATTATCCCAGGAAAGTTAAAAATTGTTCAAAAAATTGTGGTACTTACGTAAGATGGAATATCCCTCAGCCATGAAATCAATGTCATAAGACCAGTAGCAGCAAAATGAGTGGATTCAGGTACGATGATTCTAAGTGAAATAAGTCACACAGAAAATGAAACTTATCATAAGATATCACTTATGAAGATCCTGTAAACATAGCTACACATGAACTGAGTGAGGAAAGAGAACAGAGTCTCACATTTAGAAAACACTCTTATGCCTGCTTAAGGGGGAAGGAGAGGTGGGGTGATGCATAAAACCAGAGTTTGATATAAGCACAGGTACCGTTCCAAAAACCAACTATGGAATACACAAGACCTACACCTTCCTCGGGGAAAGGGATTCAAAATCCCATATTTTCCGCAGAGGAATATATCTGACTAGTAAGAATCTTAAAACCTATGTATTGATATGTCTCCATAAGGGAATCAAGTGTGTCTAGACTGGCATAAACACGCCAGTGAGAATCAGCTCAAACCCACTATAAAAAGGAATTTCAAAAACAGAACAACAAAACAGGGAAATTCTTTACAGTTCCTTCACGGTCTCTGATGAAACCTGGAATGAACCTCTCTTCAACTACAGCTTGATGTGGCATAAGGCTGGACACTTGGGACTGAGAGGATTGGTGAGACTGGGTGAGCAAACACAGACCGTTTAAAGCAATAATGCGTGGCCTCCATTCCACGGTTCCAAACTCTCCAGGTTGAAGGGAATATTACTACAGCTATAACATGTACGGGAAACCTAGAGAATGGACACACTGTGAATACGAAAAGTATCTAAAACTCTACGAATAGTCCCTCTCCTGGTGCTCCAATTTGACTTTCCAACTGCTTTACTATCAATCTCCGCACTTGGAGAGACAGCCCCTTTAACCTCCTGGATAACACAGGTTGCCAATTCGGCAGAGGATGAAAGGGAAGAGGGAGAACCAATGAGAGAGTAGCTCTCAGGCATTTGGACGGGCACATGTGACTCTAATTGCCCAGCAGGAAGAAGAATTAACCTAAGGCTCATCCCCCTACCGGAAACCAGTATAGGTCCTGAACCGAAATTTTGGACTTGCGGTCAGCTCACAAAAAACGATTTGATAAATGGAGCTCAGGGGCACAGCAATCCACAAACTGGCAGAGTAGTAAAGGACAACTATCGTCCAAAAATATTTTGAAGGAAGGCAACAAGGCGGACTTGAAACTGAGGCAGAATTGCAGGAAACAGATTTCAAGAGGTACATAGGAATCACCTGTAAAGCACAGGAAGAGGGGCACAATTTCGACAATGATGCACTTGGCCAAAAACGGTTTATTCGTTTTCTCCTGAATATATTCTGGAGAAAACGCATACACACATTTTGGCCAAGCAAGCAAGCGGGCAATGCAAATTTGCACTACAAAGAAGTATCCTTTCCCACTGGTCAAAAGGGACATCGACAAAATGTGTAAAAACCAGAAAGTCAGAGAGGACATGGAGAACAGGAAGCCTTGTTATGCTGATGGGCGGGATGTAAGTTGGCAACTGCCTCTCTGGAGGAGTGCACTGTGTTCCCTAAAAGAAGTAAACAACAGAGCTACATAGCCAAGGACACTTCCAGTCTAGGGAATATACCTTGGGAAAACTGAAAATCAATAAGACAGAGCCACCCCAAAATTTAGGGATGCACTGCTTACCAGAACCTCAACTTGGGTACACTTTAAATATCCCAGGAAAGTTAAAAATTGTTCAAAAAATTGTGGTATTTACGTACGATGGAATATCCCTCAGCCATGAAATCAATGTCATAAGACCAGTAGCAGCAAAATGAGTGGATTCAGGTATGATGATTCTAAGTGAAATAAGTCACACAGAAAAAATAATCTTATCATACGATATCACTTAAGAAGATCCTGTAAACATGGCTACACAGGAAGTGAGTGAGGAAAGAGAACAGTGTCTCACATTTAGAAAACACTCTTATGCCTGCTTAAGGGGGAAGGAGAGGTGGGGTGATGCATAAAACCAGAGTTTGATATAAGCACAGGTACCGTTCCAAAAACCAACTATGGAATAGACAAGACCTACAACTTCCTCGGGGAAAGGGATTCAAAACCCCATATTTTCCGCAGAGGAATATATCTGACTACTAAGAATCTTAAAACCTATGTATTGATATGTCTCCGTCAGGGAATCAAGTGTGTCTAGACTGGCATAAACACGGCAGTGAGAATCAGCTCAAACCAACTATAAAAAGGAATTTCAAAAACAAAACAACAAAACAGGGAAATTCTTTACAATTCCTTCAGGGTCTCTGATGAAACGTGGAATGAACATATCTACAACTACAGCTTGATGTGGCATAAGGCTGGACACTTGGGACTAAGCGGATTGGTGAGACTGGGTGAGCAAACACAGACCATTTAAAGAAATAATGCATGGCCTCCATTCCATGGTTCCAAACTCTCCAGGTTGAAGGGAATATTACTACAGCTATAACATGTACGGGAAACCTAGAGAATGGACACACTGTGTATACGAAAGGTTTCTAAAACTCAACTAGTTGTCCCTCTCCTGGTGCTCCAGTTTGACTTTCCAACTGCTTTGCTATCAATCTCCCAACTTGGAGAGACAGCCCCTTTAACCTCCTGGATAACACAGGTTGCCAATTTGTCAGAGGATGAAAGGGAACAGGGAGAACCAATGAGAGAATAGCTGTTAGGCATTTGGACGGGCACATGTCACTCTAATTGCCTGGCAGGAAGAAGAATTAACCAAAGACTCATCCCCCTGCTGGGAACCAGTATAGTTCTTGAACCGAAATTTTGGACTTGCGGTCAGCTCACAAAAAACGATTTGATAAATGGAGCTCAGGGGCACAGCAATTCACAAACTGGCAGTGTAATAAAGGACAACTATCTTCCAAAAATCTTTTAAAGGAAGACAACGAGGCGGACTTGAAAGCGAGGCAGAATAGCAGGAAAAAGATTTCAAGGCGTACGTTGGAATCACCTGTAAAGCACAGGAAGAGGGGCACAACTTCGACAATGATTCACTTGGCCAAAAATAGTGTATGTGTTTTCTCCTGAATATATTCAGGAGAAAACGCATACGCCCTTTTTGGCCAAGCCAGCAAGCGGGCAATGCAAATCTGCAGTACAAAGAAGTATCACTTCCCACCAGTCAATAGGGACATCCACAAAATGTGTAAAAACGAGAAAGGCAAGAGAGGACCTGGAGAACAGGGAGCCTTGTTATGCTGATGGGTGGAATGTAAGTTGCCAACTGCCTCTCTGGAGGAGTGCATTGTGTTCCCTAAAACAAGTAAACAACAGAGCTACAGAGCCAAGGGCACTTCCAGTCTAGGGAATATACCTTGGGAAAACTGAAAATCAATAAGACAGAGCCACCCCAAAATTTAGGGATGCACTGCTTACAAGAACCTCAACTTGGGTACAACATAATTATCCCAGGAAAGTTAAAAATTGTTCAAAAAATTGTGGTACTTACGTAAGATGGAATATCCCTCAGCCATGAAATCAATGTCATAAGACCAGTAGCAGCAAAATGAGTGTATTCAGGTACGATGATTCTAAGTGAAATAAGTCACACAGAAAATGAAACTTATCATAAGATATCACTTATGAAGATCCTGTAAACATAGCTACACATGAACTGAGTGAGGAAAGAGAACAGAGTCTCACATTTAGAAAACACTCTTATGCCTGCTTAAGGGGGAAGGAGAGGTGGGGTGATGCATAAAACCAGAGTTTGATATAAGCACAGGTACTGTTCCAAAAACCAACTATGGAATAGACAAGACCTACACCTTCCTCGGGGAAAGGGATTCAAAATCCCATATTTTCCGCAGAGGAATATATCTGACTAGTAAGAATCTTAAAACCTATGTATTGATATGTCTCCATAAGGGAATCAAGTGTGTCTAGACTGGCATAAACACGGCAGTGAGAATCAGCTCAAACCCACTATAAAAAGGAATTTCAAAAACAGAACAACAAAACAGGGAGATTCTTTACAGTTCCTTCACGGTCTCTGATGAAACCTGGAATGAACCTCTCTTCAACTACAGTTTGATGTGGCATAAGGCTGGACACTTGGGACTGAGAGGATTGGTGAGACTGGGTGAGCAAACACAGACCGTTTAAAGCAATAATGCGTGGCCTCCATTCCACGGTTCCAAACTCTCCAGGTTGAAGGGAATATTACTACAGCTACAACATGTATGGGAAACCTAGAGAATGGACACACTGTGAATACGAAAAGTATCTAAAACTCTACGAATAGTCCCTCTCCTGGTGCTCCAATTTGACTTTCCAACTGCTTTACTATCAATCTCCTCACTTGGAGAGACAGTCCCTTTAACCTCCTGGATAACACAGGTTGCCAATTTGGCAGAGGATGAAAGGGAATAGGGAGAACCAATGAGAGAGTAGCTCTCAGGCATTTGGACGGGCACATGTGACTCTAATTGCCCAGCAGGAAGAAGAATTAACCTAAGGCTCATCCCCCTACCGGAAACCAGTATAGGTCCTGAACCGAAATTTTGGACTTGCGGTCAGCTCACAAAAAACGATTTGATAAATGGAGCTCAGGGGCACAGCAATTCACAAACTGGCAGAGTAATAAAGGACAACTATCGTCCAAAAATATTTTGAAGGAAGGCAACAAGGCGGACTTGAAACTGAGGCAGAATTGCAGGAAACAGATTTCAAGAGGTACATTGGAATCACCTGTAAAGCACAGGAGGAGGGGCACAATTTCGACAATGATGCACTTGGCCAAAAATGGTTTATTCGTTTTCTCCTGAATATATTCTGGAGAAAACGCATACACACATTTTGGCCAAGCAAGCAAGCGGGCAATGCAAATCTGCACTACAAAGAAGTATCCCTTCCCACCGGTCAAAAGGGACATCGACAAAATGTGTAAAAACCAGAAAGGCAAGAGAGGACCTGGAGAACAGGAAGCCTTGTTATGCTGATGGGCGGGATGTAAGTTCTCAACTGCCTCTCTGTAGGAGTGTACTGTGTTCCCTAAAAGAGGTAAACAACAGAGCTACATAGCAAAGGACACTTCCAGTCTAGGGAATATACCTTGGGAAAACTGAAAATCAATAAGACAGAGCCACCCCAAAATTTAGGGATGCACTGCTTACCAGAACCTCAACTTGGGTACACTTTAAATATCCCAGGAAAGTTAAAAATTGTTCAAAAAATTGTGGTATTTACGTACGATGGAATATCCCTCAGCCATGAAATCAATGTCATAAGACCAGTAGCAGCAAAATGAGTGGATTCAGGTATGATGATTCTAAGTGAAATAAGTCACACAGAAAAAATAATCTTATCATACGATATCACTTAAGAAGATCCTGTAAACATGGCTACACAGGAAGTGAGTGAGGAAAGAGAACAGTGTCTCACATTTAAAAAACACTCTTATGCCTGCTTAAGGGGGAAGGAGAGGTGGGGTGATGCATAAAACCAGAGTTTGATATAAGCACAGGTACCGTTCCAAAAACCAACTATGGAATAGACAAGACCTACAACTTCCTCGGGGAAAGGGATTCAAAACCCCATATTTTCCGCAGAGGAATATATCTGACTACTAAGAATCTTAAAACCTATGTATTTATATGTCTCCGTCAGGGAATCAAGTGTGTCTAGACTGGCATAAACACGGCAGTGAGAATCAGCTCAAACCAACTATAAAAAGGAATTTCAAAAACAAAACAACAAAACAGGGAAATTCTTTACAATTCCTTCAGGGTCTCTGATGAAACGTGGAATGAACATATCTACAACTACAGCTTGATGTGGCATAAGGCTGGACACTTGGGACTAAGCGGATTGGTGAGACTGGGTGAGCAAACACAGACCATTTAAAGAAATAATGCATGGCCTCCATTCCATGGTTCCAAACTCTCCAGGTTGAAGGGAATATTACTACAGCTATAACATGTACGGGAAACCTAGAGAATGGACACACTGTGTATACGAAAGGTTTCTAAAACTCAACTAGTTGTCCCTCTCCTGGTGCTCCAGTTTGACTTTCCAACTGCTTTGCTATCAATCTCCCAACTTGGAGAGACAGCCCCTTTAACCTCCTGGATAACACAGGTTGCCAATTTGTCAGAGGATGAAAGGGAACAGGGAGAACCAATGAGAGAATAGCTGTTAGGCATTTGGACGGGCACATGTCACTCTAATTGCCTGGCAGGAAGAAGAATTAACCAAAGACTCATCCCCCTGCTGGGAACCAGTATAGTTCTTGAACCGAAATTTTGGACTTGCGGTCAGCTCACAAAAAACGATTTGATAAATGGAGCTCAGGGGCACAGCAATTCACAAACTGGCAGTGTAATAAAGGACAACTATCTTCCAAAAATCTTTTAAAGGAAGACAACGAGGCGGACTTGAAAGCGAGGCAGAATAGCAGGAAAAAGATTTCAAGGCGTACGTTGGAATCACCTGTAAAGCACAGGAAGAGGGGCACAACTTCGACAATGATTCACTTGGCCAAAAATAGTGTATGTGTTTTCTCCTGAATATATTCAGGAGAAAACGCATACGCCCTTTTTGGCCAAGCCAGCAAGCGGGCAATGCAAATCTGCAGTACAAAGAAGTATCACTTCCCACCAGTCAATAGGGACATCCACAAAATGTGTAAAAACGAGAAAGGCAAGAGAGGACCTGGAGAACAGGGAGCCTTGTTATGCTGATGGGTGGAATGTAAGTTGCCAACTGCCTCTCTGGAGGAGTGCATTGTGTTCCCTAAAACAAGTAAACAACAGAGCTACAGAGCCAAGGGCACTTCCAGTCTAGGGAATATACCTTGGGAAAACTGAAAATCAATAAGACAGAGCCACCCCAAAATTTAGGGATGCACTGCTTACAAGAACCTCAACTTGGGTACAACATAATTATCCCAGGAAAGTTAAAAATTGTTCAAAAAATTGTGGTACTTACGTAAGATGGAATATCCCTCAGCCATGAAATCAATGTCATAAGACCAGTAGCAGCAAAATGAGTGTATTCAGGTACGATGATTCTAAGTGAAATAAGTCACACAGAAAATGAAACTTATCATAAGATATCACTTATGAAGATCCTGTAAACATAGCTACACATGAACTGAGTGAGGAAAGAGAACAGAGTCTCACATTTAGAAAACACTCTTATGCCTGCTTAAGGGGGAAGGAGAGGTGGGGTGATGCATAAAACCAGAGTTTGATATAAGCACAGGTACTGTTCCAAAAACCAACTATGGAATAGACAAGACCTACACCTTCCTCGGGGAAAGGGATTCAAAATCCCATATTTTCCGCAGAGGAATATATCTGACTAGTAAGAATCTTAAAACCTATGTATTGATATGTCTCCATAAGGGAATCAAGTGTGTCTAGACTGGCATAAACACGGCAGTGAGAATCAGCTCAAACCCACTATAAAAAGGAATTTCAAAAACAGAACAACAAAACAGGGAGATTCTTTACAGTTCCTTCACGGTCTCTGATGAAACCTGGAATGAACCTCTCTTCAACTACAGTTTGATGTGGCATAAGGCTGGACACTTGGGACTGAGAGGATTGGTGAGACTGGGTGAGCAAACACAGACCGTTTAAAGCAATAATGCGTGGCCTCCATTCCACGGTTCCAAACTCTCCAGGTTGAAGGGAATATTACTACAGCTACAACATGTATGGGAAACCTAGAGAATGGACACACTGTGAATACGAAAAGTATCTAAAACTCTACGAATAGTCCCTCTCCTGGTGCTCCAATTTGACTTTCCAACTGCTTTACTATCAATCTCCTCACTTGGAGAGACAGTCCCTTTAACCTCCTGGATAACACAGGTTGCCAATTTGGCAGAGGATGAAAGGGAATAGGGAGAACCAATGAGAGAGTAGCTCTCAGGCATTTGGACGGGCACATGTGACTCTAATTGCCCAGCAGGAAGAAGAATTAACCTAAGGCTCATCCCCCTACCGGAAACCAGTATAGGTCCTGAACCGAAATTTTGGACTTGCGGTCAGCTCACAAAAAACGATTTGATAAATGGAGCTCAGGGGCACAGCAATTCACAAACTGGCAGAGTAATAAAGGACAACTATCGTCCAAAAATATTTTGAAGGAAGGCAACAAGGCGGACTTGAAACTGAGGCAGAATTGCAGGAAACAGATTTCAAGAGGTACATTGGAATCACCTGTAAAGCACAGGAGGAGGGGCACAATTTCGACAATGATGCACTTGGCCAAAAATGGTTTATTCGTTTTCTCCTGAATATATTCTGGAGAAAACGCATACACACATTTTGGCCAAGCAAGCAAGCGGGCAATGCAAATCTGCACTACAAAGAAGTATCCCTTCCCACCGGTCAAAAGGGACATCGACAAAATGTGTAAAAACCAGAAAGGCAAGAGAGGACCTGGAGAACAGGAAGCCTTGTTATGCTGATGGGCGGGATGTAAGTTCTCAACTGCCTCTCTGTAGGAGTGTACTGTGTTCCCTAAAAGAGGTAAACAACAGAGCTACATAGCAAAGGACACTTCCAGTCTAGGGAATATACCTTGGGAAAACTGAAAATCAATAAGACAGAGCCACCCCAAAATTTAGGGATGCACTGCTTACCAGAACCTCAACTTGGGTACACTTTAAATATCCCAGGAAAGTTAAAAATTGTTCAAAAAATTGTGGTATTTACGTACGATGGAATATCCCTCAGCCATGAAATCAATGTCATAAGACCAGTAGCAGCAAAATGAGTGGATTCAGGTATGATGATTCTAAGTGAAATAAGTCACACAGAAAAAATAATCTTATCATACGATATCACTTAAGAAGATCCTGTAAACATGGCTACACAGGAAGTGAGTGAGGAAAGAGAACAGTGTCTCACATTTAAAAAACACTCTTATGCCTGCTTAAGGGGGAAGGAGAGGTGGGGTGATGCATAAAACCAGAGTTTGATATAAGCACAGGTACCGTTCCAAAAACCAACTATGGAATAGACAAGACCTACAACTTCCTCGGGGAAAGGGATTCAAAACCCCATATTTTCCGCAGAGGAATATATCTGACTACTAAGAATCTTAAAACCTATGTATTTATATGTCTCCGTCAGGGAATCAAGTGTGTCTAGACTGGCATAAACACGGCAGTGAGAATCAGCTCAAACCAACTATAAAAAGGAATTTCAAAAACAAAACAACAAAACAGGGAAATTCTTTACAATTCCTTCAGGGTCTCTGATGAAACGTGGAATGAACATATCTACAACTACAGCTTGATGTGGCATAAGGCTGGACACTTGGGACTAAGCGGATTGGTGAGACTGGGTGAGCAAACACAGACCATTTAAAGAAATAATGCATGGCCTCCATTCCATGGTTCCAAACTCTCCAGGTTGAAGGGAATATTACTACAGCTATAACATGTACGGGAAACCTAGAGAATGGACACACTGTGTATACGAAAGGTTTCTAAAACTCAACTAGTTGTCCCTCTCCTGGTGCTCCAGTTTGACTTTCCAACTGCTTTGCTATCAATCTCCCAACTTGGAGAGACAGCCCCTTTAACCTCCTGGATAACACAGGTTGCCAATTTGTCAGAGGATGAAAGGGAACAGGGAGAACCAATGAGAGAATAGCTGTTAGGCATTTGGACGGGCACATGTCACTCTAATTGCCTGGCAGGAAGAAGAATTAACCAAAGACTCATCCCCCTGCTGGGAACCAGTATAGTTCTTGAACCGAAATTTTGGACTTGCGGTCAGCTCACAAAAAACGATTTGATAAATGGAGCTCAGGGGCACAGCAATTCACAAACTGGCAGTGTAATAAAGGACAACTATCTTCCAAAAATCTTTTAAAGGAAGACAACGAGGCGGACTTGAAAGCGAGGCAGAATAGCAGGAAAAAGATTTCAAGGCGTACGTTGGAATCACCTGTAAAGCACAGGAAGAGGGGCACAACTTCGACAATGATTCACTTGGCCAAAAATAGTGTATGTGTTTTCTCCTGAATATATTCAGGAGAAAACGCATACGCCCTTTTTGGCCAAGCCAGCAAGCGGGCAATGCAAATCTGCAGTACAAAGAAGTATCACTTCCCACCAGTCAATAGGGACATCCACAAAATGTGTAAAAACGAGAAAGGCAAGAGAGGACCTGGAGAACAGGGAGCCTTGTTATGCTGATGGGTGGAATGTAAGTTGCCAACTGCCTCTCTGGAGGAGTGCATTGTGTTCCCTAAAACAAGTAAACAACAGAGCTACAGAGCCAAGGGCACTTCCAGTCTAGGGAATATACCTTGGGAAAACTGAAAATCAATAAGACAGAGCCACCCCAAAATTTAGGGATGCACTGCTTACAAGAACCTCAACTTGGGTACAACATAATTATCCCAGGAAAGTTAAAAATTGTTCAAAAAATTGTGGTACTTACGTAAGATGGAATATCCCTCAGCCATGAAATCAATGTCATAAGACCAGTAGCAGCAAAATGAGTGTATTCAGGTACGATGATTCTAAGTGAAATAAGTCACACAGAAAATGAAACTTATCATAAGATATCACTTATGAAGATCCTGTAAACATAGCTACACATGAACTGAGTGAGGAAAGAGAACAGAGTCTCACATTTAGAAAACACTCTTATGCCTGCTTAAGGGGGAAGGAGAGGTGGGGTGATGCATAAAACCAGAGTTTGATATAAGCACAGGTACTGTTCCAAAAACCAACTATGGAATAGACAAGACCTACACCTTCCTCGGGGAAAGGGATTCAAAATCCCATATTTTCCGCAGAGGAATATATCTGACTAGTAAGAATCTTAAAACCTATGTATTGATATGTCTCCATAAGGGAATCAAGTGTGTCTAGACTGGCATAAACACGGCAGTGAGAATCAGCTCAAACCCACTATAAAAAGGAATTTCAAAAACAGAACAACAAAACAGGGAGATTCTTTACAGTTCCTTCACGGTCTCTGATGAAACCTGGAATGAACCTCTCTTCAACTACAGTTTGATGTGGCATAAGGCTGGACACTTGGGACTGAGAGGATTGGTGAGACTGGGTGAGCAAACACAGACCGTTTAAAGCAATAATGCGTGGCCTCCATTCCACGGTTCCAAACTCTCCAGGTTGAAGGGAATATTACTACAGCTACAACATGTATGGGAAACCTAGAGAATGGACACACTGTGAATACGAAAAGTATCTAAAACTCTACGAATAGTCCCTCTCCTGGTGCTCCAATTTGACTTTCCAACTGCTTTACTATCAATCTCCTCACTTGGAGAGACAGTCCCTTTAACCTCCTGGATAACACAGGTTGCCAATTTGGCAGAGGATGAAAGGGAATAGGGAGAACCAATGAGAGAGTAGCTCTCAGGCATTTGGACGGGCACATGTGACTCTAATTGCCCAGCAGGAAGAAGAATTAACCTAAGGCTCATCCCCCTACCGGAAACCAGTATAGGTCCTGAACCGAAATTTTGGACTTGCGGTCAGCTCACAAAAAACGATTTGATAAATGGAGCTCAGGGGCACAGCAATTCACAAACTGGCAGAGTAATAAAGGACAACTATCGTCCAAAAATATTTTGAAGGAAGGCAACAAGGCGGACTTGAAACTGAGGCAGAATTGCAGGAAACAGATTTCAAGAGGTACATTGGAATCACCTGTAAAGCACAGGAGGAGGGGCACAATTTCGACAATGATGCACTTGGCCAAAAATGGTTTATTCGTTTTCTCCTGAATATATTCTGGAGAAAACGCATACACACATTTTGGCCAAGCAAGCAAGCGGGCAATGCAAATCTGCACTACAAAGAAGTATCCCTTCCCACCGGTCAAAAGGGACATCGACAAAATGTGTAAAAACCAGAAAGGCAAGAGAGGACCTGGAGAACAGGAAGCCTTGTTATGCTGATGGGCGGGATGTAAGTTCTCAACTGCCTCTCTGTAGGAGTGTACTGTGTTCCCTAAAAGAGGTAAACAACAGAGCTACATAGCAAAGGACACTTCCAGTCTAGGGAATATACCTTGGGAAAACTGAAAATCAATAAGACAGAGCCACCCCAAAATTTAGGGATGCACTGCTTACCAGAACCTCAACTTGGGTACACTTTAAATATCCCAGGAAAGTTAAAAATTGTTCAAAAAATTGTGGTATTTACGTACGATGGAATATCCCTCAGCCATGAAATCAATGTCATAAGACCAGTAGCAGCAAAATGAGTGGATTCAGGTATGATGATTCTAAGTGAAATAAGTCACACAGAAAAAATAATCTTATCATACGATATCACTTAAGAAGATCCTGTAAACATGGCTACACAGGAAGTGAGTGAGGAAAGAGAACAGTGTCTCACATTTAAAAAACACTCTTATGCCTGCTTAAGGGGGAAGGAGAGGTGGGGTGATGCATAAAACCAGAGTTTGATATAAGCACAGGTACCGTTCCAAAAACCAACTATGGAATAGACAAGACCTACAACTTCCTCGGGGAAAGGGATTCAAAACCCCATATTTTCCGCAGAGGAATATATCTGACTACTAAGAATCTTAAAACCTATGTATTTATATGTCTCCGTCAGGGAATCAAGTGTGTCTAGACTGGCATAAACACGGCAGTGAGAATCAGCTCAAACCAACTATAAAAAGGAATTTCAAAAACAAAACAACAAAACAGGGAAATTCTTTACAATTCCTTCAGGGTCTCTGATGAAACGTGGAATGAACATATCTACAACTACAGCTTGATGTGGCATAAGGCTGGACACTTGGGACTAAGCGGATTGGTGAGACTGGGTGAGCAAACACAGACCATTTAAAGAAATAATGCATGGCCTCCATTCCATGGTTCCAAACTCTCCAGGTTGAAGGGAATATTACTACAGCTATAACATGTACGGGAAACCTAGAGAATGGACACACTGTGTATACGAAAGGTTTCTAAAACTCAACTAGTTGTCCCTCTCCTGGTGCTCCAGTTTGACTTTCCAACTGCTTTGCTATCAATCTCCCAACTTGGAGAGACAGCCCCTTTAACCTCCTGGATAACACAGGTTGCCAATTTGTCAGAGGATGAAAGGGAACAGGGAGAACCAATGAGAGAATAGCTGTTAGGCATTTGGACGGGCACATGTCACTCTAATTGCCTGGCAGGAAGAAGAATTAACCAAAGACTCATCCCCCTGCTGGGAACCAGTATAGTTCTTGAACCGAAATTTTGGACTTGCGGTCAGCTCACAAAAAACGATTTGATAAATGGAGCTCAGGGGCACAGCAATTCACAAACTGGCAGTGTAATAAAGGACAACTATCTTCCAAAAATCTTTTAAAGGAAGACAACGAGGCGGACTTGAAAGCGAGGCAGAATAGCAGGAAAAAGATTTCAAGGCGTACGTTGGAATCACCTGTAAAGCACAGGAAGAGGGGCACAACTTCGACAATGATTCACTTGGCCAAAAATAGTGTATGTGTTTTCTCCTGAATATATTCAGGAGAAAACGCATACGCCCTTTTTGGCCAAGCCAGCAAGCGGGCAATGCAAATCTGCAGTACAAAGAAGTATCACTTCCCACCAGTCAATAGGGACATCCACAAAATGTGTAAAAACGAGAAAGGCAAGAGAGGACCTGGAGAACAGGGAGCCTTGTTATGCTGATGGGTGGAATGTAAGTTGCCAACTGCCTCTCTGGAGGAGTGCATTGTGTTCCCTAAAACAAGTAAACAACAGAGCTACAGAGCCAAGGGCACTTCCAGTCTAGGGAATATACCTTGGGAAAACTGAAAATCAATAAGACAGAGCCACCCCAAAATTTAGGGATGCACTGCTTACAAGAACCTCAACTTGGGTACAACATAATTATCCCAGGAAAGTTAAAAATTGTTCAAAAAATTGTGGTACTTACGTAAGATGGAATATCCCTCAGCCATGAAATCAATGTCATAAGACCAGTAGCAGCAAAATGAGTGTATTCAGGTACGATGATTCTAAGTGAAATAAGTCACACAGAAAATGAAACTTATCATAAGATATCACTTATGAAGATCCTGTAAACATAGCTACACATGAACTGAGTGAGGAAAGAGAACAGAGTCTCACATTTAGAAAACACTCTTATGCCTGCTTAAGGGGGAAGGAGAGGTGGGGTGATGCATAAAACCAGAGTTTGATATAAGCACAGGTACTGTTCCAAAAACCAACTATGGAATAGACAAGACCTACACCTTCCTCGGGGAAAGGGATTCAAAATCCCATATTTTCCGCAGAGGAATATATCTGACTAGTAAGAATCTTAAAACCTATGTATTGATATGTCTCCATAAGGGAATCAAGTGTGTCTAGACTGGCATAAACACGGCAGTGAGAATCAGCTCAAACCCACTATAAAAAGGAATTTCAAAAACAGAACAACAAAACAGGGAGATTCTTTACAGTTCCTTCACGGTCTCTGATGAAACCTGGAATGAACCTCTCTTCAACTACAGTTTGATGTGGCATAAGGCTGGACACTTGGGACTGAGAGGATTGGTGAGACTGGGTGAGCAAACACAGACCGTTTAAAGCAATAATGCGTGGCCTCCATTCCACGGTTCCAAACTCTCCAGGTTGAAGGGAATATTACTACAGCTACAACATGTATGGGAAACCTAGAGAATGGACACACTGTGAATACGAAAAGTATCTAAAACTCTACGAATAGTCCCTCTCCTGGTGCTCCAATTTGACTTTCCAACTGCTTTACTATCAATCTCCTCACTTGGAGAGACAGTCCCTTTAACCTCCTGGATAACACAGGTTGCCAATTTGGCAGAGGATGAAAGGGAATAGGGAGAACCAATGAGAGAGTAGCTCTCAGGCATTTGGACGGGCACATGTGACTCTAATTGCCCAGCAGGAAGAAGAATTAACCTAAGGCTCATCCCCCTACCGGAAACCAGTATAGGTCCTGAACCGAAATTTTGGACTTGCGGTCAGCTCACAAAAAACGATTTGATAAATGGAGCTCAGGGGCACAGCAATTCACAAACTGGCAGAGTAATAAAGGACAACTATCGTCCAAAAATATTTTGAAGGAAGGCAACAAGGCGGACTTGAAACTGAGGCAGAATTGCAGGAAACAGATTTCAAGAGGTACATTGGAATCACCTGTAAAGCACAGGAGGAGGGGCACAATTTCGACAATGATGCACTTGGCCAAAAATGGTTTATTCGTTTTCTCCTGAATATATTCTGGAGAAAACGCATACACACATTTTGGCCAAGCAAGCAAGCGGGCAATGCAAATCTGCACTACAAAGAAGTATCCCTTCCCACCGGTCAAAAGGGACATCGACAAAATGTGTAAAAACCAGAAAGGCAAGAGAGGACCTGGAGAACAGGAAGCCTTGTTATGCTGATGGGCGGGATGTAAGTTCTCAACTGCCTCTCTGTAGGAGTGTACTGTGTTCCCTAAAAGAGGTAAACAACAGAGCTACATAGCAAAGGACACTTCCAGTCTAGGGAATATACCTTGGGAAAACTGAAAATCAATAAGACAGAGCCACCCCAAAATTTAGGGATGCACTGCTTACCAGAACCTCAACTTGGGTACACTTTAAATATCCCAGGAAAGTTAAAAATTGTTCAAAAAATTGTGGTATTTACGTACGATGGAATATCCCTCAGCCATGAAATCAATGTCATAAGACCAGTAGCAGCAAAATGAGTGGATTCAGGTATGATGATTCTAAGTGAAATAAGTCACACAGAAAAAATAATCTTATCATACGATATCACTTAAGAAGATCCTGTAAACATGGCTACACAGGAAGTGAGTGAGGAAAGAGAACAGTGTCTCACATTTAAAAAACACTCTTATGCCTGCTTAAGGGGGAAGGAGAGGTGGGGTGATGCATAAAACCAGAGTTTGATATAAGCACAGGTACCGTTCCAAAAACCAACTATGGAATAGACAAGACCTACAACTTCCTCGGGGAAAGGGATTCAAAACCCCATATTTTCCGCAGAGGAATATATCTGACTACTAAGAATCTTAAAACCTATGTATTTATATGTCTCCGTCAGGGAATCAAGTGTGTCTAGACTGGCATAAACACGGCAGTGAGAATCAGCTCAAACCAACTATAAAAAGGAATTTCAAAAACAAAACAACAAAACAGGGAAATTCTTTACAATTCCTTCAGGGTCTCTGATGAAACGTGGAATGAACATATCTACAACTACAGCTTGATGTGGCATAAGGCTGGACACTTGGGACTAAGCGGATTGGTGAGACTGGGTGAGCAAACACAGACCATTTAAAGAAATAATGCATGGCCTCCATTCCATGGTTCCAAACTCTCCAGGTTGAAGGGAATATTACTACAGCTATAACATGTACGGGAAACCTAGAGAATGGACACACTGTGTATACGAAAGGTTTCTAAAACTCAACTAGTTGTCCCTCTCCTGGTGCTCCAGTTTGACTTTCCAACTGCTTTGCTATCAATCTCCCAACTTGGAGAGACAGCCCCTTTAACCTCCTGGATAACACAGGTTGCCAATTTGTCAGAGGATGAAAGGGAACAGGGAGAACCAATGAGAGAATAGCTGTTAGGCATTTGGACGGGCACATGTCACTCTAATTGCCTGGCAGGAAGAAGAATTAACCAAAGACTCATCCCCCTGCTGGGAACCAGTATAGTTCTTGAACCGAAATTTTGGACTTGCGGTCAGCTCACAAAAAACGATTTGATAAATGGAGCTCAGGGGCACAGCAATTCACAAACTGGCAGTGTAATAAAGGACAACTATCTTCCAAAAATCTTTTAAAGGAAGACAACGAGGCGGACTTGAAAGCGAGGCAGAATAGCAGGAAAAAGATTTCAAGGCGTACGTTGGAATCACCTGTAAAGCACAGGAAGAGGGGCACAACTTCGACAATGATTCACTTGGCCAAAAATAGTGTATGTGTTTTCTCCTGAATATATTCAGGAGAAAACGCATACGCCCTTTTTGGCCAAGCCAGCAAGCGGGCAATGCAAATCTGCAGTACAAAGAAGTATCACTTCCCACCAGTCAATAGGGACATCCACAAAATGTGTAAAAACCAGAAAGGCAAGAGAGGACCTGGAGAACAGGGAGCCTTGTTATGCTGATGGGTGGAATGTAAGTTGCCAACTGCCTCTCTGGAGGAGTGCATTGTGTTCCCTAAAACAAGTAAACAACAGAGCTACAGAGCCAAGGGCACTTCCAGTCTAGGGAATATACCTTGGGAAAACTGAAAATCAATAAGACAGAGCCACCCCAAAATTTAGGGATGCACTGCTTACAAGAACCTCAACTTGGGTACAACATAATTATCCCAGGAAAGTTAAAAATTGTTCAAAAAATTGTGGTACTTACGTAAGATGGAATATCCCTCAGCCATGAAATCAATGTCATAAGACCAGTAGCAGCAAAATGAGTGGATTCAGGTACGATGATTCTAAGTGAAATAAGTCACACAGAAAATGAAACTTATCATAAGATATCACTTATGAAGATCCTGTAAACATAGCTACACATGAACTGAGTGAGGAAAGAGAACAGAGTCTCACATTTAGAAAACACTCTTATGCCTGCTTAAGGGGGAAGGAGAGGTGGGGTGATGCATAAAACCAGAGTTTGATATAAGCACAGGTACTGTTCCAAAAACCAACTATGGAATAGACAAGACCTACACCTTCCTCGGGGAAAGGGATTCAAAATCTCATATTTTCCGCAGAGGAATATATCTGACTAGTAAGAATCTT
Source organism: Mesoplodon mirus (assembly GCF_964341445.2). Taxonomy (NCBI): domain Eukaryota; kingdom Metazoa; phylum Chordata; class Mammalia; order Artiodactyla; family Ziphiidae; genus Mesoplodon; species Mesoplodon mirus. The sequence goes on along the minus strand of NW_028295793.1, from coordinate 3,935,599 downwards.
AAAACCTATGTATTGATATGTCTCCATAAGGGAATCAAGTGTGTCTAGACTGGCATAAACACGGCAGTGAGAATCAGCTCAAACCCACTATAAAAAGGAATTTCAAAAACAGAACAACAAAACAGGGAAATTCTTTACAGTTCCTTCACGGTCTCTGATGAAACCTGGAATGAACCTCTCTTCAACTACAGCTTGATGTGGCATAAGCCTGGACACTTGGGACTGAGAGGATTGGTGAGACTGGGTGAGCAAACACAGACCGTTTAAAGCAATAATGCGTGGCCTCCATTCCACGGTTCCAAACTCTCCAGGTTGAAGGGAATATTACTACAGCTATAACATGTACGGGAAACCTAGAGAATGGACACACTGTGAATACGAAAAGTATCTATAACTCTACGAATAGTCCCTCTCCTGGTGCTCCAATTTGACTTTCCAACTGCTTTACTATCAATCTCCGCACTTGGAGAGACAGCCCCTTTAACCTACTGGATAACACAGGTTGCCAATTTGGCAGAGGATGAAAGGGAAGAGGGAGAACCAATGAGAGAGTAGCTCTCAGGCATTTGGACGGGCACATGTGACTCTAATTGCCCAGCAGGAAGAAGAATTAACCTAAGGCTCATCCCCCTACCGGAAACCAGTATAGGTCCTGAACCGAAATTTTGGACTTGCGGTCAGCTCACAAAAAACGATTTGATAAATGGAGCTCAGGGGCACAGCAATTCACAAACTGGCAGAGTAATAAAGGACAACTATCGTCCAAAAATATTTTGAAGGAAGGCAACAAGGCGGACTTGAAACTGAGGCAGAATTGCAGGAAACAGATTTCAAGAGGTACATAGGAATCACCTGTAAAGCACAGGAAGAGGGGCACTATTTCGACAATGATGCACTTGGCCAAAAATGGTTTATTCGTTTTCTCCTGAATATATTCTGGAGAAAACGCATACACACATTTTGGCCAAGCAAGCAAGCGGGCAATGCAAATCTGCACTACAAAGAAGTATCCCTTCCCACCGGTCAAAAGGGACATCGACAAAATGTGTAAAAACCAGAAAGTCAGAGAGGACCTGGAGAACAGGAAGCCTTGTTATGCTGATGGGCGGGATGTAAGTTGGCAACTGCCTCTCTGGAGGAGTGCACTGTGTTCCCTAAAAGAAGTAAACAACAGAGCTACATAGCCAAGGACACTTCCAGTCTAGGGAATATACCTTGGGAAAACTGAAAATCAATAAGACAGAGCCACCCCAAAATTTAGGGATGCACTGCTTACCAGAACCTCAACTTGGGTACACTTTAAATATCCCAGGAAAGTTAAAAATTGTTCAAAAAATTGTGGTATTTACGTACGATGGAATATCCCTCAGCCATGAAATCAATGTCATAAGACCAGTAGCAGCAAAATGAGTGGATTCAGGTATGATGATTCTAAGTGAAATAAGTCACACAGAAAAAATAATCTTATCATATGATATCACTTAAGAAGATCCTGTAAACATGGCTACACATGAAGTGAGTGAGGAAAGAGAACAGTGTCTCACATTAAGAAAACACTCTTATGCCTGCTTAAGGGGGAAGGAGAGGTGGGGTGATGCATAAAACCAGAGTTTGATATAAGCACAGGTACCGTTCCAAAAACCAACTATGGAATAGACAAGACCTACAACTTCCTCGGGGAAAGGGATTCAAAACCCCATATTTTCCGCAGAGGAATATATCTGACTAGTAAGAATCTTAAAACCTATGTATTGATATGTCTCCATAAGGGAATCAAGTGTGTCTAGACTGGCATAAACACGGCAGTGAGAATCAGCTCAAACCCACTATAAAAAGGAATTTCAAAAACAGAACAACAAAACACGAAATTCTTTACAGTTCCTTCACGGTCTCTGATGAAACCTGGAATGAACCTCTCTTCAACTACAGCTTGATGTGGCATAAGCCTGGACACTTGGGACTGAGAGGATTGGTGAGACTGGGTGAGCAAACACAGACCGTTTAAAGCAATAATGCGTGGCCTCCATTCCACGGTTCCAAACTCTCCAGGTTGAAGGGAATATTACTACAGCTATAACATGTACGGGAAACCTAGAGAATGGACACACTGTGAATACGAAAAGTATCTATAACTCTACGAATAGTCCCTCTCCTGGTGCTCCAATTTGACTTTCCAACTGCTTTACTATCAATCTCCGCACTTGGAGAGACAGCCCCTTTAACCTCCTGGATAACACAGGTTGCCAATTTGGCAGAGGATGAAAGGGAAGAGGGAGAACCAATGAGAGAGTAGCTCTCAGGCATTTGGACGGGCACATGTGACTCTAATTGCCCAGCAGGAAGAAGAATTAACCTAAGGCTCATCCCCCTACCGGAAACCAGTATAGGTCCTGAACCGAAATTTTGGACTTGCGGTCAGCTCACAAAAAACGATTTGATAAATGGAGCTCAGGGGCACAGCAATTCACAAACTGGCAGAGTAATAAAGGACAACTATCGTCCAAAAATATTTTGAAGGAAGGCAACAAGGCGGACTTGAAACTGAGGCAGAATTGCAGGAAACAGATTTCAAGAGGTACGTTGGAATCACCTGTAAAGCACAGGAAGAGGGGCACAATTTCGACAATGATGCACTTGGCCAAAAATGGTTTATTCGTTTTCTCCTGAATATATTCTGGAGAAAACGCATACACACATTTTGGCCAAGCAAGCAAGCGGGCAATGCAAATCTGCACTACAAAGAAGTATTCCTTCCCACCGGTCAAAAGGGACATCGACAAAATGTGTAAAAACCAGAAAGTCAGAGAGGACCTGGAGAACAGGAAGCCTTGTTATGCTGATGGGCGCGATGTAAGTTGCCAACTGCCTCTCTGGAGGAGTGCACTGTGTTCCCTAAAAGAAGTAAACAACAGAGCTACATAGCCAAGGACACTTCCAGTCTAGGGAATATACCTTGGGAAAACTGAAAATCAATAAGACAGAGCCACCCCAAAATTTAGGGATGCACTGCTTACCAGAACCTCAACTTGGGTACACTTTAAATATCCCAGGAAAGTTAAAAATTGTTCAAAAAATTGTGGTATTTACATACGATGGAATATCCCTCAGCCATGAAATCAATGTCATAAGACCAGTAGCAGCAAAATGAGTGGATTCAGGTATGATGATTCTAAGTGAAATAAGTCACACAGAAAAAATAATCTTATCATATGATATCACTTAAGAAGATCCTGTAAACATGGCTACACAGGAAGTGAGTGAGGAAAGAGAACAGTGTCTCACATTAAGAAAACACTCTTATGCCTGCTTAAGGGGGAAGGAGAGGTGGGGTGATGCATAAAACCAGAGTTTGATATAAGCACAGGTACCGTTCCAAAAACCAACTATGGAATAGACAAGACCTACACCTTCCTCGGGGAAAGGGATTCAAAACCCCATATTTTCCGCAGAGGAATATATCTGACTACTAAGAATCTTAAAACCTATGTATTGATATGTCTCCGTCAGGGAATCAAGTGTGTCTAGACTGGCATAAACACGGCAGTGAGAATCAGCTCAAACCAACTATAAAAAGGAATTTCAAAAACAAAACAACAAAACAGGGAAATTCTTTACAGTTCCTTCACGGTCTCTGATGAAACCTGGAATTAACCTCTCTTCAACTACAGCTTGATGTGGCATAAGGCTGGACACTTGGGACTAAGCGGATTGGTGAGACTGGGTGAGCAAACACAGACCGTTTAAAGCAATAATGCGTGGCCTCCATTCCACGGTTCCAAACTCTCCAGGTTGAAGGGAATATTACTACAGCTATAAAATGTACGGGAAACCTAGAGAATGGACACACTGTGTATACGAAAGGTTTCTAAAACTCAACTAGTTGTCCCTCTCCTGGTGCTCCAGTTTGACTTTCCAACTGCTTTACTATCAATCTCCCAACTTGGAGAGACAGCCCCTTTAACCTCCTGGATAACACAAGTTGCCAATTTGGCAGAGGATGAAAGGGAACAGGGAGAACCAATGAGAGAATAGCTGTTAGGCATTTGGACGGGCACATGTCACTCTAATTGCCTGGCAGGAAGAAGAATTAACCAAAGACTCATCCCCTTGCCGGGAACCAGTATAGTTCTTGAACCGAAATTTTGGACTTGCGGTCAGCTCACAAAAAACGATTTGATAAATGGAGCTCAGGGGCACAGCAATTCACAAACTGGCAGTGTAATAAAGGACAACTATCTTCCAAAAATCTTTTAAAAGAAGACAACGAGGTAGACTTGAAAGCGAGGCAGAATAGCAGGAAAAAGATTTCAAGGCGTACGTTGGAATCACCTGTAAAGCACAGGAAGAGGGGCACAACTTCGACAATGATTCACTTGGCCAAAAATAGTGTATGTGTTTTCTCCTGAATATATTCAGGAGAAAACGCATACGCCCTTTTTGGCCAAGCCAGCAAGCGGGCAATGCAAATCTGCAGTACAAAGAAGTATCACTTCCCACCAGTCAATAGGGATATCCACAAAATGTGTAAAAACCAGAAAGGCAAGAGAGGACCTGGAGAACAGGGAGCCTTGTTATGCTGATGGGTGGAATGTAAGTTGCCAACTGCCTCTCTGGAGGAGTGCATTGTGTTCCCTAAAACAAGTAAACAACAGAGCTACAGAGCCAAGGGCACTTCCAGTCTAGGGAATATACCTTGGGAAAACTGAAAATCAATAAGACAGAGCCACCCCAAAATTTAGGGATGCACTGCTTACAAGAACCTCAACTTGGGTACAACATAATTATCCCAGGAAAGTTAAAAATTGTTCAAAAAATTGTGGTACTTACGTTAGATGGAATATCCCTCAGCCATGAAATCAATGTCATAAGACCAGTAGCAGCAAAATGAGTGGATTCAGGTACGATGATTCTAAGTGAAATAAGTCACAGAGAAAATGAAACTTATCATAAGATATCACTTATGAAGATCCTGTAAACATAGCTACACATGAACTGAGTGAGGAAAGAGAACAGAGTCTCACATTTAGAAAACACACTTATGCCTGCTTAAGGGGGAAGGAGAGGTGGGGCGATGCATAAAACCAGAGTTTGATATAAGCACAGGTACCGTTCCAAAAACCAACTATGGAATAGACAAGACCTACACCTTCCTCGGGGAAAGGGATTCAAAATCCCATATTTTCCTCAGAGGAATATATCTGACTAGTAAGAATCTTAAAACCTATGTATTGATATGTCTCCATAAGGGAATCAAGTGTGTCTAGACTGGCATAAACACGGCAGTGAGAATCAGCTCAAACCCACTATAAAAAGGAATTTCAAAAACAGAACAACAAAACAGGGAAATTCTTTACAGTTCCTTCACGGTCTCTGATGAAACCTGGAATGAACCTCTCTTCAACTACAGCTTGATGTGGCATAAGCCTGGACACTTGGGACTGAGAGGATTGGTGAGACTGGGTGAGCAAACGCAGACCGTTTAAAGCAATAATGCGTGGCCTCCATTCCACGGTTCCAAACTCTCCAGGTTGAAGGGAATATTACTACAGCTATAACATGTACGGGAAACCTAGAGAATGGACACACTGTGAATACGAAAAGTATCTATAACTCTACGAATAGTCCCTCTCCTGGTGCTCCAATTTGACTTTCCAACTGCTTTACTATCAATCTCCTCACTTGGAGAGACAGCCCCTTTAACCTCCTGGATAACACAGGTTGCCAATTTGGCAGAGGATGAAAGGGAATAGGGAGAACTAATGAGAGAGTAGCTCTCAGGCATTTGGACGGGCACATGTGACTCTAATTGCCCAGCAGGAAGAAGAATTAACCTAAGGCTCATCCCCCTACCGGAAACCAGTATAGGTCCTGAACCGAAATTTTGGACTTGCGGTCAGCTCACAAAAAACGATTTGATAAATGGAGCTCATGGGCACAGCAATTCACAAACTGGCAGAGTAATAAAGGACAACTATCGTCCAAAAATATTTTGAAGGAAGGCAACAAGGCGGACTTGAAACTGAGGCAGAATTGCAGGAAACAGATTTCAAGAGGTACGTTGGAATCACCTGTAAAGCACAGGAAGAGGGGCACAATTTCGACAATGATGCACTTGGCCAAAAATGGTTTATTCGTTTTCTACTGAATATATTCTGGAGAAAACGCATACACACATTTTGGCCAAGCAAGCAAGCGGGCAATGCAAATCTGCACTACAAAGAAGTATCCGTTCCCACCGGTCAAAAGGGACATCGACAAAATGTGTAAAAACCAGAAAGGCAAGAGAGGACCTGGAGAACAGGAAGACTTGTTATGCTGATGGGCGGGATGTAAGTTGGCAACTGCCTCTCTGTAGGAGTGCACTGTGTTCCCTAAAAGAAGTAAACAACAGAGCTACATAGCCAAGGACACTTCCAGTCTAGGGAATATACCTTGGGAAAACTGAAAATCAATAAGACAGAGCCACCCCAAAATTTAGGGATGCACTGCTTACCAGAACCTCAACTTGGGTACACTTTAAATATCCCAGGAAAGTTAAAAATTGTTCAAAAAATTGTGGTATTTACGTACGATGGAATATCCCTCAGCCATGAAATCAATGTCATAAGACCAGTAGCAGCAAAATGAGTGGATTCAGGTATGATGATTCTAAGTGAAATAAGTCACACAGAAAAAATAATCTTATCATACGATATCACTTAAGAAGATCCTGTAAACATGGCTACACAGGAAGTGAGTGAGGAAAGAGAACAGTGTCTCACATTTAGAAAACACTCTTATGCCTGCTTAAGGGGGAAGGAGAGGTGGGGTGATGCATAAAACCAGAGTTTGATATAAGCACAGGTACCGTTCCAAAAACCAACTATGGAATAGACAAGACCTACAACTTCCTCGGGGAAAGGGATTCAAAACCCCATATTTTCCGCAGAGGAATATATCTGACTACTAAGAATCTTAAAACCTATGTATTGATATGTCTCCGTCAGGGAATCAAGTGTGTCTAGACTGGCATAAACACGGCAGTGAGAATCAGCTCAAACCAACTATAAAAAGGAATTTCAAAAACAAAACAACAAAACAGGGAAATTCTTTACAATTCCTTCAGGGTCTCTGATGAAACGTGGAATGAACATATCTACAACTACAGCTTGATGTGGCATAAGGCTGGACACTTGGGACTAAGCGGATTGGTGAGACTGGGTGAGCAAACACAGACCATTTAAAGAAATAATGCATGGCCTCCATTCCATGGTTCCAAACTCTCCAGGTTGAAGGGAATATTACTACAGCTATAACATGTACGGGAAACCTAGAGAATGGACACACTGTGTATACGAAAGGTTTCTAAAACTCAACTAGTTGTCCCTCTCCTGGTGCTCCAGTTTGACTTTCCAACTGCTTTGCTATCAATCTCCCAACTTGGAGAGACAGCCCCTTTAACCTCCTGGATAACACAGGTTGCCAATTTGGCAGAGGATGAAAGGGAACAGGGAGAACCAATGAGAGAATAGCTGTTAGGCATTTGGACGGGCACATGTCACTCTAATTGCCTGGCAGGAAGAATAATTAACCAAAGACTCATCCCCCTGCTGGGAACCAGTATAGTTCTTGAACCGAAATTTTGGACTTGCGGTCAGCTCACAAAAAACGATTTGATAAATGGAGCTCAGGGGCACAGCAATTCACAAACTGGCAGTGTAATAAAGGACAACTATCTTCCAAAAATCTTTTAAAGGAAGACAACGAGGCGGACTTGAAAGCGAGGCAGAATAGCAGGAAAAAGATTTCAAGGCGTACGTTGGAATCACCTGTAAAGCACAGGAAGAGGGGCACAACTTCGACAATGATTCACTTGGCCAAAAATAGTGTATGTGTTTTCTCCTGAATATATTCAGGAGAAAACGCATACGCCCTTTTTGGCCAAGCCAGCAAGCGGGCAATGCAAATCTGCAGTACAAAGAAGTATCACTTCCCACCAGTCAATAGGGACATCCACAAAATGTGTAAAAACCAGAAAGGCAAGAGAGGACCTGGAGAACAGGGAGCATTGTTATGCTGATGGGTGGAATGTAAGTTGCCAACTGCCTCTCTGGAGGAGTGCATTGTGTTCCCTAAAACAAGTAAACAACAGAGCTACAGAGCCAAAGGCACTTCCAGTCTAGGGAATATACCTTGGGAAAACTGAAAATCAATAAGACAGAGCCACCCCAAAATTTAGGGATGCACTGCTTACAAGAACCTCCACTTGGGTACAACATAATTATCCCAGGAAAGTTAAAAATTGTTCAAAAAATTGTGGTACTTACGTAAGATGGAATATCCCTCAGCCATGAAATCAATGTCATAAGACCAGTAGCAGCAAAATGAGTGGATTCAGGTACGATGATTCTAAGTGAAATAAGTCACACAGAAAATGAAACTTATCATAAGATATCACTTATGAAGATCCTGTAAACATAGCTACACATGAACTGAGTGAGGAAAGAGAACAGAGTCTCACATTTAGAAAACACTCTTATGCCTGCTTAAGGGGGAAGGAGAGGTGGGGTGATGCATAAAACCAGAGTTTGATATAAGCACAGGTACCGTTCCAAAAACCAACTATGGAATACACAAGACCTACACCTTCCTCGGGGAAAGGGATTCAAAATCCCATATTTTCCGCAGAGGAATATATCTGACTAGTAAGAATCTTAAAACCTATGTATTGATATGTCTCCATAAGGGAATCAAGTGTGTCTAGACTGGCATAAACACGCCAGTGAGAATCAGCTCAAACCCACTATAAAAAGGAATTTCAAAAACAGAACAACAAAACAGGGAAATTCTTTACAGTTCCTTCACGGTCTCTGATGAAACCTGGAATGAACCTCTCTTCAACTACAGCTTGATGTGGCATAAGGCTGGACACTTGGGACTGAGAGGATTGGTGAGACTGGGTGAGCAAACACAGACCGTTTAAAGCAATAATGCGTGGCCTCCATTCCACGGTTCCAAACTCTCCAGGTTGAAGGGAATATTACTACAGCTATAACATGTACGGGAAACCTAGAGAATGGACACACTGTGAATACGAAAAGTATCTAAAACTCTACGAATAGTCCCTCTCCTGGTGCTCCAATTTGACTTTCCAACTGCTTTACTATCAATCTCCGCACTTGGAGAGACAGCCCCTTTAACCTCCTGGATAACACAGGTTGCCAATTCGGCAGAGGATGAAAGGGAAGAGGGAGAACCAATGAGAGAGTAGCTCTCAGGCATTTGGACGGGCACATGTGACTCTAATTGCCCAGCAGGAAGAAGAATTAACCTAAGGCTCATCCCCCTACCGGAAACCAGTATAGGTCCTGAACCGAAATTTTGGACTTGCGGTCAGCTCACAAAAAACGATTTGATAAATGGAGCTCAGGGGCACAGCAATCCACAAACTGGCAGAGTAGTAAAGGACAACTATCGTCCAAAAATATTTTGAAGGAAGGCAACAAGGCGGACTTGAAACTGAGGCAGAATTGCAGGAAACAGATTTCAAGAGGTACATAGGAATCACCTGTAAAGCACAGGAAGAGGGGCACAATTTCGACAATGATGCACTTGGCCAAAAACGGTTTATTCGTTTTCTCCTGAATATATTCTGGAGAAAACGCATACACACATTTTGGCCAAGCAAGCAAGCGGGCAATGCAAATTTGCACTACAAAGAAGTATCCTTTCCCACTGGTCAAAAGGGACATCGACAAAATGTGTAAAAACCAGAAAGTCAGAGAGGACATGGAGAACAGGAAGCCTTGTTATGCTGATGGGCGGGATGTAAGTTGGCAACTGCCTCTCTGGAGGAGTGCACTGTGTTCCCTAAAAGAAGTAAACAACAGAGCTACATAGCCAAGGACACTTCCAGTCTAGGGAATATACCTTGGGAAAACTGAAAATCAATAAGACAGAGCCACCCCAAAATTTAGGGATGCACTGCTTACCAGAACCTCAACTTGGGTACACTTTAAATATCCCAGGAAAGTTAAAAATTGTTCAAAAAATTGTGGTATTTACGTACGATGGAATATCCCTCAGCCATGAAATCAATGTCATAAGACCAGTAGCAGCAAAATGAGTGGATTCAGGTATGATGATTCTAAGTGAAATAAGTCACACAGAAAAAATAATCTTATCATACGATATCACTTAAGAAGATCCTGTAAACATGGCTACACAGGAAGTGAGTGAGGAAAGAGAACAGTGTCTCACATTTAGAAAACACTCTTATGCCTGCTTAAGGGGGAAGGAGAGGTGGGGTGATGCATAAAACCAGAGTTTGATATAAGCACAGGTACCGTTCCAAAAACCAACTATGGAATAGACAAGACCTACAACTTCCTCGGGGAAAGGGATTCAAAACCCCATATTTTCCGCAGAGGAATATATCTGACTACTAAGAATCTTAAAACCTATGTATTGATATGTCTCCGTCAGGGAATCAAGTGTGTCTAGACTGGCATAAACACGGCAGTGAGAATCAGCTCAAACCAACTATAAAAAGGAATTTCAAAAACAAAACAACAAAACAGGGAAATTCTTTACAATTCCTTCAGGGTCTCTGATGAAACGTGGAATGAACATATCTACAACTACAGCTTGATGTGGCATAAGGCTGGACACTTGGGACTAAGCGGATTGGTGAGACTGGGTGAGCAAACACAGACCATTTAAAGAAATAATGCATGGCCTCCATTCCATGGTTCCAAACTCTCCAGGTTGAAGGGAATATTACTACAGCTATAACATGTACGGGAAACCTAGAGAATGGACACACTGTGTATACGAAAGGTTTCTAAAACTCAACTAGTTGTCCCTCTCCTGGTGCTCCAGTTTGACTTTCCAACTGCTTTGCTATCAATCTCCCAACTTGGAGAGACAGCCCCTTTAACCTCCTGGATAACACAGGTTGCCAATTTGTCAGAGGATGAAAGGGAACAGGGAGAACCAATGAGAGAATAGCTGTTAGGCATTTGGACGGGCACATGTCACTCTAATTGCCTGGCAGGAAGAAGAATTAACCAAAGACTCATCCCCCTGCTGGGAACCAGTATAGTTCTTGAACCGAAATTTTGGACTTGCGGTCAGCTCACAAAAAACGATTTGATAAATGGAGCTCAGGGGCACAGCAATTCACAAACTGGCAGTGTAATAAAGGACAACTATCTTCCAAAAATCTTTTAAAGGAAGACAACGAGGCGGACTTGAAAGCGAGGCAGAATAGCAGGAAAAAGATTTCAAGGCGTACGTTGGAATCACCTGTAAAGCACAGGAAGAGGGGCACAACTTCGACAATGATTCACTTGGCCAAAAATAGTGTATGTGTTTTCTCCTGAATATATTCAGGAGAAAACGCATACGCCCTTTTTGGCCAAGCCAGCAAGCGGGCAATGCAAATCTGCAGTACAAAGAAGTATCACTTCCCACCAGTCAATAGGGACATCCACAAAATGTGTAAAAACGAGAAAGGCAAGAGAGGACCTGGAGAACAGGGAGCCTTGTTATGCTGATGGGTGGAATGTAAGTTGCCAACTGCCTCTCTGGAGGAGTGCATTGTGTTCCCTAAAACAAGTAAACAACAGAGCTACAGAGCCAAGGGCACTTCCAGTCTAGGGAATATACCTTGGGAAAACTGAAAATCAATAAGACAGAGCCACCCCAAAATTTAGGGATGCACTGCTTACAAGAACCTCAACTTGGGTACAACATAATTATCCCAGGAAAGTTAAAAATTGTTCAAAAAATTGTGGTACTTACGTAAGATGGAATATCCCTCAGCCATGAAATCAATGTCATAAGACCAGTAGCAGCAAAATGAGTGTATTCAGGTACGATGATTCTAAGTGAAATAAGTCACACAGAAAATGAAACTTATCATAAGATATCACTTATGAAGATCCTGTAAACATAGCTACACATGAACTGAGTGAGGAAAGAGAACAGAGTCTCACATTTAGAAAACACTCTTATGCCTGCTTAAGGGGGAAGGAGAGGTGGGGTGATGCATAAAACCAGAGTTTGATATAAGCACAGGTACTGTTCCAAAAACCAACTATGGAATAGACAAGACCTACACCTTCCTCGGGGAAAGGGATTCAAAATCCCATATTTTCCGCAGAGGAATATATCTGACTAGTAAGAATCTTAAAACCTATGTATTGATATGTCTCCATAAGGGAATCAAGTGTGTCTAGACTGGCATAAACACGGCAGTGAGAATCAGCTCAAACCCACTATAAAAAGGAATTTCAAAAACAGAACAACAAAACAGGGAGATTCTTTACAGTTCCTTCACGGTCTCTGATGAAACCTGGAATGAACCTCTCTTCAACTACAGTTTGATGTGGCATAAGGCTGGACACTTGGGACTGAGAGGATTGGTGAGACTGGGTGAGCAAACACAGACCGTTTAAAGCAATAATGCGTGGCCTCCATTCCACGGTTCCAAACTCTCCAGGTTGAAGGGAATATTACTACAGCTACAACATGTATGGGAAACCTAGAGAATGGACACACTGTGAATACGAAAAGTATCTAAAACTCTACGAATAGTCCCTCTCCTGGTGCTCCAATTTGACTTTCCAACTGCTTTACTATCAATCTCCTCACTTGGAGAGACAGTCCCTTTAACCTCCTGGATAACACAGGTTGCCAATTTGGCAGAGGATGAAAGGGAATAGGGAGAACCAATGAGAGAGTAGCTCTCAGGCATTTGGACGGGCACATGTGACTCTAATTGCCCAGCAGGAAGAAGAATTAACCTAAGGCTCATCCCCCTACCGGAAACCAGTATAGGTCCTGAACCGAAATTTTGGACTTGCGGTCAGCTCACAAAAAACGATTTGATAAATGGAGCTCAGGGGCACAGCAATTCACAAACTGGCAGAGTAATAAAGGACAACTATCGTCCAAAAATATTTTGAAGGAAGGCAACAAGGCGGACTTGAAACTGAGGCAGAATTGCAGGAAACAGATTTCAAGAGGTACATTGGAATCACCTGTAAAGCACAGGAGGAGGGGCACAATTTCGACAATGATGCACTTGGCCAAAAATGGTTTATTCGTTTTCTCCTGAATATATTCTGGAGAAAACGCATACACACATTTTGGCCAAGCAAGCAAGCGGGCAATGCAAATCTGCACTACAAAGAAGTATCCCTTCCCACCGGTCAAAAGGGACATCGACAAAATGTGTAAAAACCAGAAAGGCAAGAGAGGACCTGGAGAACAGGAAGCCTTGTTATGCTGATGGGCGGGATGTAAGTTCTCAACTGCCTCTCTGTAGGAGTGTACTGTGTTCCCTAAAAGAGGTAAACAACAGAGCTACATAGCAAAGGACACTTCCAGTCTAGGGAATATACCTTGGGAAAACTGAAAATCAATAAGACAGAGCCACCCCAAAATTTAGGGATGCACTGCTTACCAGAACCTCAACTTGGGTACACTTTAAATATCCCAGGAAAGTTAAAAATTGTTCAAAAAATTGTGGTATTTACGTACGATGGAATATCCCTCAGCCATGAAATCAATGTCATAAGACCAGTAGCAGCAAAATGAGTGGATTCAGGTATGATGATTCTAAGTGAAATAAGTCACACAGAAAAAATAATCTTATCATACGATATCACTTAAGAAGATCCTGTAAACATGGCTACACAGGAAGTGAGTGAGGAAAGAGAACAGTGTCTCACATTTAAAAAACACTCTTATGCCTGCTTAAGGGGGAAGGAGAGGTGGGGTGATGCATAAAACCAGAGTTTGATATAAGCACAGGTACCGTTCCAAAAACCAACTATGGAATAGACAAGACCTACAACTTCCTCGGGGAAAGGGATTCAAAACCCCATATTTTCCGCAGAGGAATATATCTGACTACTAAGAATCTTAAAACCTATGTATTTATATGTCTCCATCAGGGAATCAAGTGTGTCTAGACTGGCATAAACACGGTAGTGAGAATCAGCTCAAACCAACTATAAAAAGGAATTTCAAAAACAAAACAACAAAACAGGGAAATTCTTTACAATTCCTTCAGGGTCTCTGATGAAACGTGGAATGAACATATCTACAACTACAGCTTGATGTGGCATAAGGCTGGACACTTGGGACTAAGCGGATTGGTGAGACTGGGTGAGCAAACACAGACCGTTTAAAGAAATAATGCATGGCCTCCATTCCATGGTTCCAAACTCTCCAGGTTGAAGGGAATATTACTACAGCTATAACATGTACGGGAAACCTAGAGAATGGACACACTGTGTATACGAAAGGTTTCTAAAACTCAACTAGTTGTCCCTCTCCTGGTGCTCCAGTTTGACTTTCCAACTGCTTTACTATCAATCTCCCAACTTGGAGAGACAGCCCCTTTAACCTCCTGGATAACACAGGTTGCCAATTTGGCAGAGGATGAAAGGGAACAGGGAGAACCAATGAGAGAATAGCTGTTATGCATTTGGACGGGCACATGTCACTCTAATTGCCTGGCAGGAAGAAGAATTAACCAAAGACTCATCCCCCTGCTGGGAACCAGTATAGTTCTTGAACCGAAATTTTGGACTTGCGGTCAGCTCACAAAAAACGATTTGATAAATGGAGCTCAGGGGCACAGCAATTCACAAACTGGCAGTGTAATAAAGGACAACTATCTTCCAAAAATCTTTTAAAGGAAGACAACGAGGTGGACTTGAAAGCGAGGCAGAATAGCAGGGAAAAGATTTCAAGGCGTACGTTGGAATCACCTGTAAAGCACAGGAAGAGGGGCTCAACTTCGACAATGATTCACTTGGCCAAAAATAGTGTATGTGCTTTCTCCTGAATATATTCAGGAGAAAACGCATTCGCCCTTTTTGGCCAAGCCAGCAAGCGGGCAATGCAAATCTGCAGTACAAAGAAGTATCACTTCCCACCAGTCAATAGGGACATCCACAAAATGTGTAAAAACCAGAAAGGCAAGAGAGGACCTGGAGAACAGGGAGCCTTGTTATGCTGATGGGTGGAATGTAAGTTGCCAACTGCCTCTCTGGAGGAGTGCATTGTGTTCCCTAAAACAAGTAAACAACAGAGCTACAGAGCCAAGGGCACTTCCAGTCTAGGGAATATACCTTGGGAAAACTGAAAATCAATAAGACAGAGCCACCGCAAAATTTAGGGATGCACTGCTTACAAGAACCTCAACTTGGGTACAACATAATTATCCCAGGAAAGTTAAAAATTGTTCAAAAAATTGTGGTACTTACGTAAGATGGAATATCCCTCAGCCATGAAATCAATGTCATAAGACCAGTAGCAGCAAAATGAGTGGATTCAGGTACGATGATTCTAAGTGAAATAAGTCACACAGAAAATGAAACTTATCATAAGATATCACTTATGAAGATCCTGTAAACATAGCTACACATGAACTGAGTGAGGAAAGAGAACAGAGTCTCACATTTAGAAAACACTCTTATGCCTGCTTAAGGGGGAAGGAGAGGTGGGGTGATGCATAAAACCAGAGTTTGATATAAGCACAGGTACCGTTCCAAAAACCAACTATGCAATAGACAAGACCTACACCTTCCTCGGGGAAAGGGATTCAAAATCCCATATTTTCCGCAGAGGAATATATCTGACTAGTAAGAATCTTAAAACCTATGTATTGATATGTCTCCATAAGGGAATCAAGTGTGTCTAGACTGGCATAAACACGGCAGTGAGAATCAGCTCAAACCCACTATAAAAAGGAATTTCAAAAACAGAACAACAAAACAGGGAAATTCTTTACAGTTCCTTCACGGTCTCTGATGAAACCTGGAATGAACCTCTCTTCAACTACAGCTTGATGTGGCATAAGGCTGGACACTTGGGACTGAGAGGATTGGTGAGACTGGGTGAGCAAACACAGACCGTTTAAAGCAATAATGCGTGGCCTCCATTCCACGGTTCCAAACTCTCCAGGTTGAAGAGAATATTACTACAGCTATAACATGTACGGGAAACCTAGAGAATGGACACACTGTGTATACGAAAGGTTTCTAAAACTCAACTAATTGTCCCTCTCCTGGTGCTCCAGTTTGACTTTCCAACTGCTTTACTATCAATCTCCCTACTTGGAGAGACAGCCCCTTTAACCTCCTGGATAACACAGGTTGCCAATTTGGCAGAGGATGAAAGGGAACAGGGAGAACCAATGAGAGAGTAGCTCTCAGGCATTTGGACGGGCACATGTGACTCTAATTGCCCAGCAGGAAGAAGAATTAACCTAAGGCTCATCCCCCTACCGGAAACCAGTATAGGTCCTGAACCGAAATTTTGGACTTGCGGTCAGCTCACAAAAAACGATTTGATAAATGGAGCTCAGGGGCACAGCAATTCACAAACTGGCAGAGTAATAAAGGACAACTATCGTCCAAAAATATTTTGAAGGAAGGCAACAAGGCGGACTTGAAACTGAGGCAGAATTGCAGGAAACAGATTTCAAGAGGTACGTTGGAATCACCTGTAAAGCACAGGAAGAGGGGCACAATTTCGACAATGATGCACTTGGCCAAAAATGGTTTATTCGTTTTCTCCTGAATATATTCTGGAGAAAACGCATACACACATTTTGGCCAAGCAAGCAAGCGGGCAATGCAAATCTGCACAGCAAAGTAGTATCACTTCCCACCGGTCAAAAAGGACATCCAAAAAATGTATAAAAACCAGAAATCCTAGACAGGCCCAGGAGAACATGGAACCTTGTTATGCTGATGGGCGGAATGTAATTTGCCAACTGCCTCTCTGGAGGAGTGCATTATGTTCCGTAAAACAAGTAAACAACAGAGCTACAGAGCCAAGGGGACTTCCAGTCTAGGGAATATACCTTAGGAAAACTGAAAATCAATAAGATAGAGCCACCCCAAAATTTAGGGCGCCACTGCTTACAAGAATCTCAAATTGGGTACTCTATAAATATCCCAGGATAGATAAAAATTGTTCAAAAAATTGTGGTACTAATGTACGATGGATTATCCCTCAGCCATGATATCAATGTCATAATGCCAGTAACAGGAAAATGAGTGGATTCAGATACGATGATTCTAAGTGAAATAAGTCACACAGAAAAACAAACTCATCATAAGATAGCACTTATGAATTTTCTGTAACATGGCTACACATGAACTGAGTTAGGAAAGGGAACAGAGTCTCACATTTAGAAAACACACTTATGCCTGCTTAAGGAGGAAGGAGAGTTGGGGTGATGCATAAAACCAGAGTTTGATATTAGTACAAGTACCATTCCAAAATCGAAATACGGAATAGACAAGACCTACACCTTCATCAGTGAAATGGACTCAAAACCCAATATCCTGCGCAGAGGAAAATATATGACTAGTAAGAATTTTAAAACTTATGTATTGATATGTCACCCTAAGGGAATCACGTGTGTCTAGACTGGCATAAACATGGCAGTGAAAATCAGCTCAAACCCACTATAAAAAGGAATTTCAAATACAAACCAAAAAAACAGGGAAATTATTTACAATTCCTTCAGGGGCTCTGATGAAACCTGGAATGACCATACCTACAATGAAAGCTGGATGTGGCATAAAGGTGGACACTTGAGACTGAGAGGTTTGGTGAGACTGGATGAGCAAATGCAGACCCTTTAAAGCAATAATGTGTGGCACCCCTTCCATGGGTCCCAACTCTCCATGTGTAAGGGAATATTACTACAGCCATAACATTTACTGGAAACCAAGAGAATGGACACACTGTGAATACGAAAGGTCTCTGAAACTCAACGAATAGTCCCTCTCCTTTTGCTCCAGTTTGACCTTCCAACTGCTTTACTATCAATCTCCCAAATTGGAGCGATTGTCCGTAAAACCTCCGGGTTCACACAGGTTGCCAATTTGGCAGAGGATGAAAGGGAAGAGGGAGAACCAATGAGAGAGTAGCGGTTAGGCATTTGGACGGGCACATGTCACTTTAATTACCCAGCAGGAAGTAGAATTAACCAAAGTCTCAGCCACCCAGCGGGAACCAGTATAGGTTTTGAACCATAATTTTGCATTTGCGGTCAGCTCACAAAAACGAGTTGAAAAATGGAGCTCAGGGGCACACAGTTTCAAACAGGCAGAGTAATAAAGGACAAATATCGTCCAAAAATCTTTTGAGGGAAGGCAGAAAGGCGGAATTTAAAACGAGGCAGAATAGCAGGAAACAGATTTCAAGTGGTACGTTGGAATCACCTTTCAAGCACAGGAAGAGGGGGACAACTTCGACAATAATGCACTTGGCCAAAAAGGGCGTATGCGTTTTCTCCTGAATATATTCAGGAGAAAATGCATACGCCCTTTTTGGCCAAGCAAGCAAGCAGCAATGCAAATCTGCACTACAAACAAGTATCCCTTCCCACCGGTCAAAAGGGACATCCGCAAAATGTGTAAAAACCAGAAAGGCAAGACAGGCCCTGGAGATCAGGGAGCCTTATTATGCTGATGGGCGGGATATAAGTTGCCAACTGCCTCTCTGGAGGAGTGCATTGTGTTCCCTAAAACAAGTAAACAACAGAGCTACACAGCCAAGGGCACTTCCAGTCTAGGGAATATACCTTGGTAAAACTGAAAATCAATAAGACAGAGCCACCCGAAAATTTAGGGCTGCACTGCTTACAAGAAACTCAACTTGGGGACACCTTAAGTATCCCAGGAAAGAAAAAAATGGTTCAAGATATTGTGGTACTTACGTACGATGGAATATCGCTCAGCCATGAAATCAATGTCATAAGGCCAGTAGCAGCAAAAAGAGGGGATTCAGGTATGGTGATTCTAAGTGAAATAATTCACAAAGAAATAGAAACTTATCATGAGATATCACTTAAGAAGTTCCTGTAAACATGGCTACACATGAACTGAGTTAGGAAAGATTACAGAGTAACTAATCTTATCATAAGATATCACTCATAGCGGGAATGTACACATGACTACACATGAACTGAATGACAAACACAACAGAGTCAAACATTTAGAAAACATCTTTTGCCTGCTTAAGGGGAAAGCCGAGGTGGGGTGATGCATAAAACCACAGTTTTAAATTAGCACAGATACCGTTATATAAACCATGTATGTAATAGACAACACCTACTCCCGGCTCAATGAACTAGACTCAACACCCCCTATTCATTGCCGAGGAATATGTCTGACTCTATGTATTTTAAAACATATGTATTCTCATCTCTCCATAAAGGAATCATGTGTTTGAATAATGGCATGAACACAGCACTGAAATTCAGTTAAACCCACTTATAAAAATAAATTTCAAAAGCAAAATGCAAAAACAGAGAGAAAGTCTTAAAAATTACGTTCAGGGCTTTTTTTGCAAGCTAGATTGACCACCTTTACACCCACAGCTGGATGAGACATAAGACTGGACACTTGGGGCTGACAAGACTTCTGAGGTTGTGTGAACAAAAGAACACCACTTAGAGCAATACTGTGTGCTACCCATTCTAATGGTCCCAACTCTCCAGGTTTAAGGGAATCTTCCTACAGTTAAAACATGCATGGGAAACCCAGTGGATGGTACACTGTGTAATTGGGAAAGTTTTCTAAAACGTACCTCATTTTTCCTTTTGTCGTGCTCGGCTTCGCCATTCCATCTTCATTACTCAAAATCTCCACACTTTGAGTGTCAGCGCCTTTACCCTCCCGTTATGCACAGTTTGCAAATTGTGCAGAGGATGAACAGGAAGAGGGGAAATAAATGAGAGATTAGCTGTAGGTGTTTGGATGGGCACATGTCACTCTAGTTTCCCATCAGGAAGAACAATTAAACAAAGGCTCAGCCTGAAGCCCCGGAACCAGACTAGGGCCTAAAGCCATCCTGTGGTATTGCAGCCACCTCACTAAGAGGCGAGTTGAAAAATGGAAATCAGGGGCACAGCAATTCACAAACTTGCAGAGTTATAAAGGACAACTATCATCCAGAAATATATTGAGGAAAGGCAGTGAAGAGGATTGGAATGCAAGGCAGAATTGAAGGAAACAGATTTCAAGAGGTAGATTGGAGTCGTCTTTAAAGCACATGAAAAGCGACAGAATTTCGACAATGTTGCCCTTGGCTGAAAAGGGAGTATGTGTATTTTCCTGAATATATTCGGGAAAAAATGCATATGCCCTTTTTGGCCAAGCAAGCCATCAGGCATTGCAAATCCACACTACATAGAAGTGTCCCTTACATCCAGTCAAAAGGGCCATCCACAAATAGTGTAAAAACCACAAATGCAGGACAGGCCATGGAGAAAAGGGAGCCTGGTTACGCCGATGGACAGGATGTAAATTGCCAACAGCCTCTCTGAAGAACTGTATGTTGTTTTCTAAAACAGAGCTACAGAGCATAGCACACTTCCACTCATGGGCGTGTATTTTGGGAAAACTAAAAATCCACCACACACAGCCAGCCCAAAGTTTAGGGCTGCTCTGTTTACAAGAACCTCGACTTTGGTACACTTTATATATCACAGGAAAGGAAAAAAAAATGGATATAGATGTTGTGGTACTTATATACAATGGAATGTCACTCAGACATAAAATCAATGTCATAAGGCCAATAGCAGCTTAATGAGTGGCTTTAGGTACGATGATGCTAAGTGAAATGAGTCACAAAGAAAAAGAAACTTATTGTAATATATCACTTATAGAGGAAATGTAAACATGGCTACACATGAACTGAATTTCAAAAGAGAACAGAGTTACACATTTAGAAAACACACTTATGCCTCCTTAAGGGGAAACGTGACGTGGGGTGATGTGTAAAAACAGAGTTTGAAATTAGGACAGATCCCATTCCATATACCAAATATGTAATAGACAAGACCTACTCCTTTCTCAATGAACTGGGCACAAAACACCCTATTCACTGAAGAGGAATATATCTGACTGGTAATAACTTTGAAACCTATGTATTTATATGTCTCCATAATGGAATCAAGTGTATGTAGATTGGCATAAACACAGATCAATGGAACAGGACAGAAAGCCCAGAGATAAACCTACATACCTATGGCTATCTCATCTATGACAAAGGAGCTAAGGATATACAATGGAGAAAAGACAGTCTCTTCAGTAATTGGTGCTGGAAAAACTGGACCCCTACACATAAAGGAATGAAATTAGAACACTCCATAACACCATACACAAAAATAGACTCTAAATTGATTAGAGATCTAAATATAAGACCAGACACTATAAAACACTTAGAGGAAACCATAGGCAGAACACTCTATGACATAAATCACAGCAAGATCCTTTTTGACCCACCTCCTAGAGAAATGGAAATAAAAACAGAAATCAACAAATGGGACCTAATGAAACTTAAAAGCTTTTACACAGTACAGAAAACATAAACAAGATGCAAAAACAACCCTTAGAATGGGAGAAAATATTTTCAAATGAAGCAATTGACAAAGGAATAATCTCCAAACTTTACAAGCACCTCATGTAGCTCAATATCACAAAAAACAAACAACCCAATCCAAAAACGGGCAGAAGACCTAATAGACATTTCTCCAAAGAAGATATACAGATTACCAAGAAACACATGAAAGGATGCTGAACATCACTAATCATTAGAGAAATGCAAATCAAAACTACCGTGAGGTATCACCTCACAGCAATCAGAGTGGCAATCATCAAAAAAATCTACAAAACAATAAATGCTGGAGAGGCCTTTATTGGAGGAAAGGGAACACACTTGCACTGTGGTTGGGAATGTAAATTGATATGGGCACTAGGGAGAACAGTACGGAGGGTCCTTTAAATAACTAACAATAGAAGTACCATACGACACAACAATCCAACTACTGGGCAGTTGCCTTGCAAAAACCATAATTCAAAATGAGTCATGTACAAAAATTTTCATTGCAGCTCTATTTGCATTAACCAGGACATGGAAGCAACCTAAGTGTTCATCGACAGATGAATGGCTAAAGAAGATCTGGCACATATATACAATCAAATATTACTCAACCATAAAAAGAAGCAAAACTGAGTTATTTGTACTGAGGTGGATGGACTTAGAATCTGTCCTACACAGTGAAGTAAGTCAGAAAGGGAAAAACAAATACTGTATGTTAACAGAGATATATGGAATCTAATGAAAAAAAAAAAGGATTTTGAAGAACCTAGTGGCAGGACAGGATTAAGGACACAGACATAGAGAAAGGACTTGAGGACACCGGAAGGGGGATGGGTAAGCTGGGACGAAGTGAGAGAGTGGCATGGACATAAATACATTACCAAATGTAACACCGATAGCTACTGGGAAGCAGCCACATAGAACAGGGAGATCAGCTCGGTGCTTTGTGACCACATAAAGGGGTGGGATATGGAGTTTGGGAGGGAGATGCAAGAGGGAGGGGATCTGGTGATATTTGTATATGTATAGCTGATTCACTTTGTTATACAGCAGAAACGAACAATCCACTGTAAAGCAATTATACTCCAATAAACGTGTAAAAGGAAAAAAAAAAAAAGAAAGCCCAAGGATAAACCTACACAAATAGGGTCAACTAATCTATGACAAAGGAGGCAAGACTATACAATGGAGATAACACAGTCTCTTCAATCATTGGTGCTGGGAAATATGGAGAGCTACATGTAAAAGAATGAAATTAGAACACTCCCCGACACCATACATAAAAATATATTCAAAATGGATTAGAGACCTTAATGTAAGACCGGACAGTATAAATCTCTGAGAGGAAAACTTACGAAGGATACTCTGACTTAAATCACAGCAAGATCTTTTTTGATCCACCTCCTATAGTGATGAAATAGAAAAGAAAACTAAACAGATGGGACCTAATGAAACGTAAAAGCTTTTTCAAAGCAAAGGAAACTACAAACAAGACAAAAAGACAACCCTCAGAATGGCAGAAAATATTTGCAAACGAATCAATGGACAAATGATTAATCTCCAATATATATAAACAGCTCATGCAGCTCAATATTAATAAAACAAACAACCCAATACAAAAATGGAAGATCTAAATAGACATTTCTTCCATGAAGACATAGAGATGGCCAGTACGCACATGAAAATCTGCTCAACATCACTAATTATTAGAGAAATGGAAATCGAAACTACAATGAGGTATCACGTCACACCTGTTAGAATGGGCATCATCAGAAAATCTACAAACAACAAATACTGGAGAGGGTGTGGAGAAAAGGAACCTTCTTCCACTATTGTTGGGATTGTAAACCGATACAGTCTCTATGGAGAAGAGTATGGAGGTTCTTTAAAAAACTAAAAATAGAATTACCATATAATCCAGCAATCCCACTACTGGGCATATACCCAGAGAAAACCATAAATCAAAAAGACACATTCACCACAATGTTCACTGCAGCACTATTTACAATAGACAGGTAATGAAAGCAACCTAAGTGCCCACAGACAGATGAATGGATAAAGACATGGTACATATATACAACGGAATATTACTCAGCCATACATAGGAATGAAATTGGGTCATTTGTAGAGACCTTGATGGATCTAGAGACTGTCATACAGAGTGAAGTAAGTC
Source organism: Mesoplodon mirus (assembly GCF_964341445.2). Classification (NCBI taxonomy): domain Eukaryota; kingdom Metazoa; phylum Chordata; class Mammalia; order Artiodactyla; family Ziphiidae; genus Mesoplodon; species Mesoplodon mirus. Next base: position 3,912,021 of record NW_028295793.1, on the reverse strand, counting down.
AGAAAGAGAAAAACAAATATTGTATATTAATGCATATATGTGGAACCTAGAAAAATGGTACAGATGAACCGGTTTGCAGGGCAGAGATAGAGACACAGATGTAGAGAACAAACATATAGACACCAAGGAGGGAATGCCATGTGAGGGTGGTGGTGGGATGAATTGGGAGACTGGGATTCACATGTGCACACTTATATGTATAAAATAGATATCCAATAAGAACTTGCTCTATAAAAGAAATAAATTTAAGATATTGGTAAGATGGCGGAAGAGTAAGACGCGGAGATCACCTTCCTCCCCACGGATTCACCAGAAATAGAGCTACACGTGGAACAACTCCTACAGAACACCTACTGAACGCTTGCAGAAGACCCCAGACTTCCCAAAAGGCAAGAAACTCCCCACATACCTGGGTAGGGCAAAGCGGAGAGATCCGCACACAGAGGATCGGTGCCGAGCGGCACTCACCAGCCCGAGCGGCTTGTCTGCTCGCCCACCGGGGCGCACAGCGCTGGAAGCTGAGGCTCGGGCTTTGGTCAGAGCGCAGGGAGAGGACTGGGGCTGGCGGCGAGAACTCAGCCTGAAGGGGGCTAATGTGCCACAGCTAGCCGGGAGGGAGTCCGGGAAAACTCTGGAGCTGCCGAAGAGGCAAGAGACTTTTTCTTCCCTCTTGGTTTCCTGGTGCGCGAGGAGAGGGGATTAAGAGCACTGCTTAAAGGGGCTCCACGGACGGGCGCGAGTCGCGACTGAAAGCGCGGAGCCCAGTGACAGGCGTGGGACGCTGGGGCTGCTGCTGCCGCTGCCAAGAAGCCTGTGTGTGAGCACAGGTCACGGCCCACACCAACCTTCCGGGAGCCTGTGCAGCCCGCCACTGCCGGGGTCCCGGGATCCAGGGGCGGCTTCCCTGGGAGAACGCACGGCACGCCTCGGGCTGGTGCAATGTCACGCCGACCTCTGCCGCTGCAGGCTCGCCCCGCACTCCGTGCCCCTCCCTCCCTCCTGGCCTGAGTCAGCCAAAGTCCCCGAAGAGGCTGCTCCTTTAACCCTGTCCTATCTGAGCGAAGAACAGACGCCCTCCGGCGACCTACACACAGAGGTGGGGCCAAATCCAAAGCTGAGACCCAGGAGCTGTGAGAACAAAGAAGAGAAAGGGAAACCTCTCCCAGCAGCCTCAGAAGCAGCGGATTAAAGCTCCACAATCAACTTGATGTACCCTGCATCTGTGGAATACATGAATAGACAACACATCATCCCAAATTGAGGAGCCCGGAGTCAGTGCTGTGCCTCTGAGGTGGGAGAGCCAACTTCAGGACACTGGTCCACAAGAGACCTCCCAGCTCCACATAATATCAAACGGCGAAAATCTTCCAGAGATCTCCATCTCAACACCAGCACCCAGCTTCACTCAACGACCAGCAGGCTACAGTGCTGGACACCCTAAGCCAAACAACTAGCAAGACAGGAACACAACGCCACCCATTAGCAGAGAGGTGGCCTAAAATCATAAAAAGTCCACAGACACCCCAAAACACACCACCAGACGTGGACCTGCCCACCAGAAAGACAAGATCCAGCCTCATCCACCAGAACACAGGCACTAGTCCCCTCCACCAGGAAGCCTACACAACCCACTAAACCATCCTTAGCCACTGGGGACAGACAACAAAAACAACAGGAACTACGAACCTGCAGCCTGCAAAAAGGAGACCCCAAACACAGTAACATAAGCAAAATGAGAAGACAGAAAAACACACAGCAGGAGAAGGAGCAAGATAAAAACCCACCAGACCTATCAAATGAAGAGGTAATAGGCACTCTACCTGAAAAAGAATTCAGAATAATGATGGTAAAGATGATCCAAGATTCTATTTCCCAGATCCAAAATCTTGGAAATAGAATAGACAAAATGCAAGAAACAGTTAACAAGGACCTAGAAGAACTAAAGATGAATCAAGCATCGATTAAAAACACAATAAATGAAATAAAAAGTACTCTAGATGGGATCAATAGCAGAATAACTGAGGCAGAAGAACGGATAACTGAGGTGGAAGATAAAATAGTGGAAATAACTGCTGCACAGCAAAATAAAGTAAAAAGAATGAAAAGAACAGAGGACAGTCTCAGAGACCTCTGGGACAACATTAAACGCACCAACATTCGAATTATAGGGGTTCCAGAAGAAGAAGAGAAAAAGAAAGGGACTGAGGAAATATTTGAAGAGATTATAGTTGAAAACTTCCCTAATATGGGAAAGGAAATATTTAATCAAGTCCAGGAGGCACAGAGATTCCCATACAGAATAAATCCAAGGAGAAATACGCCAAGACACATATTAATCAAACTGTCAAAAATTAAACACAAAGAAATCATATTAAAAGCAGCAAGGCAAAAACAACAAATAACACACAAAGGAATCCCCATCAGGATAACAGCTGATCTCTCAGCAGAAACTCTACAAGCCAGAAGGGAGTGGCAGGACATAATTAAAGTGATGAAGGAGAAAAACCTGCAACCAAGATTACTCTAACCAGCAAGGATCTCATTCAGATTTGATGGAGAAATTAAAACGTTTACAGACAAGCAAAAGCTGAGAGAGTTCAGCACCACCAAACCAGCTTTACAACAAATGCTAAAGGAACTTCTCTAGGCAAGAAACACAACAGAAGGAAAAGACCTACAATAATGAACCCAAAACAATTAAGAAAATGAGAATAGGAACATACATATCGAAAATTACCTTAAATATAAATGGACTAAATGCTCCCACCAAAAGACACAGATTGGCTGAATGGATACAAAAACAAGACCCATATATATGCTGTCTACAAGAGACCCACTTCAGACCTAGAGACACATACAGACTGAAAGTAAGGGGATGGAAAAAGATATTCCATGCAAATGGAAACCAAAAGAAAGCTGGAGTAGCAATTCTCATATCAGACAAAATAGACTTTAAAATAAGGACTACTAGAAGAGACAAAGAAGGACACTACATAATGATCAAGGGATCGATCCAAGAAGAAGATATAACAATTGTAAATATTTATGCACCCAACATAGGAGCACCTCAATACATAAGGCAAATACTAACAGCCATAAAAGGAGAAATCGACAGTAACACAATCATAGTAGGGGACTTTAACACCCCACTTTCACCAATGGACAGATCATCCAAAATGAAAATAAATAAGGAAACACAAGCTTTAAATGATACATTAAACAAGATGGACTTAATTGATATTTATAGGACATTCCATCCAAAAACAACAGAATACACATTTTTCTCAAGTGCTCATGGAACATTCTCCAGGATAGATCATATCTTGGGTCACAAATCAAGCCTTGGTAAATTTAAGAAAATTGAAATTGTATCAAGTATCTTTTCCGACCACAATGCTATGAGACTAGATATCAATTACAGGAAAAGAGCTGTAAAAAATACAAACACATGGAGGCTAAACAATACACTACTTAATAACGAAGTGATCACTGAAGAAATCAAAGAGGAAATTAAAAACTACCTAGAAACAAATGACAATGGAGACACGACGACCCAAAACCTATAGGATGCAGCAAAAGCAGTTCTAAGAGGGAAGTTTATAGCAATACAATCCCACCTTAAGAAACAGGAAACATCTCGAATAAACAACCTAACCTTGCACCTAAAGCAATTAGAGAAAGAAGAACAAAATCATCCCAAAGTTAGCAGAAGGAAAGAAATCATAAAAATCAGATCAGAAATAAATGAAAAAGAAATGAAGGAAACGATAGCAAAGATCAATAAAACTAAAAGCTGGTTCTTTGAGAAGATAAACAAAATTGATAAACCTTTAGCCAGACTCATCAAGAAAGAAAGGGAGAAGACTCAACTCAATAGAATTAGAAATGAAAAAGGAGAAGTAACAACTGACACTGCAGAAATACAAAAGATCATGAGAGATTACTACAAGCAACTCTATGCCAATAAAATGGACAACCTGGAAGAAATGGACCAATTCTTAGAAATGCACAACCTGCCAAGACTGAATCAGGAAGAAATAGAAAATATGAACAGACCAATCACAAGCACTGAAATTGAAACTGTGATAAAAAATCTTCCAACAAACAAAAGCCCAGGAACAGATGGCTTCACAGGCGAATTCTATCAAGCATTTAGAGAAGAGCTAACACCTATCCTTCTGAAACTCTTCCAAAATATAGCAGAGGGAGGAACACTCCCAAACGCATTCTATGAGGCCACCATCACCTTCATACCAAAACCAGGCAAGGATGTCACAAAGAAAGAAAACTACAGGCCAATATCACTGATGAACATAGATGCAAAAATCCTCAACAAAATACTAGCAAACAGAATCCAACAGCACATTAAAAGGATCATACACCATGATCAAGTGGGGTTTATTCCAGGAATGCAAGGATTCTTCAATATACGCAAATCAATCAACGTGATACACCATATTAACAAATTGAAGGAGAAAAACCATATGATCATCTCAATAGATGCAGAGAAAGCTTTCGACAAAATTCAACACCCATTTATGATAAAAACCCTGCAGAAAGTAGGCATAGAGGGAACTTTCCTCAACATAATAAAGGCCATATATGACAAACCCACAGCCAGCATCGTCCTCAATGTTGAAAAACTGAAACCATTTCCACTAAGATCAGGAACAAGACAAGGTTGCCCACTTTCACCACTCTTATTCAACCTAGTTTTGGAAGTTTTAGCCACAGCAATCAGAGAAGAAAAGGAAATAAAAGGAATCCAAATTGGAAAAGAAGAAGTAAAGCTGTCACTGTTTGCAGATGACATGATACTATACATAGAGAATCCTAAAGATGCTACCAGAAAACTACTAGAGTTAATCAATGAATTTGGTAAAGTTGCAGGATACAAAATTAATGCACAGAAATCTCTGGCATTCCTATATACTGATGATGAAAAATCTGAAACTGAAATCAAGGAAACACTCCCATTTACCATTGCAACAAATAGAATAAAATATCTAGGAATAAACCTACCTAAGGAGACAAAAGACCTGTATGCAGAAAATTATAAGACACTGATGAAAGAAATTAAAGATGATACAAATAGATGGAGAGATGTACCAGGTTCTTAGATTGGAAGAATCATCATTGTGAAAATGACTCTACTACCCAAAGCAATCTACAGGTTCAATGCAATCCCTATCAAACTACCACTGGCATTTTTCACAGAACTAGAACAAAAAATTTCACAATTTGTATGGAAACACAAAAGACCCCGAATAGCCAAAGCAATCTTGAGAACGAAAAATGGAGCTGGAGGAATCAGGCTCCCTGACTTCAGACTATACTACAAAGCTACAGTAATCAAGACAGTATGGTACTGGCACAAAAACAGAAAGATAGATCAATGGAACAGGATAGAAAGCCCAGAGTTAAACCCACGGACATATGGTCACCTTATCTTTGATAAAGGAGGCAGGAATGTACAGTGGAGAAAGGACAGTCTCTTCCATAAGTGGTGCTGGGAAAACTGGATAGGAACATGTAAAAGTATGAGATTAGATCACTCCCTAACACCATACACAAAAATAAGCTCAAAATGGATTAAAGACCTAAATGTAAGGCCAGACACTATCAAACTCTTAGAGGAAAACATAGGCAGAACACTCTATGACATAAATCACAGCAAGATCCTTTTTGACCCACCTCCTAGAGAAATGGAAATAAAGACAAAAATAAACACATGGGACCTAATGAAACTTAAAAGCTTTTGCACAGCAAAGAAAACCATAAACAAGACCAAAAGACAACCCTCAGAATGGGAGAAAATATTTGCAAATGAAGCAACTGACAAAGGATTAATCTCCAAAATTTATAAGCAGCTCATGCAGCTCAATAACAAAAAAACAAACAACCCAATCCAAAAATGGGCAGAAGACCTAAATAGACATTTCTCCACAGAAGATATACAGACTGCCAACAAACACATGAAAGGATGCTCAACATCTTTACTCATTAGAGAAATGCAAATCAAAACTACAATGAGATATCATCTCACACCAGTCAGAATGGCCATCATCAAAAAATCTAGAAACAATAAATGCTGGAGAGGGTGTGGAAAAAAGGGGACACTCTTGCACTGCTGGTGGGAATGTGAATTGGTACAGCCGCTATGGAGAACGGTATGGAGGTTCCTTAAAAAAACTACAAATAGAACTACCATATGACCCAGCAATCCCACTACTGGGCATATACCCTGAGAAAACCATAATTCAAAAAGAGACATGTACAAAAATGTTCATAGCAGCCCTATTTACAATAGCCCGGAGATGGAAACAACCTAAGTGTCCATCATCGGATGAATGGATAAAGAAGATGTGGCACATATATACAATGGAATATTACTCAGCCATAAAAAGAAATGAAATTGAGCTATTTGTAATGAGGTGGATAGACCTAGAGTCTGTCATACAGAGTGAAGTAAGTCAGAAAGAGAAAGACAAATACTGTATGCTAACACATATATATGGAATTTAAGAAAAAATAATGTCATGAAGAACATAGGGGTAAGACAGGAATAAAGACACAGACCTACTAGAGAATGGACTTGAGGATATGGGGAGGGGGAAGGGTAAGCTGTGACAAAGTGAAAGAGCGGCATGGACATATATACACTACCAAACGTGAGGTAGATAGCTAGTGGGAAGCAGCCGCATAGCACAGGGAGATCAGCTCGGTACTTGGTGAGCGCCTGGAGGGGTGGAATAGGGAGGGTGGGAGGGAGACGCAAAAGGGAGGGGATATGGAAACATATGTATATGTATAACTGATTAAATTTGTTATAAAGCAAAAAAATAAAATAAAATAAAATTTAAAAAAAAATAGAAATAAATTTAAAAAAAATATAAATAAATAAATAACATTTAATAAAATAAAACAGAAAAAAGTTTTTCCCTTCACATAGACGTCTTTATATTAATGCATTACTTCCATGTTTATATCTCCAAATTAAAAAAAAAGAGGAATAAATAAAATCTAACTTGAACCAAAAAGAAAAAAAGAAAAAAAAAAAAAAACAGAACCAACCAGTTATACAGAGGAAAATCGTATCAGGGCACTTGCTCCAGTGGTAAAAAATTCTTAAGTTGGTCAGAGGTGGGAAATCGTCTCCCATGCAGTCAGCAGTGCTCCCCCACACAAGGAGCATCCTCATTGCAAAGCTGGGGGAATGTGTCGAGGCATCTGTGAGTAAATGTGAGCTGAGCCCCAGTCCTGCTGCAGCTGAACTCTTCCCAACCTTTCCAGGTAAAACACCTGAATATGTACAAGCACTTGCAAGCCTAGAGGAAAGGCTGTGGAGCCACACTAGCGAGAGCACGCAGGCCGACTTGGTGCCTGCAGGCCAGCCAGGATGGTCCTGGCCCCAGATGCTCTTCTGGAATCTTTCCATTTCCCTGCCTGAGATACCCCTCCTGCCACGGCCCCCACTGCTTTTTTACTTCCTCACCTCTGCCTGGGGAGAAATTCCAGTGGCAGGTATGGGTGACACACCCTCTTCTTTAGCAGGTGGCAGCCTGGCAACTCCTGCAGAAAATCCAGCAGAGCCCCACTCACACTGGGCCAACCACAAAGCCACGGCCCCTCACTCCCTCCCACCACCCCAGCCCCGACACTGCTGATGGGGCAGAGAATATGGCGTCAGGCACAGCTACAGGGGCTCTTGCTGACTGGAGAGGTGTTTATATTGACCTCAACCCAGGCACACCTGTGGGGTGGGGGCTGGCAGGCAGTGTCAGGCTGCCCAAATCAGCCAATCCTCACCCCTCAGTGGCTCACAGTTGCAGAAAATGAACCTTGCCAAAAGGGTCTGTCCCAAGGAACAGGTGTGGGCTCTTGAGAGTCAGGATAGACAAGGGGCTGCAGCTGCGGCTTGTTTTCTTATCACTTTATCTGGTCCATGAGTGGAAAACAACTTCAAGAAGACCCTATCCTAATGAGAGGAACCCAGGAGTCAGGGAGAGGAGTGATGGTGGGTGGAGACAGAGGCCTGGTGCCCTGGCTGCAGTGGAAGTGTCTGGAAGACCAGGCAGAGAGAGGCTGCACAGAGTGATAGCCAGGGTCACAGACCTGTCAGAGCTGCTGTTTGTTAGTTCAAGTCCTGCTCTGAGGTGTTCTGTGTCAGCTGTGAGCGACAGGTGAGCTGGGGGTTCTCTGCAAGGTGGGCTATGTGCACAGATCCTGTGTGTCCAGCCCTGCTGGGGTACCTGCCCAGGGGAGTTCCATATCCTGGGAAGGGCCTGACTATGAGAGCCCCATGGGCGGCTGGGTAGCTGCACAGGTGAGCTCCATACCCTGGGAGGGACTTGAACACGAGAGCCCCGTGGGCTGTGGGGTGCGGGATGCAGCCCAGGTGAGCTCCATATCCTGGGATTTGCCTGATCACGAGAGCCCCATGGGCTGCTGGAGACCTGGTAAAGGATATCAGGACAGTCAGTGAAGCCACCGAGGATATACATCCAGTAGCTCCTATTTCCTACACCCTGCTGCTCATTCTACCATCCACCAGGCCATGGCATTCTGTATTAGACTTCAAAGATGCCTTCTTCTGTATTCCATTCATCTCAGAGTCACAAGAGTTTTTGGCTTGTGAGTGGCAGGACACAACATGCAACAAAACCAATAATGCTGGGCCGTCCTGCCCCAATGGTTCAAAAATCCCCACACCATCAATGGGGAAATGTCCTCTAAAGACCTAAAAGTTCTACCTATGTAAAAGAGAACCCTCCTTCAATATGCAGATGACATTCTGATCGCCAGGCCTACTAAAGATGCCTCTGAACTACCTAGCCAAGAAAGGATAGAAGGTGTCCAAGAAAAAGGCTCAAATATCCCAGGCTCAGGTGACATGCCTGGGCTTCATTCTCACAGATATTCGGAGAAACGCATCCCAGGATAGGGAAGAAGCCATTTGCAGCCTTACCTCTTCTAAAACTAGAAGACAGCTTAGGGGTTCCTGGGGAGGCCAAGGTTTTCTGCATCTGGATCCCTAACTACAGTCTAATAGCTGGGCCTCTACATGAAACACTGACACGAAAAGATGATGATACTTTTGAATAGAATCCAGAAGCAGCCTTTCAAGAATGGAAAGAGCAGTCAATTCAGATCCTTGTCCAGGAACTCACTAATTTAGGTAAACCCTTTGACCTTTACATACCCGGTCAAAGGTTAATCGCCCTTGGAGCCTTAGTGCAAAAACAGGGACCACTTGAAATGGAGCAACACAAGAATGCCCTTCAGGTATGATAAACTATGGTCACCAAGGGCTTTGCCCACCGACTCATCAGGCCAGGATACTGGGGTATCTAAAAAGCTAGAAATCAGCAGCCCACAAGGCCAGCTCCCTCCTAAGGGAAAAGGACCCCACGTGGTGATCCTAACCACCCATCATGCCCTGAAGTTGCAGGGGTCGCTCTGTGGACACACTGACCTCGAGTGAGGAGGCCTTCCAACTCCAACCTCCAGAGAGACAAATGGGGGCATCGGGCCCCCAAGATGACTTCTGTGACCATCACTTGACCTGGAGTTTCTCTCAGAAAACAACAAGACTGTGCCCCGAAAGAGCAGACTACTGCTTGCAGGACTTACTGCACCCAGAGGGGAGCTAATAAGCTTGGCGGGGGAAAAGTATATCACGCTTTCACCATAGTAAACCCTACAGACACCGTGGTGATGGTGGCCAATATGACCGGCTGGACTGCTGGCTACTTCTAAAGGCCGTTGACTCAGTGGACGTCATGGTCCTGGATCACCACTGACACTGGACTGTCTGGGAGTTACGCGGGCAGGGCTCTGACACATGGTGCTGTTTGTACATTAATTCAGGGACCTAATTAAAGAAAGCACAGACTACTGGTCAGAGCATCTAGGCTGGCAAAAACCGTCAGCCTAAGGTCACCAAACAAATGTGCGGTGGGGTGAAACCTGCCACCACAGCATCGCTGCGCACCTCTTTCCTGGACCCTTAAAGGTCATTAGAATCTATAACACTTCCAATGCTGGTGCTCAGGCGGACGAGAAGTGAGGCAGGAGGCTTTGGAACAATCAACCTCACCTGGAGGCTGGTGGGGAGACGTTTTGCCCCTCACCCCAGGTATCAGGGCTCCCACCACAGCATGAAACAGTTACAAAAGAGGTGTCTGCACCCTCAACACCCCAAGAATGAGGAACGGAACAAAAGCAGAGGAGGTGTTCATCTCTGGCAACGTTCATTAAAAATTCCTGGGAGATAAAAAGAGATTCTGGGCAATAAAATAAAGTCTAAGCTGTTTTTCCTTTGTGCTTTGTCTAATTTCACGTGCTCCTAGGGTTCCGCATGCAGAGGTCCCACACCCGGCACTTCAGACCCGATTTCCTAGTGCAGAATGGCTGGGTCGACACCTCAGCTAGCGGAGTCCGATGCAGACTCCACGGCATAGAGCCTGAGCTGCAGCCAACCCAGCCCTCGAGACCTCCATCCCCTAACTCCCACTGACGCTGCCGGGATCCCTACACAGGAGCCCAGCCCACAGCCCATGGGGGAGTGCACGCTCTCACCTCTCCATTCGGTTTTCAAAATAATGTTTCCTTTGCTTCTGAACCAAACTCAGTCTTGATCTCTTGGCTCCAATGACACTGGGCTCGGGGACTCCTGTTGGGGTCCACTCCGGAGGATCAGTAACAGAAATTGAGAACATTGTAACTTCAATGAACAGATGTGTGAGCCAAACTGTAGTTAACATAGAGCAGTGTATAATGCTCGGGTAAAATAAGATTTTTCTAAGACTTACATTTGATAATTCCATCACTTTACTACAGGCAAGTTCAGTGCAGACGCCTGTCTTATTTGTCATGTCAACATTAGAGAAATGAAGTGATTTATTTCCATGGTTGTACATCGAATACTCTTGGCTGAAGCTTCAATCTTGTTTTGAATGCTTTTCCATTGAAAAGGATACCTCTCTTTCAGCTCCCCCTTTCCTGAGCAGTATAAAATCTAATAATTTATTATTACCAAAGGGGAAAGGTAGGAAAAGGGATAAATTAACAGTTTGGAATTAACACATACACACTGCTATGTATAAAATAGATCATCAACAAGGAATTACTGTTTAGCACAGGGAACTACACTGAATATTTTGCAATAACCTATAAGGGAAAATAATCTGAAAAAGAATCGATATTTTACTGACATCATCTATCAATGACAGATAAAATGTAACCTAAGCAAGGCCGATGGTGAGCGCTTCTGAACCTGAAGATTTCAGTCATCTAAAGTTTGGGCTTTGCCTATTTCCCAAGGCCCTTAATGGACATACGTGTAGCCGTAGCTTAAAAATTCCCCAGTTTGGGGTTCGGGGAGGCACTGATTTGGAAAAAAATCCCTGGTGTTCTCCTTACATGCACGGGACCCTTCCTACAGCTAAAACATGCCTGTCACACCTAGAGGATGGTACACCGTTTGATCGGAAAGAGTTTGGCAAAGGCACCTCATCTCCTCATCGCCTGGTGCACGGGTTCACCCCTCCAGCATCTTTCCTGACACTCTCCTCACTTGGGGATATCAGCACCATCAACATCCTGTTGCACACAGTTTGGAATTTGTCCAGAGGATGAAGCAGAAGGATGAGAAAAATTTAGAGACATGTCTTAGTTGTTCGGACAGGGAAATGCCACTCTAATTTCTTATCTGGAAGACAAATGCATCAAAGGTTAGAATTGCCCATGACAAGAGAATAGGGCTAGAGGAAATCCCGCTGTTTTGTGTCCAGTTTCCAAAAACACATTTTGAAAAATGAACTCGGGGGCACTAAAATTCATGAAACTGCAGAGTTGAAAATATCTATTGTCGAAGAATGTCTTGAGGTAAGTCACACAAAAGGACTTGTAAGCAAGGGAGAGTGGCAGGAAACAGATTTGAAGAGGTAGAAAGGACTCCCCATTAAAGCACAAGAAAAGGGGCTGAACATCGCCAATGATGCAGTTGGCTCAAAAGGGCGTATGCATTTTTTTCTGAATATATTCAAGTAAAGGCCATACACACTTTTTATCCAACCAAACAGGTGGGCACTGGAAATCAATACTACAAAATGTATCACTTCACATCAGTCAGAAGGGCCATCCACATAAAGTGTAAACACCAGAAATGCAGGACAGGGTGAGGAGAAAAGCGAGCCCTGTGAGGCTGATAGTGGAAATGCAATTTGCCAACGGCCACTCTGGAGAAGTGTATTGTGTTTGCTAAACCATCTGAAAACTGAGCTACAGAGCATAGGGCACTTGCACTCATGGGCGTATACCTTGGGAAAAACAAAAAAAATGACAGAAAACAGGCACCCCAACGTTTACCACCTCTCTGTTAAAAAGGGCCTCCACTTGGATATAACCTAAATGTCCCTGGAAGGATAAAATGGATAAAAGAGATGGGGTACTTATGTAGAGTGGAATATTACTCATCCCGAAATCAATGAAATAAGGCCAGTTGTAACAACTCTGGAGGAGTTACATATGATCATTCTAAGTGACACATGTCAGAAAGAAAAAGACACATATCATAAGATGTCACTTAAAGGTGGAATCAAAAATGGCTACACATGAAATAAACTACAAAACAGAAACATAGTCAAATATGTAGAAAATAGGCATAAGGCTGCTAAATGGGAAAGGTGGGGAATGGTGAGGTATTATCCAGGAGGTTGAAATTAGCAAAGATACCATTCCAAGTATCGAATTGAATAACTGGCAAGGCCTACACGGTACCTCAAAGAACTGCACTCAGTCCACTCAAGTCACTGGAAAATAATACATATGACTCGTAAGCATCTGAGAAAGAATTTATTGTTGTCTCACAGTACATGCATCAAGTGGATGTACAGCAGCAAAAAACAGAGCTTTGAAAATCAGCTGTAACCAATATAAAAATAAATTTAAAAATATTTATAAAAACAGTGAGACAGACAAAAATTCTTACAACTTTTGTTGAAGGGTTACGATGTAACATGGATTGAACACATGTAGACCCACAGCAGGATGATATATAAGGCTGGAAGCTATTCACGCTAAGAGATGTTAGAGAGGCTGGGTGAGGAAATGCAGACCTTTTAAAGTAATACTGCCTGGTACCCATTCCATGGGTCCCAAATCGGCAGTTTCAAGGGAATCTTCTGACAGGGAAAACATGCCTGGGAAACCGAGATGAATGTACACCATGTGCTCAGGAAAGGTGTCTAAAATGCACCTCATTTTTGATCTCCTGGTGCTGGGGTTCGCCATTCCAGCCACATTACTAACAATCTCCCCACTTGGAGAATCAGCACCTTTAACCTCCTGTTTCACACAGTTTGCAAATTTTGAAGAGGATAAATGGGAAGAGGAGGAACCAGTGAGAGATTAGCTGTAGGAGTTTTGACAGGCACATGTCACTCTAATTTTCCATTAGGAAGAAGAATTAACCAAAGGCTCAGCCTGCCTCCCCAGAACCAGAATAGGGCCGGAATTAATCCAATGGTTTGGCGGCCAGCTCACAAAAAAGCGAGGTGCAAAATGGAGCTCAGGAGCAGACAATTCAAAGACCTGCAAAGATATAAATGATAACCAACGTCCAAAAATATATTCAGGTAAGGCAACGAAGAGGTTCTGAATGAGAGGCAGAATTGCAGGAAACATTTTTCAAAAGGTAGATTGTACTCACATTTAAAGCATATGAAAAGCAGCAGAATTTCTAAAATGATGCAGTTGGGCAAAAGGGTGTATGCGTTTTTTTCGTGAATATCTTCAGGAAAAAAACACATACAGAGTTTTTGGCCAACCAAGCAAGAGGGAAATGCAAATCCGCACAATAAAGAAGTCTCAATTTCCACTGCTCAGAAAGGGCATCCAAAAATGTGTACAAATCAAAAATGCAGGAGAGGCCATGGAAAACAGGGAGACTAGTCACGCTGATGGGTGGGGTATAAATATCCAAGAGCTACTCTGAAGAAGTGTATGCTGTTTCCTAAAACATCTAAAATACAAAGCCCCCGAGCAAAGGGGACTTCAACTCATGGACATATGACTTGGGAAGATTAAATATCAACAAGACACAGGCACCCAAAAGTTTAGGGCTGCTCTGCATACAAGAACCTCAACTTTGGTACACCTAAAGTATCCCAGGAAAAAGAAATGCATAAAGCACTTGTGGTAATTTTGTACAACGGAATATCACTCAGATGTGAAATCAATGTCATAAGGCCAGTAGCAGCATAATGAGAGGATTTAGGTATGATGATTCTAAGGGAAATTAGTCCCACAGAAAAAGAATCTTATCATAAGATATCACTTACAGAGGGGATGTCAACATCACAACACATGAACTGAATTAGGAAAGAGAGCAGCATCTCACATTTAGAAAACACTCTTATGCCTCCTTAAGGGGAAAGGAGAGGTGGGGTGATGCATAAAACCAGAGTTTGATATTAGCACAGGTACCATTCCATAAACCAAATACCGAATAGAAAAGACCTACACCTTCCTCAGTGAACGGGACTCAAAACCCCTATTCCCCACAGAGGAATATATCTGAATAGTAAGAATCTTAAAACCTATGTATTGATATGCCTCTGTAAGGGAATCAAGTGTGTCTAGACCGGCATAAACACGTCAGGGAAAATCAGCTCAACCCCATTATAAAAATGAATTTCAAAAACAAAACAAAAAACAGCGAAATTCTTACACAATTCCTTCAGGGGTTCTAATGAAACCTAGAATGACCCTATCTGCAAAGACAGCTGGATGAGACATAAGGCTGGACACTTGGGACTGAGAGGACTGGTGAGATTGGGAGAGAAAATGCAGACCCTTTAAAGTAGTAATGCATGCCACCATTCCATGGGTCCCAAATTTCCAGGTAGAAGGGAATATCACTACAGTTATAACATGTATGGGAAACTAAGAGAATGGACACCCTGTGATGGCGAAAGGTTTCTGAAAGTCTCCTACTTTTTCCTCTCCTTGTGCTACAGTTTGGCATTCCAACTACTTTACTATCAATCTCCCAACTTAGGAGAGTCATCCCCTATAACCTCCTGGTTCGCACAGTTTGCTAATTGTGCAGAGGATGAAAGGGAAGAGGGAGAACCAATCAGAGAGTAGATGTAGGCATTTGGACGGACACATGTCACTCTAAATTCCCGTCAGGAAGAAGAATTAACCAAAGCCTCAGCCACCCACAGGGAACCATTATAGCCACCCCTGGAACCAGTATAGGTCCAGAAGCAAAATTGTGGATTTGCGGTCAGCTCCCAATAATGGGATTTGAAAATTGGAGCTCAGGGGCAAAGCAAATCAAAAACCTGCTGAGTTATAAAGGACTACTCTCTTCCAAAAATCTGTTGAGGGAAGGCAACAAAGCGGACTTGAAAATGAGGCAGAATTGCACAAAACATATTTCAAGAGGTAAATTGGAATCGCCTTTAAAGCACAGGAAAGGCATCACAACTTCGAGAATGAT
This sequence comes from Mesoplodon mirus, assembly GCF_964341445.2. Taxonomy (NCBI): domain Eukaryota; kingdom Metazoa; phylum Chordata; class Mammalia; order Artiodactyla; family Ziphiidae; genus Mesoplodon; species Mesoplodon mirus. Next base: position 3,896,510 of record NW_028295793.1, on the reverse strand, counting down.
GCACTTGGCCAAAAACAGCATATGACTTTTCTCCTGAATATATTCAGGAGAAAAGGCATAGGCCCTTTTTGGCCAATCAAGCAAGCATGCAATGCAAATCCACACTACAAAGAATTGTCATTTCCCACCGGTCCAAAAGGACATCCGAAAATCTGTAAAAACCAGAAAGGCAAGATAGAGATGACAAGGGCATAAAGCAATATGATCCCAAGGGTCATGGAGGATTGTGATGACAAGAGCATGGAGCATTGTGATGACAAGATTATGTATCATTTTGCTGTCAAAGGCATTGTGATGACAAGGTTCATGGAGCACTGTGATGACAAGCGTCATGGAGCATTGTGATTACAGGGGTCTTGGAGCACTGTGATGACAAGGGCATTGGACATTGGGATGAGAATGTCATGGAGCGTTCTGATGACATGCATCATGGAGCTTTGTGATGACAAGGGCATGGAGCATTGTGATTACAGGGGTCGAGGAGCACTGTGAGGAAAAGTGCATGTAACATTGTGATGAAAAAGGCATGGAGCCTTGTCATGACAGGGTTCAAAGAGCATACTGATGACAAGTGTCAGGGACCATTGTGATGACAAGGGTATTGAGCATTGTGATGACAAATGTCATGGAGCATTGTGATTAGAAGACCATGGATAATTGTGATGACGAGCATTATCGGGAGCTGTGATGATAAGTGTTAGGGAATATTGTGATCACAAGGATTTGGAGCATTGTGATGACAGAGGTCATAGAGCATTTTGATTTTATTTTGATGACAATAGCATGAAGCATTATGATGATGCACATTGGTGCATTGTGATGACAGCGTTCATGGAGCATTGAGATGAAAAGGGGCATGGAGCATTATGATTACAGGAGTCTTGGATCATTGTGATGAAAAGGGCATGGAACATTGGTCTGAAATGTTTCATGGATTATTGTGATGAGAGGGGGCAAGGAGCATTTTGATAACAAGGGAACGGAACACTGTGATACATGGTTCATGGAGGATTGTAATGACAAGTGCATGGAGCATTGTGAGAAGAATGGCATTGAGCATTGTGATGAAAAGCATCATGGATCCTGTGATGACAAGGGCTTGGAACAATGTGATGAGATGTTTTTAGAGCATTGTGATGACAATGGCATGGAGCATTGTGATGCCAAGTGTCATGGAGTTTTTTGATGACAAAGGTCATGGAGCATTTTGATGACAAGGGTGTGGTGCATTCTCTTGTGAAGGGCAGGGAGCATTGTGATGACAGGGTCATGGAGCAATTTGATGAAAAGTGTCATGGAATATTTTGATGACACGGGTTATGGAACATTGTGATGTCAGGAGTCATGGAACATTTTCATGATGGTGTTGTGGACCATTGTGATGACAGGGGAGTGGGTGTATTGTGATGACTAGTGAGGGAACATTTTGATATCATTCGTGAGAGAGCATTTTGATAAGAAGTGCATGGAGCATTGTGATGACAAGTTTTATGGAGCATTGTGAGGACAAGGTTGTTGAGCATTGTGATGACAAGCACATGGCGCATTGTGATGACATGAGTCAAGGAGCACTGTGCTGACAAAGGCATGGAGCATTGTGATGACAGGGGTCAACGAGCATTTTGATGAAAATGTCATGGAGCATTTTGGTGACAAATGTCACAGAACCTCGTGATGACGAGGGCATGGACCACTGTGATGACAAAGGTCATGAAGCAATGTGATTACTGGAGTCACGGAGCATTGTGATGACAGGGGTCATAGAGCATTGTGATGAAAAGGCAATGAGCATTGTGATGACAGGGGCATGGAGCATTGGCCTGACATGTTTCATGGATTATTGTGATGACAGTGGGCATAGTGCAATGTGATGACAAAGGCATGGAGCATTGTGATGAGAAGGTCATGGAGTATTTTGAAGACAGGTCTCAGGGAGCATTGTGATGACATATGTCATGGTCCATTGCGCTGACAATGGCAGGGAGCATTGTGATGCCAAATGTAATGGAGGATTGTGATGACAAATATAATAGAGCATTGTGATGACAAGGGCTTGGAGCATTGTGATGACAAGGGACAAGGAGCATTGTGATGACAAGGGCATGGAGCATTGTGATGACAAGGGACATTGAGAATTTTTATGACAAGTTCATGAAGCATTGTGATGAGAAGCACATGGAGCTTCCTAAGACAGGGGTCATGGAGCATTGCGATGACAAGTGCATAGAGAATTGTGATGACAAATCATGTAACATGGTGATGAGAAGTGTCATGGAGCATAGTGATGCCAAGAACGAGGAGAATTGTGATGACAGTGGACATGGAGCATTGTGATGACCAATGCATGGAGAATTGTGATGGCAAGACCGTGGAGCATTGTGATGAAAAAACCGTGGATAATTGTGATGACAAGCGTCATGGAGCACTGTAATGACAAGGGGAATGGAGCATTGTGATGACAGTGGCCATGGAGCATTGTGATGACAAGGGTCATGGAGCATTTTGATGACAAGGGCGTGGAGCATTGTGATGAGAAGACCATGGATAATTGTGATGACGAGAGTCATGGAGCACAGTAATGACAAGGGGTATGGAGCATTGTGATGACAGTGGCCATGGAGAATTGTGATGACAAGGGTCATGGAGTATTCTGATGACAAGCTTGTGGAGTATTGTGACGACAATGGCATGGAACATTGTGATGAAAAGGGCATGGAGCATTGTGATGAAAAAGGCATGAAGCCATTTCATGATAGGTTTCAAGGAGCATTCTGATGACAAGTGTCAGGGAACATTGTGATGACAAGTGTATTGAGAATTGTGATGAAAAAATTCATGGAGCATTTTGACGAAAAGGGCATAGAGTATTGTGATGACAGGCATCATGGAGCATTGTGATGACAAGTGTTATGGAACATTGTGATCACAAGTATTTGGAGCATTGTGATGAAAGAAGTCATGGATCATTTTGTTGTCAAGGAGCATGGAGCATTGCAATGACAAGGGCATGAAGCAATGTGATCCCAAGGTTCATGGAGGATTGTGATGAGAATGGTAAGGGAGTATTGTGATGACAAGCAAATGGAGCATTTTGATGACAAGGTCATGTAGCCTTTTGCTGACACAGGCATGGAGCATTGTGATGATACGGGTCATAGAGCACTGTGATGGGAAGCATCACGGATCATTGTGATTGCAGGGGTCATGGAGCATTGGGATGGCAAGGACATGGATCATTGTGATGACAAGTGTCATGGAGCATTGGGCTGAAAATGTTCATGGAGCATTGTGATGACTAGGGAATGGAGCATTGTGATGACAAGAGTCCCGGATCACTGTGTTGTCAGGGGTCATGGAGCGTTGTGATGTCAGTGGTCATGGAGCATTGTGATGATAGGGATCATGAAGCATTGTGATGAGAAGTTCCTGGAGAATTGGACTGAAAATTTTCAGGAAGTATTGTGAGGACAGGGGTCATGGAGCATTGTGATGACAAGGGAATGGAGCACTGTGATGAAAAGTTCCTGGAGCATTGTGATGAGAAGACCATGGAGCCTTGTAATAACAAGTCTCATGGAGCATTCTCATGAAAAGGGACATGGAGTATTGTGATTAGAGGGATCTTGGAGCATTGTGATGACAAGGGCATGGAGCATTGTGATTACTGGTGTCTTGGAGCACTGTGATGAAATTGGCATGGATCATTGTTATGAAAATGGTATAGAGCCTTGTCATGACAGGGTTCCAGGAGCATACTGATGACAAGTGTCAGGGAGCATTGTGATGACAAGTGTATAGAGCATTTTGATGACAAAGGTCATGGAGCACTGTGATGAGAAGACCATAGATAACTGTGATGATGAGCGTCATGGGGCGTTGTGATGAAAAGGGTTAAGGAATATTGTGATCACAAGGATTTGGAGCATTGTGATGAGATAGATCATCGAATATTTTGATTTCATTGTGATGACAATAGCCTGAAGCATTATGATGATGGGCATGGTGCATTTTGATGACAGGGTTCATGGAGAATTGAGATGCAAAGGGGCATGGAGCATTGTGATTAGAGGGTTCATGGAGCATTGTGATGACAATGGTATGGAGTATTGAGATGCCAAGGGTCATGGAGCTTTGTGATGACAAAGGTCATGGAGCATTTTGATGACAAGGGCGTGGTACATTGTGATGAGAATGGCAGGGAGCAGTGTGATGACAGGGTCATAGAGCAATTTGATGAAAAGGGTCATGGAATATTTTGATGACAGGGGTTATGGAACATTGTGATGTCAGGGGTCATGGAGCATTTTGATGAAAAGGATCATGGAGAATTATGATGACAGGGGTTATGGAACATTGTGTTGTCAGGGGTCAATGAGCATTTTGAAGAAAAGTGTTATGGAGCATTTTGATGACAGGGGTTATGGAACATTGTGATGTCAGGGGTCATCGAACTTTGTGATGATATGTGCATGTAGCATTGCAAAGACAAAAGTCATGGAACATTGTGATGACATGGGTGAGGGAGTATTGTGATGAACAGTGCTGTAACATTGTGATATCATTGGTGAGAAAGCATTTTGATGAGAAGTGCATGGAGAATTGTGATCACAAGTTTTATGGAGCATTGTGGTCACAAGATTGTGGAGCACTGTGATGAGAAGTGCAGGGTGCATTGTGATGACATGGGTCATGGAGCATTGTGCTGACAAGCGCATGGAGCATTGTGATGACAAGGGTCATGGAGCATTGTGCTGAGAAAGGCATAGAGCATTGTGATGACAAGGGGCAAAGAGCATTGTGATGAAAAGTTCATGGAGCATTGTGGTTAAATATGTCACAAAGACTACTGATGACGAGGGCATGGACCATTGTGATGACAAAGGTCATGAAGCATTGTGATGAATGGAGGCATGGAGCATTGTGATGACAGGGGTCATGGAGCATTGTGATAACAAGGGCATGGAGCATTGTGATGACAAGGGAATGGAGCACTGGTCTATATAAGTTTCATGGATATTTGTGATGACTGTTGGAATGGCGCATTGTGATTTCAAGGGCATGGAGCATTGTGATGACCAGGTGATGCAGTATTTTGAAGACAGTTGTCAGGGAACATTGTGATGACATATGTAATGGCACATAGTGATGACAATGTCATGGAGCATTTTGATGCCATGTGTCATGGATGATTCTGATGACAAAAGTAATGGAGCATTGTGATGACAATGGCTTGGAGCATTGAGATGACAAGGGTCAGGGAGCATTGTGCTGACAGGTGCATGGAGAATGTGATGAAAATGGTCATGGAGTATTCTGATGACAAGCTTGTGGAGTATTTTGATGACAATGGCATGGAGCATTGTAATGAAAAACGCATGGGGCATTGTGATGACAAGTGTATTGAGAATTGTGATGACAAATGTCATGGAGCATTGTGAGGAAAAGGGCATGGAGTATTGTGATGACAGGCATCATGGAGTGTTATGATGACAAGTGTTATGGAACCTTGTGATCACAAGGGTTTGGAGCATTGTGATGACAGAGGTCATAGATCATTTTGATTTCAAGGAGCATGGAGCATTGTGATGACATGGGCATGAAGCAATGTGATCCCAAGGTTCATGGAGTACTGTGATGACAATGGTAATGGAGTATTGTGATGACAAGCAAATAGAGCATTTCAATGACAAGGTCATGTAGCCTTTTGCTGACACAGCCATGGAGCATTGTGATGACAGGTGTCATGGAGCACTGTGATGACAAGCATCACGCAGCATTGTGAAAACAGGGGTCATGGAGCATTGGGATGACAAGGGCATGGATCATTGTGATGACAAGGGTCATGGAGCATTGGGCTGAAAATGTTCATGGAGTATTGTGATGACAGGGGTCATGGAGCATTTTGATGAGAAGGTCATAGAGCATTGGGCTGAATATGTATATGGAGTGTTGTGATGACAGGGATCATGGAGCATTTTGATGACAAGTTCCTGGAGCACTTTTATGAGAATACAATGGAGATTTGTGATGACAAGTCTCATGGAGCATTCTGATGAAAAGGGACATGGAGCATTGTGATTACAGGGGTCTTGGAATATTGTGATGACAAGGGCATGGAGCATTGTGAGGAGAAGGCCATGGAGCATTCTGATGACATGTGTCACTGAGTTTTGTGATGACAAGGGCATGGAGCATTGTGATTACAGGTGTCTTGGAGCATTGTGATTAAAAGGGCATGGATCATTGTGATGAAAAAGGCATGGAGACGTGTCATGACAGGGTTAATGGAGCATACTGATGACAAGTGTCAGGGAGCATTGTGATGACATGTGTATTGAGCATTGTGATGACAAAGGTCATGGAGCATTGTGATGAGAAGACCATGGATAATAGTGATGATGAGTGTCATAGGGTGTTGTGATGATAAGTGTTATGGAACATTGTGATCACAAGGGATTGGAGCATTGTGATGACAGAGGTCATGGAGCATATTGATTTAATTGTGATGACAATAGCCTGAAGCTTTTTGATGATGGGCATGGTCCATTGTGATGACAGGGTTCATGGAGCATTGAGATGAAAAGACGCATGGCGCATTTTGATTACAAGGGTCTTGGAGCATTGTGATAACAAGGGCATGGAGCATTGTGGTGACAGGGCCATAGAACATTCTGATGACATGCGTCATGTACCTTTTTGATGAAAATGGCATGAAGCATTTTGATTAGAGTGGTCGTGGAGCATTGTGATGACAAGTGTCATGGAGCCTTGTGATGACAATGCCGTGGAAAATTGTGATGGCAGGTGTCATGGAGCATCGTTATGACAGAGGTAAAGGAGCGTTGTGATGAGAAGGGCATGGAGCATTGGTTTGAAATGTTTCATGGTTTATTGTGATGAGAGTGGGCATAGAGCATTGTGATGATAAGGGCATTGAACACTGTGATACATGGGTCATGGAGGATTGTAATGACAAGGGCATGGGGCATTGTGATGAGAAGGGCATCGAGCATTGTGATGACAAGTGTCATGGAGCTTTGTGATAACAGGGCATGGAGCAATGTGATGAGAGGGTTCATGGAGCATTGTGATGACAATGACATGGAGCATTGTGATGCCAACTGTCATGGCGCTTTGTGATGACACAAGTCATGGAGCATTTTGATGATAAGTGCATGCTGCATTGTGATGATAAGGGCAGGGAGTATTCTGATGACAGGGTCATGCAGCAATATGATGAAAAATGTATTGGAACATTTTGATGACAGGGGTTATTGAATATTGTGATGTCAGGGGTCATGGAACATTGTGATAATAAAGGAATGTAGCATTGTGATCACAGGGGTCATGGGACATTGTGATTACAGGGATGAGGGAGTATTGTGAGGACTAGTGATGGAACACTGTGATATCTCTGGTGAGAGAGCATTTTGATGAGAAGTATATGGAGCATTGTGATTACAAGGTTTATGGAGCATTGCAATGACAATTTTCTGGACCGTTGTGATGAAAAGCGAATGGCACATTTTGATGACAAGGGTCATGGAATATTTTTCAGACAAAGGCATGGAGCATTGTAATGACAATGGTCACGGAGCATTGTGATGAAAATGGAATAGGGCATTGTGATGAAAAAGGCATGGAGCCTTGTCATGACAGGGTTCAAGGAGCATACAGACAACAAGTGTCAGGGAGCATATTGATGACAAGCGTATTGATCTTTGTGATGACAAATGTCATGGAGCATTGTGATGAGGAGACCATGGGTAATTGTGATGACGAGCGTCATGGGGCATTCTGATGACAAGTGTTATGGAATATTGTGATCACAAGGGTTTGGAGCATTGTTATGACAGAGGTCATGGAGCATTTTGATTTCATTGTGATGACAATAGCATGAAGCATTATGATGATGGGCATGGTGCATTTTGATGACAGGTTTCATGGATCATTGAGATGAAAAGGGGAATAGAGCATTGTGATTACAGTATTCTTGGCGCACTGTGATGAGAAGGGTCATGGAGACTTGTGAAGACAAGGCCATGGAACATCGTGATGGCAGGGGTCATGGAGCATTGTTATGACATGTGTCATGGAGCTTTGTGAAGGCAAGGGCATGGAGCAATGTGATTAGGGCGTTCATGGAGCATTGTGATGACAATGACATGGAGCATTGTAATGCCAAGGGTCATGGATCTTTGTGATGACAAAAGTCATGGAGCATTTTGATGGCAAGGGCGTTGTGCATTTTGATGAGAAGGGCAGGGAGCATTCTGACGACAGAGTAAAGGAGCAATTTGATGAAAATTGTCATGGAACATTTTGATGACAGGTGTTATGGAACATTGTGATGTCAGGTGTCATCGAACATTGTGATGATAAGTGCATGTAGCATTGTGATGAGAGGAGTCATGGAACGTTGTGATGACAGGGGTGAGGGAGTATTGTGACATATAGTGAGGTAGCATTGTGATATCAGTGGTGAGAGAGCATTTTGATGAGAAGTGCATGGAGCATTATGATGACAATGTTTATGGAGCATTGTGAGGACAAGATTGTGGAGCACTGTGACGACAAGTGCATGGTGCATTGTGATGACATGTGTCATGGAGCATTGTGCTAACAAGCGCATGGAGCATTGTGATGACAAGGGTCATGGAGCATTGTGGTGAGAAAGGCATAGAGCCTTGTGATGACAAGGGTCAAAGAGCATTGTGATGAAAAATTCATGGAGCAACGTGGTTAAAATGGTCAGAGACTGTTGATGATGAGGGCATGGACCATTGTGATGACAAAGGTCATGAAGCATTGTGATGACTGGAGTCACGGAGCATTGTGATGACAGGGTTCATGGAGCATTGTGATAACAAGGGCATGGAGCATTGTGATGACCAGGTCATGCAGTACTGTGAGGACAGGTGTCAGGGAGCATTGTGATGACATATGTAATGGCCCACTGTGATGACAATGACATCGAGCATTGTGATGCCAAGTGTCATGGAGGATTCTGATGACAAAGGTAATGGAGCATTGTGATGACAATGGCTGGGAACATTGTGCTGACCAGTGCATGGAGAATTATGATGACAAGTGTCATGGAGCATTCTAATGAGAAACTTGTGGAGTATTTTGATGACAATGGCATGGAGCATTGTGAAGAAAACGGCATGGGGCATTGTGATGAAAAATGCATGGAGGTTTTTTGTGACAGGTTTCAAGGAGCGTTCTGACGACAAATGTCAGGGAGCATTGTGATGACAAGTGAATTGAGAATTGTGATGACAAAGGTCATGGAGCATTGTGGTGAAAAAGGCATGGGGTATTGTGATGACAGGTGTCGGAGCATTGTGATGACATATTTCATGGTGCATTACGATGACAATGGCAGGGAGCATTGGATGCCAAGTGTAATGGAGGATTGTGATGACAAATAAAATGGAGTATTTTGATGACTGGGGCTTGGAGCATTATGATGACAAGGGCCATTGATAATTTTCAGGACAAGTCGTGAAGCATTGTGATGACAATGTCCTGGAGCATTGTGATGAGAATACCATGGAGCCTTGTGATGACAACTCTCATGGAGCATACTGATGAAAAAGGGCATGGACCATTGTGATTACTGGGGTCTTTGAACATTGTGATGACTTGGGCATGGAGCATTGTGAGGAGAAGTCCAATGAGCATTCTGAAGACATGTGTCATTGAGCTTTGTAATGAAAAGGGCATGGAGCATAATGATTATAGCGGTCTTGGAGCATTGTGATGAAAAGGGCATGGATCACTGTGATGAAAAAGTCATGGATCCTTGTCCTGACAGGGTTCAAGGATCATACAGACAACAAGCGTCAGGGAGCATTTTGATAACAAGTGTATTGATCATTGTGATGACAAAGGTCATGGAGCATTGTGATGAGAAGTCCATGGATAATTGTGGTGACGAGCGTCATGGGGCATTGTGATGACAAGTGTTATGGAATATTGTGATCACAAGGGTTTGGAGCATTGTTATGACAGAGGTCATGGAGCAATTTGATTTCATTGTGATGACAATAGCATGAAGCATTATGATGATGGGCATGGTGCAATTTGATGACAGGGTTCATGGATCATTGAGATGAAAATGGCACAGAGTTTTGTGATTACAGTGTTCTTGGAGCATTGTGATGAGGAGGGTCATGCAGCCTTGTGAAGACAAGGCCATGGAACATCGTGATGGCAGGGGTAATGGAGCATTGTTATGACAGGTGTAATGGAGCATTGTGATGACAAGGGTCAAAGAGCATTTTGATGAAAAGTTCATGTAGCATTGTGCTTAAAAAGGTCACAGAGACTGTTGATGACGAGGGCATGGACCATTGTGAAGACAAAGGTCATGAAGCATTCCGATAACTGGAGTCACAGAGCATTGTGATGACAGGGGTCATGGAGCATTGTGATAACAAGGGCATGGAGCATTGTGATGACAAAGGCATGGAGCATTGGTCTAATAAGTTTCATGGATTATTGAGTTGACAGTTGGAATGGCTCATTGTGGTGACAAGGGCATGGAGCATTGTGATGACCAGGTCCTGCAGTATTGTGAAGACTGGTGTCAGGGAGCATTGTGTTGACATTTGTAATGCCCCATTGTGATGACAATGGCATGGAGCATTGTGATGCCATGTGTCATGGAGGATTCTGATGACAAAGGTAATGGAGCATTGTGATGACAATGGCTTGGAGCATTGATATGACAAGGGTCAGTTAGCATTGTGCTGACAATTGCATGGAGAATTGTGATGACAAGGGTCATGAAGCATACTCAAGACAAGCATGTGGAGTATTTTGATGACAGTGGCGTGGATCACTGTGATGAAAACGGCATGGGGCATTGTGTTGAAAAAGGCATGGAGCCTTTTCGTGAAAGGGTTCAAGGAGCATTCTGACGACAAGTGTCAGGGAGCATTGTGATGACAAGTGTATTGAGAATTGTGATGACAAAGGTCATGGAGCATTGTGATGAAAAGGGCATGGAGTATTTGATGACAGGCATCATGGAGCGTTGTGATGACATGTGTTATGGAACATTTTGACCACATGTGTTTGGAGCATTGTGATGACAGAGGTCAGGGATCATTTTGATTTCAAGGAGCATGGAGCACTGTGATTACAAGGGCATGAAGCAATGTGATCCCAAGGTTCATTGAGGATTGTGATGACAATGGTAATGGAGTATTGTGATGACAAGCGCATAGAGCATTGTAATGACAAGGTCATGTAGCATATTGCTGACAAAGGCATGGAGCATTGTGATGACAGGTGTCATGGAGCACTGTGATGACAAGCGTAACGGTACATTGTGAATACAGGGGTCATGGAGCATTGCGATGACAAGGGCATGGATCATTGTGATGACAAGGGTCATGGAGCAGTGGGCTGAAAATATTCATGGAGTATTGTGATGACAGGGGTCATGGAGCATTTTGATGACAGAGTTCATGGAGAATTTTGATTTCATTGTGCTGACAATAGCCGGAAATGTTATGAGGTTGAGCATGATGCATTGTGATGACAGGGTTCATGGAGCATTGAGATGAAAAGGGGCATGGAGCATTGTGATTACAGGAGTCTTGGAGCACTGTAATGACAAGGGCATGGAGCATTTTGATGAGAAGGCCATCGAACATTCTGATGACATGTGTCATGGAGCTTTGTGATGACAAGGGCATGGAGCATTGTGATTAAAGGGGTCTTGGAGCATTGTGATGACAAGTGTCATGGAGCTTTGTGATGACAAGGCCGTGGAACATTGTGATTGCAGGTGACATGGAGCATTGTTTTGACAGGGTTAATGGAGCATTGTGATGAGAAGGGCTTGGAACATTGTGATTACATGTTTTATGGAGCATTGCTATTACAAATTTGTGGACCATTGTGATGAAAAGCGCGTGGCACATTGTGAAGACAAGGGTCATGTAGGATTTTTCTGACAAAGGCATGGAGCATTGTGATGACAAGGATCACGGAGCATTGTGATGAAAAGTTCATGGATCATTGTGGTTACAAAGGTCACAGAGCTTAGTGATGATGCAGGCATGGACAATTGTGATGACAAATGTTATGAAGCATTGTGGTGACTGGAGTCACGGAGCATTGTGATGACAGGGGTCATGGAGTACTCTGATGACAAAGGCATGGAGCATTGTGATGACAGGTGTCATGGAACAGTGTGATGACAAGGGTCATGGAGCATTGTGAATACAGGTGTCAAGGAGCATTGGGATGACAATGGCATGGAGCATTGTGATGAGAAGGGCATGGAACATTGGTCTGAAATGTTTCATGGATGATTGTGATGAGAGTGTGCGTGGAGCATTGTGATGAAAAGGGCACAGAACACTGTGATACGTGGGTTATGCAGGATTTTAATGACAAAGGCATGGAGCATTGGGATGAGAAGGGCATCGAGCATTGTGATGACAAGTGTCATGGAGCTTTGTGATGACAAGTGTATTGAGCAATGTGATGAGAGTGTTCATGGAGCATTGTGATGACAATGACATGGAGCACTGTGATGCCATGGGTCATGGATCTTTGTGATGACATGTCATGGAGCATTTTGATGACAAGGGAATGGTGCATTGTGATGAGAAGTGCAGGGAGCATTTTGATGACCGGGTCTTGCAGCAATTTGATGAAAAGTGTAATGGAACATTTTGATGGCAGGAGTTATAGAACATTGTGATGTCAGGGTTCTTGGAACTTTCGGATGAAAAGGGTCATGGAGCATTCTGATGACAGGGGTTATGGAACATTGTTATGTCAGGGGTCATGGAACATAGTGATGATAAGGGGATATAGCATTGTGATGACAGGGTCATGGATCATTGTGATTACAGGGGGGATGGATTATTGTGATGACTAGTGATGGAACATTCTGATATCTCTGGTAAGAGAGCATTTTGATGAGATGTGCATGGCCCATTGTGATTACAATGTTTATGGAGCATTACAATGATAAGGTTTTGGACCGTTGTGATGAAATGTGCGTGGCACATTGTGATGACAATAGTCATGGAGCATTGTTCTCACAAAAAAATGGAGCATTGTGATGACAAGGGTCACAGTGAATGGTGATGAAAAGTTCATGGAGCATTGTGGTTACAAATGTCACAGAGCCTTGAGATGACGCGTCCATGGACCATTGTGATGACAAACGTTATGAAGCATTGTGATGACTGGAGTTACGGTGCATTGTGATGACAGTGGTCATGGAGCATTGTGATGACAAGTGCAAGGAGTATTGTGATGACAGGGAATGGAGCACTGGTCTGACAAATTTCATAGATTATTGTGATGACAGTGGGCATGGTGCATTGTGATGAGAAGGGCATGGAGCATTGTGATGAGAAAGTCATGGAGTATTGTGAAGACAGATGTCAGGGAGCATTGTGATGACATGTGTCATGGTCCATTGCGATGACAATGCCATGGAGCATTGTGATGCCAAATGTAATGGAGGATTGTGATGACAAATATAACGGAGCATTGTGATGTTTAGGGCTTGGAGAATTATGATGACAAGGGGATTGAGAATTTTCATGAAAATGTCGTGAAGCATTGTGCTGACAAGTTCCTGGAGCATTGTGATGACAAAACTATGGAGCCTTGTGATGACAAGTCTCATGGAGCATACTGATGAAAAGGGGCATGGAGCATTGTGATTACAGGGGTCATCGAATATTGTGATGACCAGGGCATGGAACATTGTGAGGAGAAGACCAAGGAGCATTCTGATGGCATGGGTCATTGAGTTTGTGATGACAAGGGCATGGAGCATTGTGATTACATTCGTCTTGGAGCACTGTGATGAAAAGGGCATGGATCATTGTGATGAAAAAGGCCTGGAGCCTTGTCATGACAGGGTTCAAGGAGCATACAGACAAGTGTTAGGGAGCATTTTGATGACAAGTGTATTGAGCATTGTGATGACAACGGTCATGGAGCATTGTGATAAGAAGACCATGGATAATTGTGATGACGAGCATCATGGGGCATTGTGATGACAAGTGATATGGAATATTGTGATCACAAGGGTTTGGAGCATTGTTATGACAGAGGTCATGGAGCATTTTGATTTCATTGTGATGACAATAGCATCAGGCATTATGATGATGGGCATGGTACATTGTGATGACAGGGTTCATGGATCATTGAGATGAAAAGGGGCATGGGGCATTGTGATTACAGGGTTCTTGGAGTGTTGTGAGGAGAAGGGTCATGGAGACTTGTGATGACAAGGCCATGGAACATCGTGATGGCAGGGGTCATTGAGCATTGTTATGACAGGGGTAATGGAGCATTGTGATGGCAAGGGAATGGAGCATTGTGATGAGAAGGCCATGGTGCATTCTCATGACATGTGTCATGGAGTTTTATGAAGACAAGGGCATGGAGCAATGTGAAGAGAGCGTTCATGGAGCATTATGATGACAATGAAATGGAGCATTGTGATGCCAAGGGTCATGGATCTTTGTGATGACAGGTCATGGAGCATTTTGATGGCAAGTGCATTGTGCATTGTGATGAGAAGGGCAGGGAGAATTGTGATGACAGGTTCATGGAGCAATTTGATGAAAATTTTCATGGAACATTTTGATGACATGTGTTATGGAACATTGTGATGTCAGGGGTCATCGAACATTGTGATGATAAGTGCATGTAGCATTGTGATGAGAGGAGTCATGGATCATTGTGATGACAGGGGTGAGGGAGTACTGTGACAAATAGTGTTGTAGCACTGTGATATCAGTGGTGAGAGAACATTTTGTTGAGAAGTGAATGGAGCATTATGATGACAATGTTTATGGAGCATTGTGATGACAAGATTGCAGAGCAGTGTGATGACAAGCTCATGGTGCATTGTGATGACATGTGTCATGGACCATTGTGCTGACAAGCGCATGGAGCATAGTGACGAAAAGGGTCATGGAGCATTGTGCTGAGAAAGGCATAGAGCATTGTGATGACAAGGGTCAAAGAGCATTGTGATGAAAAGTTCATGGAGAATTGTGGTTAAAATGGTCACAGAGACTGTTGATGACGATGGCATGGACCATTGTGGTGACAAAGGTTATGAAGCATTGTGATGACTGGAGTCACGGAGCATTGTGATGACAGGGGTTAGGGAGCATTTGACAACAAGGGCATGGAGCATTGTGATGACAAGGGCATGGAACATTGGTCTAACATGTTTAATGGATTATTGCGATGACATTTGGAATGGCACATTGTGATGACAAGGACATGGAGCATTGTGAAGACCAGGTCATGCAGTATTGTGAAGACAGGTGTCAGGGAGCATTGTGATGACATATGTCATGGCCCATTGTGATGACAATGGCATGGAGCATTGGGATGCCAAGTGTCATGGAGGATTCTGATGACAAAGGTAATGGAGCATTGTGATGACAATGGCTTGGAGCATTGTTATGACAAGGGTCAGGGAGCATTGTGCTGACAAGTGCATGGAGTATTGTGATGACAAGGGTCATGGAGCATTCTGATGACAAGCATGAGGAGTATTTTGATGACAATGGCATGGAGCATTGTGATGAAAATGACATGGGGCATTGCGATGAAAAAGGCATGTAGCCTTTTCGTGACAGGGTTCAAAGAGCATTCTGATGACAATGTCAGGGAGTATTGTGATGACATGTATATTGAGAATTGTGATGACAAAGGTCATGGAGCATTGTGATAAAAAGGGCATGGAGTATTGTGATGACAGTCATCATGGAGCGTTGTGATGACAAGTGTTATGGAACATTGTGATCACAAGTGTTTGGAGCATTGTGATGACAGAGGTCATGGATCATTTTGATTTCAAGGAGCATGGAGCATTGTGATGTCAAGGGCATGAAGCAATGTGATCCCAAGGTTCATGGAGGATTGTGATGACAATGGAAATGGAGTTTTGTGATGACAAGAACATAGAGCATTGTAATGACAAGGTCATGAAGCATTTTGCTGACAAATGCATGGAGCATTGTGATGACATGTGTCATGGAGCACTGTGATGACAAGCGTCATGAAGCATTGTGAATACAGGGGTCATGGATCATTGGGATGACAAGGGCATGGATCGTTGTGATGACAAGGGTCATGGAGCACTGGGCTGAAAATGATCATGGAGTGTTGTGATGACAGGTGTCAAGGAGCATAGTGATGTGTAGTGAATGGAGCTTTGTGATGACAAGAGTCCCGGATCATTGTGTTGTCAGGATTCATGGAGTGCTCTGATGACAGTGGTCATGGAGCATTGTGATGCTATTGGCCATGGAGCATTGTTATGTGTAGGTCGTGGAGCATTGGGCTGAATATGTTAATGGATTATTGTGATGACAGTGGTCATGGAGCATTGTGATGACAAGGGAATGGAGAATGGTGATGACAAGATCCTGGAGCATTGTGATGAGATGACCATGGAGACTTCTGATGACATGTCTCACGGAGCATTCTGATGAAAAGGGGCATGGAGCATTGTGATTACAGGGGTCTTGGAGCATTGTGATGACTAGGGCATGGAGCATTGTGATGAGAAGTCCATGGAGCATTCTCATGACATGCTTCATGGAATTTTGTGATGACAAGGACATGGAGCATTGTGATTACAGTGATTTTGGCGCATTGTGATGAAAAGGGCACGGATCATTGTGATGAAAAAGGCATGGAGACTTGTCATGACAGGGTTCAAGGAGCATACTGACGACAAGTGGCAGGGAGCATTGTGATGACATGTGTATTGAGCATTGTGATGACAAAGATCATGGAGCATTGTGATGAGAATACCATGGATAATTGTGATGATGAGCGTCTTGGGGATTTGTGAAGATAAGTGTTATGGAACATTGTGATCACAAGGGTTTGGAGCATTATGATGACAGAGGTCATGGAGAATTTTGATTTCATTGTGATGACAATAGCCTGAAGCATTATGAGTATGGGCATGGTGTTTTGTGATGACAGGGTTCATGGAGCATTGAGATGCAAAGGGGCATGGAGCATTGTGATTACAGGGGTCTTGGAGCATTGTGATGACAAGGGCATGGAGCATTGTGATGAGAAGGCCATGGAACATTCTGATGACATGTGTCATTCAGCTTTGTGATGAAAAGGGCATGGATCATTGTGATTACAGGGGTCTTGGAGCATTGTGATGACAAGGGTCATGGATCCTTGTGATGACAAGGCCGTGGAACATTGTGATGGCAGGGGTCATGGAGCATTGTTATGACAGAGGTAATGGAGCATTCTGATGAGAAGGGCATTGAGCATTGGCCTGTAAGGTTTCATGGATTATTGTGATGAGAGTGGGCTGGAGCATTGTGATGACAAGGGCACGGAACACTGTGATACATGGGTCATGGAGGATTGTGATGAAAAGGGCATGGAGCATTTTGATGAGAAGGGCATCGAGCATTGTGATGACAAGTGTCAAGGAGCTTTGTGATGACAAGGGCATGGAGCAATTGGATGAGAGTGTTCATGGATCATTTTGATGACAATGACATGGAGCATTGTGATGCCAAGGGTCATGGAGCTTTGTGATGACAATGGTCATTGAGCATTTTGATGACAAGCGTGTGGTGCATTGTGATGAGAAGGAGAGGGAGCATTTTGATGACAGGGTCATGCAGCAATTTGATGAAAAGTGTAATGTAACATTTTGATGACAGTGGTTACAGAACATTGTGATGCCATGGGTCATGGAGCTTTGGGATGAAAAGTGTCATGGAGCATTTTGATGCCAGTGGTTATGGAATATTGTGATGTCAGGGGTCATGGAACATTTTGATTACAGGGTTGAGGGAGGATTGTGATGACTAGTGATGCAACATTGTGATATCTCAGGTGAGAGAGCATTTGGATGAGAAGTGCATGGAGCATTTTGAATACAAGGTTTATGGAGCATAGCGATGACAAGGTTTTGGATCATTGTGATGAAAAGCGCGTGGCACATTGTGATGACATGGGTCATGGAATATTGTTCTGAGAACGGCATGGAGCCTTGTGATGACAAGGGTCATAGAGCATTGTGATGAAAAGTTCATGGAGCATTGTGGTTAGAAAAGTCACAGAGACTTGTTTTGACGCGGGCATGGACCGTTGTGATGACAAACGTTATGAAGCATTCTGATGACTGCAGTCATGGAGCATTGTGATGACAGGGGTCATGGAGCATTTTGATTTCATTGTGATGACAATAGCATGAAGCATTATGATGATGGGCGTGGTACATTTTGATGACAGGGTTCATGGAACACTGAGATGAAAAGGGGCATGGAGCATTGTGATTACAGGGTTCTTGTAGTGTTGTGATGAGAAGGGTCATGGAGACTTGTGATGACAAGGCCATGGAACATCGTGATGGCAGGGGTCATTGAGCATTGTTATGACAGGGGTAATGGAGCATTGTGATGGCAAGGGAATGGAGCATTGTGATGAGAAGGCCATGGTGCATTCTCATGACATGTGTCATGGTGCTTTGTGAAGACAAGGGCATGGAGCAATGTGAAGAGAGCGTTCATGGAGCATTATGATGACAATGACATGAAGCATTGTGATGCCAAGGGTCATGGATCTTTGTGATGACAAAGGTCATGGAGCATTTTGATGGCAAGGGCGTTGTGCATTGTGATGAGAAAGGCAGGGAGAATTGTGATGACAGGTTCATGGAGCAATTTGATGAAAATTTTCATGGAACATTTTGATGACATGTGTTATGGAACATTGTGATGTCAGGGGTCATCGAACATTGTGATGAAAAGTGCATGTAGCACTGTGATGACAGGAGTCATGGATCATTGTGATGACAGGGGTGAGGGAGTATTGTGACAAATAGTGATGTAGCACTGTGATATCAGTGGTGAGAGAGCATTTTGTTGAGAAGTGAATGTAGCATTATGATGACAATGTTTATGGAGCATTGTGATGACAAGATTGCAGAGCTGTGTGATGACAAGCACATGGTGCATTGTGATGACATGTGTCATGGACCACTGTGCTGACAAGCGCATGGAGCATTGTGATGAAAAGTTCATGGAGAATTGTGGTTAAAATGGTCACAGAGACTGTTGATGACGACGGCATGGACCATTGTGATGACAAAGGTCACGAAGCATTGTGATGACTGGAGTCACGGAGCATTGTGATGACAGGGCTCAGGGAGCATTGTGATAACAAGGGCATGGAGCATTGTGATGAAAAGGGCATGGAACATTAGTCTCATAATTTTCATGGATTGTTGTGATGACAGTTGGAATGGTGCATTGTGATGACAAGGGCATGGAGCATTGTGATGCCAAATGTAATGGAGGATTTTGATGCCAAATGTAATGGAGGATTGTGATGACAAATCTAATGGAGCATTGTGATGACTAGGGTTTGGAGCATTATGATGACAAGGGCCATTGAGAATTTTCATGACAATGTCGGGAAGCATTGTGATGACAATGTCCTGGAGCATTGTGATGAGAAAACCATGGAGCCTTTTGATGACACGTCTCATGGAGGATACTGATGAAAAGGGGCAAGGAGAATTTTGATTACAGGGTTCTTGGAACATTGTGATAACAAGGGCATCGAGCATTGTGATGACAAGGGCATGGAACATTGGTCTAATAAGTTTCATGGATTATTGCGATGGCAGTTGGAATGGCGCATTGTGATGACAAGCGCATGGAGCATAGTGATGACCAGGTCATGCAGTATTGTGAAGAGAGGTGTCAGGGAGCATTGTGATGACATATGTAATGGCCCATTGTGATGACAATGGCATGGAGGATTCTGATGACAAAGTTAATGGAACATTGTGATGACAATGGCTTGGAGCATTGTGATGACAAGGGACAGGGAGCATTGTGCTGACAAGTGCATGGAGAATTGTGATGACAAGGGTCATGGAGCATTCTGATGATAAGCTTGTGGAGTATTTTGATGACAATGGCATGGAGCATTGTGGTGAAAATGGCATGGGGCATTGTGATGAAAAAGGCATAGAGCGTTTTTGTGACAGGTTTCAAGGAACATTCTGACGACAAGTGTCAGGAAGCACTGTGATGACAATTGTATTGAGAATTGTGATGACAAAGGTCATGGAGCATTTTGATGAAAAGAGCATGGAGTATTTTGATGACAGGCATCATGGAGCGTTGTCATGACAAGTGTTACGGAACATTGTGATCACAAGGGTTTGGAGCATTGTGATGACAGAGGTCATGGATCATTTTGATTTCAAGGAGCATGGAGCATTATGATGACAAGGGCATGAAGCAATGTGATCCCAAGGTTCATGGAGGATTGTGATGACAATGGAAATGGAGTATTGTGATGACAAGCGCATAGAGCATTGTAATGACAAGGTCATGTAGCATTTTGCTGACAAAGACATGGAGCATTGTGATGACATGTGTCCTGGAGCTCTGTGATGACAAGCGTCATGGAGAATTGTTAATACAGGGGTCATGGAGCATTGGGATTACAAGGGCATGGATCATTGTGATGACAAGGTTCATGGAGCACTGGGCTGAAAATGTTCATGGAGTGTTGTGATGACAGGGGTCATGGAGCATATTGATGTGTAGGGAATGGAGCATTGTGATGACAAGAGTCCCGGATCATTGTGTTGTCAGGTGTCATGGAGTGTTGTGATGACAGTGGTCATGGAGCACTGTGAAGATATTGGCCATGGAGCATTGTGATGAGAAGTTCATGGAGCATTGTGATTACAGGTGTCTTGATGCATTGTGATGAAAAGGGCATGTAACATTGTGATGAAAAAGGCATAGAGCCTTGTCATGACCGGTTTCAAGAAGCATACTGACGACAAGTGACAGGGAGCATTGTGATGACAAGTGTATTGAGCATTTGATGACAAAGGTCATGGAGCATTGTGATGAGAAGACCATGGATAATTGTGATGATGAGCATCATGGGGTGTTGTGATGATAAGTGTTATGGAATATTGTGATCACAAGGGTTTGGAGCATTATGGTGACAGAGGTCATGGAGAATTTTGATTTCATTGTGATGACAATAGCCTGAAACATTATGATGATGGGCATGGTGCATTATGATGACAGGGTTCATGGAGAATTGAGAAGAAAATGGGAATGGAGCATTGTGATTACAGGGGTCTTGGAGCATTGTCATGACAAGGGCATGGAGCATTGTGATGAGAAGGCCATGGAACATTCTGATGTCATGCGTCATGGAGCACTGTGATGAGAAGGGCCTGGAGCATTGTGATTACAGGGGTCTTGGAGCATTGTGATGACAAGGGTCATGGAGCCTTGTGATGACATGCCGTTGAACACTGTGATGGCAGGTGTCATGGAGCATTGTTATGACAGAGGTAATGGAGCATTGTGATGAGAAGGGCATTGAGCTTTTGTCTAAAATATTTCATGGATTATTGTGATGAGAGTGGGCATGGAGCATTGTGATGACAAGGGCACGGAACACTTTGATACATGGTTCATGGAGGATTGTAATGACAAGGGCATGGAGGATTGTGATGACAAATAAAAGGGAGCAATGTGATGACTAGGGCTTGGAGCACTATGATGACAAGTGCCATTGAGAATTTTCATGACAAGGTCGTGAAGCTTTGTGATGACAAGCTCCTGGAGCATTGTGATAAGAAATCCATAGAGCCTTGTGATGACAAGTCTCATAGAGCATACTGATGAAAATGGGCATGGACCATTGTGATTAGAGGGGTCTTGGAACATTGTGATGACAAGGGCATGGAGCATTGTGAAGAGAAGGCCAAGGAGCATTCTGAGGACATGCGTCATTGAGCTTTGTGATGACAAGCGAATGGAGCATTGTGATTACAGTGGTCTTGGAGCATTGTGATGAAAAGTGCATGGATCATTGTGATGAAAAATGCATGGAGCCTTGTCATGACAGGGTTCAAGGAGCATACAGACAACAAGTGTCACGGAACATATTGATGACAAGTGTATTGAGCATTGTGATGCCAAAGGTCATGAAGCATTGTGATGAGAAGGCCATGGAGCATTCTGATGACGTGTCATGGAGCTTAGTGATGACAAGGGCATGGAGCAATGTGATGCCAAGGGTCATGGATATTTGTAATGACAAATGTTATGGAGCATTTTGATGACAAGGGCGTTGTGCACTGTGATGAGAATTGGAGGGAGCATTGTGATGACAGTGTCATGGAGCAATTTGGTGAAAAGTGTCAAGGAACAGTTTGATGACAGGGGTTATGGAACATTGTGATGTCATGGGTCATCGAACATTGTGATGATAAGTGCATGTAGCATTGTGATGACAGGAGTCATGGAACATTGTGATGACAGTGGTGAGGGAGTATTGTGACAAATAATGAGGTAGCATTGTGATATCAGTGGTGAGACAGCATTTTGATGAGAAGTGCGTGGAGCATGGTGATGACGAATTTTATGTAGCATTGTGATGACAAGATTGCAGAGCACTGTGATGACAAGCGCATGGTGCATTGTGATGACATATGTCATTGAGCATTGTGCTGACAAGCGCATGGAACATTGTGATGACGAGGGTCAAAGAGCATTGTGATGAAAAGTTCATGGAGCATTGTGGTTAAAAAGGTCACAGAGACTGTTGATGACGAGGGCATAGACCACTGTGATGACAAAGGTCATGAAGCATTGTGATGACTGGAGTCACGGAGCATTGTGATGACAGGGCTCATGGAGTATTATGATAATTAGGGCATGGAGCATTGTGATGACAAGGGCATGGAACATTGGTCTAATTAGTTTCATGGATTATTGTGATGACTGTTGGAATGGCACATTGTGATGACAAGGGCATGGAGCACTGTGATGACCCCGTCATGGAGTATTGTGAAGACAGGTGTCAGGGAGCATTGTGATGACATATGTAATGGCCCATTGTGATGACAATGGCATTGGGCATTGTGATGCCAAGTGTCAAGGATGATTCTGATGACAAAGGTAATGGAGCATTCTGATGACAATGGCTTGGAACATTGTGATGACAAGGGTCAGGGAGCATTTTGCTGACAAGTGCATGGAGAATTGTGATAACAAGGGTAATGGAGCATTCTGATGACAAGCTTGTGGAATATTTTGATGACAATGGCATGGAACATTGTGTTGAAAACGGCATGGGGCATTGTGGTGAAAAAGGCACGGAACCTTTTCGTGACAGGTTTCAAGGAGAATTCTAATGACAAGTGTCAGGGAGCATTTTGATGACAAGTTAATTGAGAATTTTGATGACAAAGGTCATGGAGCATTGAGATGAAAAGGGCATGGAGTATTGTGATGACAGGCATCATGGAGCGTTGTGCTGACAAGTGTTATGGAACATTGTGATCAGAAGATTTTGGAGCATTTTGATGACAGAGGTCTTGGATCATTTTGATTTCAAGGCGCATGGAGCATTGTCATGACAAGGGCATGAAGCAATGTGATCCCAAGGTTCATGGAGGATTGTGATGACAATGGAAATGGAGTATTGTGATGACAAGCGCATAGAGCACTGTAATGACACAGTCCTGTAGCATTTTGCTGACAAAGGCATGGAGCATTGTGATGACATGTGTCATGGATCACTGTGATGACAAGCGTCATGGAGCATTGTGAATACAGGCGTCATGGAGCATTGGGATTACAAGGGCATGGATCATTTTGATGACAAGTGTCATGGAGCACTGGGCTGAAAATGTTCATGAAGTGTTGTGATGACCAGGGTCATGAAGCATAGTGATGTGTAGGGAATGGAGCATTGTGATGACAAGAGTCCCGGATCATTGTGTTGTCAGGAGTCATGGAGTGTTGTGTTGACAGTGGTCATGGAGCATTGAGATGATATTGGCCATGGAGCATTGTGATGAATAGGTCGTGAAGCATTGGGCTGAAAATGTTCATGGATTATTGTGATGGCAGGGTTCATGGAGCACTGGGATGAAAAGGGGCATGGAGCATTGTGTTTACAGGGGTCTTGGAGCATTGTGATGACAAGGGCATGGAGCACAGTGATGAGAAGGCCATGGAGCATTCTGATGACGTGTGTCATGGAGCTTTGTGATGACAAGCACATGGAGCAATGTGATGAGAGCGTTCATGGAGCATTGTGATGACAGTGACATGGAGCATTGTGATGACAGTGATCTTGGAGCATTGTGATGAAAAGGGCATGGATCATTGTGATGAAAAAGGCATTGAGCCTTGTCATGACATGTTTCAAGGAGAATACAGAAAACAAGTGTCAGGGAGAATTTTGATGACAAGTGTATTGAGCATTGTGATGACAAAGTCATGGAACACTGTGATGAGAAGACCATGGATAATTGTGATGACGAGCGTCATGGGACATTGTGATGACAAGTGTTATGGAATATTGTGATCAGAAGGGTTTTGAGCATTGTTATGACAGAGGTCATGTTGCATTTTCATTTCATTGTGATGACAATAGCATGAAGCATTATGATGATGGGCATAGTGCATTGTGATGACAGGGTTCATGGATCATTGAAAAGAAAATGGGCATAGAGCATTGTGATTACAGGGTTCTTGGAGCATTGTGATGAGATGGGTGATGGAGCCTTGTGATGACAAGGCCATGGAATATCGTGATGGCAGGGGTCATGGAGCATTGTTATGACAGGGGTAATGGAGCATTGTTATGGCAAGGTCATGGAGCATTGTAATGAGAAGGCCATGGAGCATTCTGATGACATGTGTCATGGAGCTTTGTGAAGATAAGTGCATGGAGCAATGTGATGAGAGCGTTCAAGGAGCATTGTGATGACAATGACATGGAGCATTGTGATGAGAAGGCCATGAAGCATTCTGATGACAAAGGTAATGGAGCTTTGTGATGACAATGGCTTGGAGCATTGTGCTGACAAGTGCATGGAGATTTCTGATGACAAGGGTCATGGAAAATTCTGATGACAAGCTTGTGGAGTATTCTGATGACAATGGAATGGAGCATTGTGATGTAAACGGCATGGGGCATTGTGATGAAAAGGCATGGAGCCTTTTCGTGACAGGGTTCAAGGAGCATACTGACGACAAGTGTCATGGAGCATTGTGATGACAAGTGTATTGAGCATTGTGATGACAAAGGTCATGAAGCATTGTGATGAAAAGGGCATGGAGTATTGTGATGACAGGCATCATGGAGCGTTGTGATGACAAGTGTTATGGAACATTGTGATCACAAGGGCTTGGAGCATTGTGATGACAGAGGTCATGGATCATTTTGATTTCAAGGAGCATGGAGCATTGTGATGACAAGGGAATGAAGCAATGTGATCCCAAGGTTCATGGAGGATTGAGATGACAATGAAAATGGAGTATTGTGATGACAAGCACATAGAGCATTGTAATGACAAGGTCATGTAGCATTTTGTTGACAAAGGCATGGAGCATTGTGATGACAGGTGTCATGGAGCACTGTGATGACAAGCGTCACAGAGCATTGTGTATTCAGGGGTTATGGAGCATTGGGATGACAAGGGCATGGATCATTGTGATGACAAGTGTCCTGGAGCCTTGTGATGACTAGGGAATGGAGCATTGTGATGAAAAGAGTCCCGGATCATTGTGTTGTCAGGTGTCATGGAGTGTTGTGATGACAGTAGTCATGGAGAATTGTGATGATATTGGTCATGGAGCATTGCGATGACAACCGAATGGAGCATGGTGATGACTATGTCCTGGATCATTGTGATGAGAAGACCATGGAGACTTTTGATGAGAAGTCTCATGGAGCATTCTGTTGAAAAGGGGCATGGAGCATTGTGATTACAGGGGTCTTGGAGCATTGTGATGAAATGGGCATGGATCATTGTGATGAAAAAGGCATGGAGCCTTGTCATGACAGGTTTCAAGGAGCATACTGACGACAAGTGTCTGGGAGCATTGTCATGACAAGTGTATTGAGCACTGTGATGACATAGGTCATAGAGCATTGTGATGAGAAGGCCATGGATAATTGTAATGATGAGCGTCGTGGGGTTTTGTGATGATAAGTGTTATGGAACATTGTGATCACAAAGGTTCAGAGTATTATGATGACAGAGGTCATGGAGCATTTTGATTTCACTGTGATGACAATAGCCTGAAGCATTATGATGCTGGGCATGTTGCATTGTGATGACAGGGTTCATGGAGCATTGAAATGAAAAGGGGCATGGAACATTGTGATTACAAGGGTCTTGGAATATTGTGATGACAAGGGCATGGTGCATTGAGATGAGAAGGCCATGGAACCTTCTGATGACATGCTTCATGGAGCTTTGTGATGACAAGGGCAAGGAGCATTGTGATTTCAGGGGTCTTGAGCATTGTGATGACAATTGTCATGGAACCATGTGATGACTAGGCCGTGGAACATTGTGATGGCGTGGGTCATGGTGCATTGTTATGAAAGCGGTAATGGAGCATTGTGATGAGAAGGACATGGAATATAGGTCTGCAATGTTTCATGGATTATTGTGATGAGAGTGGGCATGGAGCATTGTGATGACAAGGGTACGGAACACTATGATACATGGGTCATGCAGGATTGTAATGACAAAGGCATGGAGCATTGTGATGACAAGTGTCATGGAGCTTTGTGATGACAAGGACATTGAGCAATGTTATGAGAGGGTTCATGGAGCATTGTGATGACAATGACATGGAGTATTTTGATGACAAGGTCATGGTTCATTGTGATGAGAAGTGCAGGGAGCATTTTGATGACCGTGTCATGCAGCAATTTGATGAAAAGTGTAATGGAACATTTTGATGGCAGGGGTTATAGAACATTGTGATGTCAGGTGTCTTGGAGCTTTGGGATGAAAAGGGTCATGGAGCATATTGATGACAGGGGTTATGGAACACTGTGATGTCAGGGGTCATGGAACATTGTGATGGTAAGTGGATGTAGCATTGTGATGACAGGGTCATGGAACATTGTGATTCCATGTGTGAGGGAGTATTGTGATGACTAGTGATGGAACACTGTGATATCTCTGGTGAGAGAGCATTTTGATGAGAAGTGCATGCATCATTGTGATTATATTGTTTATGGAGCATTGCAATGAAAAAGTTGTGGACCGTTGTGATGAAATGCGCATGGCACATTGTGATGACAATTGTCATGGAGCATTGTTCTGACAAAGACATAGAGCATTGTGATGACAAGGGTCACAGAGAATTGTGATGAAAACTTCATGGAGCATTGTAGTTACAAAGGTCACAGAGACTTGTGATGACTCGGGCATGGAACATTGTGATGACAAACGTTATGAAGCATTGTGATGACTGGAGTCACGGAGCGTTGTGAAGACAGGGGTCATGGAGCATTGTGAGGACAAGGGCATGGAGCATTGTGATGACAGGGGCATGGAGCATTGGTCTGATATGTTTCATAGATTATTGTGATGACAGTGGGCATGGTGCATTGTGATGACAAGGGTATGGAGCATTGTGATGAGAAGGTCAGGGAGTATTGTGAAGACAGGAGTCACGGAGCATTGTGATGACATACATCATGGTCCATTGCGATGACAATGGCATGGAGCATTGTGATGTCAAATATAATGGAGCATTGTGGTGAAAAGGGCATGGACCATTGTGATGAAAAAGGCATGGAGCCTTCTCATGACAGGGTTCAAGGAGCATACAGACAATTGTCAGGGAGCATTTTGATGACAAGTGTATTGAGCATTGTGATGACAAAGGTCATGGAGCATTGTGATGAGAAGACCATGGATAATTGTGATGACGAGCGTCATGGGGCATTGTGATGACAAGTGTTATGGAATATTGTGATCACAAGGGTTTGGAGCATTGTTATGACAGAGGTCATGGAGCAATTTGATTTCATTGTGATGACAATAGCATGAAGCATTATGATGATGGGCATGGTGCATTGTGATGACAGGGTTCATGGATCATTGAGATGAATAGGGGCATAGAGCATTGTGATTACAGGGTTCTTGGAGCATTGTGATGAGAAGAGTCATGGAGCATTGTGATGACAAGGCCATGGAACATCGTGATGGCCGGGGTCATGGAGAATTTTTATGACAGGCGTAATGGAGCATTGTGATGGCAAAGGCATGGAACATTGTGATGAGAAGGCCATGGAGCATTCTGATGACATGTGTCATGGAGCTTTGTGATGACAAGGACATGGAGCAATGTGATGAGAGTGTTCATGGAGCATTTTGTTGCCAAGGGTCAAGGATCTTTTTGATGACAAAGGTCATGGAGCATTTTGATGGCAAGTGCGTTGTGCATTGTGATGAGAAGGGCAGGAAGCATTGTGATGAGATGTTCATGGAGCAATGTGATGAAATGTGTCATGGAACATTTTGATGACAGATGTTATGGAACATTGTGATGTCAGGGGTCATGGAGCATTTTGATGAAAATGGTCATGGAACATTTTGATGGCAGATGTTATGGAACATTGTGATGTCAGGGGTTATCGAACATTGTGATGATAAGTGCATGTTGCATTGTGATGACAGGAGTCATGGAACATTGTGATGACAGGGATGAGGGAGTATTGTGACAAATACTGATATAGCATTGTGATATCAGTGGTGAGAGAGCATTTTGATGAGAAGTGCATGGAGCATTGTGATGACAAGATTGTGGAGCACTGTGATGACAAGCGCATGGTTCATTGTGATGACATGTGTCATGGAGCATTGTGCTGAGAAAGGCATAGAGCATTTTGATGACAAGGGTCAAAGAGCACTGTGATGAAAATTCATAAGGAGCATTGTGCTTAAAAAGGTCACAGAGACAGTTGATGACGAGGACATGGACCATTGTGATGACAAAGATCAAGAAGCATTGTGATGACTGGAGTCACTGAGCATTGTGATGACAGGGGTCATGGAGCATTGTGATAACAAGGGCATGGAGCATGGTGATGACAAGTGCATGGAACATTGGTCTAATAAGTTTCATGAATTATTGCGATGAGAGTTGTAATGGCGCTTTGTGATGACAAGGGCATGGAGCATTGTGATGACCAGGTCATGCAGTATTGTGAAGACAGATGTCAGGTAGCATTGTGATGACATATGTCATGGCCCATTGTGATGACAATGGCATGGAGCATTGTGATGCCAATTGTCATGGAGGATTCTGATGACAAAGGTAATGGAGCATTGTGATGACAATGGCTTGGAGCATTGTGATGACAAGTGTCAGGGAGCATTGTGCTGACAAGTGCATGGAGATTTGTGATGACAAGGGTCATGGAACATTCTGATGACAAGCTTGTGGAGTATTTTGATGACAATGGCTTGGAGCATTGTGATGTAAACGGCATGGGGCATTGTGATGAAAAAGGCATGGAGCCTTTTCGTGACAGTGTTCAAGGAGCATTCTGACGACAAGTGTCAGGGAGCATTGTGATGACAAGTGTATTGAGAATTGTGATGACAAAGGTCATGGAGCATTGTGATGAAAAGGGCATGGAATATTGTGATGACAGGCATCATGGAGCGTTGTGATGACAAGTGTTATGGAACATTGTGATCACAAGGGCTTGGAGCATTGTAATGACAGAGGTCATGGATCATTTTGATTTCAAGGAGCATGGAGCATTGTGATGACAAGTGCATGAACCTATGTGATCCCAAGGTTCATGGAGGGTTGTGATGACAATGGTAATGGAGTATGGTGATGACAAGCACATAGAGCATTGTAATGACAAGGTCATGTAGCATTTTGCTGACAAATGCATGGAGCATTGTGATGAAAGGTGTCATGGAGCACTGTGATGACAAGCGTCATGGAGGATTCTGATGAAAAAGGTAATGGAGCATTGTGATGACAATGCTTTGGAGCATTGTTATTACAAGTGTCAGGGAGCATTTTGCTGGCAAGTGCATGGAGAACTGTGTTGACAAGGTTCATGGAGCATTTTGATGACAGGGGATATGGAAGAATGTTATATCAGGGTTCATGGAACTTTGTGATGATAAGGGGATGTAGAATTGTGATGACAGTGTCATGGAATATTGTGATTCCAGGGGTGAGGGAGTAATGTGGTGACTAGTGATGGATCATTGTGATATCTCTGGTGAGAGAACATTTTGATGAGAAGTGCATGGACCTTTGTGATTACAAAGTTTATGGAGCATTGCAATGATAAGTTTGTGGACCATTGTGATGAAATGCACATGGCACATTGCGATGACAATGGTCATGGAGCATTGTTCTGACAAAGACATGGAGCATTGTGATGACAAGGTTCACAGAGAATTGTGATGAAATGTTCATGGAGCATTGTGTTTACAAAGGTCACAGAGCCTTGTGATGACGCTGGCATGGACCATTGTGATGACAAACGTTATGAAGCATTGTGATGACTGGAGTCACGGAGCATTGTGATGACAGTGGTCATGGAGCATTGTAATGACAAGGGCATGGAGCATTGTTTTGACAGGAGAATGGAGCATTCGTCTAAATAATTTCATAGATTATTGTGATGACATTGGGCATGGTGCATTTTGAAGGCAAGGGCATGGATCTTTGTGATGAGAAGGTCATGGAATATTGTGAAGACAGGTGTCAGGGAGCATTGTGATGACAAATGTCATGGTCCATTGCGATGACAATGGCAGGGATCATTGTGATGCCGAATGTAATGGAAGTTTGTGATGACAAATATAATGGAGCATTGTGATGATTAGCGCTTGGAGCATTATGATGACAAGGGCCATTGAGAATTTTCATGACAAGGTCGTGAAGCATTGTGATGACAAGTTCCTGGAGCATTGTGATGACAAAACTATGGAGACTTGTGATGACAATTCTCATGAACCATACTGATGAAAAGGGGCATGGCGCATTGTGATTACAGGGGTCTTGGAATATTGTGAGGACAAGACATGGAACATTGTGAGGAGAAGACCAGGAGCATTCTGATGGCATGCACCATTGTGTTTTGTGATGACAAGGGCATGGAGCTTTGTGATGAGAAGGCCATGGAGCATTCTAATGACATGTGTCATGGAGCTTTGTGAAGACAAGGGCATGGAGCAATGTGATGAGAGCATTCATGGAGCACTGTGATGATAATTACATGGAACATTGTGATGCCAAGGGTCATGGATCTCTGTGATGACAAAAGTCATGGAGCATTTTGATGGCAAGGGCGTTGTGCATTGTGATGAGAAGGGCAGGGAGAATTGTGATGACAGGGTCATGGAGCAATTGGATGAAAAGTGTCATGGAACATTTTGATGACAGGTGTTATGGAACATTGTGATGTCAGGGGTCATCGAACATTGTGATGATAAGTGTATGTAGCATTGTGATGACAGGAGTCATGGAACATTGTGATGAGAGGGGTGAGGGTGTATTTTGACAAATAGTGATGTAGCATTGTGATATCAGTGGTGAGAGAGCGTTTTGATGAGTAGTGCATGGAGCATTATGATGACAATGTTTATGTAGCACTGTGATGACAAGTTTGTGGAGCAATATGATGACAAGCGCATGGTGCCTTGTGATGACAAGGGTCATGGAGCATTGTGCTGAGAAAGGCATAGAGCATTGTGATGACAAGGGTCAAAGAGCATTGTGATGAAAAGTTCACGGAGCATTGTGGTTCAAATGGTCACAGAGACTGTTGATGACGAGAGCATGTACCATTGTGATGACAAAGGACATTAAGCATTGTGATGACTGGAGTCACAGAGCATTCTGATAACAGTGGTCATGGAGCATTGTGATAACAAGGGCATGGAGCATTGTGATGACAAGGGCATGGAACATTGGTCTAATAAGTTTCATGGATTGTTGCAATGACAGTTGGAATGGCGCATTGTGATGACAAGGGCATGGAGCATTGTGATGACCAGGTCCTGCAGTATTGTGAAGACAGGTGTCAGGGAGCATTGTGATGACATATGTAATGTCCCATTGTGATGACTATGGCATGGAGCACTGTGATGAAAACGGCATGGGGCATTGTGATAAAAATGGCATGTAGTATTGTGATGACAGGCATCATGGAGCTTTGAGATGACAAGTGTTATGGAACACTGTGATCACAAGTGTTTGGAGCATTGTGATGACAGACGTCATGGCTCATTTTGATTTCAAAGTCCATGGAGCATTGTGATGACAAGGGCATGAAGCAATGTGATCCCAAGGTTCATGGAGGATTGTGATGACATTGGTATTGGAGTATTGTGATGACAAGCGCATAGAGCATCATAATGACAAGGTCATGTAGCATTTTGCTGACAAAGGTATGGAACATTTTTATGACAGGTATAATGGAGCACTGTGATGACAAGCGTCAGGGAGCATTGTGAATACAGGGGTCATGGAGCACTGGGATGACAAGGGCCTGCATCATTG
Organism: Mesoplodon mirus; assembly: GCF_964341445.2. NCBI lineage: Eukaryota > Metazoa > Chordata > Mammalia > Artiodactyla > Ziphiidae > Mesoplodon > Mesoplodon mirus. The sequence continues at coordinate 3,864,093 of NW_028295793.1, read as the reverse complement.
TGATGAGAAGGGTCATGGAGCAATGGGCTGAAAATGTTCATGGATTCTTGTGATGACAGGGGTCATGGAGCACTGTGATGACAAGGGAATGGAGCACTGTGATGACAAGCTCCTGGAGCACTGTGATGTGAAGACCATGGAACCTTGTGATGATAATTCTCATGGAGCATTCTGATGAAAAGGCATAGGGAACATTGTGATTACAGGGGGCTAGGAGCATTGTGATGACAAGGGCATGGAAAATTATGATGTGAAGGCCATGGAGCATTCTGATGACATGTGTCATGGAGCTTTGTGATGACAAGTGCAAGGAGCATTGTGATCACAGGTGTCTTGGAGCATTGTGATGAAAAGGGCATGGATCATTGTGATGAAATAGGCATGGAGCCTTGTCATGAAAGTGTTCAAGGTGCATACTGAGGGCAATAGTCAAAGAGCACTGTGGTGACAAGTGTATTGAGCATTGTGATGACAAAAGTCATGGTGCATTGTGATGAGAAGACCATGGATAATTGTGCTGACCAGCGTCATGGGACATTGTGATGACAAGTGTTATGGAACATTGTGATCACAATGGTTTTCAGCATTGTGAGGACAGAGGTCATGGAGCATTTTGATTTCATTGTGATGACAATAGCATGAAGCATTATGATGATGGGCATGGTGCATTGTGATGACAGCGTTCATGGAGCATTGTGATGAAAAGTGGCTTGGAGTATTGGTCTGACAAGTTTCATGCATTATTGTGATAAGATTGGGCATGGCACATTGTGATGACAAGGGCATGGAGCACTGTGATGACAAGGTCATGGATTATTGTGAAGAAAGGTGTCAGGGAGCATTGTGATGAAATATGTCATGCTCCAGTTTCATGACAATATCACTGAGCATTGTGATGCCAAGTGTCATGGGGGATTGCTGTGACAAAGTAAAGGAGCATTGTGATGACAAGGGCATGGAGCATTGTGATATCAAGGGCCATTGATCATTTTAATATCCAGGTCGTGAAACATTTTGATGAAAAGCGCATGGAGCTTCCTATGACAGGGGTCATGGAGCACTGCGATGACAAGTGCATGGAGTATTGTGATGACAAGAGCATATAACATTTTGATGTGAAGTGCCATGGAGCACTGTAATGACAAGGACGTAGAGAATTGTGAGGACAAGGGACATTGAGCTTTGAGATGACAAGGCATGGAGCATGGTGATGGCAAAACCGTGGAGTATTGTGATGAGAAGACCTTGGGTAATTGTGGTGTCGAGCATCATGGAGCACTATAATGACAAGGGGCATGAAGCATTGTGATGACAGGTGTCAGGGAGCATTGTGATGACAGGTGTCATGGAGCAATGTGATGACAAGGGCATGGAGCATTGTGATGACAAGTGCATGGAGCATTGTGATGACAAATGCATGGAGCATTGCAATTTCAAATGCATGGAGAATTGTGATGACAAGAGCATGTAATATTTTGATGAGAAGTGTCATGTAGCATTGTGATGACAAGGACGTGGAGAATTGTGATGACAAGGGACATGGAGCATTGTGATAACGAGGGCATGGAGCATTGTGATGACAGGGGTCATGGAGCATTATTATGACAAGGCCATGGTGCATTCTGACATAAGATATCACTTATGAAAGGAATGTAAACATGGCTACATATGAACGGAATTAGGAAAGAGAACAGAGTCTCAGATATAGAAAACACTCTAACGCTTGCTTAAGGGGAAAGAGAGGTGGGGAGATGCACAAAATATAAGATTGATATTAGCACAGGTACCGTTCCATAGTCCAAAAACAGAAGAGACAAGCCATACTCCTTCCTCAGTGAATGGAACTCAACATCCTTATTCCCCGCAGAGAAAGATATCTGACTAGTAAGAATTTTAAAACCTATGTATTGATATGTCTCCGTAAGGGAACTAAGTGTGTCTAGAACGACATAAACATGGCAGTGAGAATCAGCTCAAACCCAATATAAAAATGAATTGCAAAACAAAACATAAAAACAGTAAAATTCTTACACAATACCTTCAGGGGTTCTGATGAAACCTGGAATGACCCTATCTGCAATGACAGCTGGATGTGGCATAAGTCTGGACACATGGGACTGAGAGGATTCGTAAGATTGGGTGAGCAAAGGCAGTCCCTTTAAAGCAATAATGCATGACACCCATTCCATGGGTCCCAACTCTCCAGGGTGAAGGGAATATTACTACAGCTATAACATGTATGGGAAACCTAGAGAATGGACACACTGTGAATACAAAAGTCTCTAAAACTCAACGAATAGAACCTCTCGTGGTGCTATGCTTTTACTTTCCAACTGCTTTACTATCAATCTCCCAGCTTGGAGAGACGGCACTTTTAACCTCCTGGTTCGCACACATTGCCAATTTGGCAGAGGATGAAAGGGAAGACGGAGAACCAATGAAAGAGTAGCTGTTAGGCATTTGGAAGGGCACATGTCACTCTTATTTCCCAGAGGAAGAAGAATTAACTAAAGTCTCAGCCACCCACTGGGAACCAGTATAGGTACTGAACCAAAATATTAAACTTGCGTTCAGCTCAGAAAAAACGAGTTAAATAATGGAGCCCAGGGGCACAACAATTCACAAACAGGCAGAGAAATAAAGAACAACTATCGTCCAAACATCTGTTGAGGGAAGGCAACGAGGCAGACTTGAAAGCGAGGCAGAATAGCAGGAAACAGATTTCAGGAGGTACATTGGAATCACCTTTAAAGCACAGGAAGAGGGGCACAACTTCGACAATGATGCACTTGGCCAAAAAGGGCGTATGTGTTTTCTCCTGAATATGTTCAGGAGAAAACGCATACGACCTTTCTCGCCTAGCAAGCAAGTGGGCAATGCAAATCTGCACTGCAAAGAAGTATCACTTCCCACCGGTCAAAAGGGACATCCACAAAATGGGTAAAAACCAGAAAGGCAAGACAGGCCCTGGAAAACACGGAGCCTTGTTATGCTGACGGACGGGATGTAAATTGCCAACTGCCTCTCTGGAGGCGTGCATTGTGTTGCCTAAAACAAGTAAACAACAGAGCTACAGAGCCAAGGACACTTCCAGTCTAGGGAATATACCTTGGGAAAACTGAAAATCAATAAGACAGAGCCACCCCAAAATTTAGGGCTGCAATGCTTACAAGAACCTCAACTTGGGTACACCTTAAATATCCCAGGAAAGATATAAATGGTTCAAAAAATTGTGGTACTTATGTACGAAGGAATATGCCTCAGCCATGAAATCAATGTCATAAGACCTGTAGCAGCAAAATGAGTGGATTCAGGTACGATGATTCTAAGTGAAATAAGTCACACAGAAAAAGAAACTTATCATAAGATATCACTTATGAATATCCTGTAAACATGGCTACACATGAACTGAGTTAGGAAAGAGAACAGAGTCTCACATTTAGAAAACACTCTTATGCCTGCTTAAGGGGGAAGGAGAGGTGGGGTGATGCATAAAACCAGAGTTTGATATAAGCACTGGTACCATTCCAAAAACCAAGTATGGAATAGACAAGAGCTACACCTTCCTCAGTGAAAGGGACTAAAATCCCCATATTTCCCGCAGAGGAATATATCTGACTAGTAAGAATCTTAAAACCTATGTATTGATATGTCTCAGTAAGGGAATCAAGTGTGTCTGGAATGGCATAAACATGGCAGCAAGAATCAGCTCAAACCCACTATAGAAAGGAATTTCAAAAACAGAATAAAAAAACATGAAATTCTTTATAATTCCTTCAGGGTCTCTGATGAAACATGGAATGACCCTGTCTCCAATGACTGCTGGATGTGGCATAAGGCTGGACACTTGGGACTGAGAGGATTGGTGAGATTGGGTGAGCAAATGCAGACCCTTTAAAGCAATAATGCATGGCACCCATTCCATGGGTCCCAACTCTCCATGTTGAAGGGAATATTACTACAGCTATAACATGTACAGGAAACTTAGAGAATGGACACACTGTGAATACGAAATGTTTCTAAAACTCAACAAATAGTCCCTCTCCTGGTGCCCGGTTTGACTTTCCAAATGCTTTACTATCAATCTCCCAACTTGGAGAGACATCTCCTTTAACCTCCTGATTGTCACAATTTGCCAATTTGGCAGAGGATGAAAGGGAAGAGGGAGAGCAAATGAGAGAGTAGCTGTTAGGCATTTGGACGGGCACATGTCACTCTTATTTCCCGGAAGGAAGAAGAATTAACCAAAGTCTCAGCCACCCACCGAGAACGAGTATAGGTACTGAACCAAAATATTAAACTTGCGTTCAGCTCACAAAAAACGAGTTAAATAATGGATCCCAGGGGCACAGCAATTCACAAACAGCCAGAGTAATAAAAGACAACTATCGTCCAGAATCTGTTGAGGGAAGGCAACGAGGCGGACTTGAAAGCGAGGCAGAATAGCAGGAAACAGATTTCAAGAGGTACATTGGAATCACCTTTAAAGCACAGAAAGAGGGGCACAACTTCGACAATGATGCACTTGGCCAAAAAGGGCGTATGCGTTTTCTCCTGTATATGTTCAGGAGAAAACGCATACGCCCATTTTGGCCTAGCAAGCAAGTGGGCAATGCAAATCTGCACTACAAAGATGTGTCACTTCCCAATGGTAAAAAGGGACATCCACAAAATGGGTAAAAACCAGAAAGGCAAGACAGGCCCTGGAGTACAGGGAGCCTTGTTATGCTGATGGACGGGATGTAAATTGCCAACTGCCTCTCTGGAGGCGTGCATTGTGTTGCCTAAAACAAGTAAACAACAGAGCTACAGAGCCAAGGGCACTTCCAGTTTAGGGAATATACCTTGGGAAAACTGAAAATCAATAAGACAGAGCCACCCCAAAATTTAGGGCTGCACTGCTTACAAGAACCTCAACTTGGGTACACCTTAAATATCCCAAGAAAGATATAAATGGTTCAAAAAATTGTCGTACTTACGTACGATGGTATATCCCTCAGCCATGAAATCACTGTCATAAGACCTGTAGCAGCAAAATGAGTGGATTCAGGTACGATGATTCTAAGTGAAATAAGTCACACAGAAAAAGAAACTTATCAAAAGATATCACTTATGAAGATCCTGTAAACATGGCTACACATGAACTGAGTTAGGAAAGAGAACAGAGTCTCACATTTAGAAAACACTCTTATGCCTGCTTAAGGGGGAAGGAGAGGTGGGGTGATGCATAAAACCAGAGTTTGATATAAGCACAGGTACCGTTCCAAAAACCAATTATGGAATAGACAAGGCCTACACCTTCCTGTGTGAAAGGGACTCAAAATCCCATATTTCCCGCAGAGGAATATATCTGACTAGTAAGAATCATAAAACCTATGTATTGATATGTCTCCATAAGGGAATCAAGAGTGTCTAGACTGGCATAAACATGACAGCGAGAATCAGCTCAAACCAACTATAAAAAGGAATTTGAAAAACAAAAAAAAAAGGAAATTATTTACAATTACTTCAGGGTCTCTGATGAAACCTGGATTGACCCTATCTACAACGACAGCTTGATGTGGCATAAGGCTGGACACATGGGACTGAGAGGATTGGTGAGATTGGGTGAGCAAATGCAGACCCTTTAAAGCAATAATGCATGGCACCCATTCCATGGGTCCCAACTCTCCAGTGTGAAGGGAATATTACTACAGCTATAACATGTACGGGAAACCTAGAGAATGGACACACTGTGAATATGAAAGGTCTCTAAAACTCAACAAATAGTCCCTCTCCTGGTGCTCCGGTTTTACTTTCCAACTGCTTTACTATCAATCTCCCAACTTGAAGAGACAGCTCCTTTAACCTCCTGTTTCACCTAGGTTGCCAATTTGACAGAGGATGAAAGGGAAGAGGGAGAACCAATGAGATAGTAGCTGTTAGGCATTTGGACGGGCACCTGTCACTCTTATTTCCCGGGAGGAAGAAGAATTAACCAAAGTCTCAGCCACACAACGGGTACCACTATAGGTCCTGAACCAAAATATTGGACTTGCGTTCATCTCACCAAAAACGAGTTAAATAAAGGAGCTCTGGGGCACAGCAATTCACAAACTGTCAGAGTAATAAAGGACAACTATCGTCCAAAAATCTGTTGTGGGAAAGCAACGAGGCGGACTTGAATGCGAGGCAGAATAGCAGGAAACAGATTTCAAGAGGTACATTGGAACCGCATTTAAAGCACAGAAAGAGGGGCACAACTTCGACAATGATGCACTTGGCCAAAAATTGCCTATGCGACTTCTCCTGAATATATTCAGCAGAAAGTGCATATGCCATTTTGGCCAAAGAAGCAAGCGGGCAATGTAAATGTTCACTACAAAGAAGAATCATTTACAATCGGTCAAAAGGGACATCCAAAAAATGGGTAAAAACCAGAAAGGCAAGACAGGCCCTGGAGAAGAGGGAGCCTTGTTATGCTGATGGGCGGGATGTAAATTGCCATCTGCCCCTCTGGAGGTGTGCACTGTGTTCCCTAAAACAAGTAAACAACTGATCTACAGAGCCAAGCGCACTTCCAGTCTAGGGAATATACGTAGGGAAAACTGAAAATCAATAAGACAGAGCCACCCCCAAATTTAGGGCTGCAATGCTTACAAGAACCTCAACTTGGGTACACCTTAAATATCCCAGGAAATATAAAAATGGTTCAAAAAATTGTGGTACTTATGTACGATGGAATATGCCTCAGCCATGAAATCAATGTCATAAGACCAGTAGCAGCAAAATGAGTGGATTCATGTATGATGATTCTAAGTGAAATAAGTCACACAGAAAAAGAAACTTATCATAAGATATCACTTATGAATATCCTGTAAACATGGCTACACATGAACTGAGTTAGGAAAGAGAACAGAGTCTCACATTTAGAAAACACTCTTATGCCTGCTTAAGGGGGAAGGAGAGGTGGGGTGATGCATAAAACCAGAGTTTGATATAAGCACTGGTACCATTCCAAAAACCAAGTATGGAATAGACAAGACCTACACCTTCCTCAGTGAAAGGGACTAAAATCCCCATATTTCCCGCAGAGGAATATATCTGACTAGTAAGAATTTTAAAACCTATGTATTGATATGTCTCAGTAAGGGAATCAAGTGTGTCTGGAATGGCATAAACATGGCAGCAAGAATCAGCTCAAACCCACTATAGAAAGGAATTTCAAAAACAGAACAAAAAAACACGAAATTCTTTATAATTCCTTCAGGGTCTCTGATGAAACATGGAATGACCCTCTCTCCAATGACTGCTGGATGTGGCATAAGGCTGGACACTTGGGACTGAGAGGATTGGTGAGATTGCGTGAGCAAATGCAGACCCTTTAAAGCAATAATGCATGGCACCCATTCCATGGGTCCCAACTCTCCAGTGTGAAGGGAATATTACTACAGCTATAACATGTACGGGAAACCTAGAGAATGGACACACTGTGAATATGAAAGGTCTCTAAAACTCAACAAATAGTCCCTCTCCTGGTGCTCCGGTTTTACTTTCCAACTGCTTTACTATCAATCTCCCAACTTGAAGAGACAGCTCCTTTAACCTCCTGTTTCACCTAGGTTGCCAATTTGACAGAGGATGAAAGGGAAGAGGGAGAACCAATGAGATAGTAGCTGTTAGGCATTTGGACGGGCACCTGTCACTCTTATTTCCCGGCAGGAAGAAGAATTAACCAAAGTCTCAGCCACACAACGGGTACCACTATAGGTCCTGAACCAAAATATTGGACTTGCGTTCATCTCACCAAAAACGAGTTAAATAAAGGAGCTCTGGGGCACAGCAATTCACAAACTGTCAGAGTAATAAAGGACAACTATCGTCCAAAAATCTGTTGTGGGAAAGCAACGAGGCGGACTTGAATGCGAGGCAGAATAGCAGGAAACAGATTTCAAGAGGTACATTGGAACCGCATTTAAAGCACAGAAAGAGGGGCACAACTTCGACAATGATGCACTTGGCCAAAAATTGCCTATGCGACTTCTCCTGAATATATTCAGCAGAAAGTGCATATGCCATTTTGGCCAAAGAAGCAAGCGGGCAATGTAAATGTTCACTACAAAGAAGAATCATTTACCATCGGTCAAAAGGGACATCCAAAAAATGGGTAAAAACCAGAAAGGCAAGACAGGCCCTGGAGAAGAGGGAGCCTTGTTATGCTGATGGGCGGGATGTAAATTGCCATCTGCCCCTCTGGAGGTGTGCACTGTGTTCCCTAAAACAAGTAAACAACTGATCTACAGAGCCAAGCGCACTTCCAGTCTAGGGAATATACGTAGGGAAAACTGAAAATCAATAAGACAGAGCCACCCCCAAATTTAGGGCTGCAATGCTTACAAGAACCTCAACTTGGGTACACCTTAAATATCCCAGGAAATATAAAAATGGTTCAAAAAATTGTGGTACTTATGTACGATGGAATATGCCTCAGCCATGAAATCAATGTCATAAGACCAGTAGCAGCAAAATGAGTGGATTCATGTATGATGATTCTAAGTGAAATAAGTCACACAGAAAAAGAAACTTATCATAAGATATCACTTATGAATATCCTGTAAACATGGCTACACATGAACTGAGTTAGGAAAGAGAACAGAGTCTCACATTTAGAAAACACTCTTATGCCTGCTTAAGGGGGAAGGAGAGGTGGGGTGATGCATAAAACCAGAGTTTGATATAAGCACTGGTACCATTCCAAAAACCAAGTATGGAATAGACAAGACCTACACCTTCCTCAGTGAAAGGGACTAAAATCCCCATATTTCCCGCAGAGGAATATATCTGACTAGTAAGAATTTTAAAACCTATGTATTGATATGTCTCAGTAAGGGAATCAAATGTGTCTGGAATGGCATAAACATGGCAGCAAGAATCAGCTCAAACCCACTATAGAAAGGAATTTCAAAAACAGAACAAAAAAACACGAAATTCTTTATAATTCCTTCAGGGTCTCTGATGAAACATGGAATGACCCTGTCTCCAATGACTGCTGGATGTGGCATAAGGCTGGACACTTGGGACTGAGAGGATTGGTGAGATTGGGTGAGCAAATGCAGACCCTTTAAAGCAATAATGCATGGCACCCATTCCATGGGTCCCAACTCTCCATGTTGAAGGGAATATTACTACAGCTATAACATGTACGGGAAACTTAGAGAATGGACACACTGTGAATACGAAAGGTTTCTAAAACTCAACAAATAGTCCCTCTCCTGGTGCCCGGTTTGACTTTCCAACTGCTTTACTATCAATCTCCCAACTTGGAGAGACAGCCCCTTTAACCTCCTGATTGTCACAATTTGCCAATTTGGCAGAGGATGAAAGGGAAGAGGGAGAACAAATGAGAGAGAAGCTGTTAGGCATTTGGACGGGCACATGTCACTCTTATTTCCCGGAAGGAAGAAGAATTAACCAAAGTCTCAGCCACCCACCGAGAACCAGTATAGGTACTGAACCAAAATATTAAACTTGCGTTCAGCTCACAAAAAACGAGTTAAATAATGGATCCCAGGGGCACAGCAATTCACAAAGAGCCAGAGTAATAAAAGACAACTATCGTCCAGAATCTGTTGAGGGAAGGCAACGAGGCGGACTTGAAAGCGAGGCAGAATAGCAGGAAACAGATTTCAAGAGGTACATTGGAATCGCCTTTAAAGCACAGAAAGAGGGGCACAACTTCGACAATGATGCACTTGGCCAAAAAGGGCATATGCGTTTTCTCCTGTATATGTTCAAGAGAAAACACATACGCCCTTTTTGCCCTAGCAAGAAAGTGGGCAATGCACATCTGCACTACAAAGAAGTATCACTTCCCACTGGTCAAAAGGGACATCCACAAAATGGGTAAAAACCAGAAAGGCAAGACAGGCCCTGGAGTACAGGGAGCCTTGTTATGCTGATGGACGGGATGTAAATTGCCAACTGCCTCTCTGGAGGCGTGCATTGTGTTGCCTATAACAAGTAAACAACAGAGCTACAGAGCCAAGGGCACTTCCAGTCTAGGGAATATACCTTGGGAAAACTGAAAATCAATAAGACAGAGCCACCCCAAAAGTTACGGCTGCAGTGCTTACAAGAATCTTAACTTGGATACATCTTAAATATCTCAGGAAAGATAAAAATGGTTCAAAAAATTGTGGTACTTACGTACGATGCAATATCCCTCAGCCATGAAATCAATGTCATAAGACCAGTAGCAGCAACATGAGTGGATTCTGGTACGATGATTCTAAGTGAAATAAGTCACACAGAAAAAGAAACTTATCATAAGATATCACTTATGAAGATCCTGTAAACATGTCTACACATGAACTGAGTTATGAAAGAGAAGAGAGTCTCACATTTAGAAAACACTCTTATGCCTGCTTAAGGGGGAAGGAGAGTTGGGGTGATGCATAAAACCAGAGTTTGATATAAGCACAGGTACCGTTCCAAAAACCAATTATGGAATAGACAAGACTTACACCTTCCTCAGTGAAAGTGACTCAAAATCCCATTTTTCCCACAGAGGAATATATCTGACTAGTAAGAATCATAAAACCTATGTATTGATATGTCTCCGTAAGGGAATCAAGTGTGTCTAGACTGGCATAAACATGGCAGCGAAAATCAGCTCAAACCCACTATAAAAAGGAAATTCAAAAACAAAAAAACAGGGAAATTCTTTACAATTACTTCAGGGTCTCTAATGAAACCTGGAATGACCCTCTCTACAACGACAGCTGGATGTGTCATAAGGCTGGACACGTGGGACAGAGAGGATTGGTGAGATTGGGTGAGCAAATGCAGACCCTATAAAGCAATAATGCATGGCACCCATTCCATGGGTCCCATGTCTCCAGGTTGAAGGGAATATTAATATAGCTATAACATGTACGGGAAACCTAGAGAATGGACACACTGTGAAAATGAAAGGTCTATAAAACTCAACGAATACTCCCCCTCCTGGTGCTCTGGTTTTACTTTCCAACTGCTTTACTATCAATCTCCCAACCTAGAGAGACAGCACCTTTAACCTCCTGTTTCGCACAGGTTGCCAATTTGGCAGAGGATGAATGGGAAGAGGGAGAACCAATGAGAGAGTAGCTGTTAGGCATTTGGACGGGCATATGTCACTCTTATTTCCCTGGAGGAAGAAGAATTAACCAAAGTCTGAGCTGCCCACCGAAAACCAGTATAGGTCCTGAAACAAAATATTTGACTTGCTTTCAGCTTACAAAGAAACGAGTTAAATAATGTAGCTCAGGGGCACAGCAATTCACAAAATGGCAGAGTCATAAAGGGCAACTATCGTCCAACAATCTGTTGAGCGGAGGCAACGAGGCAGAATTGAAAGCGAGGCAGAATAACAGGAAACAGATTTCAAGAGGTACGTTGGAATCGCCTTTAAAGCACAGGAAGAGGGGCACAACTTCGACAATGATGCACTTGGTCAAAAAGTGTGTATGTGTTTTCGCCTGAATATATTCAGGAGAAAACGCATACGCACTTTTTGGCCAAGCAAGCAATTGGGCCATGCAAGTCTGCACTACAAAGTAGTATCACTTCCCACCGGTCAAAAGGGAATTGCACAAAATGGTTAAAAACCAGAAAGACAAGACAGGCCCTGGAGAACAGGGAGCCTTGTTATGCTGATGGGCGGGAGGTAAATTGCAAACTGCCTCTCTGGAGGAGTGCAATGTGTTCCCTAAATCAAGTAAACAACAGAGATACAGAGCCAAGGGCACTTTCAGTCTAGGGAATATACATTGGGAAAACTGAAGATCAATAAGACACAGCCAACCCAAAATTTAGGGCTACACTGTTCACAAGAACCTCAACTTGGGTACACATTAAATATCCCAGGAAAGATAAAAATGGTTCAAAAAATTGTGGTACTTAGGTATGATGGAATATCCCTCAGACATGAAATCAATGTCATAAGACCAGTAGCAGCAAAATGAGTGGATTCAGGAACGATGATTCTAAGTGAAATAAGTCACACAGAAAAAGAAACTTATCATAAGATATCACTTATGAAGTTCCTGTAAACATGGCTACACATAAACTGAGTTAGGAAAGAGAACAGAGTCTCACATTTAGAAAACACTCTTATGCCTGCTTAAGGGGGAAGGAGAGCTGGGGGGATGCATAAAACCAGAGTTTGATATAAGCAGAGGTACCCTTCCAAAAACCAACTATGGAATAGACACGACGTACACCTTCCTCAGTGAAAGGGACCCAAAACCCCTCATTTCCCACAGAGGAATATATTTGACTAGTAAGAATCTTTAAACCTATGTATTGATAGGTATCCGTAACGGAATCAAGTGTGTCTAGACTGGCATAAACATGGCAGTGAGAATCAGCTCAAACCCACTATAAAAATGAATTTTAAAAACAAAAATTAATGGGAAATTCTTTACAACTGCTTCAGGATTTCTTATGAAACCTGGAATGACCCTATCTAGAATGACAGCTGGATGTGGCATAAGGCTGGACACATGGGACTGAGAGGATTGGTGAGTTTGGGTGAGCAAATGCAGACCCTTTAAAGAAATAATGCATGGCACCCATTCCATGGGTCCCATGTCTCCAGGTTGAAGGGAATATTACTATACCTATAAAATGTACGGGAAACCTTGAGAATGGACACACTGTGAATACAAAAGGTCTCTAAATCTCAAAAAATAATCCCTCTCCTGGTGCTCCGGTTTTACGTTCCAACTGCTTTACTATCAATCTCCCAAACTGGAGAGACAGCACCTTTAACCTCCTGGTTCGCACCGGTTGCCAATCTGACAGAGGAGGAAAGGGAAGAGGGAGAACCAATGAGAGAGTAGCTGTTAGGCATTTGGACGGGCACATGTCACTCTTATATCCCTGGAGGAAGAAGAATTAACCAAAGTCTCAGCCACCCACCGAGAACCAGTATAGGTCCTGAACCAAAATTTTGGACTGGCGTTCAGCTCACAAAAAACAAGTTAAAAAATGGACCTCAGGGGCACAGCAATTCACAAACTGGCAGAGTAATAAAGGACAACTATCATCCAAAAATCTGTTGAGGGAACGCAACGAGGCGGAATTGAATGTGAGGCAGAATAGCAGGAAAGAGATTTCAAGAGTTACGTTGGAATCACCTTTAAAGCCCAGGAAGAGGGGCACAAATTCGACAATGATGCACTTGGCCAAAGAGGGCGTATGCGTTTTCTCCTGAATATGTTCAGGAGAAAACGCATACGTCCTTTTTGGCCAAGCAAGCAAGTGGGCAATGCAAATCTGCACTATATAGAAGTATCACTACCCACCGGTCCTAAGGGACATCCACATAAAGGGTAATAACCAGAAATTCAAGACAGGCCCTGGAGAACAGGGAGCCTTGTTATACTGATGGGCGGGATGTAACTTGCCAACTGCCTCTCTGGAGGAGTGCATTGTGTTCCCTAAAACAAGTGAACAACAGAGCTACAGAGCCAAGGACACTTCCAGTCTAGGGAATATAAATTGGGAAACCTGAAAATGAATAATACAGAGCCACCCCAAAATTTAGGGCTGCACTGCTTACAAGAAACTCAACTTGGGTATACCTTAAGTATCCCAGGAAAGGTAAAATTTGTTCAAAATATTGTGGTACTTACGTATGTTGGAATATCCCTCAGCCATGAAATCAATGTCATAAGACCAGTAGCGGCAAAATGAGTGGATTCAGGTACGAAGATTCTAAGTGAATTATGTCACACAGAAAATGAAACTTAGCATAAGATATCACTTATGAATGTCCTGTAAACATGGCTACACATGAACTGAGTTAGGAAAGATTACAGAGTAACTAATCTTATCATAAGTTTTCACTCACAGCGGGAATGTACACATGACTACACATGAAATGAATTACAAACACAAAAGAGTCACACATTTAGAAAACATCTTCTGCCTGCTTAATGGGAAAGACGAGGTGGGGTGATGCATAAAACCACAATTTTAAATTAGCACAGATACCGTTATATAAACCATGTATGTAATAGACAACACCTACTCCCGGCACAATGAACTGGACTCAACACCCCCTATTCATTGCAGAGGAATATGTCTGACTCTAAGTATTTTAAAACATATGTATTCTCATGTCTCCATAAAGGAATCATGTGTGTGTATAACGGCATGAACACAGCACTGAAATTCAGTTAAACCCACTTATAAAAATAAATTTCAAAAGCAAAATGCAAAAACAGAGAGAAAGTCTTAAAAATTATGTTCAGGGCCTGTGATGCAAGCTGGATTGACCACCTTTACACCCATAGTTGGATGAGACATAAGACTGGACACTTGGGGCTGACAAGCTTGCTGAGGTTGTGTGAACAAAAGAACACCACTTAGAGCAATACTGTGTGCTACCCATTCTAGTGGTCCCAACTCTCCTGGTTTAAGGGAATCTTCCTACAGTTAAAACATGCATGGGAAACCCAGTGGATGGTACACTGTGTAATTGGGAAAGTTTTCTAAAAGGTACCTCATTTTTCCTTTTGTCGTGCTCGGCTTCGCCATTCCATCTGCATTACTCAAAATCTCCCCACTTGGAGTGTCAGCGCCTTTACCCTCCCGTTATGCACAGTTTGCAAATTGTGCAGAGGATGAACAGGAAGAGGGGAAATAAATGAGAGATTAGCTGTAGGTGTTTGGATGGGCACATGTCACTCTAGTTTCCCATCAGGAAGAAGAATTAACCAAAGGCTCAGCCTGATGCCCCGGAACCAGACTAGGGCCTAAAGCCATCCTGTGGTATTGCAGCCAGCTCACAAAGAGGCGAGTTGAAAAATGGAAATCAGGGGCACAGCAATTCACAAACTTGCTTAGTTATAAAGGACAACTATCATCCAGAAATATATTGAGGAAAGGCAGTGAAGGGGATTTGAATGCAAGGCAGAATTGAAGGAAACATATTTCAAGAGGTAGATTGGAGTCGTCTTTAAAGCACATGAAAAGCGACAGAATTTCGACAATGTTGCCCTTGGCTGAAAAGGGATTATGTGTATTTTCTTGAATATATTCGGGAAAAATTGCATATGCCCTTTTTGGCCAAGCAAGCCATCAGGCATTGCAAATCCACACTACAGAGAAGTGTCCCTTACCTCCAGTCAAAAGGGCCATCCAAAAATAGTGTAAAAACCACAAATGCAGGACAGGCCATGGAGAAAAGGGAGCCTGGTTACGCTGATAGAGCAGATGTAAATTGCCAACAGCCTCTCTGGCGAACTGTATGTTGTTTTCTAAAACAGAGCTACAGAGCATAGCACACTTCCACTCATGGGCGTGTATTTTGGGAAAACTAAAAATCCACAACACACAGCCAGCCCAAAGTTTAGGGCTGCTCTGTTTACAGGATACTCGACTTCGGTACACTTTATATATCCCAGGAAAGGAAAAAAAAATGGATATAGATGTTGTGGTACTTATATACAATGGAATGTCACTCAGACATAAAATCAATGTCATAAGGCCAATAGCAGCTTAATGAGTGGCTTTAGGTATGATGATGCTAAGTGAAATGAGCCACAAAGAAAAAGAATCTTATTGTAATATATCACTTATAGAGGAAATGTAAACATGGCTACACATGAACTGAATTTCAAAAGAGAACAGAGTTACACATTTAGAAAACACACTTATGCCTCCTTAAGGGGAAAGGTGACGTGGGGTGATGTGTAAAAGCAGAGTTTGAAATTAGCACAGATCCCATTCCATATACCAAATATGTAATAGACAAGACCTACCCCTTTCTCAATGAACTGGGCACAAAACACCCTATTCACTGAAGAGGAATATATCTGACTGGTAATAACCTTGAAACCTATGTATTTATATGTCTCCATAATGGAATCAAGTGTATGTAGATTGGCATAAACACAGATCAATGGAACAGGACAGAAAGCCCAGAGATAAACCTACATACCTATGGCTATCTCATCTATGACAAAGGAGCTAAGGATATACAATGGAGAAAAGACAGTCTCTTCAGGAATTGGTGCTGGAAAAACTGGACCCCTACACATAAAGGAATGAAATTAGAACACTCCATAACACCATACACAAAAATAAACTCTAAATTGATTAGAGATCTAAATATAAGACCAGACACTATAAAACACTTAGAGGAAACCATAGGCAGAACACTCTATGACATAAATCACAGCAAGATCCTTTTTGACCCACCTCCTAGAGAAATGGAAATAAAAACAGAAATCAACAAATGGGACCTAATGAAACTTAAAAGCTTTTACACAGTACAGGAAAACATAAACAAGATGCAAAAACAACCCTCAGAATGGGAGAAAATATTTTCAAATGAAGCAACTGACAAACGATTAATCTCCAAACTTTACAAGCACCTCATGTAGCTCAATATCACAAAAACAAACAACCCAATCCAAAACCGGGCAGAAGACCTAATAGACATTTCTCCAAAGAAGATATACAGATTACCAAGAAACACAGAAAGGATGCTGAACATCACTAATCATTAGAGAAATGCAAATCAAAACTACCCTGAGGTATCACCTCACAGCAAACAGAGTGGCAATCATCAAAAAAATCTACAAAACAATAAATGCTGGAGAGGCCTTTATTGGAGAAAAGGGAACACACTTGCACTGTGGGTGGGAATGTAAATTGATATGGGCACTAGGGAGAACAGTACGGAGGGTCCTTTAAATAACTCACAATAGAAGTACCATACGACACAACAATCCAAATACTGGGCATTTGCCTTGCGAAAACCATAATTCAAAAAGAGTTATGTACAAAAATGTTCATTGCAGCTCTATTTGCATTAGCCAGGACATGGAAGCAACCTAAGTGTCCATCGACCGATGAATGGATAAAGAAGATCTGGCACATATATACAATCAAATATTACTCAACCATTAAAAGAAGCAAAACTGAGTTATTGTACTGAGGTGGATGGACTTAGAATCTGGCCTACACAGTGAAGTAAGTCAGAAAGGGAAAAACAAATACTGTATGTTAACAGAGATATATGGAATCTAATGTAGAAAAAAAATGATTTTGAAGAACCTAATGGCAGGACAGGATTAAGGACACAGACATAGAGAAAGGACTTGAGGACAACGGAAGGGGGATGGGTAAGCTGGGACGAAGTGAGAGAGTGGCATATACATAAATACATTAACAAATGTAACACCGATAGCTACTGAGAATCAGCCACATAGAACAGGGAGATCAGCTCGGTGCTTTGTGACCACATAAAGGGGTGGGATATGGAGTGTGTGAGGGAGATGCAAGAGGGAGGGGATCTGGTGATATTTGTATATGTATAGCTGATTCACTTTGTTATACAGCAGAAACGAACACTCCATTGTAAAGCAATTATACTCCAATAAACGTGTAAAAGGAAAAAAAAAAGAAAGCCCAAGGATAAACCTACACACCTATGGTCAACTAATCTCTGACAAAGGAGGCAAGACTATACAATGGAGTTAAGACAGTCTCTTCAATCATTGGTGCTGGGAAATATGGACAGCTACATGTAAAAGAATGAAATTAGAACACTCCCCAACACCATACATAAAAATATATTCAAAATGGATTAGAGACCTTAATGTAAGACCAGACAGTATAAAACTCTGAGAGGAAAATTTACGAAGAATACTCTGACGTAAATCACAGCAAGATCTTTTTTGATCCACCTCCTATAGTAGTAAAATAAAAAAGAAAACTAAACAGATGGGACTAATGAAACGTAAAAGCTTTTGCAAAGCAAAGGAAACTACAAACAAGACGAAAAAACAACCCTCAGAATGGCAGAAAATATTTGCAAACGAATCAATGGACAAATGATTAATCTCCAATATATATAAACAGCTCATGCAGCTCAATATTAATAAAACAAACAACCCAATACCAAAATGGAAGATCTAAATAGACATTTCTTCCAAGAAGACATAAAGATGGCCAGTACGCACATGAAAATCTGCTCAACATCACTAATTATTAGAGAAATGGAAATCGAAACTACAATGAGGTATCACATCACACCTGTTACAATGGGCATCATCAGAAAATCTACAAACAACAAATGCAGGAGAGGGTGTGGAGAAAAGGAACCTGCTTCCACTATTGTTGGGAATGTAAATAGATACAGTCTCTATGGAGAACAGTATGGAGGTTCTTTAAAAAACTAAAAATAGAATTACCATATAATCCAGCAATCCCACTACTGGGCATATACCCAGAGAAAACCATAAATCAAAAAGACACATTCACCACAATGTTCACTGCAGAACTATTTACAATAGACAGGTAATGAAAGCAACCTAAGTGCCCACAGACAGACGAATGGATAAAGACGTGGTACATATATACAACGGAATATTACTCAGCCATACATAGGAATGAAATTGGGTCATTTGTAGAGACCTTGATGGATCTAGAGACTGTCATACAGAGTGAAGTAAGTCAGAAAGAGAAAAACAAATATTGTATATTAATGCAAATATGTGGAACCTAGAAAAATGGTACAGATGAACCAGTTTGCAGGGCAGAGATAGAGACAGATGTAGAGAACAAACATATGGACACCAAGGAGGGAACACCATGTGAGGGTGGTGGTGGGATGAATTGGGAGACTGGGATTCACATGTGCAGACTTATATGTATAAAATAGATATCCAATAAGAACCTGCTGTATAAAAGAAATAAATTAAAATAAATTAAAATAAATAATTACATTTAATAAAATAAAACAGAAAAAAAGTTTTTCCCTTCACATAGACGTCTTTATATTAATGCATTATTTCCATGTATATATCTCCAAATTAAAAAAAAAAGAGGAATAAATAAAATCTACCTTGAACCAAAAAGAAAAAAAGAAAAAAAAATAAAAACAGTACCCACCAGTTTTACAGTGGAAAATCATATCAGGGCACTTGCTCCAGTGGTAAAAAATTCTTAAGTTGTTCAGAGGTGGGAAATCGTCTCCCATGCACTCACCAGCGCTCCCCCCCACAAGGAGCATCCTCATTGCAAAGCTGGGGGACTGTGTCGAGGCATCTGTGAGTAAATGTGAGCTGAGCCCCAGTCCTGCTGCAGCTGAACTCTTCCCACCCTTTCCAGTTAAAACACCTGAATATGTACAAGCACTTGCAAGCCTAGAGGAAGGGCTGTGGAGCCACACTAGCGAGAGCACGCAGGCCGACTTGGTGACTGCAGGCCAGCCAGAATGGTCCTGGCCCCAGATGCCCTTCTGGAATCTTTCCATTTCCCTGCCTGAGATACCCCTTCTGCCACGGCACCCACTGCTTTTTTACTTCCTCACCTCTGCCTGGGGAGAAATTCCAGCGGAAGGTATGGATGACACATCCTCTTCTTTAGCAGGTGGCAGCCTGGCAACTCCTGCAGAAAGTCCAGCAGAGCCCCACTCACACGGGGCCACCCACAAAGCCAAGGCCTCTCCCTCCCTACCACCACCCCAGCCCCGACACTGCTGACGGGGCAGAGAATATGGCGTCAGGCACAGCTACAGGGGCCCTTGCTGACTGGAGAGGTGTTTATATTGACCTCAACCCAGGCACACCTGTGGGGGGGGGGCTGGCAGGCAGTGTCAGGCTGCCCTAATCAGCCAATCCTCACCCCTCAGGGGCTCACAGTTGCAGAAAATGAACCTTGCTAAACGGGTCAGTCCCAAGGAACAAGTGTGGGCTCTTGAGTGTCAGGATAGACAAGGGGCTGCAGCTGCGGCTTGTTTTCTTATCATTTTTATCTGGTCCATGAGTGGAAAACAACTTCAAGAAGACCCTATCCTAATGAGAGGAACCCAGGAGTCAGGGAGAGGAGTGATGGTGGGTGGAGACAGAGGCCTGGTGCCCTGGCTGCAGTGGAAGTGTCTGGAAGACCAGGCAGAGAGAGGCTGCACAGAGTGATAGCCAGGGTCACAGACCTGTCAGAGCTGCTGTTTGTTAGTTCAAGTCCTGCTCTGAGGTGTTCTGTGTCAGCTGTGAGAGACAGGTGAGCTGGGGGTTCTCTGCAAGGTGGGCTATGTGCACAGTTCCTGTGTGTCCAGCCCTGCTGGGGTACCTGCCCAGGGGAGTTCCATATCCTGGGAAGGGCCTGACTATGAGAGCCCCATGGGCTGCTGGGTAGCTGCACAGGTGAGCTCCATACCCTGGGAGGGACTTGAACACGAGAGCCCCGTGGGCTGTGGGGTGCGGGATGCAGCCCAGGTGAGCTCCATATCCTGGGATTGGCCTGACCACGAGAGCCCCATGGGCTGCTGGAGACCTGGTAAAGGATATCAGGACAGTCAGTGAAGCCACTGAGGATATACATCCAGTAGCTCCTATTTCCTACACCCTGCTGCTCATTCTACCATCCACCAGGCCATGGCATTCTGTATTACACTTCAATGATGCCTTCTTCTGTATTCCATTCATCTCAGAGTCACAAGAATTTTTGGCTTGTGAGTGGCAGGACACAACACGCAACACAAGCAATAATGCTGGGCCGTCCTGCACCAATGGTTCAAAAATCCCCACACCATCATTGGGGAAATGTCCTCTAAAGACCTAAAAGTTCTACCTCTGTAAAAGGGAACCCTCCTTCAATATGCAGATGACATTCTGATCGCCAGGCCTACTAAAGACGCCTCTGAACTACCTAGCCAAGAAAGGATAGAAGGTGTCCAAGAAAAAGGCTCAAATATCCCAGGCTCAGGTGACATGCCTGGGCTTCATTCTCACAGATATTCGGAGAAACGCATCCCAGGATAGGGAAGAAGCCATTTGCAGCCTTACCTCTTCTAAAACTAGAAGACAGCCTAGGGTTTCCTGGGGAGGCCAAGGTTTTCTGCATCTGGATCCCTAACTACAGTCTAATAGCTGGGCCTCTACATGAAACACTGACACGAAAAAATGATGATCCTTTTGAATAGAATCCAGAAGCAGCCTTTCAAGAATGGAAAGAGCAGTCAATTCAGATCCTTGCCCAGGAACTCGCTAATTTAGCTAAACCTTTTGACCTTTACATACCCGGTCAAAGATTAATCGCCCTTGGAGCCTTAGTGCAAAAACTGGGACCACTTGAAATGGAGCAACACAAGAATGCCCTTCAGGTATGATAAACTATGGTCACCAAGGGCTTTGCCCACCGACTCATCAGGCCAGGATACTGGGGTATCTAAAAAGCTAGAAATCAGCAGCCCACAAGGCCAGCTCCCTCCTAAGGGAAAAGGACCCCACGTGGTGATCCTAACCACCCATCATGTCCTGAAGTTGCAGGGGTCGCTCTGTGGACACACTGACCTCGAGTGAGGAGGCCCTCCAACTCCAACCTCCAGAGAGACAAATGGGGGCAACGGTCCCCCAAGATGACTCGTGTGACCATCACTTGACCTGGAGTTTCTCTCAGAAAACAACAAGACTGTGCCCCGAAAGAGCAGACTATTGCTTGCAGGACTTACTGCACCCAGAGGGGAGCTAATAAGCTTGGCGGGGGAAACATATATCACACTTTCACCATAGAAAACCCTACAGACACCGCCTTGATGGTGGCCAATATGACCGGCTGGACTGCTGGCTACTTCTAAAGGCCGTTGACTCAGTGGACGTCATGGTCCTGGATCACCACTGACCCTGGACTGTCTGGGTGTTGCACGGGCAGGGCTCTGACACATGGTGCTGTTTGTACATTAATTCAGGACCTAATTAAAGAAAGCACAGACTACTGTTCAGAGCATCAAGGGTGGCAAAAAACGTCAGCCTAAGGTCACCGAACAAATGTGGGGTGGGGTGAAACCTGCCACCACAGCATCTCTGCGCATCTCTTTCCTGGACCCTTAAAGGTCATTAGAATCTATAACACTTCCAATGCTGGTGCTCAGGCGTACGAGAAGTGAGGCAGGAGGACGTGGGACAATCAACCTCACCTGGAGGCTGGTGGGGAGACGTTTTGCCCCTCCCCCCAGTTATCAGGGCTCCCACCACAGCATGAAGCAGTTACAAAAGAGGGGTCTGCACCCTCAACACCCCAAGAATGAGGAACGGAACAAAAAGCACAGGAGGGGTTCGTCTCCGGCAACGTTCATTAAAAATTCCTGGGAGATAAAAAGAGAATCTGGGCAATAAAATAAAGTCTAAGATGATTTTCCTTTGTGCTTTGTCTAATTTCACGTGTTCCTATGGTTCCGCATGCAGAGGTCCCACACCCGGCACTTCAGACCCGACTTCCTAGTGCAGAATGGCTGGGTCGACACCTCAGCTAGCGGAGTCCCATGCAGACTCCACGGCATAGAGCCTGAGCTGCAGCCAACCCAGCCCTCGAGAGCTCCATCCCCTAACTCCCACTGACGCTGCCGGGATCCCTACACAGCAGCCCAGCCCACAACCCTTGGGGGACTGCACGCTCTCACCTCTCCATTCCGTTTTCAAAATAATGTTTCCTTTGCTTCTGAACCAAACTCAGTCTTGATCTGTTGGCTCCAATGACACTGGGCACGGGTACTCCTGTTGGGGTCCCCTCAGGATGATCAGTAACAGAAATTGAGAACATTGTAACTTCATTGAACAGATGTGTGAGCCAAACTGTAGTTAACATAGATCAGTGTATAATGCTCGGGTAAAATAAGATTTTTCTAAGACTTACATTTGATATTTCCATCACTTTACTATAAGCAAGTTCAGTGAAGACGTCTGTCTTATTTTTCAGGTCAACATTAGAGAAATGAAGTGATTTATTTCCATGGATGTACATCGAATACTCTTGGCTGAAGCTTCAATCTTGTTTTGAATGCTTTTCCATTGAAAAGGATACCTCTCTTTCAGCTCCCCCATTTCTGAGAAGTATAAAATCTTATAATTTATTATTACCAAAGGGGAAAGGTAGGAGAAGGGATAAATTAACAGTTTGGGATTAACACATACACACTGCTATGTATAAAATAGATCATCAACAAGGAACTACTGTATAGCACAGGGAACTACACTGAATATTTTGCAATAACCTATAAGGGGAAATAATCTGAAAAAGAATCGATATTTTTATTGACATCATCTATCAATGACAGATAAAATGTAACCTAAGCAAGGCCGATGGTGAGCACTTCTGAACCTGAAGATTTCAATCATCTAAAGTTTGGGCTCTGCCTATTTCCCCAGGCCACTAATGGACATACGTGTAGCCGTAGCTTAAAAATTCCCCAGTTTGGGGTTCGGGGAAGCACTGATTTGGAAAAATCCCTGGTGTTCTCCTTCCATGCACGGGACCCTTCCTACAGCTAAAACATGCCTGTCACACCTAGAGGATGGTACACCGTTTGATCGGAAAGAGTTTGGAAAAGGCACCTCATCTCCTCATCGCCTGGTGCTCGGGTTCACCCCTCCAGCATCTTTCCTAACAATCTCCTCACTTGGGGATATCAGCACCGTCAACATCCTGTTGCACACAGTTTGGAATTTGTCCAGAGGATGAAGCGGAAGGATGAGAAAAATTTAGAGACAAGTCTTAGGTGTTCGGACAGGCACATGCCACTCTAATTTCCAATCTGGAAGACAAATTAATCAAAGGCTAGAATTGCCCATGGAAACAGAATAGGGCTACAGGAAATCCCGCTGTTTTGTGTCCAGTTTCCAAAAACACAAGTTGAAAAATGGAACTCGGGGGCACTAAAATTCATGAAACTGCAGAGTTGAAAATATCTATTGTCGAAGAATGTCTTGAGGTAAGTCACAGAAAAGGACTTGTAAGCAAGGGAGAGTGGCAGGAAACAGATTTGAAGAGGTAGAAAGGACTCCCCATTAAAGCACAAGAAAAGGGGCTGAACATCGCCAATGATGCAGTTGGCCCAAAAGGGCGTATGCATTTTTTTCTGAATATATTCAAGTAAAGGCCATACACACTTTTTATCCAACCAAACAGGTGGGCACTGGAAATCAATACTACAAAATATATCACTTCACATCAGTCAGAAGGGCCATCCACATAAAGTGTAAACACCAGAAATGCAGGACAAGGCGAGGAGAAAAGGGAGCCCTGTGAGGCTGATAGAGGAAATGTAATTTGCCAACGGCCACTCTGGAGAAGTGTATTGTGTTTGCTAAAACATCTAAAAGATGAGCTACAGAGCATAGGGCACGTGCTCTCATGGGCGTATACCTTGGGAAAAACAAAAATTGACAGAAAACAGTCATGCCAACGTTTACCACCTCTCTGTTAAAAAGGGCCTCCACTTGGATATAACCTAAATGTCCCTGGAAGGATAAAATGGATAAAAGAGATGGGGTGCTTATGTAGAGTGGAATATTACTCATCCAGAAATCAATGAAATATGGCCAGTTGGAACAACTCTGGAGGAGTTACACACGATCATTCTAAGTGACACATGTCAGAAAGAAAAAGACACATATCATAAGATGTCACTTAAAGGTGGAATCAAAAATGGCTACACATGAAATAAACTACAAAACAGAAACATAGTCAAATATGTAGAAAATAGACATAAGGCTGCTAAATGGGAAAGGTGGGGAATGGTGAGGTATTATCCAGGAGGTTGAAATTAGCAAAGATACCATTCCAAGTACCGAATTGAATAACTGGCAAGGCCTACACGGTACCTCAAAGAACTGCACTCAGTCCACTCAAGTCACTGGAAAATAATACATATGACTCGTAAGCATCTGAGAAAGAATTTATTGTTGTCTCACAGTACATGAATCAATTGGATGTACAGCAGCAGAAAACAGAGCTTTGAAACTCAGCTGTAACCAATATAAAAATAAATTTAAATATATTTATAAAAACAGTGAGACAGACAAAAATTCTTACAACTTTTGTTGAAGGGCTACGATGTAACATGGATTGAACACATGTAGACCCACAGCAGGATGATATATAAGGCTGGAAGCTATTCACGCTAAGAGATGTTAGAGAGGCTGGGTGAGGAAATGCAGACCTTTTAAAGTAATACTGCCTGGTACCCATTCCATGGGTCCCAAATCGGCAGTTTCAAGGGAATCTTCTGACAGGGAAAACATGCCTGGGAAACCGAGATGAATGTACACCAGGTGCTCAGGAGAGGTGTCTAAAATGCACCTCATTTTTGATCTCCTGGTGCTGGGGTTCGCCATTCCAGCCACATTACTAACAATCTCCCCACTTGGAGAATCAGCACCTTTAACCTCCTGTTTCACACAGTTTGCAATTTTTGCAGAGGATAAATGGGAAGAGGAGGAACCAATGAGAGATTAGCTGTAGTAGTTTTGACAGGCAAATGTCACTCTAATTTCCCATTAGGAAGAATAATTAACCAAAGGCTCAGCCTGCCTCCCCAGAACCAGAATAGGGCTGGAATCAATCCAATGGTTTGGCGGTCAGCTCACAAAAAAAGCGAGTTGCAAAATGGAGCTCAGGAGCAGACAATTCAAAGACCTGCAAAGATATAAATGATAACCAACGTCCAAAAATATATTCAGGTAAGGCAACGAAGATGTTCTGAATGAGAGGCAGAATTTCAGGAAACATTTTTCAAAAGGTAGATTGTACTCACATTTAAAGCATATGAAAAGCAGCAGAATTTCTAAAATGATGCAGTTGGGCAAAAGGGTGTATGCGTTTTTTTCGTGAATATCTTCAGGAAAAAAACACATACAGAGTTTTTGGCCAACCAAGCAAGAGGGAAATGCAAATCCGCACAATAAAGAAGTCTCAATTTCCACTGCTCAGAAAGGCCATCCAAAAAATATGTACAAATCAAAAATGCAGGAGAGGCCATGGAAAACAGGGAGACTAGTCACGCTGATGGGTGGGGTATAAATATCCAAGAGCTACTCTGAAGAAGTGTATGCTGTTTCCTAAAACATCTAAAATACAAAGCCCCCGAGCAAAGGGGACTTCAACTCATGGACATATAACTTGGGAAGACTAAATATCAACAAGACACAGGCACCCCAAAGTTTAGGGCTGCTCTGCATACAATAACCTCAACTTCGGTACACCTAAAGTATCCCAGGAAAAAGAGAAATGCATAAAGAACTTGTGGTAATTTTGTACAACGGAATATCACTCAGACGTGAAATCAATGTCATAAGGCCAGTAGCAGCATAATGAGAGGATTTAGGTATGATGATTCTAAGTGAAATTAGTCACACAGAAAAAGAATCTTATCATAAGATATCACTTACAGAGGGAATGTCAACATCACAACACATGAACTGAATTAGGAAAGAGAGCAGCGTCTCACATTTAGAAAACACTCTTATGCCTCCTTAAGGGGAAAGGAGAGGTGGGGTGATGCATAAAACCAGAGTTTGATATTAGCACAGGTACCATTCCATAAACCAAATACAGAATAGACAAGACCTACACCTTCCTCAGTGAACGGGACTCAAAACCCCTATTCCCCACAGAGGAATATATCTGATTAGTAAGAATCTTAAAACCTATGTACTGATATGCCTCTGTAAGGGAATCAAGTGTGTCTAGACCGGCATAAACACGTCAGGGAAAATCAGCTCAACCCCATTATAAAAATGAATTTCAAAAACAAAACAAAAAAACAGCGAAATTCTTACACAATTCCTTCAGGGGTTCTGATGAAACCTAGAATGACCCTATCTGCAAAGACAGCTGGATGAGACATAAGGCTGGACACTTGGGACTGAGAGGACTGGTGAGATTGGGAGAGAAAATGCAGACCCTTTAAAGTAGTAATGCATGCCACCATTCCATGGGTCCCAAATTTCCAGGTAGAAGGGAATATCACTACAGTTATAACATGTATGGGAAACTAAGAGAATGGACACCCTGTGATGGCGAAAGGTTTCTGAAAGTCTCCTACTTTTTCCTCTCCTTGTGCTACAGTTTGGCATTCCAACAACTTTACTATCAATCTCCCAACTTAGGAGAGTCATCCCCTATAACCTCCTGGTTCGCACAGTTTGCTAATTGTGCAGAGGATGAAAGGGAAGAGGGAGAACCAATCAGAGAGTAGATGTAGGCATTTGGACGGACACATGTCACTCTAAATTCCCGTCAGGAAGAAGAATTAAACAAAGCCTCAGCCACCCACAGGGAACCAGTATAGCCACCCCTGGAACCAGTATAGGTCCTGAAGCAAAATTGTGGATTTGCGGTCAGCTCCCAAAAATGGGAATTGAAAATTGGAGCTCAGGGGCAAAGCAAATCAAAAACCTGCAGAGTTAAAAAGGACTACTCTCTTCCAAAAATCTGTTGAGGGAAGGCAACAAAGCGGACTTGAACATTTTGATGACAGGGGTTATGGAACATTGTGATGTCAGGGGTCATCGAACATTGTGATGATCAGTGCATGTAGCATTGTGATGACAGGTGTCATGGAATATTGTGATGACAGAGGTGAGGGCGTATTGTGAAGAATAGTGATGTAACATTGTGATATCAATGGTGATAGAGCATTGTGATGACAAGTTTATGGAGCATTGTGATGACAAGTTTATGGAGCATTGTGATGACAAGATTGTGGAGCACTGTGATCACAATGGCTTGGAACATTTTGATGACAAGGGTCAGGGAGCATTGTGCTGACAAGTGCATGGATAATTGTGATGACAAGGGTCATGGAGCATTTTGATGACAGGGCTTATGGAACATTGTGATGTCATGGGTCATGGAACATTTTGATGATAAGGAGATGTAGCATTGTGATGACAGGGTCATGGAACATTGTGATTCCAGGGGTGAGGGAGTATTGTGATGACTAGTGATGGAACACTGTGGTATCTCTGGTGAGAGAACATTTTGATGAGAAGGGCATGGACCATTGTGATTGCAAAGTTTATGGAGCATTGCAATGATAAGGCTGTGGAACGTTGTGATGAAATGCACGTGGCACATTGTGATGACAATGGTCATGGAGCATTGTTCTGACAAAGGCATGGAGCATTATGATGACAAGTGTCACAGAGAATTGTGATGAAATGTACATGGTGCATTGTGGTTACAAATGTCACAGAGCCTTGTGTTGACGCGGGTATGGAGCGTTCTGATGACAAACGTTATGAAGCATTGTGATGACTGGAGTCACGGAGCATTGTGATGACAGGTGTCATGGAGCATTGTTATAACAAGGGCATGGAACACCGTGATGGCTGGGGTCATGGAGCATTGTTATGACTGGGGTAATGGAGCATTGTGATGGCAAGGGCATGGAACATTGTGATGAGAAGGCCATGGAGCATTCTGATGACATGTGTCATGGAGCTTTGTGAAGACAAGGACATGGAACAATGTGATGAGAGCGTTCATGGAGCATAGTGATGACAATGACATGGAGCATTGTGATGCCAAGGGTCATGGATCTTTGTGATGACAAAGGTCATGGAGCATTTTGATGACAAGGGCATTGTGCATTGTGATGAGAAGGGTAGGGAGAATTGTGATGACAGGGTCATGGAGCAATTTGATGAAAAGTGTCATGGAATATTTTGATGACAGATGTTATGGAACATTGTGATGCCAGGGGTCATCGAATATTGTGATGATAAGTGCATGTAGCAATGTGATGACAGGAGTCATGGAACATTGTGATGACAGGGGTGAGGGAGTATTGTGACAAATAGTGATGTAACATTGTGATATCCGTGGTGAGAGAGCATTTTGATGAGAACTGCATGGATCATTGTGATGACAAGGGTCAAAGAGCATTTTGATGAAAAGTTCATGTAGCATTGTGGTTAAAAAGGTCACAGAGACTGTTGATGACGAGGGCATGGACCATTGTAATGACAAAGGTCATGAAGCATTGTGATAACTGGAGTCACGAAGCATTGTGATGACAGGGGTCATGGAGCATTGTGATAACAAGGGCATGGCGCATTGTGATGACCAGGTCATGCAGTATTGTGAACACAGGTGTAAGGGAGCAATTTGATGACATATGTAATGGCCCATTTTGATGACAATGGCATGGAGCACTGTGATGCCAAGTGTCATGGAGGATTCTGATGACAAAGGTAATGGAGCATTGTAATGGCAATTGCTTGGAGCATTGTTATGACAAAGGTCACGGAGCATTGTGCTGACAAGTGCATGGAGAATTGTGATGACAAAGGTCATGGAGCATTCTGATGACAAGCTTGTGGAGTATTTTGACGACAATGGCATTGAGCATTGTGATGAAAACGGCATGGGGCATTGTGATGAAAAAGGCATGGAACCTTTTTGTGACAGGGTTCAAGGAGCATTCTGATGACCATTCTCAGAGAGCATTGTGATGACAAGTGTATTGAGAATTGTGATGACGAAGGTCATGGAGCTTTGTGATGAAAAGGGCATGGAGTATTGTGATGACAGGCATCATGGAGCGTTGTGATGACAAGTGCTATGGGACACTGTGATCACTAGGGTTTGGAGCATTGTGATGACAGAGGTCATGGATCATTCTGATTTCAAGGAACATGGAGCATTGTGATGACAAGAGCATGAAGCAATGTGATCCCAAGATTCATGGAGGATTGTGATGACAATGGAAATGGAGTATTGTGATGACAAGCGCATAGAGCATTGTAATGACAGGGTCATATAGCATTTTGCTGACAAAATCATGGAGCATTGTAAATACAGAGGTCATGGAGCATTGGGATGACAAGGGCATGGATGATTGTGATGACAAGGGTCATGGAGAATTGGGCTGAAAATATTCATGGAGTTTTGTGATGACAGGGGTCATGGAGCATTGTGATTACAGAGGTAATGGAGAATTTTGATTTCATTGTGCTGACAATAGCCGGAAGCATTATGATGATAGGCATGATGCATTGTGATGACAGTGGTCATGGAGCATTGTGATGACAAGGGCATGGAGAACTGTGGTGACAGGGGCATGGAGCATTGGTCTGACAAGTTTCATAGATTATTTTGATGACAGTGGACATGGTGCATTGTGATACAAGGGCATGGAGCATTGTGATGACCAGGTCATGCAATATTGTGAAGAGAGGTGTCAGGGGGCATTGTGATGACATATGTAATGGCCCAATGTGATGACAATGGCATGGAGCATTGTGATGCCAAGTGTCATGGATGATTCTGATGACAAATGTAATGGAGCATTGTGATGACAATGGCTTGGAGCATTGTGATGACAAGGGTTAAGGAGCATTGTGCTGACCAGTGCATGGAGAATTGTGATGACAAGTGTCATGGAGCAATCTGCTGACAAACTTGTGGAGTATTTTGATGACAATGGCATGGAGCATTGTGATGAAAACGGCATGGGGCATTGTGATGAAAAAGGCATGGAGCCTTTTCATGACAGAGTTCAAGGAGCATTCTGACGACAAGTGTCAGGGAGCATTGTGATGACAAGTGTATTGAGAATTGTGATGACCAAGGTCATGGAGCATTGTGATGAAAAGGGCATGGAGTATTGTGATGACAGGCATCATGGAGCGTTGTGATGACAAGTGATATGGAGCATTGTGATCAAAAGGCTTTGGAGCTTTGTGATGACAGATTTCATGGATCATTTTGATATCAAGGAGCATGGAGCATTGTGATGACAAGGACATGAAGCAATGTGATCCCAAGGTTCATGGAGGATTGTAATGACAATGGTAATGGAGTATTGTGATGACAAGAGCATAGAGCATTGTAATGACAAGGTCATGTAGCCTTTTGCTGACAAAGTCATCTAGAATTGTGATGACAGGTTTCATGGAGCACTGTGATGACAAGCGTCACGGAGGATTGTGAACACAGGGGTCATGGAGCATTGGGCTGAAAATATTCATGAAGTATTGTGATGACAGGGGACATGGAGAATTGTGATGACATAGGTCATGGAGAATTTTGATTTCATTGTGCTGACAATAGCCGGAAGCATTATAATGATGGGCATGATGCATTGTGATTACAGGGTTCATGGAGCATTGAGATGAAAAGGGGCATGGAGCATTGTGATTACAGGGGTCTTGAGCATTGTGATGACAAGGGCATGGAGCATTGTGATGAGAAATCCATGGAACATTCTGATGACATGTGTCATGGAGCTTTGTGATGACAAGGGCATGGAGCATTGTGATTACAGGGGTCTTGGATCATTGTGATGACTAGTGTCATGGAGCCTTGTGATTACAAGTCCGTGGAACATTGTGATGGCAGGGGTCATGGAGCATTGTTATGACAGAGGTAATGGAGCATTGTGATGAGAAGGGCATGGAGCATTGTGATTACATGTGCACGGAACACTGTGATACATGGGTCATGCAGGATTGTAATGACTAGGGCATGGAGCATTGTGATGAGAAGGGCATCGAGCATTGTCATGACAAGTGTCATGGAGCTTTCTGATGACAAGGGCATGGAGCAATATGATGAGAGGGTTCATGGTGCATTGTGATGACAATGACATGGAGCATTGTGATGCCAAGTGTCATGGAGCTTTGTGATGACAAGTCATGGAGCATTTTGATGACAAGGGAATGGTGCATTGTGATGAGAAGTGCAGGGAGCATTTTGATGACCGGGTCATGCAGCAATTTGATAAAAAGTGTAATGGAGCATTTTGATGGCTGCGGTTATAGAACATTGTGATGTCAGGGGTCTTGGAGCTTTGGGATGAAAAGGGTCATGGAGCATTTTGATGACAGGGGTTATGGAACATTGTTATGTCAGGGGTCATGCAATATTGTGATGTTAAAGGGATGTAGCATTTTGATGACAGGGTCATGGAAGATTGTGATTCCAGGGGTGAGGGAGTATTGTGATGACTAGTGATGGAACATTGTGATATGTATGGTGAGAGAGCATTTTGATGAGAAGTTCATGGACCACTGTGATAACAAAATTTATGGAGCATTGCGATGATAAGGTTGTGGACAGTTGTGATGAAATGTGCGTGGCACATTGTGATGACAATGGTCATGGAGCATTGTTCTGACAAAGAAATGGAGCATTTTGATGACAAGGGTCCCAGAGAATGGTGATGAAATGTTCATGGAGCATTGTGGTTACAAATGTCACAGAGCCTTGTGATGACGCCGATATGGACCATTGTGATGACAAACGTTATGAAGTATTGTGATGACTTGAATCACGGAGCATTGGGAAGACAGGGGTCATGGAGCATTGTGATGACAAGTGCATGGAGCATTGTGATGACAGGGGAATGGAGCATTGGTCTGAAAAATTTCATAGATTATTGTGATGACCATGGACATGGTGCATTGTGATGACAAGGGCATGGAGCATAGTGATGAGAAGGTCATGGAATATTGTGAAGAGAGATGTCAGGGAGCATTGTGATGACATATGTCATGGTCCATTGCGATGACAATGGCATGGAGCATTGTGATGCCAATTGTAATGGAGGATTGTGATTACAAATATAATGAAGCATTGCGATGATTAGGGCTTGCAGCATTATGATGACAAGGGCCATTGAGAATTTTCATGACAAGGTCGTGAAGCATTGTGATGACAAGATACTGGAGCATTGTGATGACAAAGCTATGGAGCCTTGTGATGACAAGTCTCATGGAGCATACTGATGAAAAGGGGCATGGAGCATTGTGATTACAGGGGTCATGGAACATTGTGATGTCAAGGGCATGGAACATTGTGAGGAGAAGACCAAGGAGCATTCTGATGGCATGCGTCACTGAGATTTGTGATGACAAGGGCATGGAGCATTGAGATTACATGGGTCATGGAGCATTGTGATGAAAAGGGCATGGATCATTGTGATGAAAAAGGCATGGAGCCTTGTCATGACAGAGTTCAAAGAGCATACAGACAACAAGTGTCAGGGAGCATTTTGATGACAAGTGTATTGAGCATTGTGATGACAACGTCATGGAGTATTGTGATTAGAAGACCAAGGATAATCGTGATGACGAGCGTCAAGGTGCATTGTGATGACAAGTGTTATGGAATTTTTTGATCACAAGGGATTGGATCATTGTTATGACAGAGGTCATGGTGCATTTTGATTTCATTGTGATGACAATAGCATGAAGCATTATGATGATAGGCATGGTGCATTGTGATGACAGGGTTAATGGATCATTGAGATGAAAAAGGGCATGGAGCATTGTGATTACAGGGTTCTTGGAGTGTTGTGATGAGAAGGGTCATGGAGCCTTGTGATGACAAGGCCATGGAATATCGTGATGGCAGGGTCATGGAGCATTTTTATGAGAGGGGTAATGGAGCATTGTGATGGCAAGGGCATGGAGCATTGTGATGAGAAGGCCATGTAGAACTCTGATGACATGTGTTATGGAGCTTTGTGAAGAAAAGGGCATGGAGCAATGTGATGAGAGCGTTCATGGAGCATTGTGATGACAATGACATGGAGCATTGTGATGCAAAGGGTAATGGAGATTTGTGATGACAAATAACAGGGAGCATTTCGATGACAATGGTGTGGTGCATTGTGATGAGAAGGGCAGGGAGCATTTTGATTACAGTTTCATGCAGCAATTTGATTAAAATGTAATGGAATATTTTGAGGGCAGGTGTTATAGAACATTGTGATGTCAGGGGTCATGGAGCTTTGGGAAGAAAAGGGTCATGGAGCATTTTGATGACAGGGGTTATGGAATATTGTGATGTCAGAGATCATGGAACATTGTGATGATAAGGGTATGTAGCACTGTGATGACAGGGGTCATGGAATATTATGATTACAGGGGTGAGGGAGTATTGTGATGACTAGTGATGGAACATTGTGATATGTATGGTGAGAGAGCATTTGGATGAGAAGTGCATGGAGCATTGTGATTACAAGGTTTATGGAGCATAGAGATTACAAGGTTGTGGACCGATGTGATGAAAAGCACGTGGCACATTGTGATGACAAGGGTCATGGAGCATTGTTCTGACAAAGGCATGGAGCATTGTGATGACAAGGGTCATGGAGCATTTTGATGAAAAGTTCATGGAGCATTTTTGTTACAAAGGTCACAGAGCCTTGTGATGACACGTGCAAGACCGTTTTGATGACAAACATTATGAAGATTTGTGATGACTGCAGTCACGGAGCTTTGTGATGATAGGGGTCATGGAGCATAGTGATGACATGGGCATGGAGCATTGTGATGACAGGGGCATGGAGCATTGGTCTGACAAGTTTCACAGATTATTGTGATGACAGTGGGCATGGTGCATTGTGATGACAAGGGTATGGATCATGGTGATGAGGTCATGGAGTATTGTGAAGACAGGTGTCAGGGATCATTGTGATGACATATGTCATGGTCCATTGCGATGATAATGGCATTGAGCATTGTGATGCCAAATGTAATGGAGGATTGGGATGACAAATAAAATGGAGCATTGTGATGACTAGGGCATGGAGCACTATGATGACAAGGGCCATTGAGAATTTTCATGACAAGGTCGTGAAGCATTGTGATGACAATGTCCTGGAGCATTGTGATGAGAAATCCATGGATCCTTGTGATGAGAATCTCATATAGCATACTGATGAAAAGGGGCATGGACCATTGTGATTACAGGGGTCTTGGAACATTGTGATGACAAGGGCATGGAGCATTGTGAAGAGAAGGCCAAGGAGCATTCTGAGGACATGCGTCATTGAGCTTTGTGATGACAAGCGCATGGAGCATTGTGATTACAGGGGTCTTGTAGCATTGTGATGAAAAGGGCATGGAATATTGTGATGAAAAATTCATGGAGCCTTGCCATGACAGGGTTCAAGTAGCATACAGACAACAAGTGTCATGGAGCATATTGATGACAAGTGAATTGAGCATTGTGATGACAAATGTCATGGAGCATTGTGATGAGAAGGCCATGGAGCATTCTGATGACATGTGTCATGGAGCTTAGTGATGACAAGAGCATGGAGCAATGTGATGCCAAGGGTCATGGATAATTGTGATGACAAAGGTCATGGAACATTTTGATGACAAGGGCGTTGTGCATTGTAATGAGAAGTGCAGGCAGCATTGTGATGACATGGTCATGGAGCAATTTGATGAAAAGTGTCAAGGAACATTTTGATGACAGGGGTTATGGAACATTGTGATGTCATGGGTCATCGAACATTGTGATGATAAGTGCATGTAGCATTGTGATGACAGGTGTCATGGAACATTGTGATGACAGAGGTGAGGGAGTATTGTGTCGAATAGTGAAGTAACATTCTGATATCAGTGTTGAGAGAGCATTTTGATGAGAAGTGCATGGAGCATTGTGATGACAAGGTTTATGGAACATTGTGATGACAAGATTGTGGAGCACGGTGATGACAAGCACATGGTGCATTGTGATGACATGTGTCATGGAGCACTGTGCTGACAAGCGCATGGAACATTGTGATGACAATGGTCATGGAGCATTGTGCTGAGAAAGGCATAGAGCATTGTGATGACAAAGGTCAAAGAGAATTGTGATGAAAAGTTCATGGAGCATTGTGGTTAAAAAGGTCACAGAGACTCTTGATGACGAGGGCATGGACCACTGTGATGACAAAGGTCATGAAGCATTGTGATGACTGGAGTCATGGAGCACTGTGATGAAAGGGGTCATGGAGCATTGTGATGACAGGGGGCATGGAGCATTGTGATGACAAGGGCATGTATCATTGATCTCATAATTTTCATGGATTATTGCGATGACTGTTGGAATGGTGCATTGTCGTGACAAGGGCATGGAGCATTGTGATAAACAGTTCATGCTGTATTGTGAAGACTGGTGTCATGGAGCATTGTGATGACAGGGTTCATGCAGCATTGTGATGACTGGGGAATGGAGCATAGTGATGACAAGAGTCCCGGATCATTGTGTTGTCAGGTGTCATGGAGTGTTGTGATGACAGTTGTCATGGTGCATTGTGATGATATTGGTCATGGAGCATTGTGATGAGAAGGTTATGGAGCATTGTGCTGATAATATTCATGGAGTATTGTGATGATACGTGTCATGGAGCATTGTGATGACAAGGGAATGGAGCATGGTGATGACAAGGTCATGTAGCATTGTGATGAGAAGTCCTTGGAGGCTTGTGATGACAAGTTTCATGGAGCATTCTGAAGAAAAGTGGCATGTATCATTGTGATTACAGTGGTCTTGGAGCATTGTGATGACAAGGGCATGGGGCATTGTGATGACAGGGTTCATGGAGCATTGAGATGAAAAGGGGCATGGAACATTGTGATTACAGGGGTCTTGTAGCATTGTGATGACAAGCGCATAGAGCATTGTAATGACAAGATCATGTAGATTTCTGCAGACAAAGGCATGGAGCACTGTGATGACAGGTGTCATGGAGCACTGTGATGACATGTGTCACGGAGAATTCTGAATACAGGGGTCATGGAGCATTGGGCTGAAAATGTTCATGGAGTATTGTGATGACAGGGGTCATGGAGCATTGTGATGACAGAGGTCATGGAGAATTTTGATTTCATTGTGCTGACAATAGCCGGAAGCATTATGATGATGGGCATGATGCACTGTGATGACAGGGTTCATGGAGCACTGAGATGAAAAGGAGCATGGAGCATTTTGATTACAGGGGTCTTGGAGCATTGTGATGACAAGGGCATGGAGCATTGTGATTACAGGTGTCTTGGTGCATTGTGATGACAAGGGTCATGGAGCTTTGTGATGACAAGGCCGTGGAACATTGTGATGGCAGGGTTCAAGGAGCATTGTTATGACAGGGGTAATGTAGCATTGTGATGAGGAGGGCATGGAGCATTGTGATTACAAGTTTTATGGAGCATTGCGATGACAAATCTGTGGACCATTGGGATAAAAAGTGCGTGGCACATTGTGATGACAAGGGTCATGGAGCATTTTTCTGACAAAGGCATGGAGCACTGTGATGACAAGTGTCACGGAGCATTGTGATGAAAAGTTCATGAAGCATTGTGGTTAAAAATGTCACAAAGCCTTGTGTTGACACGGACATGGACTATTGTGATGACAAATGTTATGAATCATTGTGATGACTGGAGTCACGGAGCATTGTGATGACAGGGTCACGGAGCATTGTGATGACAAGGGCATGGAGCATTGTGCTGAGAAAGGCGTAGATCATTGTGATGACAAGGGTCAAAGAGCATTGTGATGAAAAGTTCATGGAGGATTGTGGTTAAGAAGGTCACAGAGACTGTTGATGATGAGGTAATGTACCATTGTGATGACAAAGGTCATGAAGCATTGTGATGACTGGAGTCACGGAGCATGGTGATGACAGGGGTCATGGAGCATTGAGATAACAAGGGCATGGAGCATTGTGATGACAAGGGCATGGAGCATTGGTCTAATATGTTTCATGGATTATTGCGATGACATTTGGAATGGCGCATTGTGATGACAAGGGCATGGAGCATTGTGATGACCAGCTCATGCAGTATTGTGAAGAGAAGTGTCAGGGAGCATTGTGATGACATATGTAATGGCCCATTGTGATGAAAATGGCATGGAGCATTGTGATGCCAAGTTTCATGAAAGATTCTGATGACAAAGTTAATGGAGCATTGTGATGACAAGGGTCAGGGAGCATTGTGCTGACAAGTGCATGGAGAATTGTGATGACAAGGGTCATGGAGCATTCTGATGACAAGCTTGTGGAGTATTTTGATGACAATGGCATGGAGCATTGTGATGAAAACGGCATGGGGCAATGTGATGAAAAAGGCATGGAGCCTTTTTGTGACAGGGTTCAAGGAGCATTCTGACGACAAGTGTTCGGGAGCATTGTGATGACAAGTGTATTGAGAATTGTGATGACAAAAGTCATGGAGAATGGTGATGAGAAGGCCATGGATAATTGTGATGATGATTGACATGGGGTGTTGTGATTATTAGTGTTATGGAACATTGTGATCACAAGGCTTTGGAGCATTACGATGACAGAGGTCATGGAGAATTTTGATTTCATTGTGATGACAATAGCCTGAAGCATTATGATGATGGGCATGGTGCATTGTGATGACAGAGTTCATGGGGCATTGAGATGAAAAGGGGCATGTAGCATTGTGATTACAGGGGTCTTGCAGCATTGTGATGACAAGCGCCTAGAGCATTGTAATGACAAGTTCATGTAGAATTTTCCTGAGAAAGGCATGGAGCATTGTGATGACAGGTGTCATGGAGAACTGTGACACAATTGTCATGGAGCATTTTGAATACAGGGGTCATGGATCATTGGGATGACAAGTGCATGGATCATTGTGATGACAAGGGTCATGGAGCATTGGGCTGAAAATATTCATGGAGTATTTTGATGACAGGGGTCATGGAGCATTTTGATTACAGGTGTCTTGGAGCACTATGATGACAAGAGACCCGGATAATTGTGTTGTCACGTGTCATGGAGTGTTGTGATGACAGGGTTCATGGAGCATTGAGATGAAAAGGGGCATGGAGCACTGTGTTTACAGGGGTTTTGGAACATTGTGATGACAAGGGCATGCAGCATTTTGATGAGACGGCCATGGAACATTCTGATGACATGTGTCATGGAGCTTTGTGATGACAACGGCATGGAGCATTGTGATTAAAGTGGTCTTGGAGCATTGTGATGACAAGTGTCATGGAGCCTTGTGATGACAAGGCCGTGGAACATTGTGATGGCAGGGGTCATGGAGCATTGTGATTACAATTTTTATGGAGCATTGTGATGAGAAGGGCATGCAGCATTGTGATTACAATTTTTATGGAGCATTGTGATGACAAATTTTTGGACCGTTGGGATGAAAAGCACGTGGCACATTGTGATGACAATGGTCATGGAGCATTTTAATGACAAAGGCATGGAGCATTGTGATGACAAGGGTCACGGAACATTGTGATGAAATGTTCATTGAGCATTGTGGATACAAAGGTAACAGAGCCTTGTGATGACATGGCCATGGACCATTGTGATGACAAATATTATGAAGCACTGTGATGACTGGAGTTATAGAGCATTGTGATGACAGGTGTCATGGAGCATTATGATGACAAGGTCCTGGAGCATTGTGATGAGATGACCATGGAGAATTGTGATGAAATGTCTCATGGATCATTCTGATGAAAAGGGGCATGGAGCATTGTGATTACAGGGGTCTTGGAGCATTGTGATGACAAGGGCATGGAGCACTGTGAGTAGAAGGCCATGGAGCATTCTGATGACATACGTCATGGAGCATTGTGCTGAGAAAGGCTTAGAGCATTGTGATGACAGGGGATAAAGAGCATTGTGAAGAAATGTTCATGGAGCATTGTGGTTAAAAAGGTCACAGAGACTCTTGATGATGAGGGCATGGACCATTGTGATGACAAAGGTCATGAAGCATTGTGATGACTGGAGTCACGGAGCATTGTGATGACAGGTGTCATGGAGCATTGTGATAACAAGGGCATGGAGCATTGTGATGACAAGGGCATGGAGCATTGTGATGACCATGTGATGCAGTATTGAGAAGACAGTTGTCGGGGATCATTGTGCTGATATATATAATGGCCCATTATGATGACAATGGCATGGAGCATTGTGATGACAAGTGTCATGGAGGATTCTGAAGACAAAGGTAATGGAGCATTGTGATGACAATGGCTTGGAGCATTGTGATGTCAAGGGTCAGGGAACATTGTGCTCACAAGCGCATGGAGAATTGTGATGACAAGGGTCATGGAGCATTCTGCTGACAAGCTTGTGGAGTATTTTGATGACAATGTCATGGAGCACTGTGATGAAAACCGCATGGGGCATTGTGATGAAAAAGGCATGGAGACTTTTCATGACAGGGTTCAAGGAGCATTCTGATGACAAATGTCAGGGAGCATTGTGATGACAATGTATTGAGAATTGTGATGACAATGGCATGGATCATTGTGATTAAAACCGCATGGGGCATTGTGATGAAAAAGGCATGGAGACTTTTCATGACAGGGTTCAAGGAGCATTCTGACGACAAATGTCAGGGAGCATAGTGATGACAATGTATTGAGAATTGTGATGACAAAGTCATGGAGCATTGTGATGAAAAGGGCATGGAGTATTGTGATGACAGGCATCATGGAGCGTTGTGATGACAAGTGCTATGGAACATTGTGATCACAAGGGTTTGGAGCATTGCGATGACAGAGGTCATGGATCATTTTGATTCCAAACAGCATAGAGCATTGTGATGACAAGGGCATGAAGCAGTGGGATCCCAAGGTTCATGGAGGATAGTGATGAAAATGGTAATGGAGTATATTGATGACAAGCGCATAGAGCATTGTAATGACAAGGTCATGTAGCATTCTGCTGACAAAGGCATGAAGCATGGTGATGCCAGGTGTCATGGAGCACTGTGATGACAAGCATCACGGAGCATTGTGAATACAGGTGTCATGGAGAATTGGGATGACAAGGGCATGGATCATTGTGATGACAAGGGTCATGGAGCATTGGGCTGAAAATATTCATGGAGTATTGTGATGACAGGGGTCATGGAGCATTGTGATGACTAGGGAATGGAGCATTGTAATGACAAGAGTCCCGGATCAATGTGTTGTCGGGTGTAATGGAGTGTTGTGATTACAATGGTCATGGAGCATTGTGATGATATTTGTCATGGAGCATTGTGATGAGAAAGTCATGGAGTATTTGGCTGAAAATATTCATGGAGTATTGTGATGACAGTGGTCATGGAACATTGTGATGACAAGGGAATGGAACATGGTGATGACAGGGGTCATGGAACATTTTGATTACAGGGGTGAGGGAGGATTGGGATGACTAGTGATGGAACATGGTTATATCTCAGGTGAGAGAGCATTTGGATGAGAAGAGCATGGAGCATTGTGATTACAAGGTTTATGGAGCATAGCGATGACAAGGTTGTGGATCATTTTGATGGAAAGCCCGTGGCACATTTTGATGTCAAGGGTCATGGAGCATTTTTCTGACAAAGGCATAGAGCATTGTGATGACAAGGTCCTTGAGCATTGTGATGAGAAAACCATGGAGCCTTGTGATGACGGGTCTCATGGAGCATACTGATGAAAAGGGGCATGGAGCATTCTGATTAGAGGGGTCTTGGAACATTGTGATAGCAAGGGCATGGAGCATTGTAATGACAAGGGCAAGGAGCATTGGTATAATAAGTTTCATGGATTATTGTGATGACAGTTGGAATGGTGCATTGTGATGCCAGGGATCATGGAGCTTTGGGATGAAAAGGGTCATGGAGCATTTTGATGACAGGGGTTATGGAACATTGTGATGTCAGGGGTCAAGGAACATTGTGCTGATAAGGGGATGTAGCATTGTGATGACAGGGGTCATGGAACCCTGTGATAACAGTGGTGAGGGAGGATTGTGATGACTACTGATGGAACATTGTGATATCTCATGTGAGAGAGCATTTGGATGAGAAGTGCATGGAGCATTGTGATTACAAGCTTTAAGGAGCATAGTGATGACAAGGTTGTGGATCTTTGTGATGAAAAGCGCATGGCACTTTGTGATGACAACGGTCATGGAGCATTGTTCTGACAAAGGCATGGAGTAATGTGATGAGAAGGGTCACGGAGCATTGTGATGAAATGTTCATGGAGCATTGAGGTTACAAAGGTCACAGAGCCTTGTGATGATGCGGGCATGCACCGTTGTGATGACAAACGTTATGAAGCATAGTGATGACTGGAATCACGGAGCATTGTGATGACAGGTGTCATGGAGCATTGTGATGACAAGGGCATGGAGCATTGTGATGACAGGGGCATGGAGCATTGGTCTGACTTGTTTCATAGATTATTGTGATGACAGTGGACATGGTGCATTGTGATGACAAGGGCATGCAGCACTTTGAAGACAAGGGCATGGAGTATTGTGAAGACAGGTGTCAGGGAGCATTGTGATGACCTATGTAATGGTCCATTGCGATGACAATAGCATGGATCATTGTGATGCCAATTGTAATGGAGGATGTGATGACAAATATAATGGAGCATTATGATGACTAGGGCATGGAGCATTATGTTGACAAGGGCCATTGAGAATTTTCATGAAAATGTCGTGAAGCATTGTGATGACAACTACTGGAGCATTGTGATGAGAAAACCATGGAGGCTTGTGATGACAAGTCTCAATGAGCATACTGATGAAAAATGGTCTGGAGCATTCTGATATCAGGGAACTTGGAACATTGTGATAACAAGGGCATGGAGCATTGTGATGACAAGATCATGCAGTATTGTGAAGAGAGGTGTCAGGGAGCATTGTGATGACATAAGTAATGGCCCATTGTGATGACAATGGCATGGAGCATTGTGATGCCAAGTGTCATGGAGGATTCTGATGACAAAGGTAATGGAGCATTGTGATGACAAGGGCTTGGAGCATTGTGATGACAGTGTTCAGGGAGCATTGTGCTGACAAGTGCATGGAGAATTGTGATGACAAGGGTCATGGAGCATTCTGATCACAAGCTTGTGTTGTATTTTGATGACAACTGCATGGAGCATTGTGATGGAAAAGGCATGGAGAATTTTGTGACAGGGTTCAAGGAGCATTCTGACGACAATGTCACGGAGCATTTTGATGACATGTGTATTGAGAATTGTGATGACAAATTCATGGAGCATTGTGATAAAAAGGGCATGGAGTATTGTGATGACAGGCATCATGGAGCTTTGTGATGACAAGTGTTATAGAACATAGTGCTCACAAGAGTTTGGAGCATTGTGATGAGAGAGGTCATGGATCATTTTGATTTCAAGGAGCAGGGAGCATTGTGATGACAAGGGCATGAAGCAATGTGATCCCAAGGTTCATGGAGGATTGTGATGGCAATGGTAAAGGAGTATTGTGATGACAAGCGCATAGAGCATTGTAATGACAAGGTCATGTAGCATTTTGCTGACAAAGGCATGGAGCACTGTGATGAAATGTGTCAGGGTGCACAGTGATGACAAGCATCAAGGAGCATTGTGAATACCGGGGTCATGGAGAATTGGGATGACAAGGGCATGTATCATTGTGATGACAAGGGTCATGGAGCATTGGGCTGAAAAATTTCATGGAGTATTGTGATGACAGGGGTCATGGAGCACTGTGATTACAGGGGTCTTGGAGCACTGTGATGATAAGAGTCCCGGATCATTGTGTTGTCACGTGTCATGGAGTGTTGTGATGACAGTGGTCATGGAGCATTGTGATGATATTGGTCATGGAACATTGTGATGAGAAAGTCATGGAGTATTTGGCTGAAAATGTTCATGGAGTATTGTGATGACAGTGGTCATGGAACATTGTGATGACAAGGGAATGGAACATGGTGATGACAGGGGTCATGGAACATTTTGATTACAGGGGTGAGGGAGGATTGTGATGACTAGTGATGGAACATGGTTATATCTCAGGTGAGAGAGCATTTGGATGAGAAGAGCTTGGAGCATTGTGATTACAAGATTTATGGAGCATAGCGATGACAAGGTTTTGGATCATTGTGATGGAAAGCCCGTGGCACATTTTGATGACAAGGGTCATGGAGCATTTTTCTGACAAAGGCATGGAGCATTGTGATGACAAGTGTCACGGAGCACTGTGTTGAAATGTTCATGGAGCATTGTGGTTACAAAGGTCACAGAGACTTGTGATGACGCGGGCATGACCGTTGTGATGACAAACGTTATGAAGCATTGTGATGACTGGAGTCACGGAGCATTGTGTTGACATGGTTCATGGAGAATTGTGATGACAAGGGCATGGAGCACTGTGATGACAAGTCATGGAGTATTGTGAAGACAGGTGTCAGGGAGCATTTTGATGACATATGTCATGGTCCATTTCGATGACAATGGCATGGTGCATTGTGATGCCAAATGTAATTGAGGATTGTGATGACAAATATGATGGAGCATTGTGATGACTAGGGCTTGGAGCATTATGATGACAAGGGCCATTGAGAATTTTCATGAAAATGTCGTGAAGCATTGTGATGACAAGGTCCTTGAGCATTGTGATGAGAAAACCATGGAGCCTTGTGATGACGGGTCTCATGGAGCATACTGATGAAAAGGGGCATGGAGCATTCTGATTACAGGGGTCTTGGAACATTGTGATAGCAAGGGCATGGATCAT
The DNA here is from genome assembly GCF_964341445.2 of Mesoplodon mirus. Lineage (NCBI taxonomy): Eukaryota > Metazoa > Chordata > Mammalia > Artiodactyla > Ziphiidae > Mesoplodon > Mesoplodon mirus. Next base: position 3,820,001 of record NW_028295793.1, on the reverse strand, counting down.
TGTAATGACAAGGGCATGGAGCATTGGTATAATAAGTTTCATGGATTGTTGTGATGACAGTTGGAATGGCGCATTGTGATGACAGTGGTCATGGAGCATTGTGATGATACTGGTCATGGAGCATTGTGATGAGAAGGTAATGGAGCATTGGGTTGAAAATGTTCATGGAGTACTGTGATGACAGGTGTCATGGAGCATTGTGATGACAAGGGAATGGAATATGGTGATGACAAGGTCCTGGAGTATTGTGATGAGATGACGATGGAGACTTGTGATGACAAGTCTCATGGAGCATTCTGATGAAAAGGGGCATGGAGCATTGTGAATACAGGGGTCTTGGAGCATTGTGATGACAAGGGCATGGAGCATTGCGAGTAGAAGGCCCTGGAACTTTCTGATGGCATGCGTCATGGAGATTTGTGATGACAAGGGCATGGATCATTGTGATTACAGGGGTCTTGGAGCATTGTGATGACAAGGGTCATGGAGCCTTTTGATGACAAGGCCGTGGAACATTGTGATGGCAGGGGTAATAGAGCATTGTTATGACAGAGGTAATGGAGCATTGTGATGAGAAGGGCATTGAGCATTGGTCTGAAATGTTTCATGGATTATTGTGATGAGAGTGGGCATGGAGCATTGTGATGACAAGGGCATGGAGCATTGTTATGAGAAGGGCATGGAGCATTCTGATGACATGTGTCATGGAGCTTTGTGAAGACAAGGGCATGGAGCAATGTGATGCCAAGGGTCATGGATCACTGTGATGACAAAGGTCAAGGAGCATTTTGATGGCAAGGGCGTTGTGCATTGTGATGAGAAGGTCAGGGAGCATTGTGATGACAGGGTCATGGAGCAATTAGATGAAAATTGTCATGGAATATTTTGATGACAGATGTTGTGGAACATTGTGATGTCAGGGGTCATCAAACATTGTGATGATAAGTGCATATAGCAATGTAATGACAGGAGTCATGGGACATTGTGATGCCAGGGGTGAGGGGGTATTGTGACAAATAGTGATGTAGCATTGTGATATCAGTGGTGAGAGAACATTTTGATGAGAAGTGGATGGAGCATTGTGATGACAAGATTGTAGAGCTCTGTGATGACAAGCGCATGGTGCATTGTGATGACATGTGTCATGGAGCATTGTGCTGACAAGCGCATGGAGCACTGTGATGACAATGGTCATGGAGCATTGTGCTGAGAAAGTCATAGAGCATTGTGATGACAAGGGTCAAAGAGCATTGTGATGAAAAGTTCATGGAGCATTGTGGTTAAAATGATCACAGAGACTGTTGATGACGAGGGCATGGACCACTGTGATGACAAAGGTCATGAATCATTGCAGTTACTGGAGTCACGGAGCATTGTGATGACAGGAGTCAGGGAGCATTGTGATAACAAAGGCATGGAGCATTGTGATGACAAGAGCATGGAACATTAGTCTAATCAATTTCATGGATGGTTGTGATGAAATTTGGAATGGCGCATTGTGATGACAAGGGCATGGAGCTTTGTGATGACCAGGTCATGCAGTATTGTGAAGAGAGGTGTCAGGGAGCATTTTGATGACATATGTAATGGCCAATTGTGATGACAATGGCATGGAATATTGTGATGCCAAGTGTCATGTAGGATTGTGATGACAAAGGTAATGGAATATTGTGATGACAATTGCTAGGAGCATTGTGATGACATGGGTCAGGGAGCATTGTGATGACAAGTGCATGGAGAATTGTGATGACAAGTGCATGGAGCATTGTGATGACAGGGGTCATGGAGCATTGTGATTACAGGGGTCTTTGAGAATTGTGATGACAAGAGTCCCGGATCATTGTGTTGTCAGGTGTCATGGAGTGTTGTGATGACTGTGGTCATGGAGCAGTGTGATGATATTGGACATGGAGCATTGTGATGAGTAGGTCATGGAGCACTGGGCTGAAAATATTCATGGATTATTGTGATGACATGGCTCATGGAGCATTCTGATGACAAGGGAATGGAGCATGGTGATGAGAATGTCCTGGAGTATTGTGATGAGATGACCATGGAGACTTGTGATGACAAGTCTCATGGAGCATTCTGATGAAAAGGGGCATGGAGCATTGTGATTACAGGGGTCTTGGAGCATTGTGATGACAAGGGCATGGAGCATTGTGAGGAGAAGGCCATGGAACATTCTGATGACATGCGTCATGGAGCTTTGTGATGACAAGTGAATGGATCTTTGTGATTACAGGGGTCTTGGGGCATTGTGATGACAAGGGTCATGGAGCATTGTGATGACAAGGCTGTGGAACATTGTGAAGGCAGGGATCATGGAGCATTGTTATGACAGAGGTAATGGAGCATTGTGATGAGAAGGGCATGGAGCACTGTGATTACAATATTTATGGAGCATTGCAATGATAAATTTGCAGACCATTGTGATGAAAAGCGCGTGACACAGTGTGAAGACAAGGGTCATTGAGCAATTTTCTGACAAAGGCATGGAGCATTGTGATGAAAAGGGTCACGGAGCATTGTGATGAAAAGATCTTGGAGCAATGTGGTTACAAATGTAACAGAACCTTGTGATGACGCGGGCATGGACCATTGTGATGACAAATGTTATGAAGCATTGTGATGACTGTAGGCATGGAGCATTGTGATGACAGGGGTCAAGGAGCATTTTGATGACGAGGGCATGGAGCATTGTGCTGAGAAAGGCATAAAGCATTGTGATGACAACGGTCAAAGAGCATTGTGATGAAATGTTCGTTGAGCATTGTTGTTAAAATGTCACAGAGACTGTTGATGGTGAGGACATGGACCATTGTGATGACAAAGGTCATGAAGCAATGTGATGACTGGTGTCAAGGAGCACTGTGATGACAGTGGTCATGGAGCACTGTGATAACAAGGGCATGGAGCATTGTGATGACAAGGGCATGTAGCATTGTGATTACCAGATGATGCAGTATTGTGAAGACAGGTGTCAGGGAGCACTGTGATGACATATGTAATGGCCCATTGTGATGACAATGGCATGGAGCATTGTGATGCCAAGTGTCATGGAGGATTCTGATGACAAAGGTAATGGAGCATTGTGATGACAATGGCTTGGTGCATTGTGATGACAAGGGTCAGGGAGCATTGTGCTGACAAGTGCATGGAGCATTGTGATGACAAGGGTCAATGGAACATTCTGATGACAAGCTTGTGAAGTATTTTGTTGACAATGGCATGGAGCATTGTGATGAAAACGGCATGGGGCATTGTGATGAAAAAGGCATGGAGCATTTTCGTGAAAGGTTTCAAGGAGCATTCTGACGACAAGTGTCAGGGAGCATTGTGATGACAAGTGTATTGAGAATTGTGATGACAAAGGTCGTGGAGCATTGTGATGAAAAAGGCATGGAGTATTTGATGAAAGGCATCATGGAGCGTTGTGATGACAAGTGCTATGGAACATTGTGATCACAAGGGTTTGGAGCATTGTGATGACAGAGGTCATGGATCATTTTGATATCAAGGAGCATTGGGCATTGTGATGACAAGGGCATGAAGCAATGTGATGCCAAGGTTCATGGAGGATTGTGATGACAATGGTAAATGGGTATTGTGATGACAAGCGCATAGAGCATTGTAATGATAAGGTCATGTAGCATTTTGCTGACAAAGGCATGGAGCATTGTGATTACAGGTGTCATGGGGCACTGTGATGACAAGCGTCACGGAGCATTGTGAATAGAGGGGTCATGGAGCATTGGGATGACAAGGGCAAGGATCATTGTGATGGCAAGGTTCATGGAGCATTGGGCTGAAAATATTCATGGAGGATGGTGATGACAGGGGTCATGGAGCACTGTGATGACAAGAGTCCCGGATCATTGTGTTGTCAGGTGTCATGGAGTGTTGTGATACAGTGATCATGGAGCATTGTGAAGATATTGGTCATGGAGCATTGTGATGAGAAGGTCATGGAGCATTGGCCTGAAAATGTTCATGGAGCATTGGCCTGAAAATATTCATGGAGAATTGTGATGACAGGGGTGATGGAGCATTGTGATGACAAGGGAATGGAGCATGCTGATGAAAATCTCTTGGAGCATTGTGATGAGATGACCATGGAGACTTGTGATGACAAGTTTCATGGAGCATTCTGATGAAAAGTGGCATGGAGCATTGTGATTACAGGGGTCTTGGAGCATTGTGATGACAAGGGCATGGAGAATTGTGACGAGAAGTCCATGGAGCATTCTGATGACATGCGTCATGGAGCTTTGTGATGACAAGGGCATGGAGCCTTGTGAAGACAAGGCCGTGGAACATTGTGATCGCAGAGTCATGGAGCATTGTTATGACAGGGGTAATGGAGCATTGTGATGAGAAGGGCATGGAACATTGTGATTACAAGTTTTATGGAGCACTGCGATGAAAAATATGTGGAACGTTGGGAGAAAAAGCGCATGGCACATTGTGATGACAAGGGTAATGGAGCATTTTTCTGACAAAGGCATGGAGCACTGTGATGACAAGGGTCACGCGGCATTGAGATGAAAAGTTTATGGAGCATTGTGGTTAAAAAGGTCACAGAGACTGTTGATGACGTGGGCATGGACCACTGTGATGACAAAGGTCATGAAGCATTGTGATGACTGGAGCCAAGCACCATTGTGATGACAGGGGTCATGGAGCATTGTGATGACAAGCACATGGTGCTTTGTGATGACATGTGTCATGGAGCATTGTGCTGACAAGCGCAAGGAGCATTGTGATGACAAGGGTCAAAGAGCATTGTGATGAAAAGTTCATGGAGCATCGTGGATAAAAATGTCACAGAGACAGTTGATGACTAGGGCATGGACCATTGTGATGACAAAGGTCATGAAGCATTGTGATGACTGGAGTCATGGAGCATTGTGAAGACAGGGTTCATGGAGCACTGTGATAACAAGGGCATGGAGCATTGTGATGACAAGGGCATTGAACTTCGGTCTAAGTTTCATGGATTATTGCGATGACATTTGGAATGGCGCATTCTGATGACAAGGGCATGGAGCATTGTGATGTCCAGGTTATGCAGTATTGTGAAGAGAGGTGTCAGGGAGCATTGTGATGACATATGTATGGCCCATTGTGATAACAATGGCATGGAGCATTGTGATGCCAAATGTCATGGAGTATTCTGATGACAAATGTAATGGAGCATTGTGATGACTATGGCTTGGAGCATTGTGATGACAAGTGTCAGGGAGCATTGTGCTGACAAGTGCATGGAGAATTGTGATGACAAGGGTCATGGAGCATTCTGATGAAAAATTTGTGGAGTATTTTGATGACAATGGCATGGAGATTTGTGATGAAAACGGCATGGGGCATTGTGATTAAAAAGGCCTGGAGCCTTTTCGTTACAGGGTTCAAGGAGCATTCTGACGACAAGTGTCAGGGAGCATTGTGATGACAAGTTTATTGAGAATTGTGATGACGAATGTCATGGAGCATTGTGATGAGAAGGCCATGGATAAATGTGATGATGATCGTCATGGGGTGTTGTGATTATAAGTGTTATGGAACATTGTGATCACAAGGGTTTGGAGCATTATGATGACAAAGGGAATGCAGAATTTTGATTTCATTGTGATGACAATAGCCTGAAGCATTATGATGATGGGCATGGTGCACTGTGATGACAGGGTTCATGGTGCATTGAGATGAAAAGGGTCATGGAGCATTGTGATTACAGGGGTCTTGGAGCATTGTGATGACAAGGGCATGGAGCATTGTGATTACAGGGGTCTTGGAGCATTGTGATGACAAGGGTCATGGAGCCTTGTGATGAAAAGGCCGTGGAACATTGTGATGGCAGTGGTCATGGAGCATTGTTATGACACAAGTAATGGAGCATTTTGATGAGAAGGGCATTGAGGTTTGGTCTGAAATGTTTCATGGATTATTGTGATGAGAGTGGGCATTGAGCATTGTGATGACAAGGGCATGGAACACTGTGATACATGGGTCATGGAGGACTGTAATGACAATGCATGGAGCATTGTGATGAGACGGGCATCGAGCATTGTGATGGAAAGTGTCATGGAGCTTTGTAATGACAAGGGCATGGAGCAATGTGATGAGAGGATTTATGGAGCATTGTGATGACAATGACATGGAGCATTGTGATGCCAAGGGTCATGGAGTTTGTGATGACAGAGGTCATAGAGCATTTTGATGACAAGGGTGTGGTGCACTGTGATGAGAAGGGCAGAGAACATTTTGATGAAACGTTCATGCAGCAATTTGATGAAATGTGTAATGAAACATTTTGATGACAGGGGTTATAGAACACTGTGATACCAGGGGTCATGGAACTTTGGAATGAAAAATGTCATGGAGCATTTTGATGACAGGGGTTACGGGAACATTGTGATGTCAGGGGTCATGGAACATTGTGCTGATAAGGGGATGTAGCATTGTGATGACAGGGGTCATGGAACACTGTGCTTACAGGGGTGAGGGAGGATTGTGATAACTAGTGACGGAATATTGTGATATCTCAGGTGACAGAACATTTGGATGAGAAGTGCATTGAGCATTGTGATTACAAGGTTTATGGAGCATAGCGATGACAAGGTTGTTGATCAATGTGATGAAAAGCGTGTGGCACATTGTGATGACAAGGGTCATGGAGCATTGTTCTGACAAAGGCATGGAGCATTGTGATGACAAGGGTCACGGAGCATTGTGATAAATAGTTCATGGAGTATTGTGGTTACAAAGGACACAGAGCCTTTTGATGACGCGAGCTTGGACTGTTGTGTTGACAAACTTTATGAAGCATTGTGATGACTGGAGTCACGGAGCATTGTGATGACAGGGGTAATGGAGCATTGTGATAACATGTGTCATGGAGCACTGTGATGACAGGGGCATGGAGCATTGGTCTGACACGTTTCATAGATTATTGTGATGACAGGGGACATGGTGCATTGTGATGACAAGGGCATGGAGCATTGTGAGGAGAAGGTCATAGAGTATTGTGAAGACAGGTGTCAGGGAGCATTCTGATGACATATGTCATGGTCCATTGCGATGACAATGGCAGGGAGCATTTAGATGCCAAATGTAATGGAGGATTGTGAAGACAAATATAATAAAGCATTGTTATGACTAGGGCTTGGAGCATTATGGTGACAAGGGCCATTGCGAATTTTCATGACAAGGTCGTGAAGCATTGTGATGACAAGGTCCTGGAGCTTTGTGAATAGAAAAACATGGAGCCTTGTGAAGACAAGTCTCAGGGAGCATACTGATGGAAATGGGCATGGAGCATTCTGATTACAGGGGTCTTGGAACTTTGTGATAACAAGGGCTTGGAGCATTGTGATGACAAGGGCATGGAGCATTGGTCTAATAAGTTTCATGGATTATTGTGATGACAGATGTAATGGCAAATTGTGATGACAAGGGCATGGAGCATTGTGATGACCAGGTCAGGCCGTATGGTGAAGACAGGTGTCAGGGTGCATTGTGATGACATATGTAATGGCCCATTGTGATGACAATGGCATGGCACATTGTGATGCCAGGTGTCATGGAGCAGTCTGATGACAAGTGTCAAGGAGCATTGTGATGACAAGTGTCATGGAGGATTCTGATGACAAAGGTAATGGAGCATTGTGATGACAAATGCTTGGAGCATTGTGATGAAAAGGGTCATGGAGCATTGTGATGAGAAAGGCATAGAGCATTGTGATGACAAGGGTCAAAGAGCATTGTGATGAAAAGTTCATGGAGCATCGTGGATAAAAATGTCACAGAGACAGTTGATGACTAGGGCATGGACCATTGTGATGACAAAGGTCATGAAGCATTGTGATGACTGGAGTCACGGAGCATTGTGAAGACAGGGTTCATGGAGCACTGTGATAACAAGGGCATGGAGCATTGTGATGACAAGGGCATTGAACTTCGGTCTAAGTTTCATGGATTATTGCGATGACAGTTGGAATGGCGCATTCTGATGAAAAGGGCATGGAGCATTGTGATGACCAGATCATGCAGTATTGTGAAGACAGGTGTCAGGGAGCATTGTGATGACATATGTAATGGCCCATTGTGATGACAATGGCATGGAGCATTGTGATGCCAAGTGTCATGGAGGTTTCTGATGACAAATGTAATGGAGCATTGTGATGACAATAGCTTGGAGCATTGTGATGACAAGGGTCAGGGAGCATTGTGCTGACAAGTGCATGGAGAATTGTGATGACAAGGGTCATGGAGCATTCTGATTACAAGCTTATGGAGTATTTTGATGACAGTGACATGGAGCACTGTGATGAAAACGGCATGGGGCATTGTGATGAAAAAGGCATGGAGCCTTTTCGTGACAGGGTTCAAGGAGCATTCTGATGACAAATGTCAGGGAGCATTGTGATGAAAAGTGTATTGAGCATTGTGATGACAAGTGTCATGGAGCATTGTGAAGAAAAGTGCATGGAATATTGTGATGACAGGTATCATGGAGCGTTGTGATGACAAGTGTTATTGAACATTGTGATCACATGGGTTTGGAGCATTGTGATGACAGAGGTCATGGATCATTTTGATTTCAAGGAGCATGGAACATTGTGATGACAAGGGCATGAGGCAATGCGATCCCAAGGTTCATGGAGGACGGTGATGACGATGGAAATGGAGTATTGTGATGACAAGTGCATAGAGCATTGTAATGAAAACGTCATGTAGCGTTTTGCTGACAAAGGCATGGAGCACTGTGAGGACATGTGTCATGGAGCACTGTGATGACAGGCGTCACGGAGCATTTTGAATACAGGGGTCAGGGAACATGGGGATGACAAGGGCATGGATCATTGTGATGACAAGTTTCATGGAGCACTGGGCTGAAATGTTCATGGAGTGTTGTGATGACAGGTGTCATGGAGCCTTGTGATGACTAGGGAAAGGAGCATTGTGATGACAAGAGTCCCGGATCATTGTGTTGTCAGGAGTCATGGAGTGTTGTGATGACAGTGGTCATAGAGCATTGTGATGGTATTGGCCATGGAGCATTGTGATGTGTAGGTCGTGGAACATTGGGCTGAATATGTTCATGGATTATTTTGATGATACGGGTCATGGAACATTGTGATGACAAGGGAATGGAGCATGGTGATGACAATGTCCTGGAGCATTGCGATGAGAAGACCATGGAGACTTGTGATGACAAGTCTCATGGAGCATTCTGATGAAAAGGTGCATGGAGCATTGTAATTACAGGGGTCATGGAGCACTGTGATGACTAGGGCATGGAGCTTTGTGATGAGAAGGCCATGGAGCATTCTGATGACATGTGTCATGGAGCTTTTTGATGACAAGGGCATAGAGCATTGTGATTACAGGGATCTTGGAGCATTGTGATGAAAACGGCACGGATCATTGTTATGAAAAAGGCATGGAGCCTTGTCATGACAGGGTTCAAGGAGCATACTGACGACTAGTGTCAGGGAGCATTGTGATGACAAGTGTATTGAGCATTGTGATGACAAAGGTCATGGAGCATTGTGATAAGAAGACCATGGTTAATTGTTATGATGAGCGTCATGGGGTGTTGTAATGATAAGTGTTATGGAACATTGTGATCACAAGTGTTTGGAGCATTATGATGACAGAGGTCATGGAGATTATTGATTTCATTGTGATGACAATAACCTGAAGCATTATGATGATGGGCATGGTGCATTGTGATGACAGGGTTCATGGAGCATTGAGATGAAAAGGGGCATGGAACATTCTGATGACATGTGCATGATGCTTTGTGATGACAAGGGCATGGAGCATTGTGAGTACAAGGGTCTTCAGCATTGTGATAACAAGTGTCATGGAACCTTGTGATGACTAGGCCGTGTAATATTGTGATGGCAGGGGTCATGTTGCATTGTTATGACAGAGGTAATGGAGCATTTTCATGAGAAGGGAATGGAACATTGGTCTAAAATATTTCATGGATTATTGTAATGAGTGTGGGCATTAAGCATTGTGATGACAATGGTATGGAACACTACGATGCATGAGTCATGCAGGATTGTAATGACAAAGGCATGGAGCATTGTGATGACAAAGGTCATGAAGCATTGTGATGACTGGAGTCATGGAGCATTGTGATGACAAGGGTATGGAGCATTGTGATGAGAAGCTCATGGAGTATAGTGAAGACAGGTTTCAGGGAGCATTGTGATGTCCTATGTCATGGGCCATTGCGATGACAATGGCATGGAGCATTGTGATGCCAAATGTAATGGAGGATTGTTATGACAAATATAATGGAGGACTGTGATGACTAGGGCTTGGAGCATTATGATGACAGGGGCCATTGAGAATTTTCATGACAAGGTCGTGAAGCATTGTGATGATAAGGACCTGGAGAATTGTGATGAGAAATCCATGGAGCCTTGTGATGACAATTCTCATGGAGCATACTGATTAAAAGGGTCATGGACCATTGTGATTATAGGGGTCTTGGAACATTGTGATGAAAATGGCATGGCAGCTTGTTATGACAGGGTTCTAGGAGAGTACAGACAACAAGTGTCAGGGAGCATTTTGATGACAAGAGTATTGAGCATTGTGATGACAAAAGTCATGGAGCATTGTGATGAGAAGACCATAGATAACTGTGATGACGAGCGTCATGGGGAATTGTGATGACAAGTGTTATGGAATATTGTGATCACAAGGGTTTGGAGCATTGTTATGACAGAGCTCATGGAGCATTTTGATTTCATTGTGATGACAATAGCATGAAGCATTATGATGATGGGCATGGTGCATTGTGATGACAGGGTTTATGGATCATTGAGATGAAAAGGGGCATGGAGCATTGTGATTACAGGGGTCTTGGAGCATTGTGATGAGAAGGGTCCTGGAGCCTTGTGATGACATTGCCATGGAAAATCGTGATGGCAGGGATCATGGAGCATTGTTATGAAAGGGATAATGTAGCATTGTGATGGCAAGGGCAAGGAGCATTTTGATGAGAAAGCCATGGAGCTTTCTGATGACATGTTTCAAGGAGCATTGTGATGACAAGGGTCACGGAGCATTGTGATGAAAAGTTCATTGAGAATTGTGGTTATAATGGTCACAGAGACTTGTGATGACGCGGGCATGGACCACTGTGATGACAAACGTTATGAAGCATTGAGATGACAGGTGTCACGGAGCATTGTGATGACAGTGGTCATGGAGCATTGTGATGACTAGGGAATGGAGCATAGTGATGACAAGAGTCCCGGATCATTGTGTTGTCAGGTGTCATGGAGTGTTGTGATGACAGTTGTCATGGTGCATTGTGATGATATTGGTCATGGAGCATTGTGATGAGAAGGTCATGGAGCATTGTGCTGATAATATTCATGGAGTATTGTGATGACAAGTGTCATGGAGCATGGTGATGACAAGGTCCTGTAGCATTGTGATGAGAAGACCTTGGAGGCTTGTGATGACAAGTTTCATGGAGCATTCTGATGAAAAAGGGCATGGATCATTGTGATTACAGTGGTCTTGGAGCATAGTGATGACAAGGGCATGGAGCATTGTCATGAGACGGCCATGCAGCATTCTGATGACATGCGTCATGGAGCTTTGTGATGACAAGGGCATGGAGCATTGTGATTACAGGGGTCTTGGAGCATTGTGATGAAAAGGGCATGGATCATTGTGATGAAAAAGGCATGGAGCCTTGTCATGACAGGGTTCAAGGAGCATACTGAAGACAAGTGTCAGGGAGCATTGTGATGACAAGTGTATTGAGCATTTTGATGACAAAGGTCATGGAACATTGTGATGAGAAGACCATGGATAATTGTGATGATGAGCATCATGGTGTGTTGTGATGATAAGTGTTATCGAACATTGTGATCAAAAGGGTTTGGAGCATTATGATGACAGAGGTCATGGAGAATTTTGATTTCATTGTGATGACAATAGCCTGAAGCATTATGATGATTTGCACGGTGCATTGTGATGACAGGGTTCATGGAGCATTGAGATGAAAAGTGTCATGGAGCACTGTGATTACAGGCGTTTTGGAGCATTGTGATGACAAGGGCATGGAGCACTGTGATGAGAATGCCATGGGACATTCTGATGATATGCGTCATGGAGCTTTGTGATGACAATGGCATGGAGCATTGTGATTACAGGGGTCTTGGAGCATTGAGATGACAGAGGTAATGGAGCATTGTGATGAGAAGGGCATTGAGCACTGGTCTGATATGTTTCATGGATTATTGTGATGAGAGTGGGCATGGAGCACTGTGATCACAAGGGCACGGAACACTGTGATACATGGGTCATGGAGGATTTTAATGACAAGGGCATGGATCATTGTGATGAGAAGGGCATCGAGCATTGTGATGACAAGTGTCACGTAGCTTTGTGATGACAAGGGCATGGAGCAATATGATGAGAGGGTTCATGGAGCATTGTGATGACAATGACATGGAGCATTTTGATGCCAAGGGTCATGGAGCTTTGTGATGACAAAGGTCATGGAGCATTTTGATGAGAAGGGTCTGGTGCATTGTTATGAGAAGGGCAGGGAGCATTTTGATGACAGGGTCATGCAGCAATTTGATGAAAAGTGTCATGGAACATTTTGATGACAGGGGTTATAGAACATTGTGATGTCAGGGGTCTTGGAGCATTGGGATGAAAAGGGTCATGGAGCATTTTGATGACAGGGGTTATGGAATATTGTGATGTCAGCGGTCATGGAACATTGTGATGATAAGGGTATGTAGCACTGTGATGACAGGGGTCATGGAACATTGTGATTAGAGGGGTGAAGGAGTATTGTGATGACAAGGGATGGAACCTTGTGATATATCTGGTGAGAGCGCATTTGGATGAAAAGTGCATGGAGCATTGTGATTAAAATATTTATGGAGCATAGCGATGACAAGTTTGTGGACCGTTGTAATGAAAAGTGCGTGGCACAGTGTGATAAAAAGTGTCATTGAGCATTGTTCTGACAAAGGCATGGAGCATTGTGATGACAAGGGTCACGGAGCATTGTGATGAAATGTTTAAGGAGCACTGTGGTTACAAAGGTCACAGAGCCTTGCGATGATGCGGGCATCGACCATTGTGATGACAAATGCTATGAGGAATTGTGATGACTGGACTCACGGAGCATTGTGATGACAGGGGTCATGGAGCATTGTGATGAGAAGGGCATGGAGCTTTGTGCTGAGAAAGGCATAGAGAACTGTGATGAAAAGGGTCAAATAGCATTGTGATGAAATGTTCATGGAGCATTGTGGTTAAAAAGGTCACAGAGACTGTTGATGAAGAGGGCAAGGACCATAGTGATGACAAAGATCATGGAGCATTGTGATGACTGGAGTCACGGAGCATTGTGATGACAGGGGTCAAGGAGCATTGTGATGAAAAGGGCATGGATCATTGGTCTAATATGTTTCATGGAGTATTGTGGTGACAGTTGGAATGTCACATTGTGATGACAAGTGCATGGAACATTGTGATGACCAGGTCATGCAGTATTGTGAAGATAGGTGTCAGGGAGCATTGTGATGACATATGTAATGGCCCAATGGGATGACAATGGCATGGAGCATTGTGATGAAACCGGCATGGGGCATTGTGATGAAAACATCATGGAGCCTTTTCTTGACAGGGTTCAAGGAGCATTCTGAAGACAAGTGTCAGGGAGCATTGTGATGACAAGTGTATTGAGAATTGTGATGACAAATGTCATGGAGCATTGTGAAGAAAAGGGCATGGAGTATTGTGATGACAGGCATCATGGAGCGTTGTGATGACAAGTGTTATGGAACATTTTGATCACAAGTGTTTGGAGCATTGTGATGACAGATGTCATGGATCATTTTGATTTCAAGGAGCATGGAGCATTGTGATGACAAAGGCATGAAGCAATGTGATCCCAAGGTTCATGGAGAATTGTGATGACAATGGTAATGGAGTATATTGATGACAAGCGCATAGAGCATTGTAATGACAAGGTCATGTAGCATTTTGCTGACAAAGGCATGGAGCATTGTGATGACATGTGTCATGGAGCTTTGTGATGACAAGGGCATGGCGCATTGTTTTTACAGGGGTCTTGAAGCTTTGTGATGAAAAGGGAATGGATCATTGTGATGAAAATGCATGGAGCCTTGTCATGACAGGTTTCAAGGAGCATACTGACGACAAGTGTCAGGGAGCATTGTGATGACAACTGTATTGAGAATTGTGATGACAAATTTCATGGAGCATTGTGATGAGAAGACCATGGATAATTGTTATGATGAGCATCACAGGGTGTTGTGATGACAAGTGTTATGGAACATTGTGATCACAAGGGTTTGGGGCATTATGATGACAGTGGTCATGGATAATTTTGATTTCATTGTGATGACAATAGCCTGAAGCCTTATGATGATGGGCAAGTTGCACTGTGATGACAGGGTTCATGGATCATTGAGATGAAAATTGGCATAGAGCATTGTGATTACAGGGTTCTTGGAGCATTGTGATGAGAAGGGTCATGGAGCTTTGTGATGACAAGGCCATGGAACATCGTGATGGCAGGGTTCATGGAGCATTGTTATGACTGGTGTAATGGAGCATTGTGATGGCAAGGGCATGGAGCATTGTGATGAGAAGGCCATGGAGCATTCTGATGACATGTGTCATGGAGCTTTGTGAAGACAAGGGCATGGAGCAATGTGATGAGAGCGTTCATGGAGCATTGTGATGACAATGACATGGAGCATTGTGATGCCAAGGGTCATGGATCTTTGTGATGACAAAGGTCATGGAGCATTTTGATGGCAAGGGCATTGTGCATTGTGATGAGAAGGGCAGGGAGCATTCTGATGACAGGGTCATGGAGCAATTTGATGAAAAGTGTCATGGAACATTTTGATGACAGGTGTTATGGAACATTGTGATGTCAGCGTTCTTGGAACATTTTGATGAGAAGGCTCATGGAGCTTTGTGATGACAAGGCCATGGAACATCGTGATGGCAGGGGTCATGGAGCATTTTGATGAAAAATGCCATGGAGCATTTTGATGACAGGGGTTATGGAACATTGTGATGTCAGTGGTCATCGAACATTGTGATGATAAGTGCATGTAGCATTGTGATGACAGGAGTCATGGAATATTGTGATGACAGGGGTGAGTTAGTATTGTGACGAATAGTGATGTATCATTGTGATATCAGTGGTGAGAGAGCGTTTTGTTGAGAAGTGCATGGAGCATTGTGATGACAAGTTTTATGGAGCATTGTGATGACAAGATTGTGGAGCACTGTGATGACAGGTGCATGGCGCATTGTGATGACATGTGTCATGGAGCATAGTGCTGACAAGCTCATGGAGCATTGTGATGACAAGTGTTATGGAGCATTGTGCTGAGAAAGGCATAGAGCACATTGATGACAAGGGTCAAAGAGCATTGTGATGAAAAGTTCATGGAGCATTGTGGTTAAAAAGGTCACAGAGACTGTTGATGATGAGGGCATGGATCATTGTGATGACAAACGTCATGAAACATTGTGATGACTGGAGTCATGGAACACTGTGATGACAGGGGTCTTGGAGCATTTGATAACATGGGCATGGAGCTTTTTGATGTCAAGGGCATGGAGCATTGGTCTAATAAGTTTCATGGATTATTGCAATGACAGTTCGAATGGCGTATTGTGATGACAAGGGCATGGAGCATTTTGATGACCAGGTCAAGCAGTATTGTGAAGACATATGTCAGGGAGCATTGTGATGACATATGTAATGGCCCATTGTGATGACAAGGGAATGGAGCACTGTGATGACAAGGTCCTGGAGCACTGTGATGTGAAGACCATGGAACCTTGTGATGACAATTCTCATGGAGCATTCTGATGAAAAGGCGTAGGGAACATTGTGATTACAGGGGTATTGGAGCATTGTGATGACAAGGGCATGGAAAATTATGATAAGAAGACCATGGAGCATTCTGAGGACATGTGTCATGGAGCTTTGTGATGACAAGTGCAAGGAGCATTGTGATCACAGGTGTCTTGGAGCATTGTGATGAAAAGGGCATGGATCATTGGGATGAAACAGGCAAAGAGCCTTGTCATGAAAGAGTTCAAGGTGCATACTGAGGGCAATAGTCAGAGAGCATTGTGATGACAAGTGTATTGAACATTGTGATGACAAAATCATGGTGCATTGTGATGAGAAGACCATGGGTAATTGTGCTGACCAGCGTCATGTGGCACTGTGATAACAAGTGTTATGGAACATTGTGATCACAAGGGTTTGCAGCATTGTGAGGACATAGGTCATGGAGCATTTTGATTTCATTGTGATGACAATAGCATGAAGCATTATGATGATGGGCATGGTGCATTGTGATGACAGCGTTCATGGAGCAGTGTGATGAAAAGTGGCATGGAGCATTGGTCTGACAAGTTTCATGCATTATTGTGATAAGAGTGGCCATGGCACATTGTGATGACAAGGGCATGGAGCACTGTGATGACAAGGTCATGGATTATTGTGAAGAAAGGTGTCAGGGAGCATTGTGATGAAATATGACATGTTCCAGTTTGATGACAATATCATGGAGCATTGTGATGCCAAGTGTCATGGAGGATTGCTGTGACAAATTAAAGGAGCATTGTGATGACAAGGGCATGGAGCATTGTGATATCAAGGGCCATTGATCATTTTAATACTCAGGTCGTGAAACATTGTGATGAACAGCGCATGGAGCTTCCTATGACAGGGGTCATGGAGCATTGCGATGACAAGTGCATGGAGTATTGTGATGACAAGAGCATATAACATTTTGATGTGAAGTGCCATGAAGCATTGTAATGACAAGGTCGTGGAGAATTCTGAGGACAAGGGGCATTGAGCTTTGAGATGACAAGGCATGGAGCATGGTGAAAGCAAAACTGTGGAGCATTGTGATGAGAAGACCTTGGGTAATTGTGGTGTCGAGCATCATGGAGCACTGTAATGACAAGGGGCATGAAGCATTGTGATGACAGGTGTCAGGGAGCATTGTGATGACAGGTGTCATGGAGCAACGTGATGACAAGGGCATGGAACATTGTGATGACAAGTGCATGGAGCATTGTGATGACAAGTGCATGGAGCATTGCAATTTCAAGTGCATGGGGAACTGTGATGAAAAGAACATGTAATATTTTGATAAGAAGTGTCATGTAGCATTGTGATGACAAGGACGTGGAGAATTGTGATGACAAGGGACATGGAGCATTTTGATAACCAGGGCATGGAGCATTGTGATGACAGGGGCCATGGAGCATTATTATGACAAGGCCATGGTGCATTCTGACATAAGATATCACTTATGAAGGGAATGTAAACATGGCTACATATGAACTGAATTAGGGAAGAGAACAGAGTCTCAGATTTAGAAAATACTCTAACGCTTGCTTAAGGGGAAAGAGAGGTGGGGATATGCACAAAACAAAAGTTTGATATTAGCAAAGGTACCGTTCCATAATCCAAAAACAGAAGAGACAAGCCCTACTCCTTCCTCAGTGAACGGAACTCAACATCCTTATTCCCCGCAGAGAAATATATCTGACTAGTAAGAATTTTAAAACCTATGTATTGATATGTCTCCGTAAGGGAACTAAGTGTGTCTAGAACGACATAAACATGGCAGTGAGAATCAGCTCAAACCCAATATAAAAATGAATTTCAAAACAAAAGATAAAAACAGTAAAATTCTTACACAATAACTTCAGGGGTTCTGATGAAACCTGGAATGACCCTATCTACAATGACAGCTGGATGTGGCATAACACTGGTCACTTGGGACTGAGAGGATTGGTGAGATTGGATGAAAAAATGCAGACCCTTTAAAGCAATAATGCCTGCCACGCATTCCATGGTTCCCAACTCTCCAAGTAGAAGGGAATATCACTACAGTTATAACATGTATGGGAACCTAGAGAATGGAAACCATCTGATGGTGAAAGGTTTCTAAAACTCTACTACTTTTTTCTCTCCTTGTGCTCCAGTTTGACATTCCAACTGCTTTACTATCAATCTCCCAACTTGGAGTGTCAGGCCCTATAACCTCCTGGTTCGAACAGCTGGCAAATGGTGCAGAGGATATAAGGGAACAGAGAGAACCAATGAGAGAGTAGCTGTAGGCATTTGGACGGCCACATTTCACTCTAATTTCCCGTCACAGAGAGGAATTAACCAAAGACTCAGCCTGCCCCCCCCAGAACCAGTATAGGTCCAGAAGCAAAAGGGTGGATTTGCGGTCAGCTCACAAAAACGCGAGTTGAAAAATGGAACTCAGGGCCACAGCAATTCACTAACCTGCAGATTTATAAAGGACTACTCTCTTCCAAAAATCTGTTGAGGGAAAGCCACGAGGTGGAAGTGAAAATGAGGCAGAGTGGCATGAATCAGATTTCAAGAGGTACATTGGAATTGCCTTTAAACACAGGAAAAGCATCACAACTTCGAAAATATTGGAAATGGTCATAAAGGGCATGTGGGTTTTCACGTGAATATATTCAGGAGAAAACGCATATGCCCTTCTCGGCCAAGCAAGCAAGCAGGCAATGCAAATCTGCATTACAAAGAACTATCACTTTCCACCAGCCAAAAGGGATATCCGCAAAATGTGTAAAAACCAGACAGGCAAGACAGGCACTGGAGAACAGGGAGCCTTGTTATGCTGATGGGCGGGATGTAAATTGCCAACTGCCTCTCTGGAGGAGGGCATTGTGTTCCCTAAAACAAGTAAACAACAGAGCTACAGAGCCAAGGGCACTTCCAGTCTAGGGAATATAGCTTGGGAAAACTGAAAATTAATAAGACAGATCCACACCAAAATTCAGGGCTGCAATGATTACAAAAACCTCAACTTGTGTACACCTTAAATATCCCAGGAAAGACAAAAATGGTTCAAGAAATTGTGGTACTTACGTATGACGGAATATCCCTCAGCCATGAAATCAATGTCATAAGGCCAGTAGCAGCAAAATGAGTGGATTCAGGTACGATAATTCTAAGTGAAATAAGTCACTCAGAAAAAGAAAATTATCATAAGATATCAATTATGAAGATCCTGTAAACATGGCTACACATGAACTGAGTTAGGAAAGAGAAGGGAGTCTCACATTTATAAAACACCATTATGCCTTCTTAAGGGGGAAGGAGGGGTGGGGTCATGCATAAAACCAGAGTTTGATATTAGTACAGGTACAGTTCCAAAAAACAAATACGAAATAGACACGACCTACACCTTCCTCAGTGAAAGGGACTCAACACCCCATATTCACTGCAGAGTAATATATCTTACTAGTAAAAATCTTAAAACCTATGTATTGATATGTCTCCGTAAGGGAATCAAGTGTGTGTAGACTGGCATAAAAATGGCAGTGTGAATCAGCTCAACACACTATAAAAAGTAATTTCAAAAACAAAACAAAATAAACAGGGAAATTCCTTAAAATTCCTTCAGGGTCTCTGATGAAACCTGGAATGACCCTATCTACAATGACAGCTGGATGTGGCATAAGGCTGGACACTTTGGACTGAGAGGATTGTTGCGATTGGGTGAGCAAATGCAGACCCTTTAAAGCAATAATGAGTGGCACCCATTCCATGGGTCCCAACTCTCCAGGTTGAAGGGAATATTACAACAGCTATAACATGTATGGGAAACCTAGAGAATGGACACACTGTGAATACGAAAGGTTTCTAAAACTCAACTAATAGTCCCTCTCCTGGTGCTCCGGTTTGACTTTCCAACTGCTTTACTATCAATCTCCCAAATTAGAGAGACAGCCCCTTTAACCTCCTGCTTCTCACAGGTTGCCAATTTGGCAGAGGATGAAAGGGAAGAGGGAGAACCAATGAGAGAGTAGCTGTTAGGCATTTGGACCGGCAAATGTCAATCTAATTTTCCAGCCAGAAGAAGAATTAACCAAAGTCTCAGCCACCCACCGGACACCAGTGTAAGTCCTGAACCAAAATTAGGACTTGCATTCAGCTCACAAAAAACAGGTGAATAATGGAGCTCAGAGGCACAGCAATTCACCAAACGGCAGAGTAGTAAAGGACAACTCTCGTCCAAAACTCTGTTGAGGGAAGGTTAAGAGGCAGACGTAAAAGAGAGGGAGAATAGCAGGAAACAGATTTCAAGAGGTATGCTGGAATCGCCTTCAAAGCACAGGAAGAGGGGCTCAACTTCGACAATGATGCACTTGGCCAAAAAGGGTGTATGAGTTTTCTCCTGAATATATTCAGGAGAAAACACATACACACTTTTTGGCCCATCAAGCAAGCGGGCAATGCAAATCTGCACTACAAAGAAGTATAAATTCCCAAAAGTCAAAAGGGATATCCACAAAATGGGTAAAAACCAGAAAGGCAAGACAGGCCCTGGAGAACTTGGAGCCTTGTTATGCTGATGGGTGGGAGGCAAATTGCCAACGGCCTCTCTGGAGCAGTGCATTGTGTTCCCTAAAACAAGTAAACAACAGAGCTAGAGAGCCCTGGGCACTTCCAGTCTACATAATATACCTTGGGAAAACTGAAAATCAATAAGACACAGCCACCCCAATATTTAGGGGTGCACTGTTTACAAGACCCTCATCTTGGATTCACCTTAAATATCCCAGGAAAGATAAAAATGGTACAAAAATTTGTGGTACTTACGTCCGATGAAATATCCCTCAGCCATGAAATCAATGTCATAAGACCAGTAGCAGCAAAATGAGTGGATTCAGGTACGATGATTCTAAGTGAAATAAGTCACACAGAAAAAGAAACGTATCATAATATAACACTTATGCAGATCCTGTAAACATGGCTACACATGAACTGAGTTAGGAAAGAGAACAGAGTCTCACATTTAGAAAACACTCTTATGCCTGCTTAACGGGGAAGGAGAGGTGGGGTGATGCATTAAACCAGAGTTTGATATAAGCACAGGTACCGTTCCAAAAACCAACTATGGAATAGACAAGACCTACACCTTCCTCAGTGAAAGAGACTCAAAACACCATATTTCCCAAAGAGGATTATATCTGACTAGTAAGAATTTTAAAACCTATGTATTGATATGTCTCCTTAAGGGAATCAAGTGTGCCGAGACTTGCATAAACATGGCAGCAAGAATCAGCTCAATCCCACTATAAAAAGGAATTTGAAAAACAAATCAAAAGGGATATTCTTTACAATTCCTTCAGTGTCTCTGATGAAACCCTGAATGACCCTATCTACAATGAGAGCTGGAAGTGGCATAAAGCTGGACACATGGGACTGAGAGGATTGGTGAGATTGGGTGAGAAAATGCAGACCCTTTAAAGAAATAATGCATAGCACCCATTCCATGTGTCCCATGTGTCCAGGTTGAAGGGACTATTACTACCGCTATAACATGTACGGGAAACCTAGAGAATGGACACACGGAGAATATGAAAGGTCTCTAAAACTCAATGAATAATCCCCCTGCTGGTGCTCTGGTTTCACTTTCCAACGGCTTTACTATCAATCTCCAAACTTGGAGAGACAACACATTTAACCTCCTGGTACGCACAGGTTGCCAATTTGGCAGAGGATGAAAGGGAAGAGGGAGAACCAATATGACAGTAGCTGTTAGGCATTTGGACGGGCACATGTCACTCTTATAACCCAGGAGGAAGAAGAATTAACCAAAATCTCAGCCACCCACCGGGAACCAGTATAGGTCCTGAAACGAAATTTTGGACTTGCGGTCAGCTCGCAAAAAACGAGTTAAAATATGGAGCTCAGGGGCACAGCAATTCACAAACAGGCAGAGTAATAAAGACAACTATCGTCCAAAAATCTGTTGAGGGAAGGCAACGAGGCAGACTTGAAAGCGAGGCAGAATAGCAGGAAACAGATTTCAAGAGGTACGTTGGAATCGCCTTTAAAGCACAGGAAGAGGGGCACAACTTCGACAGTGATGCACTTGGCCAAAAAGGGTGAATGCGTTTTCTCCTGAATATATTCAGGAGAAAACGCATACGCCCTTTTTGGCCAAGCAAGGAAGCGGGCAAAACAAACCTGCACTACAAAGAAGGATCACTTCCCAGCAGTCAAAAGGGATATCCACAAAATGGGTAAAAACCAGAAAGGCAACACAGGCCCTGGAGAAGAGGGAGCCTTGTTATGCTGATGGGAGGGATGTAAATTGCCAACTGCCTCTCTGGAGGAGTGCATTGTGTTCCCTAAAAGAAGTAAACAACAGAGCTACAGAGCCAAGGGCACTTCCAGTCTAGGGCATATACCTTGGAAAAACTGAAAATCAATAAAACAGAGCCACCCCAAAATTTAGGGCTGCACTGCTTAAAAGAACGTTAACTTGAGTACAACTTAAGTATCCCAGGAAAGATAAAAATTGTTCAAAAAATTTTGGTACTTACGTACGATGGAATATCCCTCAGACATGAAATCAATATCATAAGACCAGTAGCAGCAAAATGAGCAGATTCAGGTACGATGATTCTAAGTGAAATAAGTCTCACAGAAAAATAAACTTATCATAAGATATCACTTATGAAGATCCTGTAAACATGGCTACACATGAACTGAGTTAGGAAAGAGAACAGAGTCTCACCTTTAGAAAACACTCTTATGCCTGCTTAATGGGGAAGTAGAGGTGGGGTGATGCATAAAACCAGAGTTTGATATAAGCACAGGTACCGTTCCAAAAACCAACTATGGAATGGACAAGACCTACACCTTCCTCAGTGAAAGGGACTCAAAACCCCATATTTCCCACAGAGGAATATATCTGACTAGAAAGAATCTTAAAACCTATGTATTGATATGTCTCCGTAAGGGAATCAAGTGTTTCTAGACTGGCATAAACATGTCAGCGAGAATCAGCTCAAAACCATTATAAAAAGGAATGTCAAAAACAAAACAAAGAAACAGGGAAATCTTTACAATTTCTTCAGGGTCTATGACGAAACCTGGAATGACCCTGTGTACAATGACAGCTGGTTGTGGCATAAGGCTGGACACATGGGACTAAGAGGATTGGTGAGATTGGGTGAGCAAATGCAGACCCGTTAATGCAATAATGCATGGCACCCATTCCATGGGTCTCATTTCTCCAGGTTGAAGGGAATATTACTACAGCTATAACATGTATGGGAAACCTAGAGAATGGACACACTGTGAATACGAAAGGTCTCTAAAACTCAACCAATAGTCCCCCTCCTGGTGCTCCGGTTTGACTTTCCAACTGCTTTACTATCAATCTCCCAACGTGGAGAGACAGCACCTTTAACCTCCTGGTTCGCACAGGTGGCCAATTTGGCAGTGGATGAAAGGGAAGAGGGAGAACCAATGAAAGAGTAGCTGTTAGGCATTTGGACGGGCACATGTCACTCTTATTTCCTTGGAGGAAGAAATATTAACCAAAGTCTCAGCCACCATCTGGGAACCAGTATAGTTCTTGAACCAAAATATTGGACTTGCGTTCAGCTCACAAAAAACGAGTTAAATAATGGAGCTCAGGGGCACAGCAATTCACAAACAGGCAAAGTAATAAAGGACCACTATCGTCCAAAAATATGTTGAGAGAAGGCAACGAGGCGGACTTGAAAGTGAGGCAGAATAGCAGGAAACAGATTTCAAGAGGTACATTGGAATTGCCTTTAAAGCACAGGAAGAGGGGCACAACATCGACAATGATGCACTTGGCCAAAAATGGGCGTATGCGTTTTCTCCTGAATATATTCAGGAGAAATCGCATACGCCCATTTTGGCCAAATAAGCAAGTGGGCAATGCAAATCTGCACTACAAAGAAGTTTCACTTCCCACTGGTCAAAAGGGACATCCACAAAATGGGTAAAATTCAGAAAGGCAAGACAGGCCCTGGAGAACAGGGAGCCTTGTTATGCTGATGGGCGGCATGTAAATTGCCAACTGCCTATCTGGAAGAGTGCACTGTGTTCCCTGAAACAAGTAAACCACAGAGCTACAGAGCCAAGGGCACTTCCAGTCTAGGGAATATACCTTGGGAAAACTGAAAATCAATAAGACAGAAACACCCCAAAATTTAGGGCTGCACTGCTTACAAGAACCTCATCTTGGGTACACCTGAAATATCCCAGGAAAGATAAAAATGGTTCAAAAAACTGTTGTACTTACATATGATGGAATATCCCTCAGCCATGAAATCAATGTCATAAGACCAGTAGCAGCAAAATGAGTGGATTCTGGTACGATGATTCTAAGTGAAATAAGTCACACAGAAAAAGAAACTTATCATAAGATATCACTTATGAAGATCCTGTAAACATGGCTACACATGAACTGAGTTAGGAAAGAGAACAGAGTCTCACATTTAGAAAACACTCTTATGCCTGCTTAAGGGGGAAGGAGAGGTGGGGTGATGCATAAAACCAGAGTTTGATATAAGCACATGTACCGTTCCAAGAACCAACTATGGAATAGACAAGACCTACACCTTCCTCAGTGAAAGGGACTCAATACACCATATTCCCCGCAGAGGAATATATCTGACTAGTAAGAATCTTAAAACCTATGTATTGATATGTCTCCGTAAGGGAATCAAGTGTATCTAGACTGGCATAAACATGGCAGCGAGAATCAGCTCAAACCCACTATAAAAAGGAATTTCAAAAACAAAACATAAAAAGAGGGAAATTCTTTACAATTCCTTCAGGGTCTCTGATGAAACCTGGAATGAACCTGTCTACAACGACAGCTGGGTGTGGCATAAGGCTGGACACATGGGACTGAGAGGATTAGTGAGATTGGGTGAGCAAATGCAGACCCTTAAAAGCAATAATTCGTGGCACACATTCCATGTGTCCCAACTCTCCCGGTTGAAGGGAATATTACTATAGCTATAACATGTAAGGGAAACCTAAGAATGGACACACTGTGAATACGAAAGGTTTCTAAAACTCAACGAATAGTCCCTCTCATTGTGCGCCAGTTTGACTTTCCAACTGCTTTACTAACAGTCTCCCATCTTGGAGAGACACCACCTTTAACCTCCTGGTTCGCACAGGTTGCCAATTTGGCAAAGAATGAAAGGGAACAGGGAGAACCAATTAGAGCGCAGCTGTTAGGCATTTGGACGGGCACATGTCACTCTTACTTCCTGGGAGGCAGAAGAATTAACCAAAGTCTCAGCCACCCACCGGGTACTGGTATAGGTCCAGAACCAAAATATTGGACTTGCGTTCAGCTCACAAAAAACGAGATAATAAATGGAGCTGAGGGGCACAGCAATTCACAAACTTGCAGAGTAATAAAGGGCAACTATCGTCCAAAAATCTGTTGAGGGAAGGCAACGAGGCGGACTTGAAAGCGAGGCAGAAGAGAGGGAAACAGATTTCAAGAGGTACGTTGGAATCGCCTTTAAAGCACAGGAAGAGGCTCCCAACTTCAACAATGATGCACTTGGCCAAAAAGGGCGTATGAGTTTTCTCCTGAATATATTCAGGAGAAAACGCATACGCCCTTTTTGGCCAAGCAAGCAAGCGGGCAATGCAAATCTGCACTACAAAGAAGTATCACTTCCCACTGGTCAAAAGGGACATCCACAAAATGGGTAAAAAACAGAAAGGCAAGACAGGCCCTGGAGAACAGGGAGCCTTGTTAGGCTGATGGGCAGCATGTAAATTCCCAACTGCCTCTCTGGATGACTGCATTGTGTTCCCTAAAACAAGTAAAAAACAGAGCTACAGAGCCAAGGGCACTTCCAGTCTAGGGAATATACATTGGGAAAACTGAAAATCAATAAGACAGAACCACACCAAAATTTAGGGCTGCACTGCTTTCAAGAACCTCATCTTGGGTACACATTAAATATCCCAGGAAAGATAAAACTGGTTCAAAAAATTGTGGTACTTACGTATGATGGAATATCCCTCAGCCATGAAATCAATGTCATAAGACCAGTAGCAGCAAAATGAGTGGATTCAGGTACGATGATTCTAAGAGAAATAAGTCACACAGGAAAAGAAGCTTATCATAAGATATCACTTATGAAGATCCTGTAAACATGGCTACACATGAACTGATTTAGGAAAGAGAACAGAGTCTCACATTTAGAAAACACTCTTATGCCTGCTTAAGTGGGAAGGAGAGGTGGGGTGATGCATAAAACCAGAGTTTGATATAAGCACAGGTACCGTTCCAAAAACCAACTATGGAATAGACAAGACCTACACCTTCCACAGTGAAAGGGATTCAAACCCCATATTACCCGCAGAGGAATATATCTAACTAGTAAGAATCTTAAAACCTATGTATTGATATGTCTCCGTAAGGGAATCAAGTGTTTCTAGACTGGCATAAACATGGCAGCGAGAATCAGCTCAAAACCACTATAAAAATGAATTTCAAAAACAAAACATAAAAACAGGGAAATTATTTACAATTCCTTCAGGGACTCTGATGAAACCTGGAATGACCCTACCTACAATGACAGCTGGATGTGTCCTAAGGCTGGACACATGGTACTGAGAGGATTGGTGAGATTGGGTGAGCAAATGCATACCATTTAAAGCAATAATGCATGGCACCCATTCCATGTGTCCCAAATCTCCCGGTTGAAAGGAATATTACTATAGCTATAACATCTAAGGGAAACCTAAGAATGGACGCAATGTGAATACGAAAGGTTTCTAAAACTCAACGAATAGTCCCTCTCCTTGTGCTCCTGTTTGACTTTCCAACTGCTGTACTATCAATTTCCCACCGTGGAGAGACAGCACGTTTAACCTCCTGGTTCGCACAGGTTGCCAATTTGGCAAAGGATGAAAGGGAATTGGGAGAACCAATGAGCGAGTAGCCGTTAGGCATTTGGACGGGCACATGTCACTCTTATTTCCCGGGAGGAAGAAGAATTAACCAAATTCTCAGCCACCCACCGAAAACCAGTATAGGTTCTGAACCAAAATATTGGACTTGCGTTCAGCTCACAAAAAACGAGTTAAAAAATGGAGCTGAGGGTCACTGCCATTGACAAACTTGCAGAGTAATAAAGGGTAACTATCGTCCAAAAATCTGTTGAGGGAAGGCAACGAGGTGGACTTGAAAGCGAGGCACAATAGCAGGAAACAGATTTCAC
The DNA here is from genome assembly GCF_964341445.2 of Mesoplodon mirus. Lineage (NCBI taxonomy): Eukaryota > Metazoa > Chordata > Mammalia > Artiodactyla > Ziphiidae > Mesoplodon > Mesoplodon mirus. The sequence goes on along the minus strand of NW_028295793.1, from coordinate 3,792,842 downwards.
GAGGTATGTTGGAATCGCCTTTAAAGCACAGAAAGAGGGGCACAACTTCGACAATGATGCACTTGGGCAAAAAGGGCGTATGCGTTATCTCCTGAATATATTCAGGAGAAAATGCATACGCCCTTTTTGGCCAAGCAAGCAAGAGGGCAATGCAAATCTGCACTACAAAGAAGTATCACTTCCCACCGGTTAAAAGGGACATCCACAAAATGGGTAAAATCCAGAAAGGCAAGACAGGCCCTGGAGAACAGGGAGCCTTGTTATGCTGATGGGCAGCATGTAAATTGCCAACTGCCTCTCTGGAGGAGTGCATTGTCTTCCCTAAAACAAGTAAAAAACAGAGCTACAGAGCCAAGGGCACTTCCAGTCTAGGGAATATACATTGGGAAAACTGAAAATCAATAAGACAGAACCACACCAAAATTTAGGGCTGCACTGCTTTCAAGAACCTCATCTTGGGTACACATTAAATATCCCAGGAAAGATAAAACTGGTTCAAAAAATTGTGGTACTTACGTATGATGGAATATCCCTCAGCCATAAAATCAATGTCATAAGACCAGTAGCAGCAAAATGAGTGGATTCAGGTACGATGATACTAAGTGAAATAAGTCACAGAGAAAATGCAACTTATCATAAGATATCACTTAGGAAGATCCTGTAAACACGGCTACACATGAACTGAGTTAGGAAAGAGAACAGAGTCTCACATTTAGAAAACACTCTTAATTCTCCTTAAGGGAGAAGGAGAGGTGGGGTGATGCATAAAACCACAGTTTGATATAAGCACTTGTACCGTTCCAAAAACCATCTATGGAATAGACAAGACCTACACCTTCCTCAGTGAAAGGGACTCAAAACCCCATATTTCCTGCAGAGGAATATATATGACTAGTAAGAATCTTAAAACCTGTGTATTGATATGTCTCCATAAGGGAATCAAGTGTGTCTAGACTGGCATAAACATGGCAGCGAGAATCAGCTCAAACCCACTATAAAAATGAATTTGAGAAACAAAAAAATAAATGTCAATTATTTACAGTTCCTTCAGGGTCTCTGATGAAACCTGTAATGACCCTATCTACATGACAGCTGGATGTGGCATAAGGCTGGACACTTGGGAGTGAGAGGATTGGTGAGATTGGGTGAGCAAATGCAGACCCTTTAAAGCAATAATGCATGGCACCCATTCCATGGGTCCCAACTCTCCAGGTTGAAAGGAATATTACTACAGCTATAACATGTACGGGAAACCTAGAGAATGGACACACAGTGAATAAGAAAGGTCTCTAAAACTCAACGAATAGACACTCTCGTGGTACTACGCTTTGACTTTCCAACTGCTTTACTATCGATCTCCCAGCTTGAAGAGACAGACCTTTAACCTCCTGGTTCGCACAGGTTGCCAATTTGGCAGAGGATGAAAGGGAAGAGGGAGAACCAATGAAAGAGTAGCTGTTAGGCATTTGGACGGGCACATGTCACTCTTGTTTCCCGGGTGGAAGAAGTATTAACCAAAGTCTCAGCCACACACCGGGAACCAGTATAGTTCCTGAATCAAAATTTTGGACTTGCGTTCAGCTCACAAATCGAGTTCAAAAAAGGAGCTCAGGGGCACAGCAATTCACAAACTGGCAGAGTAATAAAGGACAACTATCATCCAAAAATCTGTTGAGGGAAGGCAACGAGGCGAACTTGAAAGGGAGGCAGAATAGCAGGAAACAGATTTCAAGAGGTACGTCGGAATCGCCTTTAAAGCACAGGAAGAGGGGCACAACTTCGACAATGATGCACTTGGCTAAAAAGGGCGTATGCATTTTCTCCTGAATATATTCAGGAGAAAACGCATACGCCCTTTTTGGCCAAGCAAGCAAGTGGGGATGCAAGTATGCACTACAAAGAAATATCACTTCCCACCCGTCTACAGGAACATCCACAAAAATGGTAAAAACCAGAAATTCAAGACAGGCCCTGGAGAACAGGGAGCCTTGTTATGCTCATGGGCGGGATGTAAATTGCCAACTGCCTCTCTGGAGGAGTGCATTGTGTTCCCTAAACCAAGTAAACAACAGAGCTACAGAGCCAAGTGCACTTCAAGCCTATGGAATATACCTTGGGAAAACTGAAATCAATAAGACAGAGCCACCCCAAAATTTAGGGCTGCACTGCTTAGAAGAACCTCAACTTGGGTACACCTTAAATATCCCAGGAAAGAGAAAAATGGTTCAAAAATCTGTTCTATTTACATACGATCGAATATCCCTCAGCCATGAAATCCACGTCATAAGACCATGAGCAGCAAAATGAGTGGATTCAGGTACGATGATTTTAAGTGAAATAAGTCACACAGAAAAGAAACTTATCATAAGATATCACTTATGTAGATCCTGTAAACATGGCTACACATGAACTGAGTTAGGAAAGAGAGCAGAGTCTCACATTTAGTAAACACTCTTATGCCTGCTTAAGGGGGAAGGAGAGGTGGGGTGATGCATAAAACCAGAGTTTGATATAAGCACAGGTATCATTCCAAAAACCAACTATGGAATAGATAAGACCTACACCTTCCTCAGTGAAAGGGACTCAAAACACCATATTTCCCGCAGATGAATATATCTGACTAGTAAGAATCTAAAAACCTATGTATTGATATGTCTCCATAAGGGAATCAAGTGTGTCCTGACTGGCATAAACATGGCAGCAAGAATCAGCTCAAAGCCACTAAGAAAAGGAATTTGAAAAACAAAAAAAAGGGAAATTCTTTACATTTCCTTCAGGGTCTCTGATTAAACCTGGAATAACCCTATCTACATGACAGATGGATGTGGCATAAGTCTGGACACATGGGACTGAGAGGACTGGTGAGAATGGGTGAGCAAATTCAGACCCTTTAAAGCAATAATGCATGGCACCCATTCCATGGGTCCCATGTCTCCAGGTTGAAGGGAATATTACTACAGCTATAACATGTACGGGAAACCTAGAGAATGGACACACTGAGAATACGAAAGGTCTCTAAACTCAACGAATAATCCCCATCCTGGTACTCCGGTTTGACTTTCCAACAGCTTTACTATCAGTCTCCCAACTTTGAGAGACAGCACCTTTAACCTCCTGGTTCGCACAGGTTGCCAATTTGGCAGAGGATGAAAGGGAAGAGGGAGAACCAATGAGAGAGTAGCTGTTAGGCATTTGGACGAGCACATGTCACTCTAATTGCCCGGCAGGAAGAAGAATTAACCAAAGTCTCAGCCACCCACCGGGAACCAGTATAGGTCCTGAACCAAAATTTTGGACTTGCGTTCAGCTCACAAAAAACGAGTTAAAAAATGGAGCTCAGGGGCAGAGCACTTCACTAACTGGCAGAGTAATAAAGGACAACTATTGTCCAAAAATCTGTTGAGGGAGGCAACGATGCGGACTTGAAACCGAGGCAGAATAGCAGGAAACAGATTTCAAGAGGTAAGTTGGAATCGCCTTTAAATCACAGGAAGAGGGGCACAACTTCGACAGTGATGCACTTGGCCAAAATGGGTGAATGCGTTTTCTCCTGAATATATTCAGGAGAAAACGCATACGCCATTTTTGGCCAAGCAACCAAGCGGGCAATGCAAATATGCACTACAAAGAAGTATCAATTCCCACCGGTCAAAAGGGATATCCACAAAATGTGTAAAAACCAGAAATGCTAGAGAGGCTGTGGAAAACACAGAGCCTTGTTATGCTGATGGATGGGATGTAAATTGCAAACTGCCTCTCTGGAGGAGTGCATTGTTTTCCCTAAAACAAGTAAACAACAGAGCTACAGAGCCAAGGGCACTTCCAGTCTAGGGAATATACCTTGGGAAAATTGAAAATCAATCAGACAGAGCCACCCCAAAATTTAGGGCTGCACTGCCTACAAGAACCTCAACTTGGGTACATCTTAAATATCCCAGGATAGATAAAAATGGTTCAAAAAAATTTGGTACTTACGTACAGTGGAATATCCCTCAGCCATGAAATCAATATCATAAGTCCAGTAGCAGCAAAATGAGTGGATTCAGGTACGGTGATTCTAAGTGAAATAAGTCACACAGAAAAAGAAACTTATCATAAGATATCACTTATGAAGATCCTGTAAACATGGCTACACATGAACTGAGTTAGGAAAGAGAACAGAGTCTCACATTTAGTAAACACTCCTATGCCTGCTTAAGGGGGAATGAGAGGTGGGGTGATGCATAAAACCAGAGTTTGATATAAGCACAGGTACCGTTCCAAAAACCAACTATGGAATAGACAAGACCTACACCTTCCTCAGGGAAAGGGACTCAAAACCCCATATTTCCTGCAGAGGAATATATCTGACTAGTAAGAATCTTAAAACCTATGTATTGATATGTCTCCGTATGGGAATCAAGTGTGTCTAGACTGGCATAAACATGTCAGAGAGAATCAGCAAAAACCCACTATAAAAAGGAACTTGAAAAACAAAAAAAAGGGAAATTCTTTACAATTCCTTCAGGGTCTCTGATGAAACCTGGAATGACCCTATCTAAAATGACACCTGGATGTGGCATAAGGCTGGACACATGGGACTTAGAGGATTGGTACGATTGGGCAAGCAAATGCAGACCCTTTAAAGTAATAATGCATGGCACTCATTCCATGGGTCCCATGTCTCCAGGTTGAAGGGAATATTACTACAGCTATAACATGTACGGGAAACCTAGAGAATGGACACACTGTGAATACGAAAGGTCTCTAAATCTCAACGAATAGTCACTCTCCTGGTGCTCCCTTTTGACTTTCCTACTGATTTACTATCCATCTCCCAGCTTGGAGAGACAGCATCTTTAACCTCCTGATTCGCAAAGGTTGCCAATTTGGCAGAGGATGAAAGGGAAGAGGGAGAACCAATGAAAGAGTAGCTGTTTGGCATTTGGACGGGCACATGTCACTCTTATTTCCCGGGAGGAAGAAGAATTAACCAAAGTCTCAGCCACCCACCGGGAACCAGTATAGTTACTGAACAAAAATATTTGACTTGCCTTCAGTTCACAAAAAACGAGTTAAATAATGGAGCTCAGGGGCACAGCAATTCACAAACAGGCAGATTAAAAAGGACCACTATCGTCCAAAAATCTGTTGAGGGAAGGCAACGAGGCGGACTTGAAAGCGAGGCAGAATAGCAGGAAACAGATTTCAAGAGGTACGTTGGAATTGCCATTAAAGCACAGGAAGAGGGGCACAACTTCGACAATGATGCACTTGGCCAAAAAGGGCGTATGTGTTTTCTCCTGAATATATTCAGGAGAAAACGCATATGCCCTTTTTGGCCAAGCAAGCAAGCGGGCAATACAAACCTGCACTACAAAGAAGGATCACTTCCCAGCAGTCAAAAGGGATATCCACAAAATGGGTAAAAACCAGAAAGGCAAGACAGGCCCTGGAGAAGAGGGAGCCTTGTTATGCTGATGGGCGGGATGTAAATTGCCAACTGCCTCTCTGGAGGAGTGCATTGTGTTCCCTAAAAGAAGTAAACAACAGAGCTACAGAGCCAAGGGCACTTCCAGTCTAGGGCATATACCTTGGAAAAACTGAAAATCAATAAAACAGAGCCACCCCAAAATTTAGGGCTGCACTGCTTAAAAGAACGTTAACTTGAGTACAACTTAAGTATCCCAGGAAAGATAAAAATTGTTCAAAAATTTTGGTACTTACGTACGATGGAATATCCCTCAGACATGAAATCAATATCATAAGACCAGTAGCAGTAAAATGAGCAGATTCAGGTACGATGATTCTAAGTGAAATAAGTCTCACAGAAAAAGAAACTTATCATAAGATATCACTTATGAAGATCCTGTAAACATGGCTACACATGAACTGAGTTAGGAAAGAGAACAGAGTCTCACATTTAGAAAACACTCTTATGCCTGCTTAAGGGGGAAGGAGAGGTGGGGTGATGCATAAAACCAGAGTTTGATATAAGCACAGGTACCATTCCAAAAACCAACTATGGAATAGATAAGACCTACACCTTCCTCAGTGAAAGGGACTCAAAACACCATATTTCCCGCAGATGAATATATCTGACTAGTAAGAATCTAAAAACCTATGTATTGATATGTCTCCATAAGGGAATCAAGTGTTTCCTGACTGGCATAAACATGGCAGCAAGAATCAGCTCAAAGCCACTAAGAAAAGGAATTTGAAAAACAAAAAAAAGGGAAATTCTTTACATTTCCTTCAGGGTCTCTGATTAAACCTGGAATAACCCTATCTACATGACAGATGGATGTGGCATAAGCCTGGACACATGGGACTGAGAGGACTGGTGAGAATGGGTGAGCAAATTCAGACCCTTTAAAGCAATAATGCATGGCACCCATTCCATGGGTCCCATGTCTCCAGGTTGAAGGGAATATTACTACAGCTACAACATGTACGGGAAACCTAGAGAATGGACACACTGAGAATACGAAAGGTCTCTAAACTCAATGAATAGTCCCCATCCTGGTACTCCGGTTTGACTTTCCAACAGCTTTACTATCAGTCTCCCAACTTTGAGAGACAGCACCTTTAACCTCCTGGTTCGCACAGGTTGCCAATTTGGCAGAGGATGAAAGGGAAGAGGGAGAACCAATGAGAGAGTAGCTGTTAGGCATTTGGACGAGCACATGTCACTCTAATTGCCCGGCAGGAAGAAGAATTAACCAAAGTCTCAGCCACCCACCGGGAACCAGTATAGGTCCTGAACCAAAATTTTGGACTTGCGTTCAGCTCACAAAAAACGAGTTAAAAAATGGAGCTCAGGGGCAGAGCACTTCACTAACTGGCAGAGTAATAAAGGACAACTATTGTCCAAAAATCTGTTGAGGGAGGCAACGATGCGGACTTGAAACCGAGGCAGAATAGCAGGAAACAGATTTCAAGAGGTAAGTTGGAATCGCCTTTAAATCACAGGAAGAGGGGCACAACTTCGACAGTGATGCACTTGGCCAAAATGGGTGAATGCGTTTTCTCCTGAATATATTCAGGAGAAAACGCATACGCCATTTTTGGCCAAGCAACCAAGCGGGCAATGCAAATATGCACTACAAAGAAGTATCAATTCCCACCGGTCAAAAGGGATATCCACAAAATGTGTAAAAACCAGAAATGCTAGAGAGGCTGTGGAAAACACAGAGCCTTGTTATGCTGATGGATGGGATGTAAATTGCAAACTGCCTCTCTGGAGGAGTGCATTGTTTTCCCTAAAACAAGTAAACAACAGAGCTACAGAGCCAAGGGCACTTCCAGTCTAGGGAATATACCTTGGGAAAATTGAAAATCAATCAGACAGAGCCACCCCAAAATTTAGGGCTGCACTGCCTACAAGAACCTCAACTTGGGTACATCTTAAATATCCCAGGATAGATAAAAATGGTTCAAAAAAATTTGGTACTTACGTACAGTGGAATATCCCTCAGCCATGAAATCAATATCATAAGTCCAGTAGCAGCAAAATGAGTGGATTCAGGTACGGTGATTCTAAGTGAAATAAGTCACACAGAAAAAGAAACTTATCATAAGATATCACTTATGAAGATCCTGTAAACATGGCTACACATGAACTGAGTTAGGAAAGAGAACAGAGTCTCACATTTAGTAAACACTCCTATGCCTGCTTAAGGGGGAATGAGAGGTGGGGTGATGCATAAAACCAGAGTTTGATATAAGCACAGGTACCGTTCCAAAAACCAACTATGGAATAGACAAGACCTACACCTTCCTCAGGGAAAGGGACTCAAAACCCCATATTTCCTGCAGAGGAATATATCTGACTAGTAAGAATCTTAAAACCTATGTATTGATATGTCTCCGTATGGGAATCAAGTGTGTCTAGACTGGCATAAACATGTCAGCGAGAATCACCAAAAACCCACTATAAAAAGGAACTTGAAAAACAAAAAAAAAGGGAAATTCTTTAGAATTCCTTCAGGGTCTCTGATGAAACCTGGAATGACCCTATCTAAAATGACACCTGGATGTGGCATAAGGCTGGACACATGGGACTTAGAGGATTGGTACGATTGGGCAAGCAAATGCAGACCCTTTAAAGTAATAATGCATGGCACTCATTCCATGGGTCCCATGTCTCCAGGTTGAAGGGAATATTACTACAGCTATAACATGTACGGGAAACCTAGAGAATGGACACACTGTGAATACGAAAGGTCTCTAAATCTCAACGAATAGTCACTCTCCTGGTGCTCCCTTTTGACTTTCCTACTGATTTACTATCCATCTCCCAGCTTGGAGAGACAGCATCTTTAACCTCCTGATTCGCAAAGGTTGCCAATTTGGCAGAGGATGAAAGGGAAGAGGGAGAACCAATGAAAGAGTAGCTGTTTGGCATTTGGACGGGCACATGTCACTCTTATTTCCCGGGAGGAAGAAGAATTAACCAAAGTCTCAGCCACCCACCGGGAACCAGTATAGTTACTGAACAAAAATATTTGACTTGCCTTCAGTTCACAAAAAACGAGTTAAATAATGGAGCTCAGGGGCACAGCAATTCACAAACAGGCAGATTAAAAAGGACCACTATCGTCCAAAAATCTGTTGAGGGAAGGCAACGAGGCGGACTTGAAAGCGAGGCAGAATAGCAGGAAACAGATTTCAAGAGGTACGTTGGAATTGCCATTAAAGCACAGGAAGAGGGGCACAACTTCGACAATGATGCACTTGGCCAAAAAGGGCGTATGTGTTTTCTCCTGAATATATTCAGGAGAAAACGCATATGCCCTTTTTGGCCAAGCAAGCAAGCGGGCAATACAAACCTGCACTACAAAGAAGGATCACTTCCCAGCAGTCAAAAGGGATATCCACAAAATGGGTAAAAACCAGAAAGGCAAGACAGGCCCTGGAGAAGAGGGAGCCTTGTTATGCTGATGGGCGGGATATAAATTGCCAACTGCCTCTCTGGAGGAGTGCATTGTGTTCCCTAAAACAAGTAAACAACAGAGCTACAGAGCCAAGGGCACTTCCAGTCTAGGGCATATACCTTGGAAAAACTGAAAATCAATAAAACAGAGCCACCCCAAAATTTAGGGCTGCACTGCTTAAAAGAACGTTAACTTGAGTACAACTTAAGTATCCCAGGAAAGATAAAAATTGTTCAAAAAATTTTGGTACTTACGTACGATGGAATATCCCTCAGACATGAAATCAATATCATAAGACCAGTAGCAGCAAAATGAGCAGATTCAGGTACGATGATTCTAAGTGAAATAAGTCTCACAGAAAAAGAAACTTATCATAAGATATCACTTATGAAGATCCTGTAAACATGGCTACACATGAACTGAGTTAGGAAAGAGAACAGAGTCTCACATTTAGAAAACACTCTTATGCCTGCTTAATGGGGAAGTAGAGGTGGGGTGATGCATAAAACCAGAGTTTGATATAAGCACAGGTACCGTTCCAAAAACCAACTATGGAATGGACAAGACCTACACCTTCCTCAGTGAAAGGGACTCAAAACCCCATATTTCCCACAGAGGAATATATCTGACTAGAAAGAATCTTAAAACCTATGTATTGATATGTCTCCGTAAGGGAATCAAGTGTTTCTAGACTGGCATAAACATGTCAGCGAGAATCAGCTCAAAACCATTATAAAAAGGAATGTCAAAAACAAAACAAAGAAACAGGGAAATCTTTACAATTTCTTCAGGGTCTATGACGAAACCTGGAATGACCCTGTGTACAATGACAGCTGGTTGTGGCATAAGGCTGGACACATGGGACTAAGAGGATTGGTGAGATTGGGTGAGCAAATGCAGACCCGTTAATGCAATAATGCATGGCACCCATTCCATGGGTCTCATTTCTCCAGGTTGAAGGGAATATTACTACAGCTATAACATGTATGGGAAACCTAGAGAATGGACACACTGTGAATACGAAAGGTCTCTAAAACTCAACCAATAGTCCCCCTCCTGGTGCTCCGGTTTGACTTTCCAACTGCTTTACTATCAATCTCCCAACGTGGAGAGACAGCACCTTTAACCTCCTGGTTCGCACAGGTGGCCAATTTGGCAGTGGATGAAAGGGAAGAGGGAGAACCAATGAAAGAGTAGCTGTTAGGCATTTGGACGGGCACATGTCACTCTTATTTCCTTGGAGGAAGAAATATTAACCAAAGTCTCAGCCACCATCTGGGAACCAGTATAGTTCTTGAACCAAAATATTGGACTTGCGTTCAGCTCACAAAAAACGAGTTAAATAATGGAGCTCAGGGGCACAGCAATTCACAAACAGGCAAAGTAATAAAGGACCACTATCGTCCAAAAATATGTTGAGAGAAGGCAACGAGGCGGACTTGAAAGTGAGGCAGAATAGCAGGAAACAGATTTCAAGAGGTACATTGGAATTGCCTTTAAAGCACAGGAAGAGGGGCACAACTTCGACAATGATGCACTTGGCCAAAAATGGGCGTATGCGTTTTCTCCTGAATATATTCAGGAGAAATCGCATACGCCCATTTTGGCCAAATAAGCAAGTGGGCAATGCAAATCTGCACTACAAAGAAGTTTCACTTCCCACTGGTCAAAAGGGACATGCACAAAATGGGTAAAATTCAGAAAGGCAAGACAGGCCCTGGAGAACAGGGAGCCTTGTTATGCTGATGGGCGGCATGTAAATTGCCAACTGCCTATCTGGAAGAGTGCACTGTGTTCCCTGAAACAAGTAAACCACAGAGCTACAGAGCCAAGGGCACTTCCAGTCTAGGGAATATACCTTGGGAAAACTGAAAATCAATAAGACAGAGCCACCCCAAAATTTAGGGCTGCACTGCTTACAAGAACCTCATCTTGGGTACACCTGAAATATCCCAGGAAAGATAAAAATGGTTCAAAAAATTGTTGTACTTACATATGATGGAATATTCCTCAGCCATGAAATCAATGTCATAAGACCAGTAGCAGCAAAATGAGTGGATTCTGGTACGATGATTCTAAGTGAAATAAGTCACACAGAAAAAGAAACTTATCATAAGATATCACTTATGAAGATCCTGTAAACATGGCTACACATGAACTGAGTTAGGAAAGAGAACAGAGTCTCACATTTAGAAAACACTCTTATGCCTGCTTAAGGGGGAAGGAGAGGTGGGGTGATGCATAAAACCAGAGTTTGATATAAGCACATGTACCGTTCCAAGAACCAACTATGGAATAGACAAGACCTACACCTTCCTCAGTGAAAGGGACTCAATACACCATATTCCCCGCAGAGGAATATATCTGACTAGTAAGAATCTTAAAACCTTTGTATTGATATGTCTCCGTAAGGGAATCAACTGTATCTAGACTGGCATAAACATGGCAGCGAGAATCAGCTCAAACCCACTATAAAAAGGAATTTCAAAAACAAAACATAAAAAGAGGGAAATTCTTTACAATTCCTTCAGGGTCTCTGATGAAACCTGGAATGAACCTATCTACAACGACAGCTGGGTGTGGCATAAGGCTGGACACATGGGACTGAGAGGATTGGTGAGATTGGGTGAGCAAATGCAGACCCTTAAAAGCAATAATTCGTGGCACACATTCCATGTGTCCCAACTCTCCCGGTTGAAGGGAATATTACTATAGCTATAACATGTAAGGGAAACCTAAGAATGGACACACTGTGAATACGAAAGGTTTCTAAAACTCAACGAATAGTCCCTCTCATTGTGCGCCAGTTTGACTTTCCAACTGCTTTACTAACAATCTCCCATCTTGGAGAGACACCACCTTTAACCTCCTGGTTCGCACAGGTTGCCAATTTGGCAAAGAATGAAAGGGAACAGGGAGAACCAATTAGAGAGCAGCTGTTAGGCATTTGGACGGGCACATGTCACTCTTACTTCCTGGGAGGCAGAAGAATTAACCAAAGTCTCAGCCACCCACCGGGTACTGGTATAGGTCCAGAACCAAAATATTGGACTTGCGTTCAGCTCACAAAAAACGAGATAATAAATGGAGCTGAGGGGCACAGCAATTCACAAACTGGCAGAGTAATAAAGGGCAACTATCGTCCAAAAATCTGTTGAGGGAAGGCAACGAGGCGGACTTGAAAGCGAGGCAGAAGAGAGGGAAACAGATTTCAAGAGGTACGTTGGAATCGCCTTTAAAGCACAGGAAGAGGCTCCCAACTTCAACAATGATGCACTTGGCCAAAAAGGGCGTATGAGTTTTCTCCTGAATATATTCAGGAGAAAACGCATACGCCCTTTTTGGCCAAGCAAGCAAGCGGGCAATGCAAATCTGCACTACAAAGAAGTATCACTTCCCACTGGTCAAAAGGGACATCCACAAAATGGGTAAAAAACAGAAAGGCAAGACAGGCCCTGGAGAACAGGGAGCCTTGTTAGGCTGATGGGCAGCATGTAAATTCCCAACTGCCTCTCTGGATGACTGCATTGTGTTCCCTAAAACAAGTAAACAACAGAGCTACAGAGCCAAGGTCACTTCCAGTCTAGGGAATATACCTTGGGAAAACTGAAATTCAATAAGACAGAGCCACCCCAAAATTTAGGGAAGCACTGCTTACAAGAACCTCATCTTGGGTACACCTTAAATATCCCAGGAAAGATAAAAATGGTTCAAAAAATTGTGGTACTTACGTATGATGGAATATCCCTCAGCCATGAAATCAATGTCATAAGACCAGTAGCAGCAAAATGAGTGGATTCAGGTACGATGATTCTAAGAGAAATAAGTCACACAGGAAAAGAAGCTTATCATAAGATATCACTTATGAAGATCCTGTAAACATGGCTACACATGAACTGAGTTAGGAAAGAGAACAGAGTCTCACATTTAGAAAACACTCTTATGCCTGCTTAAGTGGGAAGGAGAGGTGGGGTGATGCATAAAACCAGAGTTTGATATAAGCACAGGTACCGTTCCAAAAACCAACTATGGAATAGACAAGACCTACACCTTCCACAGTGAAAGGGATTCAAAACCCCATATTACCCGCAGAGGAATATATCTAACTAGTAAGAATCTTAAAACCTATGTATTGATATGTCTCCGTAAGGGAATCAAGTGTTTCTAGACTGGCATAAACATGGCAGCGAGAATCAGCTCAAAACCACTATAAAAATGAATTTCAAAAACAAAACATAAAAACAGGGAAATTCTTTACAATTCCTTCAGGGACTCTGATGAAACCTGGAATGACCCTACCTACAACGACAGCTGGATGTGTCCTAAGGCTGGACACATGGTACTGAGAGGATTGGTGAGATTGGGTGAGCAAATGCATACCCTTTAAAGCAATAATGCATGACACCCATTCCATGTGTCCCAAATCTCCCGGTTGAAAGGAATATTACTATAGCTATAACATCTAAGGGAAACCTAAGAATGGACACAATGTGAATACGAAAGGTTTCTAAAACTCAACAAATAGTCCCTCTCCTTGTGCTCCTGTTTGACTTTCCAACTGCTGTACTATCAATTTCCCACCGTGGAGAGACAGCACGTTTAACCTCCTGGTTCGCACAGGTTGCCAATTTGGCAAAGGATGAAAGGGAATTGGGAGAACCAATGAGCGAGTAGCCGTTAGGCATTTGGACGGGCACATGTCACTCTTATTTCCCGGGAGGAAGAAGAATTAACCAAATTCTCAGCCACCCACCGAAAACCAGTATAGGTTCTGAACCAAAATATTGGACTTGCGTTCAGCTCACAAAAAACGAGTTAAAAAATGGAGCTGAGGGTCACAGCAATTGACAAACTTGCAGAGTAATAAAGGGCAACTATCGTCCAAAAATCTGTTGAGGGAAGGCAACGAGGTGGACTTGAAAGCGAGGCACAATAGCAGGAAACAGATTTCACGAGGTATGTTGGAATCGCCTTTAAAGCACAGAAAGAGGGGCACAACTTCGACAATGATGCACTTGGGCAAAAAGGGCGTATGCGTTATCTCCTGAATATATTCAGGAGAAAAAGCATACGCCCTTTTTGGCCAAGCAAGCAAGAGGGCAATGCAAATCTGCACTACAAAGAAGTATCACTTCCCACCGGTCAAAAGGGACATCCACAAAATGGATAAAAACCAGAAAGGCAAGACAGGCCCTGGAGAAGAGGGAGCCTTGTTATGCTGATGGGCAGCATGTAAATTGCCAACTGCCTCTCTGGAGGAGTGCATTGTCTTCCCTAAAACAAGTAAAAAACAGAGCTACAGAGCCAAAGGCACTTCCAGTCTAGGGAATATACATTGGGAAAACTGAAAATCAATAAGACAGAACCACACCAAAATTTAGGGCTGCACTGCTTTCAAGAACCTCATCTTGGGTACACATTAAATATCCCAGGAAAGATAAAACTGGTTCAAAAAATTCTGGTACTTACGTATGATGGAATATCCCTCAGCCATAAAATCAATGTCATAAGACCAGTAGCAGCAAAATGAGTGGATTCAGGTACGATGATACTAAGTGAAATAAGTCACAGAGAAAATGCAACTTATCATAAGATATCACTTATGAAGATCCTGTAAACATGGCTACACATGAACTGAGTTAGGAAAGAGAACAGAGTCTCACATTTAGAAAACACTCTTAATTCTCCTTAAGGGAGAAGGAGAGGTGGGGTGATGCATAAAACCACAGTTTGATATAAGCACTTGTACCGTTCCAAAAACCATCTATGGAATAGACAAGACCTACACCTTCCTCAGTGAAAGGGACTCAAAACCCCATATTTCCTGCAGAGGAATATATATGACTAGTAAGAATCTTAAAACCTGTGTATTGATATGTCTCCGTAAGGGAATCAAGTGTGTCTAGACTGGCATAAACATGGCAGCGAGAATCAGCTCAAACCCACTATAAAAAGGAATTTGAGAAACAAAAAAATAAATGTCAATTATTTACAGTTCCTTCAGGGTCTCTGATGAAACCTGTAATGACCCTATCTACATGACAGCTGGATGTGGCATAAGGCTGGACACTTGGGAGTGAGAGGATTGGTGAGATTGGGTGAGCAAATGCAGACCCTTTAAAGCAATAATGCATGGCACCCATTCCATGGGTCCCAACTCTCCAGGTTGAAAGGAATATTACTACAGCTATAACATGTACGGGAAACCTAGAGAATGGACACACAGTGAATAAGAAAGGTCTCTAAAACTCAATGAATAGACACTCTCGTGGTACTACGCTTTGACTTTCCAACTGCTTTACTATCGATCTCCCAGCTTGAAGAGACAGACCTTTAACCTCCTGGTTCGCACAGGTTGCCAATTTGGCAGAGGATGAAAGGGAAGAGGGAGAACCAATGAAAGAGTAGCTGTTAGGCATTTGGACGGGCACATGTCACTCTTGTTTCCCGGGTGGAAGAAGTATTAACCAAAGTCTCAGCCACACACCGGGAACCAGTATAGTTCCTGAATCAAAATTTTGGACTTGCGTTCAGCTCACAAATCGAGTTCAAAAAAGGAGCTCAGGGGCACAGCAATTCACAAACTGGCAGAGTAATAAAGGACAACTATCATCCAAAAATCTGTTGAGGGAAGGCAACGAGGCGAACTTGAAAGGGAGGCAGAATAGCAGGAAACAGATTTCAAGAGGTACGTCGGAATCGCCTTTAAAGCACAGGAAGAGGGGCACAACTTCGACAATGATGCACTTGGCTAAAAAGGGCGTATGCATTTTCTCCTGAATATATTCAGGAGAAAACGCATACGCCCTTTTTGGCCAAGCAAGCAAGTGGGGATGCAAGTATGCACTACAAAGAAATATCACTTCCCACCCGTCTACAGGAACATCCACAAAAATGGTAAAAACCAGAAATTCAAGACAGGCCCTGGAGAACAGGGAGCCTTGTTATGCTCATGGGCGGGATGTAAATTGCCAACTGCCTCTCTGGAGGAGTGCATTGTGTTCCCTAAACCAAGTAAACAACAGAGCTACAGAGCCAAGTGCACTTCAAGCCTATGGAATATACCTTGGGAAAACTGAAATCAATAAGACAGAGCCACCCCAAAATTTAGGGCTGCACTGCTTAGAAGAACCTCAACTTGGGTACACCTTAAATATCCCAGGAAAGAGAAAAATGGTTCAAAAATCTGATCTATTTACATACGATCGAATATCCCTCAGCCATGAAATCCATGTCATAAGACCATTAGCAGCAAAATGAGTGGATTCAGGTACGATGATTTTAAGTGAAATAAGTCACACAGAAAAGAAACTTATCATAAGATATCACTTATGTAGATCCTGTAAACATGGCTACACATGAACTGAGTTAGGAAAGAGAGCAGAGTCTCACATTTAGTAAACACTCTTATGCCTGCTTAAGGGGGAAGGAGAGGTGGGGTGATGCATAAAACCAGAGTTTGATATAAGCACAGGTACCGTTCCAAAAACCAACTATGGAATAGATAAGACCTACACCTTCCTCAGTGAAAGGGACTCAAAACACCATATTTCCCGCAGATGAATATATCTGACTAGTAAGAATCTAAAAACCTATGTATTGATATGTCTCCATAAGGGAATCAAGTGTGTCCTGACTGGCATAAACATGGCAGCAAGAATCAGCTCAAAGCCACTAAGAAAAGGAATTTGAAAAACAAAAAAAAAGGGAAATTCTTTACATTTCCTTCAGGGTCTCTGATTAAACCTGGAAAAACCCTATCTACATGACAGATGGATGTGGCATAAGGCTGGACACATGGGACTGAGAGGACTGGTGAGAATGGGTGAGCAAATTCAGACCCTTTAAAGCAATAATGCATGGCACCCATTCCATGGGTCCCATGTCTCCAGGTTGAAGGGAATATTACTACAGCTATAACATGTACGGGAAACCTAGAGAATGGACACACTGAGAATACGAAAGGTCTCTAAACTCAACGAATAGTCCCCATCCTGGTACTCCGGTTTGACTTTCCAACAGCTTTACTATCAGTCTCCCAACTTTGAGAGACAGCACCTTTAACCTCCTGGTTCGCACAGGTTGCCAATTTGGCAGAGGATGAAAGGGAAGAGGGAGAACCAATGAGAGAGTAGCTGTTAGGCATTTGGACGAGCACATGTCACTCTAATTGCCCGGTAGGAAGAAGAATTAACCAAAGTCTCAGCCACCCACCGGGAACCAGTATAGGTCCTGAACCAAAATTTTGGACTTGCGTTCAGCTCACAAAAAACGAGTAAAAAAATGGAGCTCAGGGGCAGAGCGCTTCACTAACTGGCAGAGTAATAAAGGACAACTATTGTCCAAAAATCTGTTGAGGGAGGCAACGATGCGGACTTGAAACCGAGGCAGAATAGCAGGAAACAGATTTCAAGAGGTAAGTTGGAATCGCCTTTAAATCACAGGAAGAGGGGCACAACTTCGACAGTGATGCACTTGGCCAAAATGGGTGAATGTGTTTTCTCCTGAATATATTCAGGAGAAAACGCATACGCCATTTTTGGCCAAGCAACCAAGCGGGCAATGCAAATATGCACTACAAAGAAGTATCAATTCCCACCGGTCAAAAGGGATATCCACAAAATGTGTAAAAACCAGAAATGCTAGAGAGGCTGTGGAAAACACAGAGCCTTGTTATGCTGATGGATGGGATGTAAATTGCAAACTGCCTCTCTGGAGGAGTGCATTGTTTTCCCTAAAACAAGTAAACAACAGAGCTACAGAGCCAAGGGCACTTCCAGTCTAGGGAATATACCTTGGGAAAATTGAAAATCAATCAGACAGAGCCACCCCAAAATTTAGGGCTGCACTGCCTAAAAGAACCTCAACTTGGGTACATCTTAAATATCCCAGGATAGATAAAAATGGTTCAAAAAATTTTGGTACTTACGTACAGTGGAATATCCCTCAGCCATGAAATCAATATCATAAGTCCAGTAGCAGCAAAATGAGTGGATTCAGGTACGGTGATTCTAAGTGAAATAAGTCACACAGAAAAAGAAACTTATCATAAGATATCACTTATGAAGATCCTGTAAACATGGCTACACATGAACTGAGTTAGGAAAGAGAACAGAGTCTCACATTTAGTAAACACTCCTATGCCTGCTTAAGGGGGAATGAGAGGTGGGGTGATGCATAAAACCAGAGTTTGATATAAGCACAGGTACCGTTCCAAAAACCAACTATGGAATAGACAAGACCTACACCTTCCTCAGGGAAAGGGACTCAAAACCCCATATTTCCTGCAGAGGAATATATCTGACTAGTAAGAATCTTAAAACCTATGTATTGATATGTCTCCGTATGGGAATCAAGTGTGTCTAGACTGGCATAAACATGTCAGCGAGAATCAGCAAAAACCCACTATAAAAAGGAACTTGAAAAACAAAAAAAAGGGAAATTCTTTAGAATTCCTTCAGGGTCTCTGATGAAACCTGGAATGACCCTATCTAAAATGACACCTGGATGTGGCATAAGGCTGGACACATGGGACTTAGAGGATTGGTACGATTGGGCAAGCAAATGCAGACCCTTTAAAGTAATAATGCATGGCACTCATTCCATGGGTCCCATGTCTCCAGGTTGAAGGGAATATTACTACAGCTATAACATATACGGGAAACCTAGAGAATGGACACACTGTGAATACGAAAGGTCTCTAAATCTCAACGAATAGTCACTCTCCTGGTGCTCCCTTTTGACTTTCCTACTGATTTACTATCCATCTCCCAGCTTGGAGAGACAGCATCTTTAACCTCCTGATTCGCAAAGGTTGCCAATTTGGCAGAGGATGAAAGGGAAGAGGGAGAACCAATGAAAGAGTAGCTGTTTGGCATTTGGACGGGCACATGTCACTCTTATTTCCCGGGAGGAAGAAGAATTAACCAAAGTCTCAGCCACCCACCGGGAACCAGTATAGTTACTGAACAAAAATATTTGACTTGCCTTCAGTTCACAAAAAACGAGTTAAATAATGGAGCTCAGGGGCACAGCAATTCACAAACAGGCAGATTAAAAAGGACCACTATCGTCCAAAAATCTGTTGAGGGAAGGCAACGAGGCGGACTTGAAAGCGAGGCAGAATAGCAGGAAACAGATTTCAAGAGGTACGTTGGAATTGCCATTAAAGCACAGGAAGAGGGGCACAACTTCGACAATGATGCACTTGGCCAAAAAAGGCATATGCGTTTTCTCCTGAATATATTCAGGAGAAAACGCATACGCCCTTTTCGGCCAAGCAAGCAAGCGGGCAATACAAACCTGCACTACAAAGAAGGATCACTTCCCAGCAGTCAAAAGTGATATCCACAAAATGGGTAAAAACCAGA
Source organism: Mesoplodon mirus (assembly GCF_964341445.2). Taxonomy (NCBI): domain Eukaryota; kingdom Metazoa; phylum Chordata; class Mammalia; order Artiodactyla; family Ziphiidae; genus Mesoplodon; species Mesoplodon mirus. The sequence continues at coordinate 3,773,557 of NW_028295793.1, read as the reverse complement.
AAGGCAAGACAGGCCCTGGAGAAGAGGGAGCCTTGTTATGCTGATGGGAGGGATGTCAATTGCCAACTGCCTCTCTGGAGGAGTGCATTGTGTTCCCTAAAACAAGTAAACAACAGAGCTACAGAGCCAAGGGCACTTCCAGTCTAGGGCATATACCTTGGAAAAACTGAAAATCAATAAAACAGAGCCACCCCAAAATTTAGGGCTGCACTGCTTAAAAGAACGTTAACTTGAGTACAACTTAAGTATCCCAGGAAAGATAAAAATTGTTCAAAAAATTTTGGTACTTACGTACGATGGAATATCCCTCAGACATGAAATCAATATCATAAGACCAGTAGCAGCAAAATGAGCAGATTCAGGTACGATGATTCTAAGTGAAATAAGTCTCACAGAAAAAGAAACTTATCATAAGATATCACTTATGAAGATCCTGTAAACATGGCTACACATGAACTGAGTTAGGAAAGAGAACAGAGTCTCACATTTAGAAAACACTCTTATGCCTGCTTAATGGGGAAGTAGAGGTGGGGTGATGAATAAAACCAGAGTTTGATATAAGCACAGGTACCATTCCAAAAACCAACTATGGAATAGACAAGACCTACACCTTCCTCAGTGAAAGGGACTCAAAACCCCATATTTCCCACAGAGGAATATATCTGACTAGAAAGAATCTTAAAACCTATGTATTGATATGTCTCCGTAAGGGAATCAAGTGTTTCTAGACTGGCATAAACATGTCAGCGAGAATCAGCTCAAAACCATTATAAAAAGGAATGTCAAAAACAAAACAAAAAAACAGGGAAATCTTTACAATTTCTTCAGGGTCTATGACGAAACCTGGAATGACCCTGTGTACAATGACAGCTGGTTGTGGCATAAGGCTGGACACATGGGACTAAGAGGATTGGTGAGATTGGGTGAGCAAATGCAGACCCGTTAATGCAATAATGCATGGCACCCATTCCATGGGTCTCATTTCTCCAGGTTGAAGGGAATATTACTACAGCTATAACATGTATGGGAAACCTAGAGAATGGACACACTGTGAATACGAAAGGTCTCTAAAACTCAACCAATAGTCCCCCTCCTGGTGCTCCGGTTTGACTTTCCAACTGCTTTACTGTCAATCTCCCATCTTGGAGAGACACCACCTTTAACCTCCTGGTTCGCACAGGTTGCCAATTTGGCAAAGAATGAAAGGGAACAGGGAGAACCAATTAGAGAGCAGCTGTTAGGCATTTGGACGGGCACATGTCACTCTTACTTCCTGGGAGGCAGAATAATTAACCAAAGTCTCAGCCACCCACCGGGTACTGGTAAAGGTCCAGAACCAAAATATTGGACTTGCGTTCAGCTCACAAAAAACGAGATAAAAAATGGAGCTGAGGGGCACAGCAATTCACAAACTGGCAGAGTAATAAAGGGCAACTATCGTCCAAAAATCTGTTGAGGGAAGGCAACGAGGCGGACTTGAAAGCGAGGCAGAAGAGAGGGAAACAGATTTCAAGAGGTACGTTGGAATCGCCTTTAAAGCACAGGAAGAGGCTCCCAACTTCAACAATGATGCACTTGGCCAAAAAGGGCGTATGAGTTTTCTCCTGAATATATTCAGGAGAAAACGCATACGCCCTTTTTGGCCAAGCAAGCAAGCGGGCAATGCAAATCTGCACTACAAAGAAGTATCACTTCCCACTGGTCAAAAGGGACATCCACAAAATGGGTAAAAAACAGAAAGGCAAGACAGGCCCTGGAGAACAGGGAGCCTTGTTAGGCTGATGGGCAGCATGTAAATTCCCAACTGCCTCTCAGGATGACTGCATTGTGTGCCCTAAAACAAGTAAACAACAGAGCTACAGAGCCAAGGTCACTTCCAGTCTAGGGAATATACCTTGGGAAAACTGAAATTCAATAAGACAGAGCCACCCCAAAATTTAGGGAAGCACTGCTTACAAGAACCTCATCTTGGGTACACCTTAAATATCCCAGGAAAGATAAAAATGGTTCAAAAAATTGTGGTACTTACGTATGATGGAATATCCCTCAGCCATGAAATCAATGTCATAAGACCAGTAGCAGCAAAATGAGTGGATTCAGGTACGATGATTCTAAGAGAAATAAGTCACACAGGAAAAGAAGCTTATCATAAGATATCACTTATGAAGATCCTGTAAACATGGCTACACATGAACTGAGTTAGGAAAGAGGACAGAGTCTCACATTTAGAAAACACTCTTATGCCTGCTTAAGTGGGAAGGAGAGGTGGGGTGATGCATAAAACCAGAGTTTGATATAAGCACAGGTACCGTTCCAAAAACCAACTATGGAATAGACAAGACCTACACCTTCCACAGTGAAAGGGATTCAAAACCCCATATTACCCGCAGAGGAATATATCTAACTAGTAAGAATCTTAAAACCTATGTATTGATATGTCTCCGTAAGGGAATCAAGTGTTTCTAGACTGGCATAAACATGGCAGCGAGAATCAGCTCAAAACCACTATAAAAATGAATTTCAAAAACAAAACATAAAAACAGGGAAATTCTTTACAATTCCTTCAGGGACTCTGATGAAACCTGGAATGACCCTACCTACAACGACAGCTGGATGTGTCCTAAGGCTGGACACATGGTACTGAGAGGATTGGTGAGATTGGGTGAGCAAATGCATACCCTTTAAAGCAATAATGCATGACACCCATTCCATGTGTCCCAAATCTCCCGGTTGAAAGGAATATTACTATAGCTATAACATCTAAGGGAAACCTAAGAATGGACACAATGTGAATACGAAAGGTTTCTAAAACTCAACAAATAGTCCCTCTCCTTGTGCTCCTGTTTGACTTTCCAACTGCTGTACTATCAATTTCCCACCGTGGAGAGACAGCACGTTTAACCTCCTGGTTCGCACAGGTTGCCAATTTGGCAAAGGATGAAAGGGAATTGGGAGAACCAATGAGCGAGTAGCCGTTAGGCATTTGGACGGGCACATGTCACTCTTATTTCCCGGGAGGAAGAAGAATTAACCAAATTCTCAGCCACCCACCGAAAACCAGTATAGGTTCTGAACCAAAATATTGGACTTGCGTTCAGCTCACAAAAAACGAGTTAAAAAATGGAGCTGAGGGTCACTGCAATTGACAAACTTGCAGAGTAATAAAGGGCAACTATCGTCCAAAAATCTGTTGAGGGAAGGCAACGAGGTGGACTTGAAAGCGAGGCACAATAGCAGGAAACAGATTTCACGTGGTATGTTGGAATCGCCTTTAAAGCACAGAAAGAGGGGCACAACTTCGACAATGATGCACTTGGGCAAAAAGGGTGTATACGTTATCTCCTGAATATATTCAGGAGAAAATGCATACGCCCTTTTTGGCCAAGCAAGCAAGAGGGCAATGCAAATCTGCACTACAAAGAAGTATCACTTCCCACCGGTCAAAAGGGACATCCACAAAATGGGTAAAAACCAGAAAGGCAAGACAGGCCCTGGAGAAGAGGGAGCCTTGTTATGCTGATGGGCAGCATGTAAATTGCCAACTGCCTCTCTGGAGGAGTGCATTGTCTTCCCTAAAACAAGTAAAAAACAGAGCTACAGAGCCAAAGGCACTTCCAGTCTAGGGAATATACATTGGGAAAACTGAAAATCAATAAGACAGAACCACACCAAAATTTAGGGCTGCACTGCTTTCAAGAACCTCATCTTGGGTACACATTAAATATCCCAGGAAAGATAAAACTGGTTCAAAAAATTGTGGTACTTACGTATGATGGAATATCCCTCAGCCATAAAATCAATGTCATAAGACCAGTAGCAGCAAAATGAGTGGATTCAGGTACGATGATACTAAGTGAAATAAGTCACAGAGAAAATGAAACTTATCATAAGATATCACTTAGGAAGATCCTGTAAACACGGCTACACATGAACTGAGTTAGGAAAGAGAACAGAGTCTCACATTTAGAAAACACTCTTAATTCTCCTTAAGGGAGAAGGAGCGATGGGGTGATGCATAAAACCACAGTTTGATATAAGCACTTGTACCGTTCCAAAAACCATCTATGGAATAGACAAGACCTACACCTTCCTCAGTGAAAGGGACTCAAAACCCCATATTTCCTGCAGAGGAATATATATGACTAGTAAGAATCTTAAAACCTGTGTATTGATATGTCTCCGTAAGGGAATCAAGTGTGTCTAGACTGGCATAAACATGGCAGCGAGAATCAGCTCAAACCCACTATAAAAAGGAATTTGAGAAACAAAAAAATAAATGTCAATTATTTACAGTTCCTTCAGGGTCTCTGATGAAACCTGTAATGACCCTATCTACATGACAGCTGGATGTGGCATAAGGCTGGACACTTGGGAGTGAGAGGATTGGTGAGATTGGGTGAGCAAATGCAGACCCTTTAAAGCAATAATGCATGGCACCCATTCCATGGGTCCCAACTCTCCTGGTTGAAAGGAATATTACTACAGCTATAACATGTACGGGAAACCTAGAGAATGGACACACAGTGAATAAGAAAGGTCTCTAAAACTCAACGAATAGACACTCTCGTGGTACTACGCTTTGACTTTCCAACTGCTTTACTATCGATCTCCCAGCTTGAAGAGACAGACCTTTAACCTCCTGGTTCGCACAGGTTGCCAATTTGGCAGAGGATGAAAGGGAAGAGGGAGAACCAATGAAAGAGTAGCTGTTAGGCATTTGGACGGGCACATGTCACTCTTGTTTCCCGGGTGGAAGAAGTATTAACCAAAGTCTCAGCCACACACCGGGAACCAGTATAGTTCCTGAATCAAAATTTTGGACTTGCGTTCAGCTCACAAATCGAGTTCAAAAAAGGAGCTCAGGGGCACAGCAATTCACAAACTGGCAGAGTAATAAAGGACAACTATCATCCAAAAATCTGTTGAGGGAAGGCAACGAGGCGAACTTGAAAGGGAGGCAGAATAGCAGGAAACAGATTTCAAGAGGTACGTCGGAATCGCCTTTAAAGCACAGGAAGAGGGGCACAACTTCGACAATGATGCACTTGGCTAAAAAGGGCGTATGCATTTTCTCCTGAATATATTCAGGAGAAAACGCATACGCCCTTTTTGGCCAAGCAAGCAAGTGGGGATGCAAGTATGCACTACAAAGAAATATCACTTCCCACCCGTCTACAGGAACATCCACAAAAATGGTAAAAACCAGAAATTCAAGACAGGCCCTGGAGAACAGGGAGCCTTGTTATGCTCATGGGCGGGATGTAAATTGCCAACTGCCTCTCTGGAGGAGTGCATTGTGTTCCCTAAACCAAGTAAACAACAGAGCTACAGAGCCAAGTGCACTTCAAGCCTATGGAATATACCTTGGGAAAACTGAAATCAATAAGACAGAGCCACCCCAAAATTTAGGGCTGCACTGCTTAGAAGAACCTCAACTTGGGTACACCTTAAATATCCCAGGAAAGAGAAAAATGGTTCAAAAATCTGTTCTATTTACATACGATCGAATATCCCTCAGCCATGAAATCCACGTCATAAGACCATGAGCAGCAAAATGAGTGGATTCAGGTACGATGATTTTAAGTGAAATAAGTCACACAGAAAAGAAACTTATCATAAGATATCACTTATGTAGATCCTGTAAACATGGCTACACATGAACTGAGTTAGGAAAGAGAGCAGAGTCTCACATTTAGTAAACACTCTTATGCCTGCTTAAGGGGGAAGGAGAGGTGGGGTGATGCATAAAACCAGAGTTTGATATAAGCACAGGTATCATTCCAAAAACCAACTATGGAATAGATAAGACCTACACCTTCCTCAGTGAAAGGGACTCAAAACACCATATTTCCCGCAGATGAATATATCTGACTAGTAAGAATCTAAAAACCTATGTATTGATATGTCTCCATAAGGGAATCAAGTGTGTCCTGACTGGCATAAACATGGCAGCAAGAATCAGCTCAAAGCCACTAAGAAAAGGAATTTGAAAAACAAAAAAAAGGGAAATTCTTTACATTTCCTTCAGGGTCTCTGATTAAACCTGGAATAACCCTATCTACATGACAGATGGATGTGGCATAAGGCTGGACACATGGGACTGAGAGGACTGGTGAGAATGGGTGAGCAAATTCAGACCCTTTAAAGCAATAATGCATGGCACCCATTCCATGGGTCCCATGTCTCCAGGTTGAAGGGAATATTACTACAGCTATAACATGTACGGGAAACCTAGAGAATGGACACACTGAGAATACGAAAGGTCTCTAAACTCAACGAATAGTCCCCATCCTGGTACTCCGGTTTGACTTTCCAACAGCTTTACTATCAGTCTCCCAACTTTGAGAGACAGCACCTTTAACCTCCTGGTTCGCACAGGTTGCCAATTTGGCAGAGGATGAAAGGGAAGAGGGAGAACCAATGAGAGAGTAGCTGTTAGGCATTTGGACGAGCACATGTCACTCTAATTGCCCGGCAGGAAGAAGAATTAACCAAAGTCTCAGCCACCCACCGGGAACCAGTATAGGTCCTGAACCAAAATTTTGGACTTGCGTTCAGCTCACAAAAAACGAGTTAAAAAATGGAGCTCAGGGGCAGAGCACTTCACTAACTGGCAGAGTAATAAAGGACAACTATTGTCCAAAAATCTGTTGAGGGAGGCAACGATGCGGACTTGAAACCGAGGCAGAATAGCAGGAAACAGATTTCAAGAGGTAAGTTGGAATCGCCTTTAAATCACAGGAAGAGGGGCACAACTTCGACAGTGATGCACTTGGCCAAAATGGGTGAATGCGTTTTCTCCTGAATATATTCAGGAGAAAACGCATACGCCATTTTTGGCCAAGCAACCAAGCGGGCAATGCAAATATGCACTACAAAGAAGTATCAATTCCCACCGGTCAAAAGGGATATCCACAAAATGTGTAAAAACCAGAAATGCTAGAGAGGCTGTGGAAAACACAGAGCCTTGTTATGCTGATGGATGGGATGTAAATTGCAAACTGCCTCTCTGGAGGAGTGCATTGTTTTCCCTAAAACAAGTAAACAACAGAGCTACAGAGCCAAGGGCACTTCCAGTCTAGGGAATATACCTTGGGAAAATTGAAAATCAATCAGACAGAGCCACCCCAAAATTTAGGGCTGCACTGCCTAAAAGAACCTCAACTTGGGTACATCTTAAATATCCCAGGATAGATAAAAATGGTTCAAAAAATTTTGGTACTTACGTACAGTGGAATATCCCTCAGCCATGAAATCAATATCATAAGTCCAGTAGCAGCAAAATGAGTGGATTCAGGTACGGTGATTCTAAGTGAAATAAGTCACACAGAAAAAGAAACTTATCATAAGATATCACTTATGAAGATCCTGTAAACATGGCTACACATGAACTGAGTTAGGAAAGAGAACAGAGTCTCACATTTAGTAAACACTCCTATGCCTGCTTAAGGGGGAATGAGAGGTGGGGTGATGCATAAAACCAGAGTTTGATATAAGCACAGGTACCGTTCCAAAAACCAACTATGGAATAGACAAGACCTACACCTTCCTCAGGGAAAGGGACTCAAAACCCCATATTTCCTGCAGAGGAATATATCTGACTAGTAAGAATCTTAAAACCTATGTATTGATATGTCTCCGTATGGGAATCAAGTGTGTCTAGACTGGCATAAACATGTCAGAGAGAATCAGCAAAAACCCACTATAAAAAGGAACTTGAAAAACAAAAAAAAGGGAAATTCTTTACAATTCCTTCAGGGTCTCTGATGAAACCTGGAATGACCCTATCTAAAATGACACCTGGATGTGGCATAAGGCTGGACACATGGGACTTAGAGGATTGGTACGATTGGGCAAGCAAATGCAGACCCTTTAAAGTAATAATGCATGGCACTCATTCCATGGGTCCCATGTCTCCAGGTTGAAGGGAATATTACTACAGCTATAACATGTACGGGAAACCTAGAGAATGGACACACTGTGAATACGAAAGGTCTCTAAATCTCAACGAATAGTCACTCTCCTGGTGCTCCCTTTTGACTTTCCTACTGATTTACTATCCATCTCCCAGCTTGGAGAGACAGCATCTTTAACCTCCTGATTCGCAAAGGTTGCCAATTTGGCAGAGGATGAAAGGGAAGAGGGAGAACCAATGAAAGAGTAGCTGTTTGGCATTTGGACGGGCACATGTCACTCTTATTTCCCGGGAGGAAGAAGAATTAACCAAAGTCTCAGCCACCCACCGGGAACCAGTATAGTTACTGAACAAAAATATTTGACTTGCCTTCAGTTCACAAAAAACGAGTTAAATAATGGAGCTCAGGGGCACAGCAATTCACAAACAGGCAGATTAAAAAGGACCACTATCGTCCAAAAATCTGTTGAGGGAAGGCAACGAGGCGGACTTGAAAGCGAGGCAGAATAGCAGGAAACAGATTTCAAGAGGTACGTTGGAATTGCCATTAAAGCACAGGAAGAGGGGCACAACTTCGACAATGATGCACTTGGCCAAAAAGGGCGTATGTGTTTTCTCCTGAATATATTCAGGAGAAAACGCATATGCCCTTTTTGGCCAAGCAAGCAAGCGGGCAATACAAACCTGCACTACAAAGAAGGATCACTTCCCAGCAGTCAAAAGGGATATCCACAAAATGGGTAAAAACCAGAAAGGCAAGACAGGCCCTGGAGAAGAGGGAGCCTTGTTATGCTGATGGGCGGGATGTAAATTGCCAACTGCCTCTCTGGAGGAGTGCATTGTGTTCCCTAAAAGAAGTAAACAACAGAGCTACAGAGCCAAGGGCACTTCCAGTCTAGGGCATATACCTTGGAAAAACTGAAAATCAATAAAACAGAGCCACCCCAAAATTTAGGGCTGCACTGCTTAAAAGAACGTTAACTTGAGTACAACTTAAGTATCCCAGGAAAGATAAAAATTGTTCAAAAAATTTTGGTACTTACGTACGATGGAATATCCCTCAGACATGAAATCAATATCATAAGACCAGTAGCAGCAAAATGAGCAGATTCAGGTACGATGATTCTAAGTGAAATAAGTCTCACAGAAAAAGAAACTTATCATAAGATATCACTTATGAAGATCCTGTAAACATGGCTACACATGAACTGAGTTAGGAAAGAGAACAGAGTCTCACATTTAGAAAACACTCTTATGCCTGCTTAAGGGGGAAGTAGAGGTGGGGTGATGCATAAAACCAGAGTTTGATATAAGCACAGGTACCGTTCCAAAAACCAACTATGGAATAGACAAGACCTACACCTTCCTCAGTGAAAGGGACTCAAAACCCCATATTTCCCACAGAGGAATATATCTGACTAGAAAGAATCTTAAAACCTATGTATTGATATGTCTCCGTAAGGAAATCAAGTGTTTCTAGACTGGCATAAACATGTCAGCGAGAATCAGCTCAAAACCATTATAAAAAGGAATGTCAAAAACAAAACAAAAAAACAGGGAAATCTTTACAATTTCTTCAGGGTCTATGACGAAACCTGGAATGACCCTGTGTACAATGACAGCTGGTTGTGGCATAAGGCTGGACACATGGGACTAAGAGGATTGGTGAGATTGGGTGAGCAAATGCAGACCCGTTAATGCAATAATGCATGGCACCCATTCCATGGGTCTCATTTCTCCAGGTTGAAGGGAATATTACTACAGCTATAACATGTATGGGAAACCTAGAGAATGGACACACTGTGAATACGAAAGGTCTCTAAAACTCAACCAATAGTCCCCCTCCTGGTGCTCCGGTTTGACTTTCCAACTGCTTTACTGTCAATCTCCCAACGTGGAGAGACAGCACCTTTCACCTCCTGGTTCGCACAGGTGGCCAATTTGGCAGTGGATGAAAGGGAAGAGGGAGAACCAATGAAAGAGTAGCTGTTAGGCATTTGGACGGGCACATGTCACTCTTATCTCCTTGGAGGAAGAAATATTAACCAAGTCTCAGCCACCATCTGGGAACCAGTATAGTTCTTGAACCAAAATATTGGACTTGCGTTCAGCTCACAAAAAACGAGTTAAATAATGGAGCTCAGGGGCACAGCAATTCAAAAACAGGCAAAGTAATAAAGGACCACTATCGTCCAAAAATATGCTGAGAGAAGGCAACGAGGCGGACTTGAAAGTGAGGCAGAATAGCAGGAAACAGATTTCAAGAGGTACATTGGAATTGCCTTTAAAGCACAGGAAGAGGGGCACAACTTCGACAATGATGCACTTGGCCAAAAATGGGCGTATGCGTTTTCTCCTGAATATATTCAGGAGAAATCGCATACGCCCATTTTGGCCAAATAAGCAAGTGGGCAATGCAAATCTGCACTACAAAGAAGTTTCACTTCCCACTGGTCAAAAGGGACATGCACAAAATGGGTAAAATTCAGAAAGGCAAGACAGGCCCTGGAGAACAGGGAGCCTTGTTATGCTGATGGGCGGCATGTAAATTGCCAACTGCCTATCTGGAGGAGTGCACTGTGTTCCCTGAAACAAGTAAACCACAGAGCTACAGAGCCAAGGGCACTTCCAGTCTAGGGAATATACCTTGGGAAAACTGAAAATCAATAAGACAGAAACACCGCAAAATTTAGGGCTGCACTGCTTACAAGAACCTCATCTTGGGTACACCTGAAATATCCCAGGAAAGATAAAAATGGTTCAAAAAATTGTTGTACTTACATATGATGGAATATCCCTCAGCCATGAAATCAATGTCATAAGACCAGTAGCAGCAAAATGAGTGGATTCTGGTACGATGATTCTAAGTGAAATAAGTCACACAGAAAAAGAAACTTATCATAAGATATCACTTATGAAGATCCTGTAAACATGGCTACACAAGAACTGAGTTAGGAAAGAGAACAGAGTCTCACATTTAGAAAACACTCTTATGCCTGCTTAAGGGGGAAGGAGAGGTGGGGTGATGCATAAAACCAGAGTTTGATATAAGCACATGTACCGTTCCAAGAACCAACTATGGAATAGACAAGACCTACACCTTCCTCAGTGAAAGGGACTCAATACACCATATTCCCCGCAGAGGAATATATCTGACTAGTAAGAATCTTAAAACCTTTGTATTGATATGTCTCCGTAAGGGAATCAACTGTATCTAGACTGGCATAAACATGGCAGCGAGAATCAGCTCAAACCCACTATAAAAAGGAATTTCAAAAACAAAACATAAAAACAGGCAAATTCTTTACAATTCCTTCAGGGTCTCTGATGAAACCTGGAATGACCCTATCTACAATGACAGCTGGATGTGGCATAAGGCTGGACACATGGGACTGAGAGGATTGGTGAGATTGGGTGAGCAAATGCAGACAATTTAAAGCAATAATGCATGGCAACCATTCCATGTGTCCTAACTCTCCCGGTTGAAGGGAATATTACTATAGCTATAACATGTATGGGAAACCTAGAGAATGGACACACTGTGAATACGAAAGGTCTCTGAAACTCAACGAATAATCCCTCTCATTGTGCGCCAGTTTGACTTTCCAACTGCTTTACTAACAATCTCCCATCTTGGAGAGACACCACCTTTAACCTCCTGGTTCGCACAGGTTGCCAATATGGCAAAGAATGAAAGGGAACAGGGAGAACCAATTAGAGAGCAGCTGTTAGGCATTTGGACGGGCACATGTCACTCTTACTTCCTGTGAGGCAGAAGAATTAACCAAAGTCTCAGCCACCCACCGGGTACTGGTATAGGTCCAGAACCAAAATATTGGACTTGCGTTCACCTCACAAAAAAACGAGATAAAAAATGGAGCTGAGGGGCACAGCAATTCACAAACTGGCAGAGTAATAAAGGGCAACTATCGTCCAAAAATCTGTTGAGGGAAGGCAACGAGGCGGACTTGAAAGCGAGGCAGAAGAGAGGGAAACAGATTTCAAGAGGTACGTTGGAATCGCCTTTAAAGCACAGGAAGAGGCTCCCAACTTCAACAATGATGCACTTGGCCAAAAAGGGCGTATGAGTTTTCTCCTGAATATATTCAGGAGAAAACGCATACGCCGTTTTTGGCCAAGCAAGCAAGCGGGCAATGCAAATCTGCACTACAAAGAAGTATCACTTCCCACTGGTCAAAAGGGACATCCACAAAATGGGTAAAAAACAGAAAGGCAAGACAGGCCCTGGAGAACAGGGAGCCTTGTTAGGCTGATGGGCAGCATGTAAATTCCCAACTGCCTCTCTGGATGACTGCATTGTGTGCCCTAAAACAAGTAAACAACAGAGCTACAGAGCCAAGGTCACTTCCAGTCTAGGGAATATACCTTGGGAAAACTGAAATTCAATAAGACAGAGCCACCCCAAAATTTACGGAAGCACTGCTTACAAGAACCTCATCTTGGGTACACCTTAAATATCCCAGGAAAGATAAAAATGGTTCAAAAAATTGTGGTACTTACGTATGATGGAATATCCCTCAGCCATGAAATCAATGTCATAAGACCAGTAGCAGCAAAATGAGTGGATTCAGGTACGATGATTCTAAGAGAAATAAGTCACACAGGAAAAGAAGCTTATCATAAGATATCACTTATGAAGATCCTGTAAACATGGCTACACATGAACTGAGTTAGGAAAGAGAACAGAGTCTCACATTTAGAAAACACTCTTATGCCTGCTTAAGTGGGAAGGAGAGGTGGGGTGATGCATAAAACCAGAGTTTGATATAAGCACAGGTACCGTTCCAAAAACCAACTATGGAATAGACAAGACCTACACCTTCCACAGTGAAAGGGATTCAAAACCCCATATTACCCGCAGAGGAATATATCTAACTAGTAAGAATCTTAAAACCTATGTATTGATATGTCTCCGTAAGGGAATCAAGTGTTTCTAGACTGGCATAAACATGGCAGCGAGAATCAGCTCAAAACCACTATAAAAATGAATTTCAAAAACAAAACATAAAAACAGGGAAATTCTTTACAATTCCTTCAGGGACTCTGATGAAACCTGGAATGACCCTACCTACAACGACAGCTGGATGTGTCCTAAGGCTGGACACATGGTACTGAGAGGATTGGTGAGATTGGGTGAGCAAATGCATACCATTTAAAGCAATAATGCATGGCACCCATTCCATGTGTCCCAAATCTCCCGGTTGAAAGGAATATTACTATAGCTATAACATCTAAGGGAAACCTAAGAATGGACACAATGTGAATACGAAAGGTTTCTAAAACTCAACGAATAGTCCCTCTCCTTGTGCTCCTGTTTGACTTTCCAACTGCTGTACTATCAATTTCCCACCGTGGAGAGACAGCATGTTTAACCTCCTGGTTCGCACAGGTTGCCAATTTGGCAAAGGATGAAAGGGAATTGGGAGAACCAATGAGCGAGTAGCCATTAGGCATTTGGACGGGCACATGTTACTCTTATTTCCCGGGAGGAAGAAGAATTAACCAAATTCTCAGCCACCCACCGAAAACCAGTATAGGTTCTGAACCAAAATATTGGACTTGCGTTCAGCTCACAAAAAACGAGTTAAAAAATGGAGCTGAGGGTCACAGCAATTGACAAACTTGCAGAGTAATAAAGGGCAACTATCGTCCAAAAATCTGTTGAGGGAAGGCAACAAGGTGTATTTGAAAGCGAGGCACAATAGCAGGAAACAGATTTCACGAGGTATGTTGGAATCGCCTTTAAAGCACAGAAAGAGGGGCACAACTTCGACAATGATGCACTTGGGCAAAAAGGGCGTATGCGTTATCTCCTGAATATATTCAGGAGAAAAAGCATACGCCCTTTTTGGCCAAGCAAGCAAGCGGGCAATGCAAATCTGCACTACAAAGAAGTATCACTTCCCACCGGTCAAAAGGGACATCCACAAAATGGGTAAAAACCAGAAAGGCAAGACAGGACCTGGAGAAGAGGGAGCCTTGTTATGCTGATGGGCAGCATGTAAATTGCCAACTGCCTCTCTGGAGGAGTGCATTGTCTTCCCTAAAACAAGTAAAAAACAGAGCTACAGAGCCAAGGGCACTTCCAGTCTAGGGAATATACCTTGGGAAAACTGAAAATCAATAAGACAGAACCACACCAAAATTTAGGGCTGAACTGCTTTCAAGAACCTCATCTTGGTTACACCTTAAATATCCCAGGAAAGATAAAACTGGTTCAAAAAATTGTGGTACTTACGTATGATGGAATATCCCTCAGCCATAAAATCAATGTCATAAGACCAGTAGCAGCAAAATGAGTGGATTCAGGTACGATGATACTAAGTGAAATAAGTCACAGAGAAAATGAAACTTATCATAAGATATCACTTATGAAGATCCTGTAAACATGGTTACACATGAACTGAGTTAGGAAAGAGAACAGAGTCTCACAATTTGAAAACACTCTTATGCCTGCTTAAGGGGGAAGGAGAGGTGGGGTGATGCATAAAACAAGAGTTTGATATAAGCACAGGTACCGTTGCAAAAACCAACTATGGAATAGACAAGACCTACACCCTCCTCAGTGAAAAAGACTCAAAACCCCATATTTCCCATAGAGGAATATATCTGACTAGTAAGAATCTTAATATCTATGTATTCATATGTCTCCGTAAGGGAATCAAGTGTTTCAAGACTGGCATAAACATGGCAGCGAGAATCAGGTCAAACCCACTATAAAAAGGAATTTCAAAAACAAAACATAAAAACAGGCAAATTCTTTACAATTCCTTCAGGGTCTCTGATGAAACCTGGAATGACCCTATCTACAATGACAGCTGGATGTGGCATAAGGCTGGACACATGGGACTGAGAGGATTGGTGAGATTGGGTGAGCAAATGCAGACAATTTAAAGCAATAATGCATGGCAACCATTCCATGTGTCCTAACTCTCCCGGTTGAAGGGAATATTACTATAGCTATAACATGTATGGGAAACCTAGAGAATGGACACACTGTGAATACGAAAGGTCTCTGAAACTCAACGAATAATCCCTCTCATTGTGCGCCAGTTTGACTTTCCAACTGCTTTACTAACAATCTCCCATCTTGGAGAGACACCACCTTTAACCTCCTGGTTCGCACAGGTTGCCAATATGGCAAAGAATGAAAGGGAACAGGGAGAACCAATTAGAGAGCAGCTGTTAGGCATTTGGACGGGCACATGTCACTCTTACTTCCTGTGAGGCAGAAGAATTAACCAAAGTCTCAGCCACCCACCGGGTACTGGTATAGGTCCAGAACCAAAATATTGGACTTGCGTTCACCTCACAAAAAAACGAGATAAAAAATGGAGCTGAGGGGCACAGCAATTCACAAACTGGCAGAGTAATAAAGGGCAACTATCGTCCAAAAATCTGTTGAGGGAAGGCAACGAGGCGGACTTGAAAGCGAGGCAGAAGAGAGGGAAACAGATTTCAAGAGGTACGTTGGAATCGCCTTTAAAGCACAGGAAGAGGCTCCCAACTTCAACAATGATGCACTTGGCCAAAAAGGGCGTATGAGTTTTCTCCTGAATATATTCAGGAGAAAACGCATACGCCGTTTTTGGCCAAGCAAGCAAGCGGGCAATGCAAATCTGCACTACAAAGAAGTATCACTTCCCACTGGTCAAAAGGGACATCCACAAAATGGGTAAAAAACAGAAAGGCAAGACAGGCCCTGGAGAACAGGGAGCCTTGTTAGGCTGATGGGCAGCATGTAAATTCCCAACTGCCTCTCTGGATGACTGCATTGTGTGCCCTAAAACAAGTAAACAACAGAGCTACAGAGCCAAGGTCACTTCCAGTCTAGGGAATATACCTTGGGAAAACTGAAATTCAATAAGACAGAGCCACCCCAAAATTTACGGAAGCACTGCTTACAAGAACCTCATCTTGGGTACACCTTAAATATCCCAGGAAAGATAAAAATGGTTCAAAAAATTGTGGTACTTACGTATGATGGAATATCCCTCAGCCATGAAATCAATGTCATAAGACCAGTAGCAGCAAAATGAGTGGATTCAGGTACGATGATTCTAAGAGAAATAAGTCACACAGGAAAAGAAGCTTATCATAAGATATCACTTATGAAGATCCTGTAAACATGGCTACACATGAACTGAGTTAGGAAAGAGAACAGAGTCTCACATTTAGAAAACACTCTTATGCCTGCTTAAGTGGGAAGGAGAGGTGGGGTGATGCATAAAACCAGAGTTTGATATAAGCACAGGTACCGTTCCAAAAACCAACTATGGAATAGACAAGACCTACACCTTCCACAGTGAAAGGGATTCAAAACCCCATATTACCCGCAGAGGAATATATCTAACTAGTAAGAATCTTAAAACCTATGTATTGATATGTCTCCGTAAGGGAATCAAGTGTTTCTAGACTGGCATAAACATGGCAGCGAGAATCAGCTCAAAACCACTATAAAAATGAATTTCAAAAACAAAACATAAAAACAGGGAAATTCTTTACAATTCCTTCAGGGACTCTGATGAAACCTGGAATGACCCTACCTACAACGACAGCTGGATGTGTCCTAAGGCTGGACACATGGTACTGAGAGGATTGGTGAGATTGGGTGAGCAAATGCATACCATTTAAAGCAATAATGCATGGCACCCATTCCATGTGTCCCAAATCTCCCGGTTGAAAGGAATATTACTATAGCTATAACATCTAAGGGAAACCTAAGAATGGACACAATGTGAATACGAAAGGTTTCTAAAACTCAACGAATAGTCCCTCTCCTTGTGCTCCTGTTTGACTTTCCAACTGCTGTACTATCAATTTCCCACCGTGGAGAGACAGCATGTTTAACCTCCTGGTTCGCACAGGTTGCCAATTTGGCAAAGGATGAAAGGGAATTGGGAGAACCAATGAGCGAGTAGCCATTAGGCATTTGGACGGGCACATGTTACTCTTATTTCCCGGGAGGAAGAAGAATTAACCAAATTCTCAGCCACCCACCGAAAACCAGTATAGGTTCTGAACCAAAATATTGGACTTGCGTTCAGCTCACAAAAAACGAGTTAAAAAATGGAGCTGAGGGTCACAGCAATTGACAAACTTGCAGAGTAATAAAGGGCAACTATCGTCCAAAAATCTGTTGAGGGAAGGCAACAAGGTGTATTTGAAAGCGAGGCACAATAGCAGGAAACAGATTTCACGAGGTATGTTGGAATCGCCTTTAAAGCACAGAAAGAGGGGCACAACTTCGACAATGATGCACTTGGGCAAAAAGGGCGTATGCGTTATCTCCTGAATATATTCAGGAGAAAAAGCATACGCCCTTTTTGGCCAAGCAAGCAAGCGGGCAATGCAAATCTGCACTACAAAGAAGTATCACTTCCCACCGGTCAAAAGGGACATCCACAAAATGGGTAAAAACCAGAAAGGCAAGACAGGACCTGGAGAAGAGGGAGCCTTGTTATGCTGATGGGCAGCATGTAAATTGCCAACTGCCTCTCTGGAGGAGTGCATTGTCTTCCCTAAAACAAGTAAAAAACAGAGCTACAGAGCCAAGGGCACTTCCAGTCTAGGGAATATACCTTGGGAAAACTGAAAATCAATAAGACAGAACCACACCAAAATTTAGGGCTGAACTGCTTTCAAGAACCTCATCTTGGTTACACCTTAAATATCCCAGGAAAGATAAAACTGGTTCAAAAAATTGTGGTACTTACGTATGATGGAATATCCCTCAGCCATAAAATCAATGTCATAAGACCAGTAGCAGCAAAATGAGTGGATTCAGGTACGATGATACTAAGTGAAATAAGTCACAGAGAAAATGAAACTTATCATAAGATATCACTTATGAAGATCCTGTAAACATGGTTACACATGAACTGAGTTAGGAAAGAGAACAGAGTCTCACAATTTGAAAACACTCTTATGCCTGCTTAAGGGGGAAGGAGAGGTGGGGTGATGCATAAAACAAGAGTTTGATATAAGCACAGGTACCGTTGCAAAAACCAACTATGGAATAGACAAGACCTACACCCTCCTCAGTGAAAAAGACTCAAAACCCCATATTTCCCATAGAGGAATATATCTGACTAGTAAGAATCTTAATATCTATGTATTCATATGTCTCCGTAAGGGAATCAAGTGTTTCAAGACTGGCATAAACATGGCAGCGAGAATCAGGTCAAACCCACTATAAAAAGGAATTTCAAAAACAAAACATAAAAACAGGCAAATTCTTTACAATTCCTTCAGGGTCTCTGATGAAACCTGGAATGACCCTATCTACAATGACAGCTGGATGTGGCATAAGGCTGGACACATGGGACTGAGAGGATTGGTGAGATTGGGTGAGCAAATGCAGACAATTTAAAGCAATAATGCATGGCAACCATTCCATGTGTCCTAACTCTCCCGGTTGAAGGGAATATTACTATAGCTATAACATGTATGGGAAACCTAGAGAATGGACACACTGTGAATACGAAAGGTCTCTGAAACTCAACGAATAATCCCTCTCCTTGTGCTCCAGTTTGACTTTGCAAATGCTTTACTATCAATCTCCCAACTTGGAGAGACAGCACCTTTAACCTCCTGGTTCACACGGTTGCCAATTTGGCAAAGGATGAAAGGGAAGAGGGAGAACCAATGAGAGAGTAGCTGTTACGCATTTGGACTGGCACATGTCACTCTTATTTCCCTGGAGGAAGAAGAATTAACCAAAGTCTCAGCCACCCACCGAAAACCAGTATAGATTCTGAACCAAAATACTGGACTTGCATTCAGCTCACAAAAAAAGAGATAAAAAATGGAGCTCAGGGGCACAGCAATTCACAAAATGGCAGAGTAATAAAGGGCAACTATCGTCCAAAAATCTGTTGAGGGAAGGCAACGAGATGGACTTGAAAGCGAGGCAGAATAGCAAGAAACAGATTTCAAGAGGTGCGTTCGAATCGCCTTTAAAGCACAGGAAGAGGGGCACAACTTCGACAATGATGTAGTTGGCCAAAAAGTGCGTATTCGATTTCTCCTGAATATATTCAGGAGAAATCGCATATGCCCTTTTTGGCCAAGCAAGCAAGCGGGCAATGCAAATCTGCACTACAAAGAAGTATCCCTTCCCACCGGTCAAAAGGGACATCCACAAAATGGGTAAAAACCAGAAAGGCAAGACAGACCATGGAGTACAGGGAGCCTTGTTAGGCTGATGGGCAGCATGTAAATTCCCAACTGCCTCTCTGGATGACTGCATTGTGTTCCCTAAAACAAGTAAACAACAGAGCTACAGAGCCAAAGGCACTGCCACTCTAGGAAATATACCTTGGGAAAACTTAAATTCAATAAGACAGAGACACCCCAAAATTTAGGGCTGCACTGCTTACAAGAACCTCAACTTGGGTTCACCTTAAATATTCCAGGAAAGATAAAAATGGTTCAAAAAATTGTGGTACTTACGTACGATGGATTATCCCTCAGCCATGAAATCAATGTCATAAGACCAGTAGCAGCAAAATGAGTGGAGTCAGGTACGATGATTCTAAGTGAATAAGTCACACAGAAAAAGAAATTTATCATAAGATATCACTTATGAAAATCCTGTAAACATGGCTACACATGAACTGTGTTAGGAAAGAGAACAGAGTCTCACATTTAGAAAATACTCTTACGCCTGCTTAAGGGGGAATTAGAGGTGGGGTGTTGCATAAAAGCAGAGTTTGATATATGTACAGGCACCATTCCAGAAACCAAATACAGAATAGACAAGATCTACACCTTCCTCCCTGAAAGGGAGTCCAGACCGTATACTTCACTCAGAGGAATATATCTGACTAGTAAGAATCTTAAAACCTATGTATTGATATGTCTCCGTAAGAAAACAAGTGTGTCTAGACTGGCATAAACACGGCAGTGAGAATCAGTTCAAACCCACTATAAAAAGTAATTTCAAAAACAAAACAACAAAACAGGGAAATTCTTTACAATTCCTACATGGTCTCTGCTGAAACCTGGAATGGCCCTGTGTACAACGATAGCTGCATGTGGCATAAGGCTGGACAGTTGGGACTGAGAGGACTGGTAAATTTGTTTTAGCAAATACAGACCATTTAAAGCAATAATGTGAGGCACCCATTCCATGGTTCCCAACTCTCCATGTTGAAGGGAATATTACTACAGCTATAACATGTTCAGGAAACCAAGATAATGGACACACAGTGAATACGAAAGGTTACTAAAACACAACTAATTGTCCCTCTCCTGGTGCTCCGGTTTGACTTTCCAACTGCTTTACTATCAATCTCCCACCTTGGAGAGGCAGCCCCTTTAACCTCCTGGTTCGCACATGTTGCCAATTTGGAAGAGGATGAAAGGGAAAAGGGGGAACCAATGAAAGAATAGCTCTTAGGCATTTGGACGGGCACATTTCACTCTAATTGCCCGATAGGAAGAAGAATTAACCAAATTCTCAGCCACCCGCCATGAACAAGTATAGGTCCTGAACAAAAATTTTGTACTTGCGGTCAGCTCACAAAAAAAGAGTTGAAAAATGGAGCTCAGGGGCACAAAAATTCAAAAAACTGACAGAGTAATAAAGGACATCTTTCGTCCAAAAAATCTATTAAGGGAAGGCAACGAGGCGGCCTTCAAAGCGAGGCAGAATAGCAGGAAACAGATTTCAAGTGGTTCGTTGGAATCACCTGTAAAGCACAGGAAGAGGGGCACAACTTCGATAATGGTGCACTTGGCCAAAAAGGGTGTTTGCGTTTTTTCCTGAATATATTCAGGAGAAAACGCATACGCCCTTTTTGGCCAAGCAAGCAAGTGGGCAATGCAGATCTGCACAGCAAAGTTTTATCACTTCCCACCAGTCAAAAGGGACATCCACAAAATGTGTAAAAACCAGAAATCCTAGAAAGGCCCTGGAGAACATGGAGCCTTTTTATGCTGATGAGCGGGATATAAATCCCCAACTGCCTCTCTGGAGGAGTGCATTGTGTTCCCTAAAACAAGTAAACAACAGAGCTACAGAGCCAAGGGCACTTCCAGTCTAGGGAATATACCTTGGGAAAACTGAAAATCATTAAGATAGAGCCACCCCAAAATTTAGGGCTGCACTGCTTACAAGAATCTCAAATTGGGTACTCTATAAATATCCCAGTATAGATAAAATTGGTTCAAAAAATTGTGGTACTTATGTACGATGGATTATCCCTCAGACATGAAATCAATGTCATAATGCCAGTAACAGGAAAATGAGTGGATTCAGGTACGTTGATTCTAAGTGAAATAAGTCACACAGAAATACAAACTTATCATAAGATAGCACTTATGAATTTTCGGTAACATGGCTACACATGAACTAAGTTAGGAAAGGGAAGAGAGTCTCACATTTAGGAAACACACTTATGCCTGCTTAAGAGGGAAGGAGAGGTGGGGTGATGCATAATACCAGAGTTTGATATTAGTACAAGTACCATTCCAAAATCGAAATACGGAATAGACAAGACCTACACCTTCATCAGTGAAAGGGACTCAAAACCCAATATTCTGTGCACAGGAATATATCTGACTAGTAAGAATCTTAAAACCTATGTATTGATATGTCACCGTAAGGGAATCAAGTGTGTCTAGACAGGCATAAACATGACAGTGAGAATCAGCTCAAACCCACTATAAAATGGAATTTCAAAAACAAAACAAAAAAACAGGGAAATTCTTTACAATTCCTTTAGGGGCTCTGATGAAACCTGTTATGACCCTACCTACAACGAGAGCTGGATGTGGCATAAAGCTGGACACTTGAGACTGAGAGGTTTGGTGAGACTGGGTGAGCAAATGCAGACCCTTTAAAGCAATAATGTGTGGCACCCATTCCATGGGTCCCAACACTCCATGTGTAAGGGAATATTACTACAGCCATAACATTTATGGGAAACCTAGAAAATGGACACACAGTGAATACGAAAGGGTTCTAAAACTCAACTTATAGTCCCTCTCCTTGTGCTCCATTTTTACCTTCCAACTGCTTTACTATCATTCTCCCAACTTGGAGCGATACCCCGTAAAACCTCCTGTTTCGCACAGGTTGCCAATTTGGCAGAGGATGAAAGGGAAGAGGGAGAACCAATGAGAGAGTAGCTGTTAGGCATTTGGACGGGTACATGTCACTTTACTTGCCTGGCAGGAAGTAGAATTTACCAATGTCTCAGCCACCCGCCGGGAACCAGTATAGGTTTTGAACCATAATTTTGGATTTGAGGTCAGCTCACAAAAACGAGTTGAAAAATGGAGCTCATGGGCACAGCAATTTACAAACTTGCAGAGTAATAGAGGACAACTATCGTCCAAAAATCTTTTGAGGGAAGGCAGAGAGGCGGACTTTAAAATGAGGCAGAATAGCAGGAAACAGATTTCAAGAGGTACGTTGGAATCTCCTTTCAATAACAGGAAGAGGGGCACAACTTCGACAATGATGCACTTGTCCAAAAACGGCGTATGCGTTTTCTCCTGAATATTTTCAGGAGAAAATGCATACGCCCTTTTTGGCCAAGCAAGCAAGCAGCAATGAAAATCTGCACTACAAAGAAGTATCCCTTCCCACCGGTCTAAAGGGACATCCGCAAATGTGTAAAAACCAGAAAGGGAAGACAGGCCCTGGAGGTCAGGGAGCCTTGTTATGCTGATGGGCGAGATGTAAGTTGCCAACTGCCTCTCTGGAGGAGTGCATTGTGTTCCCTAAAACAAGTAAACAACATAGCTACACAGCGAAGGGCACTTCCAGTCTAGGGAATATACCTTGGGAAAACTGAAAATCAATAAGACAGAGCCACCCTAAAATTTAGCGCTGCACTGCTTACAAGAACCTCAACTTGGGTACACCTTAAGTATCCCAGGAAAGACAAAAATTGTTCAAGATATTGTGGTACTTACGTACGATGGAATATCGCTCAGCCATGAAATCAATGTCATAAGGCCAGTAGCAGCAAAAAGAGTGGATTCAGGTACGATGATTCTATGTGAAATTAGTCACACAGAAAAAGAAACTTATCATAAGATATCACTTATGAAGGTCCTGTAAACATGGCTACACATGAACTGAGTTATGAAAGATTACAGAGTAACTAATCTTATCATAAGTTATCACTCATAGCGGGAATGTACACATGACTACACATGAACTGAATGACAAACACAACAGATTCATACATTTAGAAAACATCTTCTGTCTGCTTAATGGGAAAGCCGTGTTGGGGTGATGCATAAAACCACAGTTTTAAATTAGCACAGATACCGTTATATAAACCATGTATGTAATAGACAACACCTACTCCCGGCACAATGAACTGGACTCAACACCCCCTATTCTTTGCAGAGGAATATGTTTGACTCTATGTATTTTAAAACATATGTATTCTCATGTCTCCATAAAGGAATCATGTGTGTGTATAACGGCATGAACACAGCACTGAAATTCAGTTAAACCCACTTATAAAAATAAATTTCAAAAGCAAAATGCAAAAACAGAGAGAAAGTCTTAAAAACTACTTTCAGGGCCTGTGATGCAAGCTCGATTGACCACCTTACACCCACAGCTGGATGAGACATAAGAATGGACACTTGGGGCGGACAAGATTGCTGTGGTTGTGTGAACAAAAGAACACCACTTAGAGCAATACTGTGTGCTACCCATTCTAGTGTTCCCAACTCCCCAGGTTTAAGGGAATCTTCCTCCAGTTAAAACATGCATGGGAAACCCAGTGGATGGTACACTGTGTAATTGGGAAAGTTTTCTAAAAGGTACCTCATTTTTCCTTTTGTCGTGCTTGGCTTCGCCATTCCATCTGCATTACTCAAAATCTCCCCACTTGGAGTGTCAGCGCCTTTACCCTCCCGTTATGCACAGTTTGCAAATTGTGCAGAGGATGAACAGGAAGAGGGGAAATAAATGAGAGATTAGCTGTAGGTGTTTGGATGGGCACATGTCACTCTAGTTTCCCATCAGGAAGAAGAATTAACCAAAGGCTCAGCCTGAAGCCCCGGAACCAGACTAGTGCCTAAAGCCATCCTGCGGTATTGCAGGCAGCTGTCAAATAGGCGTGTTGAAAAATGGAAATCAGGGGCACAGCAATTCACAAACTTGCAGAGTTATAAAGGACATCTATCATCCAGAAATATATTGAGGAAAGGCAGTGAAGAGGATTTGAATGCAAGGCAGAATTGAAGGAAACAGATTTCAAGAGGTAGATTGGAGTCGTCTTTAAAGCACATGAAAAGCGACAGAATTTCGACAATGTTGCCCTTGGCTGAAAAGGGACTATGTGTATTTTCTTGAATATATTCGGGAAAAAATGCATATGCCCTTTTTGGCCAAGCAAGCCATCAGTCATTGAAAATCCACACTACATTGAAGTGTCCCTTACCTCCATTCAAAATGGCCATCTACAAATAGTGTAAAAACCACAAATGCAGGACAGGCCATGGAGAAAAGGGAGCCTGGTTACGCCGATGGACAGGATGTAAATTGCCAACAGCCTCTCTGGAGGACTGTATGTTGTTTTCTAAAACAGAGCTACAGAGCATAGCACACTTTCACTCATGGGCGTGTATTTTGGGAAAACTAAAAATCCACAACACACAGCCAGCCCAAAGTTTAAGGCTGCTCTGTTTATAAGAACCTCGACTTCGGTACACTTTATATATCCAAGGAAAGGAAAAAAAATTGGATATAGATGTTGTGGTACTTACATACAATGGAATGTCACTCAGACATAAAATCAATGTCCTAAGGCCAATAGCAGCATAATGAGTGGCTTTAGGTACGATGATGCTAAGTGGAATGAGCCACAAAGAAAAAGAAACTTATTGTAATATATCACTTATAGAGGAAATGTAAACATGGCTACACATGAACTGAATTTCAAAAGAGAACAGAGTTACACATTTAGAAAACACACTTATGCCTCCTTAAGGGGAAAGGTGACGTGGGGTGATGTGTAAAAGCAGAGTTTGAAATTAGCACAGATCCCATTCCATATACCAAATATGTAATAGACAAGACCTACTCCTTTCTCAATGAACTGGACACAAAACACCCTATTCACTGAAGAGGAATATATCTGACTGGTAATAACCTTGAAACCTATGTATTTATATGTCTCCATAATGGAATCAAGTGTATGTAGATTGGCATAAACACCGATCAATGGAACAGGACAGAAAGCCCAGAGATAAACCTACATATCTATGGCTATCTCATCTATGACAAAGGAGCTAAGGATATACAATGGAGAAAAGACAGTCTCTTCAGTAATCGGTGCTGGAAAAACTGGACCCCTACACATAAAGGAATGAAATTAGAACACTCCATAACACCATACACAAAAATAAACTCTAAATTGATTAGAGATCTAAATATAAGACCAGACACTATAAAACACTTAGAGGAAACCATAGGCAGAACACTCTATGACATAAATCACAGCAAGATCCTTTTGGACCCACCTCCTAGAGAAATGGAAATAAAAACAGAAATCAACAAATGGGACCTAATGAAACTTAAAAGCTTTTACACAGTACAGGAAAACCTAAACAAGATGCAAAAACAACCCTCAGAATGGGAGAAAATATTTTCAAATGAAGCAATTGACAAAGGATTAATCTCCAAACTTTACAAGCACCTCATGTAGCTCAATATCACAAAAACAAACAACCCAATCCAAAAACGGGCAGAAGACCTAATAGACATTTCTCCAAAGAAGATATACAGATTACCAAGAAACACATGAAAGGATGCTGAATATCACTAATCATTAGAGAAATGCCAATCAAAACTACCATGAGGTATCACCTCACAGCAATCAGAGTGGCAATCATCAAAAAAATCTACAAAACAATAAATGCTGGAGAGTCCTTTATTGGAGAAAAGGGAACACACTTGCACTGTGCGTGGGAATGTAAATTTATATGAGCACTAGGGAGAACAGTAGGGAGGTTCCTTTAAATAACTAACAATAGAAGTACCATACGACACAACAATCCAACTACTGGGCATTTGCCTTGCGAAAACCATAATTCAAAAAGAGTTATGTAGAAAAATGTTCATTGCAGCTCTATTTGCATTAGCCAGGACATGGAAGCAACCTAAGTGTCCATCGACAGATGAATGGAAAAAGAAGATCTGGCACATATATACAATCAAATATTACTCAACCAATAAAAGAAGCAAAACTGAGTTATTTGTACTGAGGTGGATGGACTTAGAATCTGTCCTACACAGTGAAGTAAGTCAGAAAGGGAAAAACAAATACTGTATGTTAACAGAGATATATGGAATCTAATGAAGAAAAAAAAAGATTTTGAAGAACCTAGTGGCAGGACAGGATTAAGGACACAGACATAGAGAAAGGACTTGAGGACACCGGAAGGGGGATGGGTAAGCTGGGACGAAGTGAGAGAGTGGCATGGACATAAATACATTACCAAATGTAACACCGATTGCTACTGGGAAGCAGCCACATAGAACAGGGAGATCAGCTCGGTGCTTTGGGACCACATAAAGGGGTGGGATATGGAGTGTGGGAGGGAGATGCAAGAGGGAGGGGTTCTGGTGATATTTGTATATGTATAGCTGATTCACTTTGTTATACAGCAGAAACGAACACTCTACTGTAAAGCAATTATACTCCAATAAACGTGTAAAAGGATAAAAAAAAAGAAAGCCCAAGGATAAACCTACACACCTATGGTCAACTAATCTATGACAAAGGAGGCAAGACTATACAATGGAGATAAGACAGTCTCTTCAATCATTGGTGCTGGGAAATATGGACAGCTACATGTAAAAGAATGACATTAGAACACTCCCCAACACCATACATAAAAATATATTCAAAATGGATTAGAGACCTTAATGTAAGACCGAACAGTATAAAACTCTGAGAGGGAAACTTACGAAGGATACTCTGACGTAAATCACAACAAGATCTTTTTTGATCCACCTCGTATAGCAATGAAATAAAAAAGAAAACTAAACAGATGGGACAAATGAAATGTAAAAGCTTTTGCAAAGCAAAGGAAACTACAAACAAGACGAAAAGTCAACCCTCAGAATGGCAGAAACTATTTGCAAACGAATCAATGGACAAATGATTAATCTCCAATATATATAAACAGCTCATGCAGCTCAATACTAATAAAACAAACAACCCAATACAAAAATGGAAGATCTACATAGACATTTCTTCCAAGAACACATAGAGATGGCCAGTACGCACATGAAAATCTGCTCAACATCACTAATTATTAGAGAAATGGAAATCGAAACTACAATGAGGTATCACGTCACACCTGTTAGAATGGGCATCATCAGAAAATCTACAAACAACAAATGCTGGAGAGGGTGTGGAGAAAAGGAACCTTATTCCACTATTGTTGGGAATGTAAATCGATACAGTCTCTATGGAGAACAGTATGGAGGTTCCTTAAAAAACTAAAAATAGAATTACCATATAATCCAGCAATCCCACTACTGGGCATATACCCAGAGAAAACCATAAATCAAAAAGACACATTCACCACAATGTTCACTGCAGCACTATTTACAATAGACAGGTAATGAAAGCAACCTAAGTGCCCACAGACAGACGAATGGATAAAGATGTGGTACATATATACAACGGAATATTACTCAGCCATACATAGGAATGAAATTGGGTCATTTGTAGAGACCTTGATGGATCTAGAGACTGTCATACAGAGTGAAGTAAGTCAGAAAGAGAAAAAAAAATATTGTATATCAATGCATATATGTGGAACCTAGAAAAATGGTACAGATGAACCGGTGTGCAGGGCATAGTTAGAGACACAGATGTAGAGAACAAACATATGGACACCAAGGAGGGAACGCCATGTGAGGGTGGTGGTGGGATGAATTGGGAGACTGGGATTCACATGTGCACACTTATATGTATAAAATAGATATCCAATAAGAACCTGCTGTATAAAAGAAATAAATTTAAAAAAAATAAAAATAAATAAATAACATTTAATAAAATAAAACAGAAAATACGTTTTTCCCTTCACATAGAAGTCTTTATATTAATGCATTATTTCCATGTTTATATCTCCAAATTAAAAAAAAAAGAGGAATAAATAAAATCTAACTTGAACCAAAAAGAAAAAAAGAAAAAAAAAAAAAAAAAAACAGAACTCACCAGTTATACAGAGGAAAATCGTATCAGGGCACTTGCTCCAGTGGTAAAATATTCTTAAGTTGGTCAGAGGTGGGAAATCGTCTCCCATGCACTCAGCTGTGCTCCCCCCCACAAGGAGCATCCTCATTGCAAAGTTGGGGGACTGTGTCGAGGCGTCTGTGAGTAAATGTGAGCTGAGCCCCAGTCCTGCTGCAGCTGAACTCTTCCCAACCTTTGCAGGTAAAACACGTGAATATGTACAAGCAATTGCAAGCCTAGAGGAAGGGCTGTGGAGCCACACTAGTGAGGGCACGCAGGCCGACTTGGTGCCTGCAGGCCAGCCAGGATGGTCCTGACCCCAGATGCTCTTCTGGAATCTTTCCATTTCCCTGCCTGAGATACCCCTCCTGCCACAGCCCCCACTGATTTTTTACTTCCTCACTTCTGCCTGGGGAGAACTTCCAGTGGCAGGTATGGGTGACACATGCTCTTCTTTAGCAGGTGGCAGCCTGGCAACTCCTGCAGAAAGTCCAGCAGAGCCCCACTCACACTGGGCCACCCACAAAGCCACGACCCCTCACTCCCTCCCACCACCCCAGCCCCGACACTGCTGACGGGGCAGAGAATATGGCGTCAGGCACAGCTACAGGGGCTCTTGCTGACTGGAGAGGTGTTTATATTGACCTCAACACAGGCACACCTGTGCGGTGGGCTGGCAGGCAGTGTCAGGCTGCCCAAATCAGCCAATCCTCACCCCTCAGGGGCTCACAGTTGCAGAAAATGAACCTTGCTAAACGGGTCAGTCCCAAGGAACAGGTGTGGGCTCTGAGAGTCAGGCTAGACAAGGGGCTGCAGCTGCGGCTTGTTTTCTTATCATTTTATCTGGTCCATGAGTGGAAAACAACTTCAAGAAGACCCTATCCTAATGAGAGGAACCCAGGAGTCAGGGAGAGGAGTGATGGTGGGTGGAGACAGAGGCCTGGTGCCCTGGCTGCAGTGGAAGTGTCTGGAAGACCAGGCAGAGAGAGGCTGCACAGAGTGATAGCCAGGGTCACAGACCTGTCAGAGCTGCTGTTTGTTAGTTCAAGTCCTGCTCTGAGGTGTTCTGTGTCAGCTGTGAGCGACAGGTGAGCTGGGGGTTCTCTGCAAGGTGGGCTATGTGCACAGTTCCTGTGTGTCCAGCCCTGCTGGGGTACCTGCCCAGGGGAGTTCCATATCCTGGGAAGGGCCTGACTATGAGAGCCCCATGGGCTGCTGGGTAGCTGCACAGGTGAGCTCCATACCCTGGGAGGGACTTGAACACGAGAGCCCCGTGGGCTGTGGGGTGGGTGATGCAGCCCAGGTGAGCTCCATATCCTGGGATTGGCCTGACCACGAGAGCCCCATGGGCTGCTGGAGACCTGGTAAAGGATATCAGGACAGTCAGTGAAGCCACCGAGGATATACATCCAGTAGCTCCTATTTCCTACACCCTGCTGGAAATTCTACCATCCACCAGGCCATGGCATTCTGTATTACACTTCAATGATGCCTTCTTCTGTATTCCATTCATCTCAGAGTCACAAGAATTTTTGGCTTGTGAGTGGCAGGACACAACAGGCAACACAAGCAATAATGCTGGGCCGTCCTGCCCCAATGGTTCAAAAATCCCCACACCATCATTGGCGAACTCTCCTCTAAAGACCTAAAAGTTCTACCTCTGCAAAAGGGAACCCTCCTTCAATATGCAGATGACACTCTGATCGCCAGGCCTACTAAAGACGCCTCTGAACTACCTAGCCAAGAAAGGATAGAAGGTGTCCAAGAAAAAGGCTCAAATATCCCAGGCTCAGGTGACATGCCTGGGCTTCATTCTCACAGATATTCGGAGAAACGCATCCCAGGATAGGGAAGAAGCCATTTGCAGCCTTACCTCTTCTAAAACCAGAAGACAGCTTAGGGGTTCCTGGGGAGGCCAAGGTTTTCTGCATCTGGATCCCTAACTTCAGTCTAATAGCTGGGCCTCTACATGAAACACTGACACGAAAAGATGATGATCCTTTTGAATAGAATCCAGAAGCAGCCTTTCAAGAATGGAAAGAGCAGTCAATTCATATCCTTGACCAGGAACTCACTAATTTAGCTAAACCCTTTGACCTTTACATACCCGGTCAAAGGTTAATCGCCTTTGGAGCCTTAGTGCAAAAACTGGGACCACTTGAAATGGAGCAACACAAGAATGCCCTTCAGGTATGATAAACTATGGTCCCCTAAGGGCTTTGCCCACCGACTCATCAGGCCAGGATACTGGGGTATCTAAAAAGCTAGAAATCAGCAGCCCGCAAGGTCAGCTCCCTCCTAAGGGAAAAGGACCCCACGTGGTGATCCTAACCACCCATCATGCCCTGAAGTTGCAGGGGTCGCTCTGTGGACACACTGACATCGAGTGAGGAGGCCCTCCAACTCCAACCTCCAGAGAGACAAATGGGGACAACGGGCCCCCAAGATGACTCATGTGCCCATCACTTGACCTGGAGTTTCTCTCAGAAAACAACAAGACTGTGCCCCGAAAGAGCAGACTACTGCTTGCAGGACTTACTGCATCCAGAGGGGAGCTAATAAGCTTGGCGGGGGAAACGTATATCACGCTTTCACCATAGAAAACCCTACAGACACCGTGGTGATGGTGGCCAATATGACCGGCTGGACTGCTGGCTACTTCTAAAGGCCTTTGACTCAGTGGACGTCATGGTCCTGGATCATCACTGACCCTGGACTGTCTGGGAGTTGCACGGGCAGGGCTCTGACACATGGTGCTGTTTGTACATTAATTCAGGGACCTAATTAAAGAAAGCACAGTCTACTGGTCAGAGCATCTAGGCTGGCAAAAACCGTCAGCCTAAGGTCGCCAAACAAATGTGGGGTGGGGTGAAACCTGCCACCACAGCATCTCTGTGCATCTCTTTCCTGGACCCTTAAAGGTCATTAGAATCAATAACACTTCCAATGCTGGTGCTCAGGCAGACGAGAAGTGAGGCAGGAGGCCCTGGGACAATCAACCTCACCTGGAGGCTGGTGGGGAGATGTTTTGCCCCTCCCCCCAGGTATCAGGGCTGCCACCACAGCATGAAACAATTACAAAAGAGGGGTCTACACCCTCAACACCCCAAGAATGAGGAACGGAACAAAAAGCAGAGGAGGGGTTCGTCTCCGGCAACGTTCATTAAAAATTCCTGGGAGATAAAAAGAGAATCTGGGCAATAAAATAAAGTCTAACCTGTTTTTCCTTTTTGCTTTGTTTAATTTCACGCGCTCCTAGGGTTCCGCATGCAGAGGTCCCACACCCGGCACTTCAGACCCGACTTCCTAGTGCAGAATGGCTGGGTCGACACCTCAGCTAGCGGGGTCCCATGCAGACTCTGTGGCATAGAGCCTGAACTGCAGCCAACCAAGCCCTCGAGAGCTCCATCCCCTACCTCCCACTGACGCTGCCGGGATCCCTACAGAGCAGCCCAGCCCACAGCCCGTGGGGGAGTGCACGCTCTCACCTCTCCATTCGGTTTTCAAAATAATGTTTCCTTTGCTTCTGAACCAAACTCAGTCTTGATCTGTTGGCTCCAATGACACTGGGCTCGGGGACTCCTGTTGGGGTCCACTCTGGAGGATCAGTAACAGAAATTGAGAACATTGTAACTTCAATGAACAGATGTGTGAGCCAAACTGTAGTTAACATAGAGCAGTGTATAATGCTCGGGTAAAATAAGATGTTTCTAAGACTTACCTTTGATATTTCCATCACTTTACTATAAGCAAGTTCAGTGAAGACGTCTGTCTTATTTGTCAGGTCAACATTAGAGAAATGAAGTGATTTATTTCCATGGTTGTACATCGAATACTCTTGGCTGAAGCTTCAATCTTGTTTTGAATGCTTTTCCATTGAAAAGGATACCTCTCTTTCAGCTCCCCCATTTCTGAGAAGTATAAAATCTTATAATTTATTGTTACCAAAGGGGAAAGGTAGGAGAAGGGATAAATTAACAGTGTGGGATTAACACATACACACTGCTATGTATAAAATAGATCATCAACAAGGAACTACTGTATAGCACAGGGAACTACACTGAATATTTTGCAATAACCTATAAGGGGAAATAATCTGAAAAAGAATCGATATTTTTATTGACATCATCTATCAATGACAGATAAAATGTAACCTAAGCAAGGCCGATGGTGAGCGCTTCTGAACCTGAAGATTTCAATCATCTAAAGTTTGGGCTCTGCCTATTTCCCAAGGCCCTTAATGGACATACGTGTAGCCGCAGCTTAAAAATTCCCCAGTTTGGGGTTCGGGGAGGCACTGATTTGGAAAAATCCCTGGTGTTCTCCTTCCATGCACGGGACCCTTCCTACAGCTAAAACATGCCTGTCACACCTAGAGGATGGTACACCGTTTGATCGGAAAGAGTTTGGAAAAGGCACCTCATCTCCTCATCGCCTGGTGCTCGGTTTTCCCCTCCAGCATCTTTCCTAAAAATCTCCTCACTTGGGGATATCAGCACCGTCAACATCCTGTTGCACACAGTTTGGAATTTGTCCAGAGGATGAAGCGGAAGGATGAGAAAAATTTAGAGACAAGTCTTAGGTGTTGGGACAGGCACATGCCACTCTAATTCCCAATCCAGAAGACAAATTCATCAATGGCTAGAATTGCCCATGGAAAGAGAATAGGGCTAGAGGAATTCCCGCTGTTTTGTGTCCAGTTTCCAAAAACACAAGTTGAGAAATGGAACTCAGGGGCACTAAAATTCATGAAACTGCAGAGTTGAAAATATCTATTGTTGAAAAATGTCTTGAGGTAAGTCCAGAAAAGGACTTGTAAGCAAGGGAGAGTGGCAGGAAACAGATTTGAAGAGGTAGAAAGGACTCCCCATTAAAGCACAAGAAAAGGGGCTGAACATCGCCAATGATGCACTTGGCCCAAAAGTGCGTATGCATTTTTTTCTGAATATATTCAAGTAATGGCCATACACACTTTGTATCCATCCAAACAGGTGGGCACTGGAAATCAATACTACAAAATGTATCACTTCACATCAGTCAGAAGGGCCATCCACATAAAGTGTAAACACCAGAAATGCAGGATAGGGTGAAGAGAAAAGGGAGCCCTGTGAGGCTGATAGTGGAAATGTAATTTGCCAACGGCCACTCTGGAGAAGTGTATTGTGTTTGCTAAAACATCTGAAAACTGAGTTACAGAGCATAGGGCACTTGCACTCATGGGCGTATAACTTGGGAAAAACAAAAAATGACAGAAAACAGGCACCCCAACCTTTACCACCTCTCTGTTAAAAAGGGCTTCCACTTGGATATAACCTAAATGTCCCTGGAAGGATAAAATGGATAAAAGAGATGGGGTACTTATGTAGAGTGGAATATTACTCATCCAGAAATCAATGAAATAAGGCCAGTTGGAACAACTCTGGAGGAGTTACATACGATCATTCTAAGTGACACATGTCAGAAAGAAAAAGACACATATCATAAGATGTCACTTATGGAATCAAAATGGTGGGATCAAAAATGGCTACACATGAAATAAACTACAAAACAGAAACATAGTCAAATATGTAGAAAATAGACATAAGGCTGCTAAATGGGAAAGGTGGGGAATGGTGAGGTATTATCCAGGAGGTTGAAATTAGCAAAGATACCATTCCAAGTACCGAATTGAATAACTGGCAAGGCCTACATGGTACCTCAAAGAACTGCACTCAGTCCACTCAAGTCACTGGAAAATAATACATATGACTCGTAAGCATCTGAGAAATAATTTATTGTTGTCTCACAGTACATGAATCAAGTGGATGTACAGCAGCAAAAAACAGAGCTTTGAAAATCAGCTGTAACCAATATAAAAATAAATTTAAATATATTTATAAAAACAGTGAGACAGACAAAAATTCTTACAACTTTTGTTGAAGGGCTACGATGTAACATGGATTGAACACATGTAGACCCACAGCAGGATGATATATAAGGCTGGAAGCTATGCACGCTAAGAGATGTTAGAGTGGCTGGGTGAGGAAATGCAGACCTTTTAAAGTAATACTGCCTGGTACCCATTCCATGGGTCCCAAATCTGCACTTTCAAGGGAATCTTCTGACAGGGAAAACATGCCTGGGAAACCAAGATGAATGTACACCGGGTGCTCAGGAGCGGTGTCTAAAATGCACCTCATTTTTGATCTCCTGGTGCTGGGGTTCGCCATTCCAGCCACATTACTAACAATCTCCCCACTTGGAGAATCAGCACCTTTAACCTCCTCTTTCACACAGTTTGCAATTTTTGCAGAGGATAAATGGGAAGAGGAGGAACCAATGAGAGATTAGCTGTAGGAGTTTTGACAGGCACATGTCACCCTAAATTCCCATTAGGAAGAAGAATTAACCAAAGGCACAGCCTGCCTCCCCAGAACCAGAATAGGGCCGGAATCAATCCAATGGTTTGGCGGTCAGCTCACAAAAAAAGCGAGTTGCAAAATGGAGCTCAGGAGCAGACAATTCAAAGACCTGCAAAGATATAAATGATAACCAACGTCCAAAAATATATTCAGGTAAGGCAACGAAGAGGTTCTGAATGAGAGGCAGAATTTCAGGAAACATTTTTCAAAAGGTAGATTGTACTCACATTTAAAGCATATGAAAAGCAGCAGAATTTCTAAAATGATGCAGTTGGGCAAAAGGGTGTATGCAATTTTTTCGTGAATATCTTCAGGAAAAAAAAACACATACAGAGTTTTTGGCCAACCAAGCAAGAGGGAAATGCAAATCCGCACAATAAAGAAGTCTCAATTTCCACTGCTCAGAAAGGCCATCCAAAAAATGTGTACAAATCAAAAATGCAGGAGAGACCATGGAAAACAGGGAGACTAGTCACGCTGATGGGTGGGGTATAAATATCCAAGAGCTACTCTGAAGAAGTGTATGCTGTTTCCTAAAACATCTAAAATACAAAGCCCCCGAGCAAAGGGGACTTCAACTCATGGACATATAACTTGGGAAGACTAAATATCAACAAGACACAGGCACCCCAAAGTTTAGGGCTGCTCTGCATACAAGAACCTCAACTTCGGTACACCTAAAGTATCCCAGGAAAAAGAGAAATGCATAAAGAACTTGTGGTAATTTTGTACAATGGAATATCACTCAGACGTGAAATCAATGTCATAAGGACAGTAGCAGCATAATGAGAGGATTTAGGTATGATGATTCTAAGGGAAATTAGTCACACAGAAAAAGAATCTTATCATAAGATATCACTTAGAGAGGGAAAGTCAACATCACAACACATGAACTGAATTAGGAACGAGAGCAGCGTCTCACATTTAGAAAACAAACTTATGCCTCCTTAAGGGGAAAGGAGAGGTGGGGTGATGCATAAAACCAGAGTTTGATATAAGCACAGGTACCATTCCATAAACCAAATACAGAATAGACAAGACCTACACCTTCCTCAGTGAACGGGACTCAAAACCCCTATTCCCCACAGAGGAATATATCTGATTAGTAAGAATCTTAAAACCTATGTATTGATATGCCTCTGTAAGGGAATCAAGTGTGTCTAGACCGGCATAAACACGTCAGGGAAAATCAGCTCAACCCCATTATAAAAATGAATTTCAAAAACAAAACAAAAAAACAGCGAAATTCTTACACAATTCCTTCAGGGATTCTGATGAAACCTAGAATGACCCTATCTGCAAAGACAGCTGGATGAGACATAAGGCTGGACACTTGGGACTGAGAGGACTGGTGAGATTGGGAGAGAAAATGCAGACCCTTTAAAGTAGTAATGCATGCCACCATTCCATGGGTCCCAAATTTCCAGGTAGAAGGGAATATCACTACAGTTATAACATGTATGGGAAACCTAGAGAATGGACACCCTGTGATGGCGAAAGGTTTCTGAAAGTCTCCTACTTTTTCCTCTCCTTGTGCTACAGTTTGGCATTCCAACAACTTTACTATCAATCTCCCAACTTAGGAGAGTCATCCCCTATAACCCCCTGGTTCACACAGTTTGCTAATTGTGCAGAGGATGAAAGGGAAGAGGGAGAACCAATCAGAGAGTAGATGTAGGCATTTGGACGGACACATGTCACTCTAAATTCCCGTCAGGAAGAAGAATTAACCAAAGCCTCAGCCACCCACAGGGAACCATTATAGCCACCCCTGGAACCAGTATAGGTCCAGAAGCAAAATTGTGGATTTGCGGTCAGCTCCCAATAATGGGATTTGAAAATTGGAGCTCAGGGGCAAAGCAAATCAAAAACCTGCAGAGTTATAAAGGACTACTCTCTTCCAAAAATCTGTTGAGGGAAGGCAACAAAGCGGACTTGAAAATGAGGCAGAATTGCACAAAACATATTTCAAGAGGTAAATTGGAATCACATTTAAAGCACAGGAAAGGCATCACAACTTCGAGAATGATGCACTTGGCCAGAAACAGCGTATGACTTTTCTCCTGAATATATTCAGGAGAAAAGGCATAGGCCCTTTTTGGCCAATCAAGGAAGCGTGCAATGCAAATCCACACTACAAAGAATTGTCACTTCCCACCGGTCCAAAAGGACATCCGAACATCTGTAAAAACCAGAAAGGCAAGATAGAGATGACAAGGGCATAAAGCAATATGATCCCAAGGGTCATGGAGGATTGTGATGACAAGCGCATGGAGCATTGTGATGACAAGATTATGTATCATTTTGCTGTCAAAGGCATTGTGATGACAAGGTTCATGGAGCACTGTGAAGACAAGCGTCATGGAGCATTGTGATGACAAGTGTATTGAGCATTGTGATGACAAAGTTCATGGAGCATTTTGATGAGAAGACCATGGATAATTGTGATGACGAGGGTAATTGGGCACTGTGATGACAAGTGTTATGGAATATTGTGATCACAAGGGTTTGGAGCATTGTTATGACAGAGGTCATGGAGCATTTTGATTTCATTATGATGACAATAGCAAGAAGAATTATGATGATGGGCATGGTCAATTGTGATGACAGGGTTCATGGAGCATTGAGATGAAAAGACACATGGAGCATTCTGATTACAAGGGTCTTGGAGCATTGTGATGACAAGGGCATGGAGCATTTTGATGACAGTGCCATTGAACATTCTGATGACATGCGTCATGTAGCTTTTTGTTGACAAGGGCATGGAGCATTTTGATTAGAGGGGGCGAGGAGCATTGTGATGACAAGTGTCATGGAGCCTTATGATGACAAGGCCGTGGAACATTGTGATGGCAGGTGTCATGGAGCATTGTTATGACAGATGTAAAGGAGCATTTTGATGAGAAGGGCATGGAGCATTGGTTTGAAATGTTTCATTGATTATTGTGATGAGAGTGGGCATGGAGCATTGTGATGATAAGGGCAGGGAACACTGTGATACATGGGTCATGGAGGATTGTAATGACAAGGCATGGGGCATTGTGATGAGAAGGGCATCGAGCATTGTGATGACAAGTGTCATGGAGCTTTGTGATGACAAGGGCATGGAGCAATGGTATGAGAGGGTTCATGGAGCATTGTGATGACAATGACATGGAGCATTGTGATGCCAGGGGTCATGGAGCTTTGTGATGACAAAGGTCATGGAGCATTTTGATGACAAGTGCATGGTGCATTGTGATGAGAAGGGCAGGGAGTAGTTTGATGCCAGTGTCATGCAGCAATTTGATGAAAAGTATATTGGAACATTTTGATGACTGGGGTTATAGAACATTGTGATGTCAGGGGTCATGGAACATTGTGATGATAATGGGATGTAGCATTGTGATGACAGGGGTCATGGGACATTGTGATTACAGGGGTGAGGGAGTATGGTGACGACTAGTGATGAAACACTGTGATATCTCTGGTAAGAGAGCATTTTGATGAGATGTGTATGGAGCATTGTGATTACAAGGTTTATGGAGCATTGCAATGACAAGTTTCTGGACCGTTGTGATGAAAAGCGAATGGCACATTGTGATGACAAGGGTCATGGAACATTTTTCAGACAAAGGCATGGAGCATTGTGATGACAATTGTCACGGAGCGTTGTGATGAAAACGGCATGGGGCACTGTGAGGAAAAAGGCATGGAGCCTTTTGGTGACAGGGTTCAAGGAGCATTCTGATGACAAGTGTCAGGGAGCATTGTGATGACAAGTGTACTGAGCATTGTGATGACAAAAGTCATGGAGCATTGTGCTGAAAAGGGCATGGAATTTTGTGATGACAGTCATCATGGAGCACTGTGATGACAAGTGTTATGGAACATTGGGATCACAAGGGTTTGGAGCATTGTGATGACAGAGGTCATGGATGATTTTGATTTCAAGGAGCCTGGAGCACTGTGATGACAAGGGCATGAAGCAATGTGATCCCAAGTTTCATGGAGGATTGTGATGACAAAGGAAATGGAGTATTCTGATGACAAACACATAAAGCATTGTAATGGAAAGGTCATGTAGCATTTTGCTGACAAAGTCATGGAGCATTGTGATGACAGGTGTCATGGAGCACTGTGATGACAAGCGTCATGGAGCATTGTGAATACAGGGGTCATGGAGCATTGGGATGACAACGCATGGATCATTGTGATGACAAGTGTCATGGAGCAGTGGGCTGAAAATGTTCATGGAGTATAGTGATGACAGGGGTCATGGAGCATTGTGATGACAGAGGTCAAGGAGAATTTTGATTTCATTGTGCTGACAATAGCCGGAAGCATTATGATGATGGGCATGATGCATTGTGATGACAGGGTTCATGGAGCATGGAGATGAAAAGGGGCATGGAGCATTGTGATTACAGGGGTCTTGAAGCACTGTGATGACAAGGGCATGGAGCATTTAATGAGAAGGCCATGGAACATTCTGATGACATGTGTCATGGAGATTTGTGATGACAAGGGCGTGGAGCATTTTGATTACAGTGGTCTTGGAGCATTGTGCTGACAAGTGTCATGGAGCCTTGTGAAGACAAGGCCATGGAACATCGTGATGGATGTGGTCATGGAGAACTGTTATGAAAGGGTTAATGGTGCACTGTGATGAGAAGGGCATGGAGCATTTTGATTACAAGTTTTATGGAGCATTGCAATGAGAAACTTGTGGACCGTTGTGATGAAAAGTGCGTGGCACATTGTGATGACAAGGGTCATGGAACATTTTTCTGACAAAGGCATGGAGCACTGTGATGACAAGGGTCATGGAGCATTTTGATGAAATGTTCATGGAGCATTGTGGTTACAAAGGACAAAGAGCCTTGTGATGATGCGGGCATGGACCATTGTGATGACAAATGTTATGAAGCATTGTGATGACTGGAGTCACGGAGCATTGTGATGACAGCGGTCATGGAGCATTGTGATGACAAGGGCATGGAGCATTGTGATGACTGGGGCATGGAGAATTCTTCTGACAAGTTTCATAGATTATTGTGATGGCAGTGGACATGGTGCATTGTGATGAGAAGGGCATGGATCACTGTGATGAAAAGGTCATGGAGTATTGTGAAGACAGGTGTCAGGGAGCATTGTGATGACATATGTCATGGTCCATTGCGATGACAATAGCAGGGAGCCTTGTGATGCCAAATGTAATGGAGGATTGTGATGACAAATATAATGTAGCACTGTGATGACTAGGGCTTGGAGCATTATGATGACAAGGGCCATTGATAATTTTCAGGACAAGGTCGTGAAGAATAGTGATGGCAATGTCCTAGAGCATTGTGATGAGAAAACCATGGAGTCTTGTGATGACAAATCTCATGGAGCATACTGATGAAAATGGACATGGACCATTGTGATTACAGGCGTCTTGGAACATTGTGATGACATGTGCATGGAGCATTGTGAGGAGAAGGCCAAGAGCATTCTGAAGACATGCGTCCTTGAGCTTTGTGATGACAAGTGCATGGAGCATTGTGATTACAAGGGTCTTGGAGCATTGTGATGAAAATGGCATGGATCATTGTGATGTAAAAGTCATGGAGCCTTGTCATGACAGGGTTCAAGGAGCATACAGACAACAAGTGTCAGGGGGCATTTTGATGACAAGTGTATTGAGCATTGTGATGACAAATGTCATGGAGCATTGTGATGAGAAGACCATGGATAACTGTGATGACGAGCGTCATGGAGCATAGTGATGACAAGTGTTTTGGAATATTGTAATCACAAGCGTTTGGAGCATTGTTATGAGAGAGGTCATGGAGCATTTTGATTTCACTGTGATGACAATAGCATGAAGCATTATGATGATGGGCATGGTGCATTTTGATGACAGGGTTCATGAATCATTGAGATGAAAAATGGGCATGGAGCATTGTGGTTACAGGGGTCTTGGAGCATTGTGATGAGAAGGGTCATGGAGCATTGTGATGACAAGGCCATGGAACATCGTGATGGCAGGGGTCATAGATCATGGTTATGACAGGGGTAATGGAGCATTGTGATGGCAAGAGGAAGGAGCATTGGGATGAGTAGGCCATGGAGCATTCTGATGATATGTGTCATGGAGGTTTGTGATGACAAGGACATGGAGCAATGTGATGAGAACCTTCATGGAGCATTGTGATGGCAATGACATGGAGCATTGTGATGACAAGTTTTATGGATCATTGTGATGACAAAAGGTCATGGAGCATTATGATGACAAGGGCGTTGTGCATTGTGATGAGAAGGGTAGGGAGCATTGTGATGACAGGGTCATGGAGCAATTTGATGAAAACTGTCATGGAACATTTTGATGACAGGGGTTATGGAACATTGTGATGCCAGGGCTCATCGAACATTGTGATGATAAGTGCATGTAGCATTGTGATGACAGGAGTCATGGCACATTTTGATGACAGGGGTGAGGGAATATTGTGACGAATAGTGATGTAACATTGTGATATCAGTGGTGAGAGAACATTTTGGTGAGAAGTCCATGGAGCATTGTGATGACAATGTTCATGGAGCATTGTGATGACAAGATTGTGGAGCACTGTGATGACAAGTGCATGGTGCATTGGGATGACATGTGTCATGGAGCATTGTGCTGACAAGCGCATGGAGCATTGTGATGACAAGGGTCATGGAGCATTGTGCTGAGAAATGCATAGAGCATTGTGATGACAAGGGTCAAAGAGCATTGTGATGAAATGTTCATGGAGCATTGTGGTTAAAAAGGTCACAGAGACTTTTGATGACGAGGTCATGGACCATTGTGATGACAAAGGTCATGAAGCATGGTGATAACTGGAGTCACGGAGCATTGTGATGACAGGGGTCATGGAGCATTGTGATAACAAGGGCATGGAGCATTGTGATGACAAGGGCATGGAGCATTGGTCTAATAAGTTTCATGGATTATTGCGATGAGAGTTGTAATGGCGCATTGTGATGACAAGGGAATGGAGCATTGTGATGACCAGGTCATGCAGTATTTTGAAGACAGGTGTCAGGGAGCATAGTGATGACATATGTAATGGCCCATTGTGACGACAATCGCATGGAGCATTGTGATGCCAAGTGTCATGGAGGATTCTGATGACAAAGGTAATGGAGCATTGTGATGGCAGTGGAATGGAGCATTGTTATGACAAAGGGCAGGGGGCACTGTGCTGACAAGTGCATGGAGAATTGTGATGAAAAGGGTCATGGAGCATTCTGATGACAAGCTTGTGGAGTATTTTGATGACAATGGCATGGAACATTGTAATGCAAATGGCATGGGTCATTGTGATGAAAAAGGCATGGAGCCTTTTCGTGACAGGGTTCAAGGAGCATTTTGATGACAAGTGTCAGGGAGCATTGTGATGACAACTGTATTGAGAATTGTGATGACACAGGTCATGGAGCATTGTGATGAAAAGGGCATGGATTATTGTGATGACAGGCATCATGGAGCATTGTGATGACAAGTGTTATGGAACATTGTGATCATAAGGGTTTGGAGCATTGTGATGACAGAAGTCATGGATCATTTTGATTTCAAGGAGCATGGAGCATTGTGATGACAAGGGCATGAAACAATGTGATCCCAAGGTTCATGGAGTATTGTGATGGCAAAGATAATGGAGTATTGTGATGACAAGTGCATACAGCATTGTAATGACAAGGTCATGTAACATTTTGCTGACAAAGGCATGGAGCATTGTGATGACAAGTTTCATGGAGCACTGTGATGACAAGCGTCATGGAGCATTGTGAATACAGGGGTGATGGAGCATTGGGATGACAAGGGCATGGATCATTGTGATGACAAGGGTCATGTAGCATTGGGCTGAAAATGTTCATGGAGTATTGTGATGACAGGGGTCATGGAGCATTGTGATGACAGAGGTCATGGAGAATTTTGATTTCATTGTGCTGACAATAGCCGGAAGCATTATGATGATTGGCATGATGCATTGTGATGACAGGGTTCATGGAGCATTGAGATGAAAAGGGGCATGGAGCATTGTGATTACAGGGGTCTTGGAGCATTGTGATGACAAGGGCATGGAGCATTGTGTGGAGAAGGACATGGAACATTCTGATGACATGTGTAATGGAGCTTTGTGATGACAAGGGCATGGAGCATTGTGATTACAGGAGTCTTGGAGCATTGTGATGACAATGGAATGGAGCATGGTGATGACAAGGTCCTGGAACATTGTGATGAGATGACCATGGAGACTTGTGATGACATGCCTCATGGAGCATTCTGATGAAAAGGGGCATGGAGCATTGTGATTACAGGGGTCTTGGAGCATTGTGATGACAAGGGCATGGAGCATTTTGAGGAGAAGTCCCTGGAACATTCTGATGACATGCGTCATGGAGCTTTGTGATGAAAAGGGCATGGAGCATTGTGATTACAAGGGTCTTGGAGCATTGTGATGACAATGGTCATGGAGCCTTGTGATGACAAGGCCGTGGAACATTGTGATGGCAGCGGTCATGGAACATTGTTATGACAGAGGTAATGGAGCACTGTGATGAGAAGGGCATTGAGCATTGGTCTGAAATGTTTCATGGATTGTTGTGATGAGAGTGGGCATGGAGCATTGTGATGACAAGGACACGGAACACTGTGATACATGGGTCATGGAGGATTGTAATGACAAGTGCATGGAGCATTGTGATGAGAAGGGCATCGAGCATTGTGATGACAAATGTCATGATGCTTTGTGATGACAAGGGCATGGAGCCATGTGATGAGAGATTTCATGGAGCATTGTGATGACAATGACATGGAGCATTGTGATGCCAACTGTTATGGAGGTTTGTGATGACAAATGTCATGGAGCATTTTGATGACAAGGGTGTGGTGCATTGTGACGAGAA
Source organism: Mesoplodon mirus (assembly GCF_964341445.2). Classification (NCBI taxonomy): domain Eukaryota; kingdom Metazoa; phylum Chordata; class Mammalia; order Artiodactyla; family Ziphiidae; genus Mesoplodon; species Mesoplodon mirus. Next base: position 3,730,076 of record NW_028295793.1, on the reverse strand, counting down.
GGGCAGGGAGCATTTTGATGACAGGGTCATGCAGCAATTTGATGAAAAGTGTAATGGAACATTTTGATGACAGTGGTTATAGAACATTGTGATGCCTGGGGTCATGGATCTTTGGGATGAAAAGGGTCATGGAACATTTTGATGACAGGGGTTATGGAACATTGTGATGTCGGGGGTTATGGAACATTGTGCAGATAAGGGGATGTAGCATTGTGATGACAGGGGTCATGGAACATTGTGATAACCGGGGTGAGGGAGGATTGTGATGACTAGTGATGGAACATTTTGATATCTCATGTGAGAGAGCATTTGGATGAGAAGTTCATGGAGCATTGTGATTACAAGGTTTATGGATCATAGCGATGACAAGGTTGTGGATCATTGTGATGAAAAGGGCATGGAACATTGTGATGACAAATGTCATGGAGCATTGTTCTGACAAAGGCATGGAGCATTGTGATGACAAGGGTCACGGCGCATTTTGATGAAAAGTTCATGGAGCTTTCTGATTAAAATGGTCACAGAGCCTTGTTATGACGTGGTCATGTACTGTTGTGATGACAAAAGTTATGAAGCATTGTGATGACTGGAGTCAAGGAGCATTGTGATGACAGGGGTCATGGAGCATTGTGATGACAATGGCATGGAGCATTGTGATGACAAGGGCATGGAACATTGGTCTAATAAGTTTCATGGATTATTGCAATGAAATTTGGAATGGCGCATTGTGATGACAAGGGCATGGAGCATTTTGAGGACCAGGTCATGCATTATTGTGAAGACAGGTGTCACGGAGCATTGTGATGACATATGTAATGGCCCATTTTGATGACAATGGCATGGAGCATTTTGATGCCAATTGTCATGGAGGATTTTGATGACAAAGGTAATGGAGCATTGTGATGACAATGGATTGGAGCATTTTGATGACAAAGGTCAGGGAGCAGTGTGCTGACAAGTGCATGGAGAATTGTGATGACAAGGGTCATGGAGCATTCTGATGACAAGCTTGTGGAGTATTTTGATGACAATGGCATGGAGCATTGTGATGAAAACGGCATGGGGCATTGTGATGAAAAATGCATGGAGCCTTTTCGTGACAGGGTTCAAGGAGCATTCTGATGACAAATGTCAGGGAGCATTGTGATGTCATGTATATTGAGAATTGTGATGACAAATGTCATGGAGCATTGTGATGAAAAGTTTATGGAGTATTGTGATGACAGGCATCATGGAGCGTTGTGATGACAAGTGTTATGGAACATTGTGATCACAAGGGTTTGGAGCACTGTGATGACAGAGGTCCTGGATCATTTTGATTTCAAGGAGCATGGAGCATTGTGATGACAAGGGCATGAATCAAAGTGATCCCAAGGTTCATAGATGATTTTGATGACAATGGAAATGGAGTATTGTGAAGAAAAGTGCACAGAGCATTGTAATGACAAGGACATGTAGCATTTTGCTGAAAAAGGCATGGAACATTGTGATGACATGTGTCATGGAGCACTGTGATGACAAGCGTCACGGAGCATTGTGAATACAGGGGTCATGGAGCATTGCGATGACAAGGGCATGGATCATTTTGATGACAAGGGTCATGGAGCAGTGGGCTGAGAATGTTCATGGAGTGTTGTGATGCCAGGGGTCATGGAGCATTGTGATGAATAGGGCATGGAACATTGTGATGAGAAGGCCATGGAGGATTCTGATGACATGCGTCTTGGAGATTTGTGATGACAAGGGCATGGAGCATTGGGATTACAGGGATCTTGGAGCATTGTGATGAAAAGGGCATGGATCATTGTGATGACAATGGCATGGAGCCTTGTCATGACAGGTTTCAAGGAGCATACTGACGACATGTGTCAGGGAGCATAGTGGTGACAAGTTCATTGAGCACTGTGATGACAAAAGTCATGGAGCATTGTGATGAGAAGACCATGGATAATTGTGATGATGAGCGTCATGGGGTGTTGTGATGATAAGTGTTATGGAACATTGTGATCACAAGGGTTTGGAGCATTATGATGACAAATGTCATGGAGAATATTGATTTCATTGTGATGACAATAGCCTGAAGCATTATGATGATGGGCATTATGCATTGTGATGGCAGGGTTCATGGAGCATTGAGATGAAAAGGGGCATGGAGCATTGTGATTACAAGGGTTTTGGAGCATTGCAATGACAAGGGCATGGAGCATTGTGATGAGAAGTCCATGGAACATTATGATGACATGCGTCACGGAGCTTTGTGATGACAAGGGCATGGAGCATGGTGATTTCAGGGGTCTTGAGCATTATGATGACAAATGTCATGGAACCTTGTGATGACTAGGCCGTGGAAAATTGTGATGGCAGGGGTCAAGGAGCATTGTTATGACAGGTGTAATGGAGCATTTTGATGAGAAGGCCATGGAACATTGGTCTGAAATGTTTCATGGATTATTGTGATGAGAGTGGTCATGGAGCATTGTGATGACTAGGGCACGGAACACTGTGATACATGGGTCATGCAGGATTGCAATGACAAGGGCATGGAGCATTGTGATGAGAAGTGCATCGAGCATTGTGATGACAACAGTCATGGAGCTTTGTGATGACAAGGGAATGGAGCAATATGATGAGAGGTTTCATGGAGCATTGTGATGACAATGACATGGAGCATTGTGATGCCAAGGGTCATGGAGCTTTGTGATGACAAGTCATAGAGCATTTTGATGATAAGGGTGTGGTTCATTGTGATGAGAAGGGCACGCAGCATTTTGATGACCGGGTCATGCATCAATTTGATAAAAATTGTAATGGAACATTTTGATGGCAGGGCTTAAAGAACATTGTGATGCCAGGGGTCTTGGAGCTTTGGGATGAAAAGGGTCATGGAGCATTTTGATGACAGGGGTCATGGAACATTGTGATGTCAGGGGTCATGGAACATTGTGATTGTAAGTGGATGTAGCATTGTGATGACAGGGTCATGGAACATTGTGATTACAGAGGTAAGGGAGTATTTTGATGACTAGTGATGGAACATTGTGATATCTCTGGTGAGAGAGCATTTTGATGAGAAGTGCATGGAGCATTGTGATTACAAGGTTTATGCTGCATTGCAATGACAAGTTTGTGGACCGTTGTGATGAAATGCATGTGGCACATTGTTATGACAATATTCATGAAGCATTGTTCTGACAAAGACATGGAGCACTGTGATGACAAGGGTCACAGAGAATTGTGATGAAATGTTCATGGAGCATTGTGGTTACAATGGTCACAGAGCCTTGTGATGACGTGGGCATGGACCATTGTGATAATAAACGTTATGAAGCATTGAGATGACTGGAGCCACGGAGAATTGTGATGACAGGGGTCATGGAGCATTGTGATGACAAGGGCATGGAGCCTTGTGTTGACAGGGGCATGGAGCAATGGTCTCAAAAGTTTCATAGATTATTGTGATGACAGTGCGCATGGTGCATTGTGATGACAAGGGCATGGAGCATTGTGAAGAGAAGGTCATGGAGTATTGTGAAGACAGGTTTCAGGGAGCATTGTGATGACATATGTCATGGTCCATTGCGATGACAATGGCATGGAGCATTGTGATGCCAAATGTAATGGAGGATTGTGATGACAAATATAATGGAGCATTGTGATGGTTAGGGCTTGGAGAATTATGATGACAAGGGCCATTGAAAATTTTCATGACAAGGTCGTGAAGCATTGTGATGACAAGTTCCTGGAACATTGTGATGAGAAATCCATGGAGCCTTGTGATGACAAGTCTCATGGAGCATACTGATGAAAAGGGGCATGGAGCATTGTGATTACAGGGGTCTTGGAACACTGTGATGACAAGGGCATTGAGCATTGTGAGGAGAAGACCAAGGAGCATTCTGACGGCATGCGTCATTGAGCTTTGTGATGACAAGGGCATGGAGCATTGTGATTACATGGGTCTTGGAGCATTGTGATGAAAAGGGCATAGATCATTGTGATGAAAATGGCATGGAGCCTTGTCATGACAGGGTTCAAGGAGCATATTGATGACAAGTGTCAGGGTGCATTGTGATGACAAGTGCATTTGAGAATTGTGATGACAAAGATCATGGAGCAGTGTGATGAGAAGACCATGTATAATTGTGATGGCAAGCGTCATGGGGCATTGTAATGACAAGTGCTTTGGAATATTGTGATCACAAGGGTTTGGAGCATTTTTATGACAGACGTCCTGGAGCATTTTGATTTCATTGTGATGACAATAGCATGAATCATTATGATGATGGGCATGGTGCATTGTGATGACAGGGTTCATGGATCATTGAGATGGAAAGGGGCATAGAGCATTGTGATTAGAGTGTTCTTGGATCATTGTGATGAGAAGGGTCATGGGGATTTGTGATGACAAGGCCATGGAATATCGTGATGGCAGGGGTCATGGAGAATTGTTATCACAGTGTAATGGAGCATTGTGATGGTAAGGGCATGGAGCATTGTGATGAGAAGGCCATGGGGCATTCTGATGACATGTGTTATGGAGATTTGTGAGAACAAGGACATGGAGCAAAGTGATGAGAGCGTTCATGGAGCAGTGTGATGGCAATAACATGGAGCATTGTGATGCCAAGGGTCATGGATCTTTGTGATGACAAAGGTCATGGAGCATTTTGATGGCAAGGGCATTTTGCATTGTGATTAGAAAGGCAGGGAGCATTCTGATGACAGTGTCATGGAGCGATTTGATGAAAAGTGTCATGGAACATTTTGATGACAGGTGTTATGGAACATTGTGATGTCAGGGGTCATCGAACATTGTGATGATAAGTGCATATAGCATTGTGATGACTGGAGTCATGGAATATTGTGATGACAGGGGTGAGGGAGTATTGTGACAAATAGTGATGTAGCATTGTGATATCAGTGGTGACAGAGCATTTTGATGAGAAGTGCATGCAGCATTGTGATGACATATTTTAAGGAGCATTGTGATGACAAGCGCATGGAGCACTGTGATGACAAGTGTATTGAGAATTGTGATGACAATGGTCATGGAGCATTGGAATGAAAAGGGCAAGGAGTATTGTGATGACAGGCATCATGGAGCGTTGTGATGACAAGTGTTATGGAACACTGTGATCACAAGGTTTTGGAGCATTGTGATGACAGTGGTCATGGATTATTTTGATTTCAAGGAGCATGGAGCATTGTGATGACAAGGGCATGAAGCAATGTGATCCCAAGATTCATGGAGGATTGTGATGACAATGGAAATGGAGTATTGTGATGACAAGCGCATAGAGCATTGTAATGACAAGGTCATGTAGCATTTTGCTGACAAAGGCATGGAGCATTGTGATGACATGTGTCAAGGAGCACTGTGATGACAAGCATCACGGAGCATTGCGAATACAGGGGTCATGGAGCATTGGGATGACAAGGGCATGGATCATTGTGATGGCAAGGTTCATGGAGCACTGGGCTGAAAATGTTCATGGAGTGTTGAGATGACAGGGGTCATGGAGCATTGTGATGACTAGGGAATGGAGCATTGTGATGAAAAGAGTCCCGGATCATTGCATTGTCAGGTGTCATGGAGTGTTGTGATGACAGTGGTCATGGAGCATTGTGATGATATTGGCCATGGAGCATTGTGATGAGTAGGTCGTGGAGCATTGGGCTGAAAATATTCATGGATTATTGTGATGACAGGGGTCACGGAGCATTTTGATGACAAGGGAATGGAGCATGGTGATGACAAGGTCCTGGAGCATTGTGATGAGAAGAACATGGAGACTTGTGATGACAAGTCTCATGGAGCATTCTGATGAAAAGGGGCATGGAACATTGGGATTACAGGGGTCTTGGAGCATTGTGCTGACAAGTGCATGGAGAATTGTGATCACAAGGGTCATGGAACATTCTGGTGACAAGCTTGTGGAGTATTTTGATGACAATGGCATGGAGCATTGTGATGAAAACGGCATGGGGCTTTGTGATGAAAAAGGCATGGAGCTTTTTCGTGACAGGGTTCAAGGAGCATTCTGAAGACAAGTGTCAGAGAGCATTGTGATGACAATTGTATTGAGTATTGTGATGACAAAGGTCATGGAGCATTGTGATGAAAAGGGCATGGAGTATTGTGATGACAAGCATCTTGGAGCGTTGTGATGACAAGTGTTATGGAACATTGTGATCACAAGAGTTTGGAGCATTGTGATGACAGTGGTCATGGAGCATTTTGATGACAAGGGAATGGAGCATGATGATGACAAGGCCCTGGAGCATAGTGATGAGAAGACCATGGAGACTTGTGATGACAAGTCTCATGGAGCATTCTGATGAAAAGGGGCATAGAGCATTGTGATTACAAGGGTCTTGGTGCATTGTGATGACTAGGGCATGGAGCATTGTGATGAGAAGGTCATGGAGCATTCTGATGATATGCGTCATGGAGTTTTTTGATGACTAGGACATGGAGCATTGTGATTACAGGGATCTTGGAGCATTGTGATGAAAAGGGCATGGATCATTGGGATGAAAAAGGCATGGAGACTTGTCATGACAAGGTACAAGGAGCATACTGACGACAAGTGTCAGGGAGCATTGTGATGACAAAGATCATGGAGCATTGTGATGAGAAGACCATGGATAATTGTGATGATGAGCGTCATGGGGTGTTGTGATGATAAGTGTTATGGAACATTGTGATCACAAGGGTTTGGAGCATTGTGATGACAGGGGTCATGGATCATTTTGATTTCAAGGAGCATGGAGCACTGTGATGACAAGGGCATGAAGCAATGTGATCCCAAGTTTCATGGAGGACTGTGATGACAATGGTAATGGAGTATTGTGATGACAAGCGAATAGAGCATTGCAATGACAAGGTCATGTAGCCGTTTGCTGACACAGGCATGGAGCATTGTGATGACAGGTGTCATGGAGAACTGTGATGACAAGCGTCACGGAAATTGTGAATACAGGGGTCATGGAGCATTGGGATGACAAGGGTATGGATCATTGTGATGACAAGGGTCATGGAGCATTGGGCTGAAAATGTTCATGGAGTATTGTGATGACAGGGGTCATGGAGCATTTTGTTGACAATTTCCTGGAGCACTTTTATGAGAAGACAATGGAGACTTGTGATGACAAGTCTCATGGAGCATTCTGATGAAAAGGGACATGGAGCATTGTGATTACAGGGGTCTTGGAATATTGTGATGACAATGGCATGGAGCATTGTGAGGAGAAGGCCATGGAGCATTCTGAGGACTTGCGTCATTGAGTTTTGTGACGACAAGGGCATGGAGCATTGTGATTACAGGGGTCTTGTTGCATTGTGATTAAAAGGGCATGGATCATTGGGATGAAAAAGGCATGGAGACCTGTCATGACAGGGTTAATGGAGCATACTGATGACAAGTGTCAGGGAGCATTGTGATGACAAGTGTATTGACCATTCTGATGACAAAGGTCATGGAGCATTGTGATGATAAGACCATGGATAATTGTGATGATGAGTGTCATGGAGTGTTGCGATGATAAGTGTTATGGTACGTTGTGATCACAAGGGTTTGGAGCATTATGATGACAGAGGTCATGGAGAATATTGATTTAATTGTGATGACAATAGCCTGAAGCATTATGATGATGGGCATGGTGCATTGTGATGACAGGATTCTTGGAGCATTGGGATGAAAAGTGACATGGAGCATTGTGTTTACAGGGGTCTTGGAGCATTGTGATGACAAGGGCAAGGAGCATTGTGATTAGAAGACCATGGCGCATTCTGATGACATGTATCATGGAGCTTTGTGATGACAAGTGCATGGAGCATTGTGATTACAAGGGTCTTCAGCATTGTGATGACAAGTGTCATGGAGCCTTGTGATGACTAGGCCGTGGAACACTGTGATGGCAGTGGTCATTGTGCATTGTTATGACAGAGGTAATGGAGCATTGTGATGAGAAGGGCATGGATCTTTGGTCTGAAATGTTTCATGGATTATTGTGATGAGAGTGAACATGGAGCACTGTGATGACGAGGGTACAGAACACTATGATACATGGGTCATGCAGGATTGTAATGACAATGCTATGGAGCATTATGATGAGAATGGCATCGAGCATTGTGATGAAAAGTGTCATGGAGCTTTGTGATGACAAGGGCACTGAGCAATGTTATGAGAGGGTTCATGGAGCATTGTGATGACAATGACATGGAAAATTGTGATGCCAAGGGACATGGAGTTTTGTGATGACAAGTCATTGAGCATTTTGATGACAAGGGCATGGTGCATTGTGATGAGAAGGGCAGGGAGCATTTTGATGACCGGGTCATGCAGCAATTTGATGAAAAATGTAATGGAACATTTTGATGACAGGGGTTATAGAACATTGTGATGATAAGGGGATGTAGCAGTGTGATGACAGGGTCATGTAACATTGTGATTACAGGGGTGAGGGAGTATTGTGATGACTAGTGATGGAACACTGTGATATCTCTGTTGGGAGAGCATTTTGATGAGAAGAGCATGGAGCATTGTGATTACAAGTTTTATGGAGCATTGCAATGACAAGGTTGTGGAACGTTGTGATGAAATTTGTGTGGCACATTGTGATGATAATTGTCATGGAGCATTGTTCTGACAAAGACATGGAGCATTGTGATGACAAGGGTCACAGAGTATTGTGAAGAAAATTTCATGGAACATTGTGGTTACAAAGGTCAAAGAGCCTTGTGATGACGCGGGCATGGACCACTGTGATGACAAATGTTATGAAGCATTTTGATGACTGGAGTCACGGAGCTTTGTGATGACAGGGGTCATGGAGCATTGTGATGACATGTGTCATGGAGCATTGTGCTGACAAGCGCATGAGGCATTGTGATGACTAGGGTCATGGAGCATTGTGGTGAGAAAGGCATAGAGCATTGTGATGACAAGGGTCAAAGATCATTGTGATGAAAAGTTCATGGAGCATTGTGGATAAAAATGTCACAGAGACTGTTGATGAGGAAGTCATGGACCATTGTGATGACAAAGGTCATGAAGCATTGTGATGACTGGAGTCACGGAGCATTGTGATGACAGGGGTCATGGAGCATTGTGATAATAAGGGAATGGAGCATTGTGATGACCAGGTCATGCAGTATTGTGAAGACAAGTGTCAGGGAGCATTGTGATGACATATGCAATGGCCCATTGTGATGACAATGACATGGAGCATTGTGAAGCCTAGTGTCATGGAGGATTCTGATGACAAAGGTAATGGAGCATTGTGATGACAATCGCTTGGAGCATTGTGATGACAAGGGTCAGGGAGCATTGTGCTGACAAGTCCATGGAGAATTGTGATGACAAGGGTCATGGAGCATTCTGATGACAAGTTTGTGGAGTATTTTGATGACAGTGGCATGGAGCATTGTGATGAAAACGGCATGGGGCATTGTGATGAAAAAGGCATGGAGCCTTTTCCTGACAGGGTTCAAGGAGCATTCTGATGACAAATGTCAGGGAGCATTGTGATGACAAGTGTATTGAGCATTGAGATGACAAAGGTCATGGAGCATTGTGATGAAAAGGGCATGGAATATTGTGATGACAAGCATCATGGAGCGTTGTGATGACAAGTGTTATGGAACATTGTGATCACAAGGGTTTGGAGCATTGTGATGACATAGGTCATGGATCATTTTGATTTCAAGGAACATGGAGCATTTTGATGACAAGGGCATGAGGCAATGTGATCCCAAGGTTCATGGAGGATAGTGATGACAATGGAAAAGGAGTATTGTGATGACAAGTGCATAGAGCATTGTAATGACAAGGTCATGTAGCATTTTGCTGACAAAGGCATGGAGCATTGTGATGACATATGTCATGGAGCACTGTGATGACAAGCGTCACGGAGCATTGTGAATACAGGGGTCATGGAGCATTGGGATGACAAGGGCATGGATCATTGTGATGACAAGGGTCATGGAGCACTGGGCTGAAATGTTCATGGAGTGTTGTGATGACAGGGGTCATGGAACATTGTGATGACTAGGGAATGGCTAATTGTGATGACAAGAGTCCCGGATCATTGTGTTGTCAGGAGTCATGGATTGTTGTGATTACAGTGGTCATGGAGCATTGTGATGATATTGGCCATGGAGCACTGTGATGTGTAGGTCGTGGAGCATTGGGGTGAATATGTTCACGGATTATTATGATGATACGGGTCATGGAGCATTGTGATGACAAGGGAATGGTGCATGGTGATGACAATGTCCTGGAGCACTGTGATGAGAAGACCATGGAGACTTGTGATGACAAGTCTCATGGAGCATTCTGATGAAAAGGGGCATGGAGCATTGTGATTACAGGGGTCTTGGAGCACTGTGATGACTAGGGCATGGAGCATTGTGATGAGAATGCCATGGAGCATTCTGATGACATGTGTCATGGAGTTTTGTTATGAGAAGGGCATGGAGCATTGTGATTACAGTGATCTTGCAGCATTGTGATGAAAACGGCACGGATCATTGTTATGAAAATGGTATGGCGCCTTGTCATGACAGGGTTCAAGGAGCATACTGACGACTAGTGTCAGGTAGCATTGTGATGACAAGTGTATTGAGCATTGTGATGACAAAGCTCATGGAGCATTGTGATAAGAAGACCATGGATAATTGTTATGATGAGCGTCATGGGGTGCTGTGATGATAAGTGTTATGGAACATTGTGATCACAAGGGTTTGGAGCATTATGATGACAGAGGTCATGGAGATTATTGATTTCATTGTGATGACAATAGCCTGAAACATTATGATGTTGGGCATGGTGCATTGTGATGACATGGTTCATGGAGCATTGGGATGAAAAGTGGCATGGAGCATTTTGTTTACAGGGGTCTTGGAGCATTGTGATGACATGTGCATGGAGCATTGTGATGAGAAGGCCATGGAACATTCTGATGACATGTGTCATGGAGCTTTGTGATGACAAGGACATGGAGCATTGTGATTACAAGGGTGTTCAGCATTGTGATAACAAGTGTCATGGAACCTTGTGATGACTAGGCCGTGGAACATTGTGATGGCAGGGGTCATGGTGCATAGTTATGACAGAGGTAAAGGAGCATTGTGATGAGAAGGGCATGGAACATTGGTCTAAAATGTTTCATGCATTACTGTGATGAGAGTGGGCATAGAGCATTGTGATGACTAGGGTACGGAACACTATGATGCATGAGTCATGCAGGATTGTAATGACAAGGGCATGGAGCATTGTGATGACAAAGGTCATGAAGCATTGTGATGACTGGAGTCACGGAGCATTGTGATGACAAGGGCATGGAGCATTGTGATGAGAAAGTCATGGAGTATTGTGAAGACAGGTTTTAGGGAGCATTGTGATGACCTATGTCATGGTCCATTGCGATGACAATGGCATGGAGCATTGTGATGCCAAATGTAATGGAGGATTGTTATGACAAATATAATGGAGCATTGTGATGACTAGGGCTTGGAGCATTATGATGACAAGGGCCATTGAGAATTTTCAGAACAAGGTCGTGAAGCATTGTGATGACAAGGTCTTGGAGCATTGTGATGAGAAAACCATGGAGCCTTGTGATGACAAATCTCATGGAGCATACTGATGAAAAGGGTCATGGAGCATTGTGATTACAGGGGTCTTGGAACATTGTGATGAAAAGGGCATGGGACCTTGTTATGACAGGGTTCAAGGAGAGTACAGACAACAAGTGTCAGGGAGCATTTTGATGACAAGTGTATTGAGCATTGTGATGACAAAGTTCATGGAGCATTGTGATGTGAAGTCCATAGATAAATGTGATGACGAGCGTCATGGGGCATTTTGATGACAAGTGTTATGGAATATTGTGATCAAAAGGGTTTGGAGCATTGTTATGACAGAGGTCATGGAGCATTTTGATTTCATTGTGATGACAATAGCATGAAGCATTAGGATGATGGACATGGTGCATTGTGATGACAGGGTTCATGGATCACTGAGATGAAAAGGGGCATGGAGCATTGTGATTCCAGGGGTCTTGGAGCATTGTGATGAGAAGGGTCATGGAGCCTTGTGATGACATTGCCATGGAACATCGTGATGGCAGGGATCATGGAGCATTGTTATGACAGGGGTAATGCAGCATTGTGATGGCAAGGGCAAGGAGCATTGTGATGAGAAAGCCATGGAGCTTTCTGATGACATGTGTCATGGAGCATTGTGATGACAAGTGTCACGGAGCATTGTGATGAAAAGTTCATTGAGAATTGTGGTTATAATGGTCACAGAGACTTGTGATGATGCGGGCATAGTCCATTGTGATGACAATCGTTATGAAGCATTGTGATGACAGGTGTCATGGAGCATTGTGATGACAGGGGTCATGGAGCATTGTGATGACTAGGGAATGGAGCATAGTGATGAAAAGAGTCCCGGATCATTGTGTTGTCAGGTGTCATGGAGTGTTGTGATGACAGTTGTCATGGTGCATTGTGATGATATTGGTCATGGAGCATTGTGATGAGAAAGTCATGGAGCATTTTGCTGATAATATTCATGGAGTATTGTGATGACAGTTGTCATGGTGCATTGTGATGATATTGGTCATGGAGCATTGTGATGAGAAGGTCATGGAGCATTGTGCTGATAATATTCATTGAGTATTGTGATGACAGGGGTCATGGAGCATTGTGTTGACTAGGGAATGGAGCATTGTGATGACAGTGGCCATGGAGCATTGTGATGATATTGGCCATGGAGCATTGTGATGAGTAGGGCATGGAGCATTGTGATGAGAAGGCCATGAAGCATTCTGATGACATGCATCATGAAGTTTTGTGATGACAATTGCATGGAGCATTGTGATTATAGACATCTTGGAGCATTGTGATAAAAAGGGCATGGATCATTGTTATGAAAAAGGCACGGAGCCTTGTCATGACAGGGTTAAAGGAGCATACTGACGACATGTGTTAGGGAGCATTGTGATGACAAGTGTATTGAGCATTGTGATGACAAAGATCATGGAGCATTGTGATGAGAAGACCTTGGATAATTGTGATGATGAGCGTCATGGGGCGTTGTGATGATAAGTGTTATGGAACATTGTGATCACAAGGGTTTGGAGCATTATGATGACAGAGGTTATGGAGAATATTGATTTCATTGTGATGACAATAGCCTGAAGCGTTATGATGATGGGCATGGTGCATTGTGATGACAGGGTTCATGGAGCATTGAGATGAAAAGGGGCATGGAGCATTGTGATTACAAGGGTCTTGTAACATTGTGATGACAAGGGCATGGAGCATTGTGATGAAAAGGCCATGGAACCTTCTGATGACATGCGTCATGGAGCTTTTTGATGACAAGTGCATGGAGCATTGTGATTTCAGTGGTCTTAAGCATTGTGATGCCAAGTGTCATGGAACCTTGTGATGACTAGGACGTGGAACATTTTGATGGCAAAGGTCATGGTGCAATGTTATGACAGGGGTAATGCAAGATTTTGATGAGAAGGGCATGGAACATTGGTCTGAAATATTTCATGGATTATTGTGATGAGAGTGGGCATGGAGCATTGTGATGACAAGGGCACGGAGCACTGTGATACATGGATTATGCAGGATTGTAATGACCAGGGCATGGAGCATTGTGATGAGAAGGGCATGGAGCATTGTGATGACAAGTATCAGGGAACTTTGTGATGACAAATGCATGGAGCAATGTGATAAGAGGGTTCATGGAGCATTGTGATGACAATGACATGGAGCATTGTGATGCCAAGGGTCATGGAGTTTGTGATGACAAGTCATGGAGCATTTTGATGACAAGGGCATGGTGCATTGTGATGAGAAAGGCAGGGAGCATTTTGATGGCCGGTTCATGCAGCAATTTGATGAAAAGTGTCATGGAATATATTGATGCAGGGGTTATAAATCATTGTGATGTCAGGGGTCTTGGAACTTTTGGAAGAAAAGGGTCATGGAGCATTTTGATGACAGGGGTTATGGAACATTGTGATGTCAGGGGTCATGGAACATTGTGATGATAAGGGGATGTAGCATTGTGATGACAGTGTCATGGAACATTGTGATTACAGGGGTGAGGGAATAATGTGATGACTAGTGATGGAACATTGTGATATATCTGGTGAGAGAGCATTTTGATGAGATGTGCATGGAGCATTGTGATTACTAGGATCTTGGAGCATTGTGATGAAAAGGGCATGGAGCATTGTGAAGAAAAGGCCATGAAACATTCTGATGACATGCGTCATGGAGCTTTTTGATGACAAGGTCATGGAGCATTGTGATTTCAGGGGTCTTAAGCATTGTGATGACAAGTGTCATGGAACCTTGTGATGACTAGGCCGTGGAACATTTTGATGGCAAGGGTCATGGTGCATTGTTATGACAGGGGAAATGGAGCATTTTGATGAGAAGGGCATGGAACATTGGTCTGAAATATTTCAGGGATTATTGTGATGAGAGTGGGCATGGAGCATTGTGATGACAAGGGCACGGAGCACTGTGATACATGGGTCATTCAGGATGGTAATGACAAGGGCATGGAGCATTATGATGAGAAGGGCATCGAGCATTGTGATGACAAGTATCAGGGATCTTTGTGATGACAAGGGTATGGAGCAATGTGATAAGAAGGTTTATGGAGCACTGTGATGACAATGACATGGAGCATTGTGATGCCAAGGGTCATGGAGATTTGTGTTGACAAGTCATGGAGCATTTTGATGACAAGGGCATGGTGCATTGTGATGAGAAGGGCAGGGAGCATTTTGATGACCGTGTCATGCAGCAATTTGATGAAAAGTGTAATGGATCATTTTGATGGCAGGGGTTATAGAACATTGTGATGTCAGGGGTCTTGGAGCTTTGGGATGAAAAGCGTCATGGAGCATTTTGATGACAGGTGTTATGGAACATTGTGATGTCAGGGGTCATAGAACATTGTGATGATAAGGGGATGTAGCATTGTGATGACAGGAGTCATGGAACATTGTGATGACAGGGGTGAGGGAGTATTGTGACAAATAGTGATGTAGCACTGTGATATCAGTGGTGAGAGAGCATTTTGATGAGAATTGCATGGAGCATTGTGATGACAAATTTTAAGGAGCATTGTGATGACAAGATTGTGGAGCACTGTGATGACAAGCGCATGGTGCATTGTGATGACATGTGTCATGGAGCATTGTGCTGACCAGCGCATGGAGCATTGTGATGAAAAGGGTCAAAGAGCATTGTGATGAAATGTTCATGGAGCATTGTGGTTACAAAGGTCACAGAGCCTTGTTATGATGCGGGCATGGACGACTGTGATTGCAAACGTTATGAAACATTGTGATGACTGGAGTCACGGAGCATTGTGAAGTCAGGGGTCATGTAGCTTTGTGATGACAAGGGCATGGAACATTAGGATGACAGGGGCATGGAGCATTGGTCTGACAATTTTCATAGATTATTGTGATGACAGTGGGCATGTTGCATTGTGATGACCAGGGCCTGGAGCATTCTGAGGAGAACGTCATGGAGTATTGTGAAGACAGGTGTCAAGGAGAATTGTGATGACATATGTCATGGACCATTGCGATTACAATGGCATGGAGCATTGTGATGCAAAATGTAATGGAGAATTGTGATGACAAATATAATGGAGCATTATGATGATTAGGGCTTGGAGCATTATGATGACGAGGGCCATTGAAAATTTTCATGACAACGTCGAGAAGCATTGTGATGACAAGGTCCTGGAGCATTGTGATGACAAAGAATGGAGCATTGTGATGACAAGTCTCATGTAGCATACTGATGAAAAGGGGCAAGGAGCATTGTGATTAGAGGGGTCTTGGCACATTGTGATGACAAGGGCATGGAGCATTGTGAGGAGAAGACCAAGGAGCATTCTGATGGCATGCGTCATTGAGCTTTGTGATGACAAGGGCATCGAGCATTGTGATTACATGGGACTTGGAGCACTGTGATGAAAAGGGCATGGATCATTGTGATGAAAAATGCATGGAGCCTTGTCATGACAGGGTTCAAGGAGCATACAGACAACAAGTGTCAGGGAGCATTTTGATTTCATTGTGATGACAATAGCATGAAGCATTATGATGATGGGCATGGTGCATTGTGATGACAGGGTTCATGGATCATTGAGATGAAAAAGGGCATAGAGCATTGTGATTACAGGGATCTTGGAGCATTGTGATGAGAAGGGTCATGGAGCTTTGTGATGACAGGACCATGGAACATCGTGATGGCAGGTGTCATGGAGCATTGTTATGACTGGTGTAATGGAGCATTGTGATGGAAAGGGCATGGAGCATTGTGATGAGAAGGCCATGGAGCATTCTGATGACATGTGTCATGGAGCTTTGTGAAGTCAAGGGCATGGAGCAATGGGATGAGAGGGTTCATGGAGCATGGTGATGACAATGACATGGAGCATTGTGATGCCAAGGGTCATGGATCTTTGTGATGACACAGGACATGGAGCATTTAGATGGCAAAGGCGTTGTGCATTGTGATGAGAAGGGCAGGGAGCATTCTGATGACAGGGTGTTGGAGCAATTTTATGAAAAGTGTCATGGAACATTTTGATGACAGGTGTTATGGAACACTGTGATGTCAGGGGTCATCGAACATTGTGATAAGTGCATGTAGCATTGTGATGACAGGAGTCATGGAACATTGTGATGACAGGGATGAGGGAGTGTTGTGACAAATAGTGATGTAGCATTGTGATATCAGTGGTGAGAGAGCATTTTGATGAGAAGTGCATGGAGCATTGCAATGACAAATTTTAAGGAGCATTGTGATGAAAAGATTGTTGAGCACTGTGATGACAAGCGCATGGTGCATTTTGATGACATGTGTCATGGAGCATTGTGCTGACCAGCGCATGGAGCATTGTGATGACAAGGGTCAAAGAGCATTGTGATTTAAAGTTCATGGAACATTTTGGTTAAAAAGTTCACAGAGACTGCTGATGACGAGGGCATGGACCATTGTGATTACAAAGGTCATGAAGCACTGTGATGACTGGAGTCACGGAGCATTGTGATGACAGGGGCCATGGAGCATTGTGATAATAAGAGCATGGAGCATTGTGATGACAAGGGCATGGAACATTGGTCTAATAAGTTTCATGGATTATTGCAATAACAGTTGGAATGGCGCATTGTGATGACAAGGGCATGGAGCAATGTGATGAGAGCGTTCATAGAGCATTGTGATGACAATGACATGGAGCATTGTGATGCCAAGCGTCATGGATCTTTATGATGACAATGGTCATGGATCATTTTGATGGCAAGATCTTTGTGCATTGTGATGAGAATGGCTTTGAGCATTCTGATGACAGGGACATGGAGCAATTTGATGAAAATTGTCATGGAATATTTTGATGACAGGTGTTATGGAACATAGTGATGTCACGGGTCAATGAACATTGTGATGATAATTGCATGTAGCATTGGGATGACAGGAGTCATGGAACATTGTGATGACAGTGGTGAGGGTGTATTGTGACAAACAGTGATGTAGCATTGTGATATCAGTGGTGAGAGAGCATTTTGATGAGAAGTGCATGGAGCATTGTGATGACAAATTTTAAGGAGCATTGTGATGACAAGATTGTGGGGCACTGTGATGATAAGCGCATGGTGCACTGTGATGACATGTGTCATGCAGCATTGTGCTGACAAGCGCATGGAGCATTGTGATGACAAGGGTCAAAGAGCATTGTGATGAAAATTTCATGGAGCATTGTGGTTAAAAAGGTCAGAGACTGTTGATGACGACGGCATGGAGCATTGTGATGACAAAGGTCATGAAGCATTGTGATGACGGGAGTCACGGAGCATTGTGATGACAGGGGTAATGGAGCATTGTGATAACAAGTGCATGGAGCATTGTGATGACAAGGGCATGGAACATTGGTCTAATATATTTTATGGATTATTGCAATGACATTTGGAATGGCCCATTGTGATGACAAAGGCATGGAACATTGTGATGCCAAGTGTCATGGAGAATTCTGATGACAAAAGTAATGGAGCATTGTGATGACAATGGCTTGGAGCATTGTGATGACAAGGGTCAGGGAGCATTGTGCTGACAAGTTCATAGAGAATTGTGATGAGAATGGTCATGGAGCATTCTGATGACAAGCTTGTGGAGGATTTTGATGAAAATGGCCTGGAGCATTCTGATGAAAACGGCATGGTGCATTGTGATGAAAACGGCATGGAGCCTTTTCATGACAGGATTCAAGGAGCATTATGATGACAAGTGGCAGGGAGCATTTTGATGACAAGTGTATTGAGAATTGTGATGACAAAGGTCATGGAGCATTGTGATGAAAAGGGCATGGAGTATTGTGATGACAGGCATCATGGAGCGTTGTGATGACAACTGTTATGGAACATTGTGATCACAAGGTTTTGGAGCATTGTGATGACAGAGGTCATGGATCATTTTGATTTCAAGGAGCATGGAGCATTTTGATGAAAATGGCATGAAGCAATGTGATCCCAAGGTTCATGGAGGATTGTGATGACAATGGAAATGGAGTTTTGTGATGACAAGCGCATAGAGTATTGTAATGACAAGGTCATGTAGCATTTTGCTGACAAAGGCATGGAGCATTGTGATGACAGGTGTCATGGAGCACTGTGATGACAAGCGTCACGGAGCATTGTGAATACTGGGGTCATGGAGCATTGGGATGACAAGGGCATGGATCATTGTGATGACAAGAGTCATGGAGCACTGGGCTGAAAAATTTAATGGAGTATTGTGATGACAGTGGTCATGGAGCATTGTGATGACTAGGGAATGTAACATTGTGATGACAAGTGTCCCGGATCATTGTGTTGTCAGGTGTCATGGAGTGTTTTGATGACTGTGGTCATGGAGCATTGTGGTGATATGGGCTATGGAGCATTGTGATGAGAATTTCGTGGAGCATTGGGCTGAATATGTTCATGGATTATTGTGATGACAGTGGTCATGGAGCATTGTGATGACAAGGGAATGGAGCACTCTGATGACAAGGTCCTGGAGCACTGTGATGTGAAGACCATGGAACCTTGTGATGACAAGTCTCATGGAGCATTCTGATGAAACGGCACAGGGATCATTTTGATTACAGGGGTCTTGGAGCATTGTGATGACAAGGGCATGGAACATTATGATGAGAATGCCATGGAGCATTCTGATGACATTCGTCATGGAGCTTTGTGATGACAAGTGCAAGGCGCATTGTGATCACAGGTGTCTTGGAACATTTTGATGAAAAGGGCATGGATCATTGTGATGAAAAAGGCATGGAGCTTTGTCATGAAAGAGTGCACGGTGCATACTGAGGTCAATAATCAGAGAGCATTGTGTTGACAAGGGTATTGAGCATTGTGTTGACAAAAGTCATGGTGAATTGTGATGAGAAGCCCATGGATAACTGTGGTGACCAGCGTCATGGGGCATTGTGATGACAAGTGTTATGGGACATTGTGATCATAAGGGTTTGCAGCATTGTGATGACAGATGTCATGGAGCTTTTTGGTTTCATTGTGATGACAATAGCATGAAGCATTATGATGATGGGCATGGTGCATTTTGATGACAGCGTTCATGGAGCATTGTGAGGAAAAGTGGGATGGAGCATTGGTCTGACAAGTTTCTTGGATTACTGTGATAAGAATGGGCATGGCACATTTTGATGACAAGGTCATGGAGCACTGTGATGACAAGGTCATGGATTATTGTGAAGAAAGGTGTCAGGGAGCATTGTGATGAAATTTGTCATGTTCCAGTTTGATGACAATATCATGGAGCATTGTGATGCCAAGTGTCATGGAGGATTGCTGTGACAAAGTAAAGGATCATTGTGATGACAAGGGCATGGAGCATTGTGATATCAAGGGCCATTGAGAATTTTAATGTCCTGGTCATGAAACATTTTGATGAAAAGCGCATGGAGCTTCCTATGACAGGGGTCTTGGAGCATTGCGATGACAAGTGCATGGAGTATTGTGATGACAAGAGCATATAACATTGTGATGTGAAGTGCCATGGAGCATTGTAATGACAAGGACATGGAGAATTGTGAGGACAAGGGACATTGAGTTTGAGATGACAAGGCATGGGGCATGGTGATGGCAAAACCGTGGAGCATTGTGATGAGAATACCTTGGGTAATTGTGATGTCGAGCATCATGGAGCACTGTAATGACAAGGGGCATGAAGCATTGTGATGACAGGTGTCAGGGAGCAATGTGATGACAGGGGTCATGGAGCAATGTGATGACAAAGGCATGGAGCATTGTGATGACAAGGGCATGGAGCATTGCAATGTCAAGAGAATGGAGAATTGTGATGACAAGAGCATGTAACATTTTGATGAGAAGTGTCATGTAGCACTGTGATGACAAGTACGTGGAGAATTTTGATGACAAGGGACATGGAGCATTTTGATAACCAGGGCATGTATCATTGTGATGACAGGGGTCATGAAGCATTATTATGAAAAGGGCCATGGTGCATTCTGACATAAGATATTACTTATGAAGGGAATGTAAACATGGCTACATATGAACTGATTTAGGGAAGAGAACAGAGTCTCAGATTTAGAAAACACTCTATCGCTTGCTTAAGGGGAAAGACAGGTGGGGAGATGCACAAAAGAAAAAGATTGATATTAGCACAGGTACCGTTCCATAATCCAAAAACAAAAGAGACAAGCCCTACTCCTTCCTCAGTGAACGGAACTCAACATCCCTATTCCCCACAGAGAAATATATATGACTAGTAAGAATTTTAAAACCTATGTATTGATATGTCTCCATAAGGTAACTAAGTGTGTCTAGAATGACATAAACATGGCAGGGAGAATCAGCTCAAACCCAATATAAAAATGAATTTCAAAACAAAACATAAAAACAGAACAATTCTTACACAATACCTTCAGGGTCGCTGATGAAACCTGGAATGACCATATCTACAATGACAGCTGGATGTGGCATAAGGCTGGACACTTGGGACTGAGAGGATTGGTGAGATTGGGTGAGCAAATGTAGACCCTATAAAGCAATAATGTGTGGCACCCATTCCATGGGTCCCGACAGGCCAGGTTTAAGGGCATATTACTACAGCTATAATATGTACGGGAACCCTAGAGAATGGACACAGTGTGAATACGAAAGGTTTCTAAAACTCAACCAATAGTCCCCCTCCTGGTGCTCCCATTTGACTTTCCATCTGCTTTACTATCAATCTCCCAATTTGGAGAGACAGCACCTTTAACCTCCTGGTTCGCACAGGTTGCCAATTTGGCAGAGGATGAAAGGGAAGAGGGAGAACCAGTGAGAGAGTAGCTGTTAGACATTTGTACGGGCACATGTCATCTTACTTCGCGGCAAGAAGAAGAAATACCCAAAGCCTCAGCCACCCACCGGGAACCAGTATAGGTCCTGAACCAAAATATTGGACTTGCGTTCAGCTCACAAAAAAACGAGTTAAATAATGTAGCTCAGTGCACAACATTTCACGAACAGGCAGAGTAATAAAGGACAACTATCGTCCAAAAATCTGTTGAGGGAAGGCAGCAAGGCGGACTTGAAAGCGAGGCAGAATAGCAGGAAACAGACTTCAAGAGGTACGTTGGAATCGCTTTTAAGGCAAAGGAAGAGGGGCACAACATCGACAATGACGCACATGGCCAAAAAGGGCGTATGCGTTTTCTCCTGAATATATGCAGGAAAAAACGCATACGCCCTTTTTGGCCAAGCAAGCATGCTGGCAATGAAAATCTGCACTACAAAGTATCAATTCCCACTTGTCAAAAGGTACATCCACAAAATGGGTAAAAACCAGAAAGTCAAGACAGGCCCTGGAGAACAGGGAGCCTTGTTATGCTGATGGGCGGCATGTAAATTGCCAACTGCCTCTCTGAAGGAGTGCATTGTGTTCCCTAAAACAAGTAAACAACAGAGTTACAGAGCCAAGGGCACATCCAGTCTGGGGTATATACCTTGGGAAAGCAGAAAATCAATAAGACAGAGCCACCCCCAAATTTAGGGCTGCACTGCTTACAAGAACCTCAAATTGCGTACAGCTTAAATATCCCAGGAAATATAAATATGGTTTAAAATATTTTGATACTTACATACGATGGAATATCCCTCAGCCATGAAATCTATGTCATAAGACCAGTAGCAGCAAAATGAGTGGATTCAGGTACGATGATTCTAAGTGAAATAAGTCACTCAGAAAAAGAAGCTTATCATAAGATATCACTTATGAAGATCCCGTAAACATGGCTACACATGAACTGATTTAGGAAAGCGAACAGAGTCTCACATTTAGAAAACACTCTTATGCCTGCTTAAGGGGGAAGGAGAGGTTTGGTGATGCATGAAACCAGAGTTTGATATAAGCCCTGGTACCGTTCCAAAAACCAACTATGGAATAGACAAGACGTACCTATACCTTCCTCAGTGAAAGGGACTCAAAATCCCATATTTCCCGCAGAGGAATATATCTGACTAGTAAGAATCTTAAAACCTATGTATTGATATGTCTCCGTCAGGGAATCAAGTGTGTCTAGACTGGCATAAACAGGGCAGCGAGAATCAGCTCAAACCCACTATAAAAAGAAATTTCAAAAACAAAACAAATACAGGGAAATTCTTTACAATTCCTTCAGGGTCTCTGATGACACCTGAATGACACTGTCTACAATGACAGCTGGATGTGGCATAAGGCTGGACACTTGGGACTGAGAGGATTGGTGAGATTGGGTGAGCAAATGCAGACCCTTTAAAGCAATAATGCATGGCACACATTCCATGGGTCCCAACTCTCCAGGTTGAAGGGAATATTAATACAGCTATAACATGTACGGGAAACCTAGAGAATGGACACACTGTGAATACGAAAGTTTTTTAAACCTCAACTAATAGTCCCTCTCCTGGTGCTCCGGTTTTAGTTTCCAACTGCTTTACTATCCATCTCCCAACTTGAAGAGACAGCCACTTTAACCTCCTGTTTCACACAGGTTGCCAATTTGGCAGAGGATGAAAGGGAAGAGGGAGAACCAATGAGAGAGTAGTTGTTAGGCATTTGGAGGGGCATATGTCACACTCATTTCCTGGCAGGAAGAAGAATTAACCAAAGTCTCAGCCACCGACCAGGAACCAGTATAGTTCCTGAACCAAAATTTTGGACTTGCATTCAGCTCACAAAAATCGAGTTGAAAAATGGACCTCAGGGGCACAGCAATTCACAAACTACCAGAGTAATAAAGGACTACTAGCATCCAAAAATCTGGTGAGGGAACGCAACGAGGTGGTCATCAATGTGAGGTAGAATAGCAAGAAACAGATTTCAAGAGGTGCGTTTGAATCATCTTTAAACACAGGAAGAGGGGCACAACATCTACAATAATGCACTTGGCCAAAAAGGGCGTATGTGTTTTCTCCTGAATATATTCAGGAGAAAACGCATACGCCCTTTTTGGCCAAGCAAGCAAGCAGGCAATGCAAATCGGCACTACTAAGAAGTATCACTTCCCACCTGTGAAAAGGGACATCCGCAAACTATTTAAAAATCAGAAAGGCAAGACAGGTCCTGGAGAACAGGGTGCCTTTTTATGCTGATGGGCGGGATGTAAATTGCCAACTGCCTCTCTGGAGGAGTGCATTGTGTTCCCTAAAACAAGTAAACAACAGAGCTACAGAGCCAAGGACACTTCCAGTCTAGGGAATATACCTTGGGAAAATTGAAAATCAATAAGACAGAGACACCCCAATATTTAGGGCTGCACTGCTTACAAGAAGCTGGACTTGGGTACACCTTAAATATCCCAGGAAATATAAAAATGGTTCAAAACACTGTGGTACTTATGTACGATGGAATATCCCTCAGCCATGAAATCAGTGTCTTAAGGCCAGTAGGAGCAAAATGAGTGGATTCAGGTACGATGATTCTAAGTGAAATTAGTCACACAAAAAAAGAAACTTATCATAAGATATCACTTATGAAGAACCTGTAAACATGGCTACACATGAACTGAGTTAGGAAAGAGAAGAGTCTCACATTTAGAAAACATTTATGCCTGCTCAAGGGGGAAGGAGAGGTGGGGTGATGCATAAAACCAGAGTTTGATATTAGTACAGGTACCAATCCAAAACCCTAATAGGGAATAGACAAGACCTACACCTTCCTCAGTGAAAGGGACTCAACACCCCATATTCCCCGCAGAGGAATATATCTGATTAGTAATATCTTAAAACCTATGTATTGAAATGTGTCCTTAAGAGATTCAAGTGTGTCTCGACTGGCATAAACATGGCCGTGAGAATCAGCTCAAACCCACTATAAAAAGGAATTTCAAAAACAAAACAAAAACAGGGAAATTCTTTACAATTCCTTCAGGGGCTCTGATGAAACCTGAAATGACCATATCTACAATGGCAGTTGGATGTGTCTTATGGCTGGATACTTGTGATTGAGAGGATTGGTGAGATTGGGTGAGCAAATGAAGACCCTTTAAAGCAATAATGCGTTGCACATATTGCATTGGTCCCAACTCTCAAGGTTGAAGGGAATATTACTAGAGTTATAACATGTACGGGAATCCTAGATAATGGACACACTGTGGATACGAATGGTATCTAAAACTCAACGAATAGTCCTTCTCCTGGTGCTCCGGTTTGACCTTTTAACTGCTTTACTATCAATATCCCTACTTGGAGAGACATCCCCTTTAACTTCCTGGTTCGCACAGGTTACCAATTTGGCAGAGGATGAAAGGGAAGAGGGAGAACCAATTAGAGAGTAGTTGTTAGGCATTTGGACGGACACATGTCACTCTAATTTCCCATCAGGAAGAAGAATTTACCAAAGTCTCAGGCACCCACCACACACCATATAGGTCCTGAACCAAAGTTTGGACTTGCATTCAGCTCACAAAAAACTAGTTGAAAAATGGAGCTCATGGGCACAGCAATTCATAAACTGGCAGAGAAATACAGGACAACTATCGTCCAAATATTTGTTTAATGGAAGGCAACGAGGCGTACTTGAAAGCGAGGCACAAGAGCAGGAAACAGATTTTGAGAGGTATGTTGGAATCGCCTTTAAAGCACAGGAAGAGGGGCACAACTTCGACAATGATGAACTTGGCCAAAAAGGGCGTATGCCTTTTCTCCTGAATATATTCAGGAGAAAACAAATACGCCCTTTTTGGCCATCCAGCAAGCAGGCAATGCAAATCTGCACTACAAAGAATTATCACCTCAAACCAGTCAAAAGGGATATCTGCAAAATGTGTAAAAACCAGAAAGGCAAGACAGCCCCTGGAGAACTGGGAGCCTTGTTATGCTGATTGGCGGGATTAAGTTGCCAACTGCCTCTCTGGAGGAGTGCATTGTGTTCCCAAAAAAAATAAACAACAGTGCTACAGAGCCAAGGGCACTTCCAGGCTAAGGAATATACCTTGGGAAAATTGAAAATCAATAAGCCAGAGCCACCCAAAAATTTAGGTTTGCACTGCTTAAAAGAGCCTCAAATTGTGTCCACCTTAAATATCCCAGGAAAGACAAAAAGGGTTTAAGAAATTGTGGAACTTACGTACGATGGAATATCCCTCAGCCATGAAATCAATGTTATAAGACCAGTAGCAACAAAATGAGTGGATTCAGGTACGATGATTCTATGTGAAATAAGTCACACAGAAAAAGAAACTTATCATAAGATATCACTTACGAAGATCCTGTAAACATGGCTACACATGAACTGAGTTAGGAAAGAGAAGAGAGTCGCACATTTAGAAAACACTCTTATGCCTGCTTAAGGGGGAAGGAGAGGTGGGGTGATGCATAAAACCAGAGTTTGATATAAGCACAGGTTCCGTTCCAAGAACCAACTATGGAATAGACAAGACCTACACCTTCCTCAGTGAAAGGGACTCAAAACCCCATATTCCCCACAGAGGAATATATCTGAGTAGTAAGAATCTTAAAACCTATGTATTGATATGTCTCTTTAAGGAATCAAGTGTGTCTAGACTGGCATAAACATGGCAGCGAGAATCAGCTCAAACCAACTATAAAAAGGAATGTCAAAAATGAAAAAAGGGAAATTCTTTACAATTCCTTCAGGGTCTCTGATGAAACCTGGAATGACCCTATCTACAATGACAGCTGGATGTGGCATAAGGCTGGACACATGGGACTGAGAGGATTGGTGAGATTGGGTGAGCAAATGCAGACCCTTTAAAGCAATAATGCATGGCACACATTCCATGGGTCCAAACTCTGCAGGTTGAAGGGAATATTAGTACAGCTATAACATGAACGGGAAACCTAGAAAATGGACACACTGTGAATACAAAAGTTCTCTAAAACTCAACAAATAGTCCCTCTCATGGTGCTCTGGTATGACTTTCCAACTGCTTTACTATCAATCTCCCAACCTGGACAGACAGCACCTTTAACCTCCTGTTTCGCACATGTTGCCAATTTATCAGAGTATGAATGGGAAGAGAGACAACCAATGAGAGAGTAGCTGTAAGGCATTTGGATGGGTATATGTCACTCTTATTTCCCTGGAGGAAGAAGAATTGACCAAAGTCTCAGCCACCCACCGGGAACCAGTATAGGTCCTGAACCAAATTATTGGATTGCGTACAGCTCAGAAAAAAACAGTTAAAAAACGGAGCTCAGGGGCACAGCAATTCACAAAGTGGCAGAGTAATAAAGGGCAACTATCGACAAAAATCTGTTGAGGGAAGTCACCGAGGCGGACTTGAAAGCGAGGCAGAATAGCAGGAAACAGATTTCAAGAGGTACGTTGGAATGGCCTTTAAAGCACAGGAAGAGGGGCACAACTTCGAAAATGGTGAACTTGGCCAAAAAGGGCGTATGCGTTTTCTCCTGGATATATTCAGGAAAAAACGCATACGGCACTTTTGGCCAAGCAAGCAAGTGGGCAATGCAAGTCTGCACTACAAAGATGTATCACTTCCCATCGGTCAAAAGGGACATCCACATAATGGGTAAAAACCAGAAAGGCAAGACAGGCCCTGGAGAACAGGGAGCCTTGTTATGCTGATTGCCAGAATGTAAATTGCCAACTGCCTCTCTGGAGGTTTGCATGGTGTTCCCTAAAACAAGTAAACAACAGAGCTACAGAGCCAAGGACACTTCAAGTCTAGGGAATATACCTTCGGAAAACTGAAATTCAATATGACAGAGCCACCCCAAATTTGAGGGCTGCACTGCTTACAGGAACGTCAACATGGGTACACCTGAAATATCCCAGGAAATATAAAAATGGTTCAAAAAATCGTGGTACATACGTACGATGGAATATCCATCAGCCATGAAATCACTGTCATAAGACAAGTAGCAGCAAAATGCATGGATTCAGGTACGATGATTCTAAGTGAAATAAGTCAAACAGAAAAAGAAACGTATCATAAGATATCACTTATGAAGATCCTGTAAACATGGCTACACATGAACTGAATTAGGAAAGAGAACAGAGTCTCACATTTAGAAAACACTCTTATGCCTGCTTAAGGGGGAAGGAGAGGTGGGGTGATGCATAAAACCAGAGTTTGATATAAGCACAGGTACCGTTCCAAAAACCAACTATGGAATAGACAAGACCTACACCATCCACAGTGAAAGGGACTCAAAACCCCATATTTCCCGCAGAGGAATACATCTGAGTAGTAATAATCTTAAAACCTATGTATTGATATGTCTCCGTAAGAGAATCAAGTGTTTCTAGACAGGCATAATCATGGCAGGGAAAATCAGCTCAAACCCACTATAAAAAGGAATTTCAGAAACAAAACAAAAAAACAGGGAAATTCTGTACAATTCCTTCAGGGTCTCTGATGAAACCTGGAATGACCCTATCTACAACGACAGCTGGATGTGGCATAAGGCAGGACACATGGGACTGAGAGGATTGGTGAGATTTGGTGAGCAAATGCAGACCCTTTAAAGCAATAATGCAAGGCACCCACTAAATGGGTCCCAACTCTGCAGGTTGAAGGGAATATTACTACAGCTATAACATGTACGGGAAACCTAGAGAATGGACACACTGTGAATATGAAAGGTCTCTAAAACTCAACGAGTAGTCCCTCTCCTGGTGCTCCACTTTGACTTTCCAATTGCTTTACTATCAATCTCCCAACCTAGAGAGACAGCACCTTTAACCTCCTGTTTCGCACAGGTTACCCATTTCGCAGACGATGAATGGGAAGAGGGAGAACCAATGAGAGAGTAGCTGTTAGGCATTTGGACGGGCATATGTCACTCTTATTTCCCGGGAGGAAGAATAATTGACAAAACTCCTAGCCACCCACCGGGAACCAGTATAGGTCCTAATCGAAAATATGGGACTTGCGTTCAGCTCACAAAAAACGAGTTAAAAAATGGAGCTATAGGGCAGAACAATTCACAACCTGGCATAGTAATAAAGGACAACTATCATCCAAAAATCTGTTGAGGGAAGGCAAACACGCAGACTTGAAAGTGAGGCAGAATAGCATGAAACAGATTTCAAGAGGTACGTTGGAATCACCTTTAAAGCACAGTGAGGGGCACAATTTCGACAATGATGCACTTGGCCAAAATGGGCTTATGCATTTTCTCCTGAGTATATTCAGGAGAAAACGCATACACCCTTTTTGGCCAAGCAAGCAAGCGGGCATGCAAGTCTGCACTACAAAGAAGTATCATTTCCCGCCAGTCCTCAGGAACATCCACAAAAAGGGTAAAAAACAGAAATTCAAGACAGGCCCTGAAGAACAGGGAGCCTTGTTATGCTGATGGGCGGGATGTATATTGCCAACTGCCTCTCTGGAGGAGTGCATTGTGTTCCCTAAAACAAGTAAAGAACAGAGCTACAGAGCCAAGGGCACTTCCAGTCTAGGGAATATACCTTGGGAAAACTAAAAATCAATAAGACAGAGCCACCCCAAAATTTAGGCCGGCAATGCATACAAGACCGTCAAATTGGGTACACCTTAAATATCCCAGGAAAGATAAAAATGGTTGAAAAAATTGTGGTACTTAAGTATGACGGAATAATCCTCAGCCATGAAATTAATGTCATAAGAGCAGTAGCAGCAAAATGAGTGGATTCAGGTACGATGATTCTAACTGAAATTAGTCACACAGAAAAAGAAACTTATCGTAAGTTATCACTAATGAAGATCCTGTAAATATGTCTACACATGAACTGAGTTAGGAAAGAGAAGAGAGTCTCACATTTACAAAACACTCTTATGCCTGCTTAAGGGGGAAGGAGAGGTGGGGTGATGCATAAGACCAGAGTTTGATATAAGCACAGGTACTGTTCCAAAAACCAACTATGGAATAGAGAAGACTTACAACTTCCTCAGTGAAAGGGAGTCAAAACCCCATATTTCCCGCAGAGGAATATATCTGACTAGTAAGAATCTTAAAACCTATGTATTGATATGTCTCCGTAAGGGAATCAAGTGTGTCTAGACTGGCATAAACCTGGCAGTGAGAATCAGCACACACCAACTATAAAAAGGAATTTCAAAAACAAAACAAAAACACAGGGAAATTCTTTACTATTCCTTCAGGATCTCTGATGAAACCTGGAATGACCCTATCTACAACGAAAGCTGGATGTGGCATAAGGCTGGACACATAGGACTGAGAGGATTGGTGAGATTGGGTGAGCAAATGCAGACCCTTTAAATCAATAATGCATGGCACACATTCCATGGGTCCCAACTCTGCAGGTTGAAGGGAATATTACAACAGCTATAACATGTACGGGAAACCTAGAGAATGGACACACTTTGAATACGAAAGGTCTCTAAAACTCAACAAATAGTCCCTCTCCTGGTGCTCCGGTATGACTTTCCAACTGCTTTACTATCAATCTCGCAACCTGGACAGACAGCACCTTTAACCTCCTGTTTCGCACAGGTTGCCAATTTATCAGAGGATGAATGGGAAGAGGGACAACCAATGAGAGAGTAGCTGTAAGGCATTTGGATGGGCATATGTCACTCTTATTTCCCTGGAGGAAGAAGAATTCACCAAAGTCTCAGCCACCCACCGGGAACCAGTATAGGTCCTGAACCAAACTATTGGATTGCGTACAGCTCAGAAAAAAACAGTTAAAAAACGGAGCTCAGGGGCACAGCAATTCACAAAGTGGCAGAGTAATAAAGGGCAACTATCGTCCAAAAATCTGTTGAGGGAAGTCAACGACACGGACTTGACATCGAGGCAGAATAGCCAGAAACAGATTTCAAGTGGTACGTTGGAATCACTTTTAAAGCCCAGGAAGGTGGGCACAACTTCGACAATGATGCACTTGGCCAAAAAGGGCTTATGAATTTTCTCCTGAGTATATTCAGGAGAAAACGCATACGCCTTTTTTTGCCAAGCAAGCAAGCGGGCATGCAAGTCTGCACTACAAAGAAGTATCACTTCCCACCGGTCCACAGGAACATCCAAAAATAGGGTAAAAACCAGAAATTCAAGACAGGCCCTGGAGAAAAGAGTGCCTTGTTATGCTAATGGGCGGGATGTAAATTGCCAACTGCCTCTGTGGAGGAGTGCTTTGAGTTCCATAAAAGAATTAAACAACAGAGCTACAGAGCCAAGGGCACATCCAGTCTAGGGAATATACCTTGGGAAAACTGAAAATCAATAAGACAGAGCCATCCCAAAATTTAGGGCTGCACTGCTTACAAGAACCTCAACTTAGGTACACCTTAAATATCCCAGGAAATATAAAAATGCTTCAAAAAATTGTGGTACTTTCATACGATGGAATATCCCTCAGCCATGAAATCAATGTCATAAGACCAGTAGCAGCAAAATGAGTGGATTCATGTTCGATGATTCTAACTGAAATTAGCCACACAGAAAAAGAAACTTATCATAAGATATCACTTATGAAGATCCTGTAAACATGGCTACAAATGAACTGAGTCAGGAAAGAGAACAGAGTCTCACATTTAGAAAACACTCTTATGCCTGCTTAAGGGGGAAGGAGAGGTGGGGTAATGCATAAAACCAGAGTTTGATATAAGCACAGGTACTGTTCCAAAAACCAACTATGGAATAGACAAGACCTACACCTTCCTCAGTGAAAGGGACTCAATACCCCATATTTCCCGCAGAGGAATATATCTGACTAGTAAGAATCGTAAAACCTATGCATTGATATGTTTAGGTAAGGGAATCAAGTGTGTCTAGACTGGCATAAACATGGCACTGAGAATCAGCTCAAACCAACTATAAAAAGGAATTTCAAAAAAAAAAAAAACAGGGAAATTCTGTACAATTCCTTCAGGGTCTCTGATGAAACCTGGAATGACCCTATCTACAACGACAGCTGGATGTGGCATAAGGAGGACACATGGGACTGAGAGGATTGGTGAGATTGGGTGAGCAAACGCAGACCCTTTAAAGCAATAATGCATGGCATCCATTCCATGGATCCCAACTCTCCAGGTTGTAGGGAATATTACTATAGCTATAACATGTACGGGAAACCTAGAGAATGGACACACTGTGAATACGAAACGTTTCTAAATCTCATCGAATAGTCCCTCTCCTTGTGCTCCAGTTTGACTTTTCAACTGCATTACTATCAATCTCCCAACTTGGAGAGACAGCACGTTTAACCTCCTGGTTCGCACAGGTTGCCAATTTGGCAAAGGATGCAAGGGAAGAGGGATAAACAATGAGAGAGTAGCAGGCATTTGGACGGGCACATGTCACTGTTATTTCCCGGGACGAAGAAGAATTAACCAAAGTTCAGCCACCCACCGAAAACCAGTATAGGTCCTGAACAAAAATATTGGACTTGTGTTCAGCTCACAAAAACGAGTTAAAAAATGGAGCTCAGGGGCACAGCAATTCACAAACTGGCAGAGTAATAAAGGACAACTATCGTCCAAAAATCTGTTGAGGGAAGCCAACGAGGCGGACTTGAAAGCTAGGCAGAATAGCAGGAAACAGATTTAAAGAGGTACGTGGAATAGCCTTTAAAGCACAGGAAGAGGTGCACAACTTCGACAATGATGAACTTGGCCAAAAAAGGCATATGCGTTTTGTCCTGAATATATTCAGGAGAAAACGCATACGGCATTTTTGGCCAAACAAGCAAGCGGGCAATGAAAATCTGCACTACAAAGATGTATCATTTCCCATCGGTCAAAAGGGACATGCACAAAATGGGTAAAAACCAGAAAGGCAAGACAGGTCCTGGAGAACAGTGAGCCTTGTTATGCTGATGGCCGGAATGTAAATTACCAACTGCCTATCTGGAAGTTTGCATGGTGTTCCCTAAAACAAGTAAACAACAGAGCTACAGAGCCACGGACACTTCCAGTCTAGGTAATATACCTTGGGAAAACTGAAAATCAATATGACAGAGCCACCCCAAAATTGAGGGCTGCACTGCTTACAAGAACCTCAACTTGGGTACACCTTAAATATTCCAAGAAATATAAAAATGGTTCAAAAAATCGTGGTATTTACGTACGATGGAATATGCATCAGCCATGAAATCAATGTCATAAGACCAGTAGCAGCAAAATGAGTTGATTCAGATACGATGATTCTAAGTGAAATAAGTCAAACAGAAAAAGAAAAGTATCATAAGATATCACTTATGAAGATCCTGTAAACATGGCTACACATGAACTAAATTAGGAAAGAGAACAGAGTCTCACATTTAGAAAACACTCTTATGCCTGCTTAAGGGGGAAGGAGAGGTGGGGTGATGCATAAAACCAGAGTTTGATATAAGCACAGGTACCGTTCCAAAAACCAAGTATGGAATAGACAATACCAACACCTTCCTCAGTGAAAGGGACTCAAAACACCATATTTCCCGCAGAGGAATATATCTGACTAGTAAGAATCTTAAAACCTATGTATTGAATTGTATCCATAATGGAATCAAGTGTGTGTAGACTGGCATAAAGATGGCAGCGAGAATCCGCTCAAACCCACTATAAAAAGGAATTTCAAAAACAAAACAAAAAAAGCAGCGAAATTCTTTACAATTCCTTCAGTGTCTCTGATGAAACTTGGAATGCCCCTATCTAGAACGACAGCTGGAGGTGGCATAAGGCTGGACACATGGGACTGAGAGGATTGGTGAGATTCGTGAGCAAATGCAGATCCTTTAAAGCAATAATGCATGGCACCCATTCCATGGGTCCCAACTCTCCATGTTGTAGGGAATATTACTACAGCTATAACATGTATGGGAAACCTAGAGAATGGACACACTGTGAATACGAAAGGTTTCTAAATCTCAAAAAATAAACCCTCTCTTGGTGCTCCAGTTTCACTTTCTATCTGCTTTACCATCAACCTCCCAACTTGGAGAGACAGCACCTTTAACCTCCTGGTTCGCACAGGTTGCCAATTTGCAAAGGATGAAAGGGAAGAGGGAGAACCAAACAGAGAGTAGTTGTTAGGCAGTTGGACGGGCACATGTCACTTTTATTTCCTGGGAGGAAGAAGAATTAAACAAAGTCGCTGCCACCCACCGGGAACCAGTATAGGTCCTAAACCAAAATATGGGACTTGAGTTCAGCTCACAAAAAACGAGTTAAAAAATGGAGCTATAGGGCAGAGTAATTCACAAACTGGCAGAGTAATAAAGGACAACTATCATCCAAAAATCTGTTGAGGGAAGGCAACGAGGTGGTCTTGAAAGTGAGGCAGAATAGCAGGAAACAGATTTCAAGAGGTACGTTGGAATCACCTTTAAAGCACAGTGAGGGGCACAATTTCGACAATGATGCACTTGGCCAAAATGGGCTTATGCATTTTCTCCTGAGTATATTCAGGAGAAAACGCATACACCCTTTTTGGCCAAGCAAGCAAGCGGGCATGCAAGTCTGCACTACAAAGAAGTATCATTTCCCGCCAGTCCTCAGGAACATCCACAAAAAGGGTAAAAACCAGAAATTCAAGACAGGCCCTGAAGAACAGGGAGCCTTGTTATGCTGATGGGCGGGATGTATATTGCCAACTGCCTCTCTGGAGGAGTGCATTGTGTTCCCTAAAACAAGTAAAGAACAGAGCTACAGAGCCAAGGGCACTTCCAGTCTAGGGAATATACCTTGGGAAAACTGAAAATCAATAAGACAGAGCCACCCCAAAATTTAGGCCGGCAATGCATACAACAACGTCAACTTGGGTACACCTTAAATATCCCAGGAAAGATAAAAGTGGTTCAAAAAATTGTGGTACTTAAGTATGACGGAATAATCCTCAGCCATGAAATTAATGTCATAAGAGCAGTAGCAGCAAAATGAGTGGATTCACGTACGATGATTCTAACTGAAATTACTCACACAGAAAAAGAAACGTAACATAAGATATCACTAATGAAGATCCTGTAAACATGGCTACACATGAACTGAGTTAGGAAAGAGAAGAGAGTCTCACATTTAGAAAACACTCTTATGCCTGCTTAAGGGGGAAGGAGAGGTGGGGTGATGCATAAAACCAGAGTTTGATATAAGCACAGGTACTGTTCCAGAAACCAACTATGGAATAGACAAGACCTACACCTTCCTCAGTGAAAGGGACTCAAAACCCCATATTTCCCGCAGAGGAATATATCTAACTAGTAAGAATCTTAAAATCTATGTATTGATATGTCTCCGTAAGGGAATCAAGTGTGTCTAGACTGGCATAAACATGGCAGTGAGAATCAGCACACACCAATTATAAAAAGGAATTTCAAAAACAAAACGAAAACACAGGGAAATTCTTTACAATTCCTTCAGTGTCTCTGATGAAACCTGGAATGACCCTATCTACAACCACAGCTGGATGTTGCATAAGGTTGGACAGATGGGACTGAGAAGACTCGTGAGATTGGGTGAGCAAATGCAAACCATTTAAAGCAATAATGCATGGCACCCATTCCATTTGTCGCAACTCTCCAGATTGAAGGGTATATTACTATAGCTATAACATGTAAGGGAAACCTAAGAATGGACATACTGTGAATAAGAAATGTTTCTAAAACTCAACCAATAGTCCCTCTCCTTGTGCGACAGTGTGACTTTCCAACTGCTATACTATCAATCTCCCAACTTGGAGAGACAGCACCTTTAACCTCCTGGTTCGCAAAGTTTGCCAATTTGGCAAATGATGAACGGGAATAGGGGGAACCAATGACAGAGTAGCTGTTAGGCATTTGGACGGGCACATGTCACTCTTATTTCCCGGGAGGAAGATGAATTAACCAAAGTCTCAGCCACCCACTGAAAACCAGTATAGGTTCTGAACCAAAATTTTGGACTTGCGTTCAGCTCATAAAAAACGAGTTAAAATGTGGAGCTCAGGGGCACAGCAATTCACAAAGTGGCAGAGTATCAAAGGGCAACTATCGTCCAAAAATCTGTTGAGGGAAGGCACCGAGGCGGACTTGAAAGCAAGGCAGAATAGCAGTAAACAGATTTCAAGAGGTATGTGGGAATCACCTTTAAAGCACAGGAGAGGGTCACAACTTCGACAATGATGCACTTGGCCAAAAAGGGCGTATGCTTTTTGTCCTGAATATATTCAGGAGAAAACGCATACGCCCTTTTTGGCCAAGCAAGCAAGCGGGCAATGCAAATCTGCACTACAAAGAAGTATCACTTCCCACCGGTCAAAAGGGACATCCACAAAATGGGTAAAAACCAGAAAGGCAAGACAGGCCGTGGAGAACAGGGAGCCTTGTATGCTGATGTGTGGCATGTAAATTGCCAACTGCCTCTCTGGAGGAGTGCATAGTGTTCCCTAAAATAAGTAAACAACAGAGCTAGAGAGCCAAGGGCACTTCCAGTCTAGGTAATATACCTTGGGAAAACTGAAAAACAATAAGACAGAGCCACCCCAAAATTTAGGGCTGCACTGTTTACAAGAACCTCATCTTGGGTACACCTTAAATATCCCAGGAAAGATAAAAATGGCTCAAAAAATTGTGCTACGTACGTACGATGGAATATCCCTCAGCCATGAAATCAATGTCATAAGACCAGTTCCAGCAAAATGAGTGGATTCAGGTACGATGATTCTAAGTGAAATAAGTCACATAGAAAATGATACTTATCATAAGATATCACTTATGATGTTCCTGTAAACATGGCTACACATGCACTGAGTTAGGAAATAGAACAGAGTCTCACATTTAGAAAACACTCTTATGCCTGCTTATGGGGGAAGGAGAGGAGGGGTGATGCATAAAACCAGAGTTTGATATAAGCACAGGTACCGTTCCAAAAACCAACTATGGAATAGACAAGACCTACACCTTCCTCAGTGAAAGGGACTCAACACCCCATATTCCCCGCAGAGGAATATATCTGATTAGTAAAATCTTAAACCTATGTTTTGAAATGTGTCCTTAAGGGATTCAAGTGTGTCTCGACTGGCATAAACATGGCCGTGAGAATCAGCTCAAACCCACTATAAAAAGGAATTTCAAAAACAAAACAAAAACAGGGAAATTCTTTACAATTCCTTCACGGGCTCTGATGAAACCTGAAATGACCATATCTACAATGACAGCTGGATGTGTCTTATGGCTGGATACTTGTGATTGAGAGGATTGGTGAGATTGGGTGAGCAAATGAAGACCCTTTAAAGCAATAATGCGTTGCACATATTGCATTGGTCCCAACTCTCCTGGTTGAGGGGATTATTACTAGAGCTATAACATGTACGAGAATCCTAGAGAATGGACACAATGTGGATACGAATGGTATCTAAAACTCAACGAATAGTCCCTCTCCTGGTCCTCCGGTTTGACCTTTTAACTGCTTTACTATCAATATCCCTACTTGGAGAGACATCCCCTTTAACTTCCTGGTTCGCACAGGTTACCAATTTGGCAGAGGATGAAAGGAAAGAGGGAGAACCAATTAGAGAGTAGTTGTTAGGCATTTGGACAGGCACATGTCACTCTAATTTCCCATCAGGAAGAAGAATTTACCAAAGTCTCAGCTGCCTGTAGGAACGAGTATAAGTCCTCAACCGAAATTGTGGATTTGCGGTCAGATCACAAAAAAGCGAGCTGTAAAATGGAGCTCAGGGGCACAGCGATTCACAAATTGGCAGAGTAATAAAGGACAACTATCGTCCAAAAATCTATTGAGGGAAGGCAATGAGGCGGATTTGAAAATGAGGCAGAATAACAGGAAACAGATTTCATGAAGTACATTGGAATCGCCTTTGAAGCACAGGAAGAGGGGCACAATTTCGACAGTGATGCACTTGGCCAAAAAGGGCGTATGTGTTTTATCCTGAATATATTCAGGAAAGAAAGCATATGCCCTTTTTGGCCAAGCAAGCAAGCGGGCAATGCAAATCTTCACTAAAAGAACGATCACTTCCCACAGGTCAAAAGGGATATCCGAAAAATGTGTAGAAACCAGAAAGTCAAGATAGGCCCTGGAGATACGTGAACATTGTTAGTCTAAAGGGCAGGATATAAATTGCCAACTACCTCTCTGGAGGAGTGCATTGTGTTCCCTATATCAAATAAACAACAGAGCTAAAAATCCAAGGGCAGTTCCCGTCAAGGGAATATACCTTTGGAAAACTGAAAATCGATAAGACACATCCATGCCCAAATTTAGGGCTGCACTGCTTACAAGAACCTCAACTTGGGTACACCTTAAATATCCCAGGAAAGACAAAAATGTTTCAAGAAATTGTGGTACTTACATACGATGGAATATCCCAAAGCCATGACATTAATGTCATAAGGCCAGTAGCAGTAAAATGAGTGGTCTCAGGTACGATGATTCTAAGTGAAATAAGTCACACAGAAAAAGAAACTTATCATAAGATATCACTTATGAAGGTCCTGAAAACATGGCTACACATGAACTGATTTAGGAAAGAGAACAGAGTAACGAGTCTTATCATAAGATATCACTCATAGTGGGAGTGTACACATGACTACACATGAACTGAATTAGAAACACAACAGAGTCACACATTTAGAAAAGAATCTTCTTCCTGCTTAATGGGAAAGGCGAGGTGGGGTGATGCATAAAACCACAGTTTTAAATTAGCACACATACCGTTACATAAACCAAGTATTTAATAGACCGCACCTACTCCCGGCATAATGAACTGGACTCAACAGCCCTTATTCATTTTTGAGGAATATATATGACTCTAAGGATTTTAAAACATATGTATTCTCATGTCTCCATAAAGGAATCATGTGTGTGTATAACGGCATGAACACAGCACTGAAATTCAGTTAAACCCACTTATAAAAATAAATTTCAAAAGCAAAATGCAAAAACAGAGAGAAAGTCTTAAAAATTACGTTCAGAGCCTGTGATGCAAGCTAGATTGACCACCTTTACACCCACAGCTGGATGAGACATAAGACTGGACACTTGGGGCTGACAAGATTGCTGAGGTTTTGTGAACAAAAGAACACCACTTAGAGCAATACTGTGTGCTACCCATTCTAGTGATCCCAACTCTCCAGGTGTAAGGGAATCCTCCTACAGTTAAATCATGCATGGGAAACCCAGTGGATGGTACACTGTGTAATTGGGAAAGTTTTCTAAAAGGTACCTCATTTTTCCTTTTGTCGTGCTCAGCTTCGCCATTCCATCTGCATTACTAAAAATCTCCCCACTTTGAGTGTCAGCGTCTTTACCTTCCTGTTATGCACAGTTTGCAAATTGTGCAGAGGATGAACAGGAAGAGGGGAAATAAATGAGAGATTAGCTGTAGGTGTTTGGATGGGCACATGTCACTCTAGTTTCCCATCAGGAAGAAGAATTAACCAAAGGCTCAGCCTGAAGCCCCGGAACCAGACTAGTGCCTAAAGCCATCCTGCGGTATTGCAGCCAGCTCTCAAATAGGCGAGTTGAGAAATGGAAATCAGGGGCACAGCAATTGTCAAACTTGCAGAGTTATAAAGGACAACTATCATCGAGAAATATATTGAGGAAAGGCAGTGAAGAGGATTTGAATGCAAGGCAGAATTGAAGGAAACAGATTTCAAGAGGTAGATTGGAGTCGTCTTTAAAGCACATGAAAAGCGACAGAATTTTGACAATATTGCCCTTGGCTGAAAAGGGACTATGTGTATTTTCTTGAATATATTCGGGAAAAAATGCATATGCCCTTCTTGGCCAAGCAAGCCATCAAGCATTGCAAATCCACACTACAGAGAAGTGTCCCTTACCTCCAGTCAAAAGGGCCATCCACAAATAGTGTAAAAACCACAAATGCAGGACAGGCCATGGAGAAAAGGGAGCCTGGTTACGCGAATGGACAGGATGTAAATTGCCAACAGCCTCTCTGGAGAACTGTATGTTGTTTTCTAAAACAGAGCTACATGGCCTCCCTGGTGGCGCAGTGGTTGAGAGTCCGCCTGCCGATGCAGGGGATACGGGTTCGTGCCCCGGTCTGGGAGGATCCCATATGCCGCGGAGCGGCTGGGCCCGTGAGCCATGGCCGCTGGGCCTGCGCATCCGGAGCCTGTGCTCCGCAATGGGAGAGGCCACAACAGTGAGAGGCCCGCATACCGCAAAAAGAAAAAAAAATAAAAATAAAAATAAAACAGAGCTACAGAGCATAGCACACTTCCACTCATGGGCGTGTATTTTGGGAAAACTAAAAATCCACGACACACAGACAGCCCAATCTTTAGGGCTGCTCTGTTTACAAGAAACTCGACTTCGGTACACTTTAAATATCCCAGTAAAAGAAAAAAAAATGGATATAGATGTTGTGGTACTTATATACAATGGCATGTCACTCAGACATAAAATCAATGTCATAAGGCCAATAGCAGCATAATGAGTGGCTTTAGGTACGATGATGCTAAGTGAAATGAGCCACAAAGGAAAAGGAACTTATTGTAATATATCACTTATAGAGGAAATGTAAACAGGGCCACACATGAACTGAATTTCAAAAGAGAACAGAGTTACACATTTAGAAAACACACTTATGCCTCCTTAATGGGAAAGGTGCCATGGGGTGATGTGTAAAAGCAGAGTTTGAAATTAGCACAGATCCCATTCCATATACCAAATATGTAATAGACAAGACCTACTCCTTTCTCAATGAACTGGACACAAAACACCCTATTCACTGAAGAGGAATATATCTGACTGGTAATAACCTTGAAACCTATGTATTTATATGTCTCCATAATGGAATCAAGTGTATGTAGATTGGCATAAACACAGATCAATGGAAAATGACAGAAAGCCCAGAGATAAACCTACATACCTATGGCTATCTCATCTATGACAAAGGAGCTAAGGATATACAATGGAGAAAAGACAGTCTCTTCAGTAATTGGTGCTGGAAAAACTGGACCCCTACACATAAAAGAATGAAATTAGAACACTCCATAACACCATACACAAATATAAGCTCTAAATTGATTAGAGATCTAAATATAAGACCAGACACTATAAAACACTTAGAGGAAACCATAGGCAGAACACTCTATGACATAAATCACAGCAAGATCCTTTTTGACCCACCACTTAGAGAAATGGAAATAAAAACAGAAATCAACAAATGGGACCTAATGAAACTTAAAAGCTTTTACGCAGTAAAGGAAAACATAAACAAGATGCAAAAACAACCCTCAGAATGGGAGAATATATTTTCAAATGAAGCAATTGACAAAGGATTAATCTCCTAACTTTACAAGCACCTCATGTAGCTCAATATCACAAAAACAAACAACCCAATCCAAAAACGGGCAGAAGACCTAAATAGACATTTATCCAAAGAAGATATACAGATTACCAAGAAACACAAGAAAGGATGCTGAACATCACTAATCATTAGAGAAATGCAAATCAAAACTACCCTGAGGTATCACATCACAGCAGTCAGAGTGGCAATCATCAAAAAAATCTACAAAACAATAAACACTGGAGAGGCCTTTATTGGAGAAAAAGGAACACACTTGCACTGTGGGTGGGAATGTAAATTGATATGGGCACTAGGGAGAACAGTACGGAGGGTCCTTTAAATAACTAACAATAGAAGTACCATACGACACAACAATCCAACTACTGGGCATTTGCCTTGCGAAAACCATAATTCAAAAAGAGTTATGTAGAAAAATGTTCATTGCAGCTCTATTTGCAATAGCCAGGACATGGAAGCAACCTAAGTGTCCACTGACAGATGAATGGATAAAGAAGATCTGGCACATATATACAATGGAATATTACTCAGCCATAAAAAGAAACAAAACTGAGTTATTTGTACTGAGGTGGATGGATTTAGAATCTGTCCTACACAGTGAAGTAAGTCAGAAAGGGAAGAACAAATACTGTATGTTAACAGAGATATACAGAATCTAATGAAGAAAAAATAAGATTTTGAAGAACCTAGTGGCAGGACAGGATTAAGGACACAGACATAGAGAAAGGACTTGAGGACACTGGAATGGGGATGGGTAAGCTGGGACGAAGTGAGAGAGTGGCATGGACATAAATACATTACCAAATGTAACACCGATAGCTACTGGGAAGCAGCCACATAGAACAGGGAGATCAGCTCGGTGCTTTGTGACCACATAAAGGGGTGGGATATGGAGTGTGGGAGGGAGATGCAAGAGGCAGGGGATCTGGTGATATTTGTATATGTATAGCTGATTCACTTTGTTATACAGCAGAAACGAACACTCCATTGTAAATCAATTATACTCCAATAAACGTGTAAAAGGAAAAAAATAAAAAGAAAGAAGGCCCAGGGATAAACCTACACACCTATGATCAACTAATCTATGACAAAGGAAGCAAGACTATACAATGGAGATAAGACAGTCTCTTCAATCATTGGTGCTGGGAAATATGGACAGCTACATGTAAAAGAATGAAATTAGAACACTCCCCAACACCATACATAAAAATATATTCAAAATGGATTAGATCCCTTAATGTAAGACCAGACAGTATAAAACTCTGAGAGGAAAACTTACGAAGGATACTCTGACGTAAATCACAGCAAGATCTTTTTTGATCCACCTCCTATAGTAATGAAGTAAAAAAGAAATCTATACAGATGGGACGTAATGAAACTTAAAAGCTTTTGCAAAGCAAAGGAAACTACAAACAAGATGAAAAGACAACCCTCAGAATGGCAGAGAATAATTGCAAACGAATCAATGGACAAATGATTAATCTCCAATATATATAAACAGCTCATGCAGCTCAATATTAATAAAACAAACAACCCAATACAAAAATGGAAGAAGATCTAAATAGATATTTCTTCCAAGAAGACATAGAGATGGCCAGTACGCACATGAAAATCTGCTCAACGTCACTAATTATTAGAGAAATGGAAATTGAAACTACAATGAGGTATCACATCACATCATCAGAAAATCTACAAACAACAAATGCTGGAGAGGGTGTGGAGAAAAGGAACCTTCTTCCACTATTGTTGGGAATGTAAATCGATACAGTCTCTATGGAGAACAGTATGGAGGTTCCTTAAAAAACTAAAAATAGAATTACCATATAATCCAGCAATCCCACTACTGGGCATATACCCAGAGAAAACCATAAATCAAAAAGATACATTCACGGACTTCCGGGTAAGATGGCGGAAGAGTAAGACGCGGAGATCACCTTCCTCCCCACGGATACACCAGAAATACAGCTACACGTGGAACAACTCCTACAGAACACCTACTGAACGCTGGCAGAAGACCCCAGACCTCCCAAAAGGCAAGAAACTCCCCACATACCTGGGTAGGGCAAAGCGGAGAGATCCCCACACAGAGGATCAGTGCCGAGCGGCACTCAGCAGCCCGAGAGGCTTGTCTGCTCGCCCGCAGGGGCGCGCAGCGCTGGAAGCTGAGGCTCGGGCTTCGGTCAGAGCGCAGGGAGAGGACTGGGGCTGGCCGCGAGAACTCAGCCTGAAGGGGGCTAATGTGCCACAGCTAGCCGGCAGGGAGTCCGGGAAAACTCTGGAGCTGCCGAAGAGGCAAGAGACTTTTTCTTCCCTCTTGGTTTCCTGGTGCACGAGGAGAGGGGATTAAGAGCGCTGCTTAAAAGGGCTCCGCAGACGGGCGCGAGTCGCGACTGAAAGCGTGGAGCCCAGAGACGGGCGTGGGACGCTGGGGCTGCTGCTGCCGCCGCCAAGAAGCCTGTGTGCGACCGCAGGTCACTGCCCACACCGCCCTTCCGGGAGCCTGTGCAGCCCGCCACTGCCGGGGTCCCGGGATCCAGGGGCGGCTTCCCTGGGAGAACGCACGGCGCGCCTCGGGCTGGTGCAACGTCACGCCGACCTTTGCCGCTGCAGGCTCGCCCCGCACTCCGTGCCCCTCCCTCCCGCCTGGCCTGAGTGAGCCAGAGTCCCCGAAGAGGCTGCTCCTTTAACCCTGTCCTGCCTGAGCGAAGAACAGACGCCCTCCGGCGACCTACACGCAGAGGCGGGGCCAAATCCAAAGCTGAGACCCAGGAGCTGTGAGAACAAAGAAGAGAAAGGGAAACCTCTCCCAGCAGCCTCAGAAGCAGCGGATTAAAGCTCCACAATCAACTTGATGTACCCTGCATCTGTGGAATACATGAATAGACAACACATCATCCCAAATTGAGGAGCCAGGAGTCAGTGGTCTGCCTCTGAGGTGGGAGAGCCAACTTCAGGACACTGGTCCACAAGAGACCTCCCAGCTCCACATAATATCAAACGGCAAAAATCTTCCAGAGATCTCCATCTCAACACCAGCACCCAGCTTCACTCAACGACCAGCAGGCTACAGTGCTGGACACCCTAAGCCAAACAACTAGCAAGACAGGAACACAACGCCACCCATTAGCAGAGAGGTGGCCTAAACTCATAAAAAGTCTGCAGACACCCCAAAACACACCACCAGACGTGGACCTGCCCACCAGAAAGACAAGATCCAGCCTCATCCACCAGAACACAGGCACTAATCCCCTCCACCAGGAAGCCTACACAACCCACTAAACCAACCTTAGCCACTGGGGTCAGACACCAAAAACAACGGGAACTTTGAACCTGCAGCCTGCAAAAAGGAGACCCCAAACACAGTAACATAAGCAAAATGAGAAGACAGAAAAACACAGAGCAGGAGAAGGAGCAAGATAAAAACCCACCAGATCTAACAAATGAAGAGATAATAGGCAGTCTACCTGAAAAAGAATTCAGAATAATGATGGTAAAGATGATCCAAGATTCTATTTCCCAGATCCAAAATCTTGGAAATAGAATAGACAAAATGCAAGAAACAGTTAACAAGGACCTAGAAGAACTAAAGATGAATCAAGCATCGATTAAAAACACAATACATGAAATAAAAAATACTCTAGATGGGATCAATAGTAGAATAACTGAGGCAGAAGAACGGATAAGTGAGGTGGAAGATAAAATAGTGGAAATAACTGCTGCAGAGCAAAATAAAGAAAAAAGAATGAAACGAACAGAGGACAGTCTCAGAGACCTCTGGGACAACATTAAACGCACCAACATTCGAATTATAGGGGTTCCAGAAGAAGAAGAGAAAAAGAAAGGGACTGAGAAAATATTTGAAGAGATTATAGTTGAAAACTTCCCTAATATGGGAAAGGAAATAGTTAATCAAGTCCAGGAGGCACAGAGAGTCCCATACAGAATAAATCCAAGGAGAAAT
Organism: Mesoplodon mirus; assembly: GCF_964341445.2. Classification (NCBI taxonomy): domain Eukaryota; kingdom Metazoa; phylum Chordata; class Mammalia; order Artiodactyla; family Ziphiidae; genus Mesoplodon; species Mesoplodon mirus. The sequence continues at coordinate 3,685,309 of NW_028295793.1, read as the reverse complement.
ACGCCAAGACACATATTAATCAAACTGTCAAAATTAAACACAAAGAAATCATATTAAAAGCAGCAAGGCAAAAACAACAAATAACACACAAGGGAATCCCCATCAGGATAACAGCTGATCTCTCAGCAGAAACTCTACAAGCCAGAAGGGAGTGGCAGGACATAATTAAAGTGATGAAGGAGAAAAACCTGCAACCAAGATTACTCTACCCAGCAAGGATCTCATTCAGATTTGATGGAGAAATTAAAACGTTTACAGACAAGCAAAAGCTGAGAGAATTCAGCACCACCAAACCAGCTTTACAACAAATGCTAAAGGAACTTCTCTAGGCAAGAAACACAACAGAAGTAAAAGACCTACAATAATGAACCCAAAACAATTAAGAAAATGAGAATAGGAACATACATATCAATAATTACCTTAAATGTAAATGGACTAAATGCTCCCACCAAAAGACACAGATTGGCTGAATGGATACAAAAACAAGACCCATATATATGCTGTCTACAAGAGACCCACTTCAGACCTAGAGACACATACAGACTGAAAGTAAGGGGATGGAAAAAGATATTCCATGCAAATGGAAACCAAAAGAAAGCTGGAGTAGCAATTCTCATATCAGACAAAATAGACTTTAAAATAAAGACTACTAGAAGAGACAAAGAAGGACACTACCTAATGATCAAGGGATCGATCCAAGAAGAAGATATAACAATTGTAAATATTTATGCACCCAACATAGGAGCACCTCAATACATAAGGCAAATACTAACAGCCATAAAAGGAGAAATTGACAGTAACACACTCATAGTAGGGGACTTTAACACCCCACTTTCACCAATGGACAGATCATCCAAAATGAAAATAAATAAGGAAACACAAGCTTTAAATGATACATTAAACAAGATGGACTTAATTGATATTTATAGGACATCCCATCCAAAAACAACAGAATACACATTTTTCTCAAGTGCTCATGGAACATTCTCCAGGATAGATCATATCTTGGGTCACAAATCAAGCCTTGGTAAATTTAAGAAAATTGAAATTGTATCAAGTATCTTTTCCGACCACAATGCTATGAGACTAGATATCAATTACAGGAAAAGAGCTGTAAAAAATACAAACACATGGAGGCTAAACAATACACTACTTAATAACGAAGTGATCACTGAAGAAATCAAAGAGGAAATTAAAAAATACCTAGAAACAAATGACAATGGAGACACGACGACCCAAAACCTATGGGATGCAGCAAAAGCAGTTCTAAGAGGGAAGTTTATAGCAATACAATCCCACCTTAAGAAACAGGAAACATCTCGAATAAACAACCTAACCTTGCACCTAAAGCAATTAGAGAAAGAAGAACAAAAACATCCCAAAGTTAGCAGAAGGAAAGAAATCATAAAAATCAGATCAGAAATAAATGAAAAAGAAATGAAGGAAACGATAGCAAAGATCAATAAAACTAAAAGCTGGTTCTTTGAGAAGATAAACAAAATTGATAAACCATTAGCCAGACTCATCAAGAAAAAAAGGGAGAAGACTCAAATCAATAGAATTAGAAATGAAAAAGGAGAAGTAACAACTGACACTGCAGAAATACAAAAGATCATGAGAGATTACTACAAGCAACTCTATGCCAATAAAATGGACAACCTGGAAGAAATGGACCAATTCTTAGAAATGCACAACCTGCCAAGACTGAATCAGGAAGAAATAGAAAATATGAACAGACCAATCACAAGCACTGAAATTGAAACTGTGATAAAAAATCTTCCAACAAACAAAAGCCCAGGAACAGATGGCTTCACAGGCGAATTCTATCAAGCATTTAGAGAAGAGCTAACACCTATCCTTCTGAAACTCTTCCAAAATATAGCAGAGGGAGGAACACTCCCAAACTCATTCTACGAGGCCACCATCACCTTGATACCAAAACCAGACAAGGATGTCACAAAGAAAGAAAACTACAGGCCAATATCACTGATGAACATAGATGCAAAAATCCTCAACAAAATACTAGCAAACAGAATCCAACAGCACATTAAAAGGATCATACACCATGATCAAGTGGGGTTTATTCCAGGAATGCAAGGATTCTTCAATATACGCAAATCAATCAACGTGATACACCATATTAACAAATTGAAGGAGAAAAACCATATGATCATCTCAATAGATGCAGAGAAAGCTTTCGACAAAATTCAACACCCATTTATGATAAAAACCCTGCAGAAAGTAGGCATAGAGGGAACTTTCCTCAACATAATAAAGGCCATATATGACAAACCCACGGCCAGCATCATCCTCAATGGTGAAAAACTGAAACCATTTCCACTAAGATCAGGAACAAGACAAGGTTGCCCACTCTCACCACTCTTATTCAACCTAGTTTTGGAAGTTTTAGCCACAGCAATCAGAGAAGAAAAGGAAATAAAAGGAATCCAAATTGGAAAAGAAGAAGTAAAGCTGTCACTGTTTGCAGATGACATGATACTATACATAGAGAATCCTAAAGATGCTACCAGAAAACTACTAGAGCTAATCAATGAATTTGGTAAAGTTGCAGGATACAAAATTAATGCACAGAAATCTCTGGCATTCCTATATACTAATGATGAAAAATCTGAAAGTGAAATCAAGGAAACACTCCCATTTACCATTGCAACAAAAAGAATAAAATATCTAGGAATAAACCTACCTAAGGAGACAAAAGACCTGTATGCAGAAAATTATAAGACACTGATGAAAGAAATTAAAGATGATACAAATAGATGGAGAGATGTACCATGTTCTTGGATTGGAAGAATCAACATTGTGAAAATGACTCTACTACCCAAAGCCATCTACAGATTCAATGCAATCCCTATCAAACTACCACTGGCATTTTTCACAGAACTAGAACAAAAAATTTCACAATTTGTATGGAAACACAAAAGACCCCGAATAGCCAAAGCAATCTTGAGAACGAAAAATGGAGCTGGAGGAATCAGGCTCCCTGACTTCAGACTATACTACAAAGCTACAGTAATCAAGACAGTATGGTACTGGCACAAAAACAGAAAGATAGATCAATGGAACAGGATAGAAAGCCCAGAGATAAACCCACGGACATATGGTCACCTTATCTTTGATAAAGGAGGCAGGAATGTACAGTGGAGAAAGGACAGTCTCTTCAATAAGTGGTGTTGGGAAAACTGGACAGGTACATGTAAAAGTATGAGATTAGATCACTCCCTAACACCATACACAAAAATAAGCTCAAAATGGATTAAAGACCTAAATGTAAGGCCAGACACTATCAAACTCTTAGAGGAAAACATAGGCAGAACACTCTATGACATAAATCACAGCAAGATCCTTTTTGACCCACCTCCTAGAGAAATGGAAATAAAGACAAAAATAAACACATGGGACCTAATGAAACTTCAAAGCTTTTGCACAGCAAAGGAAACCATAAACAAGACCAAAAGACAACCCTCAGAATGGGAGAAAATATTTGCAAATGAAGCAACTGACAAAGGATTAATCTCCAAAATTTATAAGCAGCTCATGCAGCTCAATAACAAAAAAACAAACAACCCAATCCAAAAATGGGCAGAAGACCTAAATAGACATTTCTCCACAGAAGATATACAGACTGCCAACAAACACATGAAAGGATGCTCAACATCTTTACTCATTAGAGAAATGCAAATCAAAACTACAATGAGATATCATCTCACACCAGTCAGAATGGCCATCATCAAAAAATCTAGAAACAATAAATGCTGGAGAGGGTGTGGAAAAAAGGGAACACTCTTGCACTGCTGGTGGGAATGTGAATTGGTACAGCCGCTATGGAGAACGGTATGGAGGTTCCTTAAAAAAACTACAAATAGAACTACCATATGACCCAGCAATCCCACTACTGGGCATATACCCCGAGAAAACCATAATTCAAAAAGAGACATGTACCAAAATGTTCATAGCAGCCCTATTTACAATAGCCCGGAGATGGAAACAACCTAAGTGTCCATCATCGGATGAATGGATAAAGAAGATGTGGCACATATATACAATGGAATATTACTCAGCCATAAAAAGAAATGAAATTGAGCTATTTGTAATGAGGTGGATAGACCTAGAGTCTGTCATACAGAGTGAAGTAAGTCAGAAAGAGAAAGACAAATACTGTATGCTAACACATATATATGGAATTTAAGAAAAAAAAATGTCATGAAGAACCTAGGGGTAAAACAGGAATAAAGACACAGACCTACTAGAGAATGGACTTGAGGATATGGGGAGGGGGAAGGGTAAGCTGTGACAAAGTGAAAGAGCGGCATGGACATATATACACTACCAAACGTAAGATACATAGCTAGTGGGAAGCAGCCGCATAGCACAGGGAGATCAGCTCGGTGCTTTGTGACCGCCTGGAGGGGTGGGATAGGGAGGGTGGGAGGGAGACGCAAAAGGGAGGGGATATGGAAACATATGTATATGTATAACTGATTAAATTTGTTATAAGGCAAAAAAAAAAAAAAAAAAAGATACATTCACCACAATGTTCATTGCAGCACTATTTACAATAGCCAGGTAATGAAAGCAACCTAAGTGACCACAGACAGACGAATGGATAAAGACGTGGTACATATATACAATGGAATGTTACTCAGCCATACATAGGAATGAAATTGGGTCATTTGTAGAGACCTTGATGGATCTAGAGACTGTCATACGGAGTGAAGTAAGTCAGAAAGAGAAAAACAAATATTGTATATTAATGCATATATGTGGAACCTAGAAAAATGGTACAGATGAACCGGTTTGCAGGGCAGAGATAGAGACACAGATGTAGAGAACAAACATATGGACACCAAGGGGGGAACACCATGTGAGGGTTGTGGTGGGATGAATTGGGAGACTAGGATTCACATGTGCACACTTATATGTATATAATAGATATCCAATAAGAACCTGCTGTATAAAAGATACAAATAAATTTTAAAAAAATATAAATAAATAAATAACATTTAATAAAATAAAACAGAAAAATAGTTTTTCCCTTCACATAGACGTCTTTATATTAATGCATTATTTCCATGTTTATATCTCCAAAATTAAAAAAAAGAGGAATAAATAAAATCTACCTTGAACCAAAAAGAAAAAAAGAAAAAAAAAAAAAACAGAACCCACCAGTGATACAGAGGAAAATCGTATCAGGGCACTTGCTCCAGTGGTAAAAAATTCTTAAGTTGGTCAGAGGTGGGAAATCGTCTCCCATGCAGTCAGCAGCGCTCCCCCCAACAAGGAGTATCCTCATTGCAAAGCTGGGGGACTGTGTCGAGGCGTCTGTGAGTAAATGTGAGCTGAGCCCCAGTCGTGCTGCAGCTGAACTCTTCCCACCCTTTCCAGGTAAAACACCTGGATATGTACAAGTACTTGCAAGCCTAGAGGAAGGGCTGTGGAGCCACACCAGTGAGAGCACGCAGGCCGACTTGGTGCCTGCAGGCCAGCCAGGATGGTCCTAGCCCCAGATGCGCTTCTGGAAGCTTTCCATTTCCCTGCCTGAGATACCCGTCCTGCCACGGCCCACACTGCTTTTGTACTTCCTCACCTCTGCCTGGGGAGAAAATCAGGCGGCAGGTATGGATGACACATCCTCTTCTTTAGCAGGTTGCAGCCTAGCAACTCCTGCGAAAAGTCCAGCAGAGCCCACTCACACTGGGCCACCCATAAAGCCACGGCCCCTCACTCCCTACCACCACCCCAGCCCCGACACTGCTGACGGGGCAGAGAATATGGCGTCAGGCACAGCTACAGGGGCTCTTGCTGACTGGAGATGTGTTTATATTGACCTCAACCCAGGCACACCTGGGCAGGGTTGGCAGGCAGTGTCAGGCTGCACAAATCAGCCAATCCTCACCCCTCAGGGGCTCACAGTAGCAGAAAATGAACCTTGCTAAACGGGCCAGGCCCAAGGAACAGGTGTGGGCCCTAGAGAGTCAGGCTAGACAAGGGGCTGCAGCTGCGGCTTGTTTTCTTATCATTTTATCTGGTCCATGAGTGGAAAACAACTTCAAGAAGACCCTATCCTAATGAGAGGAACCCAGGAGTCAGGGAGAGGAGTGATGGTGGGTGGAGACAGAGGCCTGGTGCCCTGGCTGCAGTGGAAGTGTCTGGAAGACCAGGCAGAGAGAGGCTGCACAGAGTGATAACCAGGGTCACAGACCTGTCAGAGCTGCTGTTTGTTAGTTCAAGTCCTGCTCTGAGGTGTTCTGTGTCAGCTGTGAGAGACAGGTGAGCTGGGGGTTCTCTGCAAGGTGGGCTATGTGCACAGTTCCTGTGTGTCCAGCCCTGCTGGGGTACCTGCCCAGGGGAGTTCTGTATCCTGGGAAGGGCCTGACTAGGAGAGCCCCATGGGCTGCTGGGTAGCTGCACAGGTGAGCTCCATACCCTGGGAGGGACTTGAACACGAGAGCCCCGTGGGCTGTGGGGTGCGGGATGCAGCCCAGGTGAGCTCCATATCCTGGGATTGGCCTGACCACGAGAGCCCCATGGGCTGCTGGAGACCTGGTAAAGGATATCAGGACAGTCAGTGAAGCCACTGAGGATATACATCCAGTAGCTCCTATTTCCTACACCCTGCTGCTCATTCTACCATCCACCAGGCCATGGCATTCTGTATTACACTTCAATGATGCCTTCTTCTGTATTCCATTCATCTCAGAGTCACAAGAATTTTTGGCTTGTGAGTGGCAGGACACAACATGCAACAAAAGCAATAATGCTGGGCCGTCCTGCCCCAATGGTTCAAAAATCCACACACCATCATTGGGGAAATGTCCTCTAAAGACCTAAAAGTTCTACCTCTGTAAAAGGGAACCCTCCTTCAATGTGCAGATGACATTCTGATCACCAGGCCTACTAAAGACGCCTCTGAACTACCTAGCCAAGAAAGGATAGAAGGTGTCCAAGAAAAAGGCTCAAATATCCCAGGCTCAGGTGACATGCCTGGGCTTCATTCTCACAGATATTTGGAGAAACGCATCCCAGGATAGGGAAGAAGCCATTTGCAGCCTTACCTCTTCTAAAACTAGAAGACAGCTTAGGGGTTCCTGGGGAGGCCAAGGTTTTCTGCATCTGGATCCCTAACTACAGTCTAATAGCTGGGCCTCTACATGAAACACTGACATGAAAAGATGATGATCCTTTTGAATAGAATCCAGAAGCAGCCTTTCAAGAATGGAAAGAGCAGTCAATTCATATCCTTGCCCAGGAACTCCCTAATTTAGCTAAACCCTTTGACCTTTACCTACCTGGTCAAAGGTTAATCGCCCTTGGAGCCTTAGTGCAAAACCTGGGACCACTTGAAATGGAGCAACACAAGAATGCCCTTCAGGTATGATAAACTATGGTCACCAAGTGCTTTGCCCACCGACTCATCAGGCCAGGATACTGGGGTATCTAAAAATCTAGAAATCAGCAGCCCACAAGGCCAGCTCCCTCCTAAGGGAAAAGGACCCCACGTGGTGATCCTAACCACCCATCATGCCCTGAAGTTGCAGGTGTCGCTCTGTGGACACACTGACATCGAGTGAGGAGGCCCTCCAACTACACCTCCAGAGAGACAAACGGGGGCAACGAGGCCCCAAGATGACTCGTGTGACCATCACTTGACCTGGAGTTTCTCTCAGAAAACAACAAGACTGTGCCCCGAAAGAGCAGACTACTGCTTGCAGGACTTACTGCACCCAGAGGGGAGCTAATAAGCTTGGCGGGGGAAACGTATATCACGCTTTCACCATAGAAAACCCTACAGACACCGCAGTGATGGTGGCCAATATGACCAGCTGGACTGCTGGCTACTTCTAAATGTCGTTGACTCAGTGGACGTCATGGTCCTGGATCACCACTGACCCTGGACTGTCTGGGAGTTGTGCGGGCACGGTTCTGACACATGGTGCTGTTTGTACATTAATTCAGGGACCTAATTAAAGAAAGCACAGACTACTGGTCAGAGCATCTAGGCTGGCAAAAACCGTCAGCCTAAGGTCGCCGAACAAATGTGGGTTGGGGTGAAACCTGCCACCTCAGCATCTCTGCGCATCTCTTTCCTGGACACTTAAAGGTCATTAGAATCTATTACACATCCAATGCTGGTGGTCAGTCATACGGGAAGTGAGGCAGGAGGCCTTGGGACAATCAACCTCACCTGGAGGCTGGTGGGGAGACGTTTTGCCCCTCCCCCCAGGTATCAGGGCTGCCACCACAGCATGAAACAATTACAAAAGAGGGGTCTACACCCTCAACACCCCAAGAATGAGGAACGGAACAAAAAGCAGAGGAGGGGTTCGTCTCTGGCAACGTTCATTAAAAGTTCCTGGGAGATAAAAAGAGAATCTGGGCAATAAAATAAAGTCTTACCTGTTTTTCCTTTGTGCTTTGTCTAATTTCACGTGCTCCTAGGGTTCCGCATGCACAGGTCCCACACCCGGCACTTCAGACCAGATTTCCTAGTGCAGAATGGCTGGGTCGACACCTCAGCTAGCAGAGTCCCATGCAGACTCCACGGCATAGAGCCTGAGCTGCAGTCAACCCAGCCCTCGAGAGCTCCATCCCCTAACTCCCAATGACGCTGCCGGGACCCCTACACAGCAGCCCAGCCCACAGCCCGTGGGGGAGTGCACGCTCTCACCTCTCCATTCGGTTTTCAAAATAATGTTTCCTTTGCTTCTGAACCAAACTCAGTCTTGATCTCTTGGCTCCAAAGACACTGGGCTCGGGGACTCCTGTTGGGGTCCACTCTGGAGGATCAGTAACAGAAATTGAGAACATTGTAACTTCAATGAACAGATGTGTGAGCCAAACTGTAGTTAACATAGAGCAGTGTATAATGCTCGGGTAATATAAGGTTTTTCTAAGACTTACATTTGATATTTCCATCACTTTACTATAAGCAAGTTCAGTGAAGACGTCTGTCTTATTTGTCAGGTCAACATTAGAGAAATGAAGTGATTTATTTCCATGGATGTACATCGAATACTCTTGGCTGAAGCTTCAATCTTGTTTTGAATGCTTTTCCATTGAAAAGGATACCTCTCTTTCAGCTCCCCCATTTCTGAGAAGTATAAAATCTTATAATTTATTATTACCAAAGGGGAAAGGTAGGAGAAGGGATAAATTAACAGTTTGGGATTAACACATACACACTGCTATGTATAAAATAGATCATCAACAAGGAACTACTGTATAGCACAGGGAACTACACTGAATATTTTGCAATAACCTATAAGGGGAAATAATCTGAAAAAGAATCGATATTTTTATTGACATCATCTATCAATGACAGATAAAATGTAACCTACGCAAGGCCGATGGTGAGTGCTTCTGAACCTGAAGATTTCAATCATCTAAAATTTGGGCTATCGGGTGAATGGATAAAGAAGATGTGGCACATATATACAATGGAATATTACTCAGCCATAAAAAGAAATGAAATTGAGCTAATTGTAACGAGGTGGATAGACCTAGAGTCTGTCATACAGAGTGAAGTAAGTCAGAAAGAGAAAGACAAATACTGTATGCTAACACATATATATGGAATTTAAGAAAAAAAAATGTCATGAAGAACATAGGGGTAAGACAGGAATAAGACAGACCTACTAGAGAATGGACTTGAGGATATGGGGAGGGGGAAGGGTAAGCTGTGACAAAGTGAAAGAGCGGCATGGACATATATACACTACCAAACGTGAGGTAGATAGCTAGTGGGAAGCAGCCGCATAGCACAGGGAGATCAGCTCGGTACTTTGTGACCGCCTGGAGGGGTGGGATAGGGAGGGTGGGAGGGAGACGCAAAAGGGAGGGGATATGGAAACATATGTATATGTATAACTGATTAAATTTGTTATAAAGCAAAAAAATAAAATAAAATTAAATTAAAAAAAAAAAAAAAAAAAAAAAAAATAAAATTTGGGCTCTGCCTATTTCCCAAGGCCCTTAATGGACGTACGTGTAGCCGTAGCTTAAAAATTCCCCAGTTTGGGGTTCGGGGAGGCACTGATTTGGAAACATCCCTGGTGTTCCTCTTCCATGCACGGGACCCTTCCTACATCTAAAACATGCCTGTCACACCTAGAGGATGGTACACCGTCTGATCGGAAAGAGTTTGGAAAAGGCACCTCATCTCCTCATCGCCTGGTGCTCGGGTTCACCCCTCCAGCATCTTTCCTAACAATCTCCTCACTTGGGGATATCAGCACCGTCAACATCCTGTTGCACACAGTTTGGAATTTGTCCAGAGGATGAAGCGGAAGGATGAGAAAAATTTAGAGACAAGTCTTAGGTGTTTGGACAGGCACATGCCACTCTAATTTCCAATCCGGAAGACAACTACATCAAAGGCTAGAATTGCCCACGGAAACAGAATAGGGCTAGAGGAAATCCCGCTATTTTGTGTCCAGTTTCCAAAAACACAAGTTGAAAAATGGAACTCAGGGGCACTAAAATTCATGAAACTGCAGAGTTGAAAATATCTATTGTCGAAAAATGTCTTGAGGTAAGTCACAGAAAAGGACTTGTAAGCAAGGGAGAGTGGCAGGAAACAGATTTGAAGAGGTAGAAAGGACTCCCCATTAAAGCACAAGAAAAGGGGCTGAACATCGCCAATGATGCACTTGGCCCAAAAGTGCGTATGCATTTTTTTCTGAATATATTCAAGTAATGGCCATACACACTTTGTATCCAACCAAACAGGTGGGCACTGGAAATCAATACTACAAAATGTATCACTTCACATCAGTCAGAAGGGCCATTCACATAAAGTGTAAACACCAGAAATGCCGGACAGGGTGAGGAGAAAAGGGAGCCCTGTGAGGCTTATAGTGGAAATGTAATTTGCCAACGGCCACTCTGGAGAAGTGTACTGTGTTTGCTAAAACATCTGAAAACTGAGTTACAGAGCATAGGGCACTTGCACTCATGGGCGTATACCTTGGGAAAAACAAAAAATGACAGAAAACAGGCACCCCAACGTTTACCACCTCTCTGTTAAAAAGGGCCTCCACTTGGATATAACCTAAATGTCCCTGGAAGGATAAAATGGATAAAAGAGATGGGGTGCTTATGTAGAGTGGAATATTACTCATCCAGAAATCAATGAAATATGGCCAGTTGGAACAACTCTGGAGGAGTTACACACGATCATTCTAAGTGACACATGTCAGAAAGAAAAAGACACATATCATAAGATGTCACTTAAAGGTGGAATCAAAAATGGCTACACATGAAATAAACTACAAAACAGAAACATAGTCAAATATGTAGAAAATAGACATAAGGCTGCTAAATGGGAAAGGTGGGGAATGGTGAGGTATTATCCAGGAGGTTGAAATTAGCAAATATACCATTCCAAGTAACAAATTGAATAACTGACAATGCCTACACGGTACCTCAAAGAACTGCACTCAGCCCACTCAAGTCACTGGACAATAATACATATGACTCGTAAGCATCTGAAAAATAATTTCTTGTTGTCTCACAGTACATGAATCAAGTGGATGTACAGCAGCAAAAAACAGAGCTTTGAAAATTAGCTGTAACCAATATAAAAATAAATTTAAAAATATTTATAAAAACGGTGAGACAGACAAAAATTCTTACAACTTTTGTTGAAGGGCTACGATGTAACATGGATTGAACACATGTAGACCCACAGCAGGATGATATATAAGGCTGGAAGCTACGCAGGCTAAGAGATGTTAGAGAGGCTGGGTGAGGAAATGCAGACCTTTTAAAGTAATACTGCCTGGTACCCATTCCATGGGTCCCAAATCAGCAGGTTCAAGGGAATCTTCTGACAGCGAAAACATGCCTGCGAAACCGAGATGAATGTACACCGTGTGCTCAGGAAAGGTGTCTAAAATGCACCTCACTTTTGATCTCCTGGTGCTGGGGTTCGCCATTCCAGCCACATTACTAAAAATCTCCCCACTTTGAGAATCAGCACCTTTATCCTCCTGTTTCACACAGTTTTCAATTTGTGCAGAGGATAAATGGGAAGGGGGGAACCAATGAGAGATTAGCTGTAGGATTTTTGACAGGCACATGTCACTCTAATTTCCCATTAGAAGAAGAATTAACCAAAGGCTCAACCTGCCTCCTCAGATCCAGAATAGGGCCAGAAGCAATCCAAAGGTTTGGCGGCCAGCTCACAAAAGAAGCGAGTAGCAAAATGGAGCTCAGGAGCAGACAATTCAAAGACCTGCAAAGATATAAATGATAACCAACGTCCAAAAATATATTCAGGTAAGGCAACGAAGAGGATCTGAATGAGAGGCAGAATTGCAGGAAACAGATTTCAAAAGGTAGTTTGTACTCACATTTAAAGCATATGAAAAGCAGCAGAATTTCTAAAAGGATGTAGTTGGGCAAAAGGGTGTATGCCTTTTTTTCGTGAATATCTTCAGGAAAAAAACACATACAGAGTTTTTGGCCAACCAAGCAAGCGGGAAATGCAAATCCGCACAACAAGGAAGTCTCAATTTCCACTGCTCAGAAAGGCCATCCAAAAAATGTGTACAAACCAGAAATGCTGGAGAGGCCATGGAGAACAGGGAGCCTAGTCACGCTGATGGGTGGGGTATAAATATCCAAGAGCCACTCTGAAGAAGTTTATGTTGTTTCCTAAAACATTTAAATACAAAGCCCTCGAGCAAAGGGGACTTCAACTCATGGACATATAACTTGGGAAGACTAAATATCGACAAGACACAGGCACCCCAAAGTTTAAGGCTGCTCTGCATACAAGAACCTCAACTTCGGTACACCTAAAATATCCCAGGAAAAAGAGAAATGCATAAATAACTTGTGGTAATTTTGTACAACGGAATATCACTCAGACGTGGAATCAATGTCATAAGGCCAGTAGCAGCATAAAGAGTGGATTTAGGTATGATGATTCTTAGTGAAATTATTCACACAGAAAATGAATCTATTCATAAGATATCACTTACAGAGGGAATGTCAACATCACAACACATGAACTGAATTAAGAAAGAGAACTGAGTCTCACATTTAGAAAACACTCTTATACCTGTTTAATGGGATAGGAGAGGTGGGGTGATGCATAAAATCAGAGTTTGATATTAGCACAGGTACCATTCCATAAACCAAATAGAGAATAGACGAGACCTACCCCTTACTCAGTGAACGGGACTCAAACCCCCTGTTCCACGCAGAGGAATATATCTGACTAGTGAGAATCTTAAAACCTATGTATTGATTTGTCTCCATAAGGGAATCAAGTGTGTCTAGACTGGCATAAACACGTCAGTGAAAATCAGCTCAACCGCACTATAAAATGAATTTCAAAAACAAACAAAAAAACAGCGAAATTCTTACACAATTCCTTCAGGGGTTCTGATGAAACCGGGAATGACCATATCTGCAAACACAGCTGGATGAGACATAAGGCTGGACACTTGGGACTGAGAGGACTGGTGAGATTGGGAGAGAAAATGCAGACCCTTTAAAGTAGTAATGCATGCCACGATTCCATGGATCCCAAATCTCCAGGTAGTAGGGAATATCACTACAGTTATAACATGTATGGGAAACCTAGAGAATGGACACCCTGTGATGGTGAAAGATTTCTAAAAGTCTCCTAATTTTTCCTCTCCTTGTGCTCCAGTTTGGCATTCCAACTGCTTTACTATCAATCTCCCAACTTAGGAGAGCCAGCCCCTATAACCTCCTGGTTCACACAGTTTGCTAATTGTGCAGAGGATGAAAGGGAAGAGGGAGAACCAATCAGAGAGTAGATGTAGGCATTTGGACGGGCACATGTCACTCTAAATTCCCGTCAGGAAGAAGAATTAACCAAAGCCTCAGCCACCCGCAGGGAACAGTATATCCACCCCTGGAACAAGTATAGGTCCAGAAGCAAAATTGTGGATTTGCGGTCAGCTCCCAAAAATGGGATTTGAAAATTGGAGCTCACGGGCACAGCAATTCACAAACCTACAGTTATAAAGGACTACTGTCTTCCAAAAATCAGTTGAGGGAAGGCAACGAAGCTGACTTGAAAATGAGGCAGAATTGCACAAAACATATTTCAAGAGGTAAATAGGAATCACCTTTAAAGCACAGGAAAAACATCACAACTTCGACAATGATGCACTTGGCCAAAAAGGGCGTATGCTTTTTCTCCTGAATATATTCAGGAGAAAACGCATACGACCTTTTTGGACAATCAAGCAAGCGCACAATGCAAATCCACACTACAAAGAATTGTCACTTCCCACGGGTCAAAAGGGACATTTGAAAATCTGTAAAAACCAGAAAGGCAAGAGGGAGATGACAAGGGCATGAAGAAATATGATCCAAAGTGTCATGAAGGATTGTGATGACAAGCGCATGGAGCATTGTGATGACAAGATTATGTAGCATATTGCTGACAAAGGCATGGAGCATTGTGATGACAAGTTTCATGGAGCACTGTGATGACAAGTGTCACGGAGCATTGTGATTACAGGGGTCATGGAGCATTGGGATGACAAGGGCATGGAGCATTTTGATGACAAGAGTCCCGGATCATTGTGTTCTCAGGGTTCATGGATCGTTGTGATGACAGGAGTCATGGAGAATTGTGATGACAGGGGTCAGGGAGCATTGTGATGAGAAGGTCAAGGAGCATTGGGCTGAAAACGTTCATGGAATATTGTGATGACAGGGGCCATGGAGGCTTGTGATGACAAGGTACTGGAGCATTGTGATGAGAAGACCATGGAGACATGTGATGACAAGTCTCATGGAATATTCTGATGAAAAGGGGCATGGAGCATTGTGATTACAGGGGTCTTGGGGCATAGTGATGACAACGGCATGGGGCATTGGGATGAGATGGCCATGGAGCGTTTGGATGACATGCATGTTGGAGCTTTTGAAGACAAGGGCATGGAACATTGTGATGAAAAAGGCATGGAGCCTTGTCATGACAGGGTTAAGGGAGCATACTGACGACAAGTGTCAGGGAGCATTGTGATGACAAGTGTATTGAGCATTGTGATGACAAAGGTCATGGAGCATTGTGATGAGAAGACCATGGATAACTGTGATGACGAGCGTCATGGGGCGTTGTGATGATAAGTGTTATGGAACATTTTTATCACAAGGATTTGGAGCATTGTGATGACAGAGGTCATGGAGCATTTTGATTTCATTGTAATGACAATAGCATGAAGCATTTTGATGATGGGCATCGTGTATTGTGATGACAGGTTTCATGGAGCATTGAGATGAAAAGGGGCACGGAGCATTTTGATTACAGGGGTCTTGGAGCATTTTGATGACAAGGGCATGGAGCCTTGTGATGACAAGGCCATGGAACATCGTGATGGCAGGGGTCATGGAGCATTGTTATGACAGGGGTTATTTTGAATTGTGATGGCAAGGGCATGGAACATTGTGATGAGAAGGCCATGGAGCATTCTGATGACATGCGTCATGGAGCTTTGTGATGACAAGGTCATGGAGCAATGTGATGAGAGCGTTCATGGAGCATTGTGATGACAATGACATTGAGCATTGTGATGAAAAGTTCATGGAGCATTGTGGTGACACATTTCACAGAGCCTTGTGATGATGAGGACATTGACATTTGTGGTGACTCAGGTAATGGAGCCTTGGGATGACGGGAAACACGGAGCATTGTGATGACTGGGGTCATGTAGCATTGTGATGACAGGAGCATGAAGCATTGGTCTGACAAGTTTCATGGATAATTGTGTTGACAGTGGGCATGGCACATTGTGATGACAAGGGAATGGAGCATTGTGATGACAAGGTCATGGAGTATTGTGAAGACAGATGTCAGGGAGCATTGTGATGGCATATTTCATGTTCCATTGTGATGACAATGACATGGAGCATTGTGATGCCAAGTGTTATGGAGGATTGTGATGACAAAGGAAATGGAGCACTGTGACGACAAGGGCTTGGAGCATTGAGATGACAAGGGTCATGGAGCATTGTGATGACAAGGGCATGGAGCATTTTGATGACAACGGCCTTTGAGAATTTTGATGAAAACGTCGTGAAGCATTGTGATGACAAAGGAATGGAGCTTGCTATGACAGGGGTCATGGGGCATTGCAATGACAAGTGCATGGAGAATTGTGATGACAAGAGCATGTAACATTGTGATGAGAACTGTCATGGAGCACTGTGATGACAATGACGTGGAGAATTGTGATGACAAGGGACATGGAGCATTGTGAGGACCAGGGCATGGAGCAATATTGTGGCAAGAACGTGGAGCACTGTGATGAGAAGACCATGGATAATTCTGGTGACGAGCATCATGGAGCACTGTAATGAGAAAGGGCATGGAGCATTGTGATGATACATCTCATGGAGCATTGTGATGACAGGGGTCATGGATCATTGTGATGACAAGGGTCATGGAGTATTCTGATGACAAGCTTGTGGAGTATTGTGATGACAAAGCATTTAACACTGTGATGGGAAGTGTCATGGAACATAGTGAAGCCAAGAACGTGGAGAATTGTGATGACAGGGAACATAGAGCATTGTGATGACCAGGGCATGGAGCACTGTGATGGCAAGACCGTGGAGCACTGTGATGAGAAGACCATGGATAATTGTGATGACGAGCGTCATGGAGCGCTATAATGACAAGCGGCATGGAGCATTGTGATTACAGGAGTTTTGGAGCATTGTGATGACAAGGGCATGGAGCATTGTGAAGAGAAGGCCATGAAGCATTCTGATGAATGCGTCATGGAGCACTGTGATGACAAGTGCATGGAGCATTGTGAATACAGGTGTCTTGGAGCATTGTGATGAAAAGGGCATGGATCATTGTGATGAAAAAGGCATGGAGCCTTGTCATGACAGTGTTCAAGGAGCATACTGACGACAAGTGTCAGGGAGCATTGTGATGACAAGTGTATTGAGCATTGTGATGACAAAGATTATGGAGCATAGTGATGAGAAGACCATGGATAATTGTGATTATGAGCATCATGGGTTGTTGTGATGAGAAGTGTTATGGAACATTGTGATCCCAACGGTTTGGAGCATTGTGATGACAGAGGTCATGGAGCATTTTGATTTCACTGTGATGAAAATACCCTGAAGCATTATGATAATGGGCATGGTGCATTGTGATGATAGGATTCATGGAGCTTTGAGATGAAAAGGGGCATGGAGCATTGTGATAAAAAGTGTCTTGGAGCATTGTGATGACAAGGGCATGGAGCACTGTGATGAGAAGTCCATGGAACATTCTAATGACATGCGTCATGGAGCTTTGTGATGAAAAGGCCATGGAGCATTGTGATTACAGGGGTCTTGTAACATTGTAATGAAAAGTGTCATGAAGCCTTGTGAATGACAATCCGTGGAACATTGTGATGGCAGGGGTCATGGAACATTGTTATGAAAGGTGTAATGGAGCATTGTGATGAGAAGGACAGGAAACATTGGTGTGAAATGTTTCATGGATTATTGTGATGAGAGTGGGCATGGAGCATTGTGATGACAAGAGCACGGAACACTGTGATACAATGATCATAGAGGATTTTAATGACAAGGGCATGGAGCATTGTGATGAGAAGGGCATCGAGCATTGTGAAGACAAGTGTCATGGAGCTTTGTGATGACAAGGGCAAGAGTAATATGATGAGAGGGTTCATGGAGCATTGTGATGACAATGACATGGAGCATTGTGATGTCAAGGGTCATGGAGCTTTGTGATGAAAAAAGTCACGGAGCATTTTGATGACAAGGGCGTGGTGCATTGTGATGAGAAGGGCAGGGATAATTTTGATGAGAGGGTCATGCAGCAATTTGATGAAAAGTGTAATGGAACATTATGATGACAGGGGTTATAGAACATTGTGATGCCAGGGATCATGGAGCTTTGGGATGAAAAGGGTCATGGAGCATTTTGATGACAGGGGTTATGGAACATTGTGATGATAAGGGGATGGAGCATTGTGATGACAGTGGTCATGGAACATTGTGATTACCGGGGTGAGGGAGTATTGTGATGACTAGGGATGGAACATTGTGATATCTCTGGTGAGAGAGCATTTGGATGAAAAGTGCATGGAGCATTGTGATTTCAAGTTTTATGGAGCATAGCAATGACAAGGTTGTGGACCGTTGTGATGAAAAGCATGTGGAACAGTGCGATGACAAGGGTCATTGAGTATTGTTCTGACAAAGGCATGGAGCATTGTGATGACAAGGGTCACGGAGCACTGTCATGAAATGTTCATGGATCATTGTGGTTACAATGGTCACAGAGCCTTGTGATGACGCGGGCATGGACCATTGTGATGACAAACATTATGAAGCATTGTGATGACTGGAGTCACGGAGCATTGTGATGACATGGGTCATGGAGCATTGTGATGACAAGGGCATGGAGTATTGTGATGACAGGGTCATGGAGCATTGGTCTGACAATTTTCAGAGATTATTGTGATGACACTGGACATGGTGCATTGTGATGGCAAGGGCATGGAGAATTGTGAAGAGAAGGCCATGGAGCATTCTGATGACATGTTTCATGGATCTTTGTGATGAAAAGTGCATGGAGCAATGTGATGAGAGCGTTCATGGAGCATTGTGATGAGAATGACATGGAACATTGTGATGCCAAGGGTCATGGATCTTTGTGATGACAAAGGTCATGGAGCATTTTGATGACAAGGGCATTGTGCATTGTGATGAGAAGGGCAGGGAGCATAGCGATGACAGGGTCATGGAGCAATTTGATGAAAAGGGTCATGGAACATTTTGATGACAGTGGTTATGGAACATTGTGATGTCAGGGGTCATGGAACATTTTGATGAAAAGGGTCACGGAGCAATTTGATGACGGGGTTATGGAACATTGTGATGTCAGGGGTCATCGTACATTGTGATGATAAGTGCATGTAGCATTGTGATGACAGGAGTCATGGAATATTGTGATGACAGGGTGAGGGAGTATTGTGACGAATAGTGATGTAACATTGTGATATCAGTGGTGAGAGAGCATTTTGATGAGAATTGCATGGAGCATTGTGATTACAAGTTTTATGGAGCATTTTGATGACAAGATTGTGGAGCACTGTTATGACAAGCGCATGGTGCATTGTGATGAAATGTGTCATGGAGCATCGTGCTGACAAGCGCATGGAGCATTGTGATGACAAGGGTCATGGAGCATTGTGCTGAGAAAGGCATAGAGCATTGTGATAAAAAGGGTCAAAGAGCATTGTGATGAAAAGTTCATGGAACATTGTGGTTAAAAAGGTCACAGAGACTGTTGATGACGAGGGCATGGACCACTGTGATGACAAATGTCATGAAGCATTGTGATGACTGGAGTCACGGAGCATTGTGATGACAGGGGTCATGGAGCATTGTGATAAAAAGGGCATAGAGCATTGTGATGACAAGGGCATGAAGCATTGGTCTAATAAATTTCATGGATTATTGCGATGACAGTTGGAATGGCGCATTGTGATGACAAGGGCATGGAGCATTGTGATGACCAGGTCATGCAGTATTGTGAAGCCAGGTGTCAGGGAGCATTGTGATTACATATGTAATGGCCCATTGTGATGACAATGGCATTGAGCATTGTGATGCCAAGTGTCTTGGAGGATTCTGATGACAAAGGTAATGGAGCATTGTGATGGCAATGGCTTGGAGCATTGTGATGACAAGGGTCAGGGAGCATTGTGTTGACAAGTGCATGGATAATTGTGATGACATGGGTCATGGAGCCTTCTGATGACAAGCTTGTGGAGTATTTTGATCACAATGGCATGGGGCATTGTGATGAAAACGGCATGGGGCATTGTGATGAACAAGGCATGGAGCCTTTTCGTGACAGGGTTCAAGGAGCATTCTGACGACAAGTGTCAGGGAGCATTGTGATGACAAATGTATTGAGAATTGTGATGACAAAGGTCACGGAGCATTGTGATGAAAAGGGCATGGAGTATTGTGATGACAGGCATCATGGAGCGTTGTGATTACAAGTGTTATGGAACATTGTGATCACAAGGGTTTGGAGCATTGTGATGACAGAGGTCATGGATCATTTTGATTTCTAGGAGCATGGATCATTGTGATGACAAAGGCATGAAACAATGTGATCTCAAGGTTCATGGAGGATTGTGATGACAATGGTAATGGAGTATTGTGAAGACAAGTGCATTGTAATGACAAGGTCATGTAGCATTTTGCTGACAAAGCCTTGGAGCATTGTGATGACTGGTGTCATGGAGCACTGTGATGACAAGCGTCACGGAGCATTGTGAATACAGGGGTCATGGAGCATTGGGATGACAAGGGCATGGATCATTTTGATGACACGTGTCATGGAGCATTGGGCTGAAAATGTTCATGGAGTATTGTGATGACAGGGGTCATGGAGCATTTTGATGACAGAGGTCATGGAGAATTTTGATTTCATTGTGCTGACAATAGCCGGAAGCATTATGATGAAGGTTATGATTCATTGTGATGACAGGGTTCATGGAGCATTGAGATGAAAAGGGGCATGGAGCATTGTGATTACAGGAGTCTTGGAGCACTGTAATGAAAAGGGCATGGAGCATTTTGATGAGAAGGCCATGGAACATTCTGATGACATGTTTCATGGAACTTTGTGATGACAAGTGCATGGAGCATTGTGATGACAACGGTCATTGAGAATTTTGATTAAAAGGTCGTGAAGCATTGTGATGACAAATGAATGGAGCTTGCTATGACAGGGGTCATGGGGCATTGCGATGACAAGTGCATGGAGAATTGTGATGACAAGAGCATGTAACATTGTGATGAGAACGGTCATGGAGCACTGTGATGACAAGGACGTGGAGAATTGTGATGACAAGGGACATGGAGCGTTGTGATGACCAGGGCATGGAGCATTGTTATGGCAAGACCGTGGAGCACTGTGATGAGAAGTCCATGGATAATTCTGGTGACGAGCAACATGGAGCACTGTAATGACAAGGGGCATGGAGCATTGTGATGATACGTCTCATGGAGCATTGTGGTGACAGGGGTCATGGATCATTGTGATGTCAAGGGTCATGGAGTATTCTGATGACAAGCTTGTGGAGTATTGTGATGACAAAGCATTTAACACTGTGATGGGAAGTGTCATGGAACATAGTGATGCCCAGTACGTGGAAAATTGTGATGATAGGGAACATAGAGCATTGTGATGACCAGGGCATAGAGCATTGTGATGGCAAGACCGTGGAGCACTGTGATGGGAAGACCATTGATAATTGTGATGACGAGCGTCATGGAGCGCTATAATGACAAGCGGCATGGAGCATTGTGATGACAGGGGTCTTGGAGCATTGTGATGACAAGGACATGGAGCATTGTGAAGAGAATGCCATGGAGCATTCTGATGAATGCGTCATGGAGCACTGTGATGACAAGTGCATGGAGCATTGTGATTACAGTTGTCTTGGAGCATTGTGATGAAAAGGGCATGGAACATTGTGATGAAAAAGGCATGGAGCCTTGTCATGACAGTGTTCAAGGAGCATACTGACGACAAGTGTCAGGGAGCATTGTGATGACAAGTGTATTGAGCATTGTGATGACAAAGTTTATGGAGCATAGTGATGAGAAGACCATGGATAATTGTGATTATGAGCATCATGGGTTGTTGTGATCAGAAGTGTTGTGGAACATTGTGATCCCAACGGTTTGGAGCATTGTGATGAAAGAGGTCATGGAGCATTTTGATTTCATTATGATGAAAATACCCTGAAGCATTATGATAATGGGCATGGTGCACTGTGATGATAGGATTCATGGAGCTTTAAGATGAAAAGGGGCATGGAGCATTGTGAAAAAAAGTGTCTTGGAGCACTGTGATGACAAGGGCATGGAGCATTGTGATGAGAAGTCCATGGAACATTCTAATGACATGCGTCATGGAGCTTTGTGATGACAAGGGCATGGAGCATTGTGATTACAGGGGTCTTGTAACATTGTGATGTCAAGTGTCATGGAGCATTGTGATGAGAAGGACATGAAGCATTGGTGTGAAATGTTTCATGGATTATTGTGATGAGAGTGGGCATGGAGCATTGTGATGACAAGAGCACGGAACACTGTGATCCAATGATCATAGAGGATTGTAATGACAAGGGCATGGAGCATAGTGATGAGAAGGGCATCGAGCACTGTGATGACAAGTGTCATGGAGCTTTGTGATGACAAGTGCATGGAGCAATGTGATGAGAGTGTTCATGGAGCATTGCGATGACAATGACATGGAGCATTGTGATGTCAAGGGTCATGGAGCTTTGTGATGACAAAAGTCACGGAGCATTTTGATGACAAGGGCGAGGTGCATTGTGATGAGAAGGGCAGGGAGCATTTTGATGACAGGGTCATGCAGCAATTTGATGAAAATTGTAATGGAACATTTTGATGACAGGGGTTATAGAACATTGTGATGATAAGGGGATGTAGCATTGTGATGACAGGGGTCATGGAACATTGTGATGATAAGGGGATGTAGCATTGTGATGACAGGGGTCAAGGAACATTGTGATTACAGGGGTCTTGTAACATTGTGATGACAAGTGTCATGGAGCATTGTGATGAGAAGGACATGAAGCATTGGTGTGAAATGTTTCATGGATTATTGTGATGAGAGTGGGCATGGAGCATTGTGATGACAAGAGCACGGAACACTGTGATCCAATGATCATAGAGGATTGTAATGACAAGGGCATGGAGCATAGTGATGAGAAGGGCATCGAGCACTGTGATGACAAGTGTCATGGAGCTTTGTGATGACAAGTGCATGGAGCAATGTGATGAGAGTGTTCATGGAGCATTGCGATGACAATGACATGGAGCATTGTGATGTCAAGGGTCATGGAGCTTTGTGATGACAAAAGTCACGGAGCATTTTGATGACAAGGCCGAGGTGCATTGTGATGAGAAGGGCAGGGAGCATTTTGATGACAGGGTCATGCAGCAATTTGATGAAAATTGTAATGGAACATTTTGATGACAGGGGTTATAGAACATTGTGATGATAAGGGGATGTAGCATTGTGATGACAGGGGTCAGGGAACATTGTGATGATAAGGGGATGTAGCATTGTGATGACAGGGGTCAAGGAACATTGTGATTACAGGGGGCTAGGAGCTTTGTGATGAGAGTGGTCATGGAGCCTTGTGATGACATGGCCATGGAACATCTTGATGGCAGGGGTCATGGAGCATTGATATGACAGGGGTAATGGAACATTGTGATGGCAATGGCATGGAGGATTGTGATGAGAAAGCCATGGAGCATTCTGATGACATGTGACATGGAGCTTTGTGATGACAATGGCATTGAGCAATGTGATGAATGCGTTCATGGAGCATTGTGATGACAATGACATGGAGCATTGTGATGCCAAGGGTCATGGATCTTTGTGAAGACAAAGGTCATGGAGGATTTTGAAGACAAGGGCGTTGTGCATTGTGAGGACAACGGCAGGGAGCATTGTGATGACAGGGTCATGGAGCAATTTGATGAAAATGGTCATGGAATATTTTGATGACAGGTGTTATGGAACATTGTGATGCCAGGGGTCATGGAGCATTTTGATGAAAAGATTTTGGGAGCATTTTGATGACACGGGTTATGGAACATTGTGATGTCAGGGGCCATCGAACATTGTGATGATATGTGCATGTAGCATTGTGATGACAGGAGTCATGGAATATTGTGATGACAGGGGTGAGTGAGTATTGTGACGAATAGTGATGTAACATTGTGATATCAGTGGTGAGAGAGCATTTTGATGAAAAGTGCATGGAGCATTGTGATGGCTAGTTTTATGGAGCATTGTGAGGACAAGATTGTGGAGCACTGTGATGACAAGCGCATGGTGCATTTTGATGACATGTGTCATGGAGCATCGTGCTGACAAGCGCATGGAGCATTGTGATGACAAGGGTCATGGAGCATTGTACTGAGAAAGGCATATACGATTGTGATGACAAGGATCAAAGAGCATTGTGATGAAAAATTCATGGAGCATTGTGGTTAAAATGGTCACAGAGACTGTTGATAACGAGGGCATGGACCATTGAGATGATAAAGGTCATGAATCATTGTGATGAATGAAGTCACAGAGCATTGTGATGACAGGGGTCATGGAACAATGTGATAACAAGGGATTGGAGCATTGTGATGACAAGGGCATGGAGCATTGGAATAATAAGTTTCATGGATTATTGCGATGAGAGTTGGAATGGTGCATTGTGATGACAAGGGCATGGAGCATTGTGATGACCAGGACATACAGTATTGTGAAGACAGGTGTCAGGGAGCATTGTGATGACATATATAATGGCCCATTGTGATGACAATGGCATGGAGCATTGTGATGCCAAGTGTCATAGAGGATTCTGATGACAATGGTAATGGAGCATTGTGATGAGAAGACCATGGATAATTGTGATGATGAGCGTCATGGTGTGTTGTGATGATAAGTGTTAAGGAGCATTGTGATCACAAGGGTTTGGAACATTATGATGACAGAGGTCATGGAGAATTTTGATTTCATTGTGATGACAATAGCCTGAAGCATCATGATGATGGGCATGGTTCATTGGGATGACAGGGTTCATGGAGCATTGAGATGAAAAGGCTCATGGAACACTGTGATTACAGGGGTCTTGGAGCATTGTGATGACAAGTGCATGGAGCATTGTGAGGAGAAGGCCATGGAACATTCTGATGACATGCGTCACGGAGCTTTGTGATGACAAGGGCATGGAGCCTTGTGATTACATGGGTCTTGGTGCATTGTGATGACAAGGGTCATGGAGCCTTGTGATGACAAGGCCGTGGAACATTGTGATGGCACGGGTCATGGAGCATTGTTATGACAGAGGTAATGGAGCATTGTGATGAGAAGGGCATTGAGCATTGGTGTGAAATATTTCATGGATTATTGTGATTAGAGTGGGCATGGAGCATTGTGATGACAAGGGCATGGAACACTGTGATATATGGTTCATGGAGGATAGTAATGACAAGGGCATGAAGCATTGTAATGAGAAGGGCATCGAGCATTGTGATGACAAGTGTCATGGAGCTTTGTGATGACAAGGGCTTGGAGCAATGTGATGAGAGTGTTCATGTAGAATTGTGGTGACAATGACATGGAGCATTGTGATGTCAAGGGTCATGGAGCTTTGTGATGACAAAGGTCATGGAGCATTTGGATGACAAGTGTGTGGTGCATTGTGATGAGAAGGGCAGGGAGCATTTTGATGACAGGGTCATGCAGAAATTTGATGAAAATTGTAATGGAACATTTTGATGACAGGGGATATAGAACATTGTGATGCCAGGGGTCATAGAGCATTGGGATGAAAATGGTCATGGAGCATTTTGATGACAGGGCTTATGGAATATTGTGATGATAAGGGGATGTAGCATTGTGATGACAGGGGTCATGGAGGATTCTGATGAGAAAGCTAATGGAGCATTGTGATGACAATGGCTTGGAGCATTGTGATGACAAGGGTCATGGAGGATTCTGATGAGAAAGGTAATGGAGCATTTTGATGACAATGGCTTGGAGCATTGTGATGACAAGTGTCAGGGAGCATTGTGCTGACAGGTGCATGGAGAATTGTGATGAAAAAGGTCATGGAGTATTCTGATGAAAAGCTTGTGGAGTATTTTGATGACAATGGCATGGAGCATTGTGATGAAAAGGGCATGGAGTATTGTGATGACAGGCATCATGGAGCGTTGTGATGACAAGTGTTATGGAACATTGTGATCACAAGGGTTTGGAGCATTGTGATGAGAGAGGTCATGGATCATTTTGATTTCAAGGAGCATGGAGCATTGTGATGACAAGGGCATGAAGCAATGTGATCCCAATGTTCATGGAGTACTGTGATGACAATGGTAATGGAGTATTGTGATGACAAGCGAATAGAGCATTGCAATGACAAGGTCAGGTAGCATTTTGCTGAAAAAGGCATGGAGCATTGTTATGACAGGTGTCATGGAGCACTGTGATGACAAGCGTAACGGAGCATTGTGAATACAGGTGTCATGGAGCATTGTGATGAAAAGGGCATGGATCATTGTGATGACAAATGTC
This sequence comes from Mesoplodon mirus, assembly GCF_964341445.2. Taxonomy (NCBI): domain Eukaryota; kingdom Metazoa; phylum Chordata; class Mammalia; order Artiodactyla; family Ziphiidae; genus Mesoplodon; species Mesoplodon mirus. The sequence goes on along the minus strand of NW_028295793.1, from coordinate 3,659,124 downwards.
ATGGAGCATTGGGCTGAAAATGTTCATGGAGTATTGTGATGACAGGGGTGATGGAGCATTTTGATGAGAAGGTCATAGGGCATTGTGCTGAAAATATTCATAGAGTATTGTGATGACAGGGATCATGGAGCATTTTGATGACAAGTTCCTGGAGCACTTTGATGAGAAGACAATGGAGACTTGTGTTGACAAGTCTGATGGAGCATTCTGATGAAAAGGGACATGGAGCATTGTGATTACAGGTGTCTAGGAGCATTGTGATGACAAGGGCATGGAGCATTGTGAGTAGAAGGCCATGGAGAATTCTGATGACATGCGTCATTGAGCTTTGTGATGACAAGGTCATGGAGCATTGTGATTTCAGGGGTCTTGTAGCATTATGATTAAAAGGGCATTGATCATTGTGATGAAAAAGGCATGGAGACGTGTCATGGCAGGGTTAATGGAGCATACTGATGACAAGTGTCAGGGAGCATTGTGATGACAAGTGTATTGAGCATTGTGATGACAAAGGTCATGGAGCACTGTGATGAGAAGACCATGGATAATTGTGATGATGAGCGTCATGGGGTGTTGTTATGATAAGTGTTATGGAACATTGTGATCACAAGGGATTGGAGCATTATGAGGACAGATGTCATGGAAAATATTGATTTCATTGTGATGACAATAGCCTGAAGCATTATGATGATGGGCATGGTCCACTGTGATGGCAGGGTTCATGGAGCTTTGAGATGAAAACACGCATGGAGCATTTTGATTACAAGGGTCTTGGAGCATTGTGAAGACAAGGGCATGGAGCATAGTGATGAAAGGGCCAGGGAACATTCTGATGACATGCGTCATGGAGCTTTTTGATGACAAGGGCATGGAGCATTTTGATTAGAGAGGTCGTGGAGCATTGTGATGACAAGTGTCTTCGACCCTTCTGATAACAAGGCCGTGGAACATTGTGATGGCAGGGGTCATGGAGCATTGTTATGACAGAGGTAATGGAGCATTGTGATGAGAAGGGCATTGAGCATTGGTCTGAAATGTTTCATGGATTATTGTGATGAGAGTGGGCATAGAGCATTGTGATGATAAGGGCATGGAACACTGTAGTACATGGGTCATGGAGGATTGTAATGACAAGGGCATGGGGCATTGTGATGAGAAGGGCATCGAGCATTGTGATGACAAGTGTCATGGAGCTTTGTGATGACAAGGGCATGGAGCAATGTGATGCCAAGGGTCATGGCGCTTTGTGATGACAAAGGTATTGGAGCATTTTGTTGACAAGTGCATGGTGCATTGTGATGATAAGGGCAGGGAGTATTTTGATGACAGGGTCATGCAGCAATATGATGGAAAGTGTATTGGAACATTTTGATGACAGGGGTTATAGAATATTGTGATGTCAGCGGTCATGGAACATTGTGATGATAAAGGGATGTAGCATTGTGATGACAGGGGTCATGGGATATTGTGATTACAGGGGTGAGGGAGTATTGTGACGACTAGTTATGGAACACTGTGATATCTCTGGTGAGAGAGCATTTTGATGAGAAGTGTATGGAGCATTGTGATTACAAGGTTTATGGAGCATTGCAATGACAAGTTTCTGGACCGTTGTGATGAAAAGCGAATGGCACATTGTAATGACAAGGGTCATGGATCATTTTTCAGACAAAGGAATGGAGCATTTTGATGACAACGGTCACAGAGCATTGTGATTAAAATGGCATGGGGCATTGTGATGAAAAAGGCATGGAGCCTTTTCGTGACAGGTTTCAAGGAGCATTCTGATGACAATGGTCATGGAGCATTGTGATGAAAATGGCATGGAGTATTGTGATGACAGGCATCATGGAGCATTGTGATGACAAGTGTTATGGGACACTGTGATCACAAGGGTTTGGATCATTGTGATGACAGAAGTCATGGATCATTTTGATTTCAAGGAACATGGAGCATTGTGATGCCAAGAGCAGGAAGCAATGTGATCCCAAGGATCATGGAGGATTGTGATGACAATGATAATGGAGTATTGTGATGACAAGCGCATAGAGCATTGTAATGACAAGGTAATGTAGCATTTTGCTGACAAAGGCATGGAGCATTGTGATGACAGGTGTCATGGAGCACTGTGACGACAAGAGTCATGGAGCATTGTGAATAAAGGGGTGATGGAGCATTGGGATGACAAGGGCATGGATCATTGTGATGACAAGTGTCATGGAGCATTGGGCTGAAAATGTTCATGTAGTATTGTGATGACAGGGGCCATGGAGCATTGTGATGACACAGGTCAAGGAGAATTCTGATTTCATTGTGCTGACAATAGCCGGAAGCATTATGATGATGGGCATGATGCATTGTGCTGACAGGGTTCATGGAACATTGAGATGAAAAGGGGCATGGAGCATTGTGATTACAGTGGTCTTGGAGCATTGTGATGACAAGGGCATGGAACATTTTGATGAGAAGGCCATGGAACTTTCTGATGGCATGTGTCATGGAGCTTTGTGATGACAAGGGCATGGAGCATTGTGATTAGAGTGGTCCTGGAGCATTGTGATGACAAGTGTCATGGAGCCTTGTGCTGACAGGCCGTGGAATATTGTGATGGCAGGGGTCATGTACCATTGTTATGACAGGGGAATGGAGCATTGTGATGAGAAGGGCATGCAACATTGTAATTACAAAGTTTATGGAGCAATACCATGACTAATTTGTGGACCGTTGTGATGAAAAGTGCGTAGAACATTGTGATGACAAGGGTCATGGAGCATTTTTCTGACAAAGGCATGGAGCATTTTGATGACAAGGGTCACGGAGCATTGTGATGAAATGTTCATGGAGCATTGTGGTTATAAAGGTCACAGAGCCTTGTGATGACGCGGGCATGGACCATTGTGATGACAAATGTTATGAAGCATTGTGATGACTGGAGTCACGGAGCACTGTGATGACTGGGGTCATGGAGCATTGTGATGACAAGGGCATGGAGCATTGTGGTGACAGGGGCATGGAGCATTGGTCTGACAAGTTTCATAGATTATTGTGATGACAGTGGACATGGTGCATTTTGATGACAAGGGCATGGATCATTGTGATGAGAAGGTCATGGAGTATTGTGAAGACTGGTGTCAGGGAGCATTGTGATGACATATGTCATGGTCCATTGCAATGACAATGGCAGGGAGCATTGTGATGCCAAATGTAATGGAGGATTGTGATGACAAATATAATGGAGCATTGTGATGACTAGGGCTTGGAGCATTATGAGAACAAGGGCCATTGAGAATTTTCAGAACAAGATCGTGAAGCATTGTGATGACAGGGTCCTGAAGCATTGTGATGATAAATCTATAGAGACTTGTGATAAAAAATCTCATGGAGCATACTGATGAAAAAGTTCATGGACCATTGTGATTACAGGGGTCTTGTAACATTGTGATCACATGGGCATGGAGCATTGTGAGGAGAAGGCCAAGGAGCATTCTGAAGACAGGTTTCATTGAGCTTTGTGATGACAAGGGCATGGAGCATTGTGTTTAAAGGGGTCTTGGAGCATTGTGATGAAAATGGCATTCATCATTGTGATGAAAAAGGCATGGAGCCTTGTCATGACAGGGTTCAAGGAGCATACAGACAACAAGTGTCAGGGAGCATTTTGATGACAAGTGTATTGAGCATTGTGATGACAAAGGTCATGGAGCATTGTGATGAGAAGACCATGGATAATTGTGATGACGAGCGTCATGGGGCACTGTGATGACAAGAGTTATGGAAAATTGTGATCAAAAGGGTTTGGAGCATTGTTATGACAGAGGTCATGGAGCATTTTGATTTCCTTGTGATGACAACAGCATGAAGCATTATGATGATGGGCATGGTGCATTGTGATGACAGGGTTCATGGATCATTGAGATGGAAAGGGGCATGGAGCATTGTGATTACAGGGGTCTTGGAGCATTGTGATGAGAAGGGTCATGGAGCCTTGTGATGACAAGTCCAAGGAACATCGTGATGGCAGGGGTCATGGAGCATTTTTATGACAGGTGTAATGGAGCACTGTGATTGTAAGGGCATGGAGAATTGTGATGAGAAGGCCATGGAGCATTCTGAGGACATGTGTCATGGAGCTTTGTGATGACAAGGGCATGGAGCAATGTGATTAGAATGATCATGGAGCATTGTGATGACAATGACCTGGAGCATTGTGATGCCAAGGGTCATGGATCTTTGTGATGACAAATGTCATGGAGCATTTTGATGACAAGGGCGTTGTGCATTGTGATGAGGAGGGCAGGGAGCATTGTGCTGACAGTGTCATGGAGCAATTTGTTGAAAAGGGTCATGGAACATTTTGATGACAGTGGTTATGGAACATTGTGATGTCAGGGTTCATGGAGCATTATGATGAAAAGGGTCACGGAGAATTTTGATGACAGGGGTTATGGAGCATTGTAATGTCAGGGGTCATCGAACATTGTGATGATAAGTGCATGTAGCATTGTGATGACAGGAGTCATGGAACATTGTGATAACATGGGGTGAAGGCGTATTGTGACGAATAGTGATGTAACATTGTGATATCTGTGGTGAGAGAGCATTTTGATGAGAAGTGCATGGAGCATTGTGATGACAAGTTTTATGGAGCATTGTGATGACAAGATTGTGGAGCACTGTGATGACAAGCGCATGGTGCATTGTGATAACATGTGTCATGGAGCATCATGCTGACATGCGCATGGAGCATTGTGATGACAAGGGTCATGGAGCATTGTGCTGAGAAAGGCATAGAGCATTGTGATGACAAGGATCAAAGATCACTGTGATGAAAAGTTCATGGAGCATTGTGATGACAAGGGTCATGGAGCATTGTGATGACAAGGGCATGGAGCATTGGTCTAATAAGTTTCAGGGATTATTGTGATGACTGTTGGAATGGTGCATTGTGGTGACAATGGCATGGAGCATTGTGATGACCAGGTCATGCAGTATTGTGAAGAAGGGTGTCAGGGAGCATTGTGATGACATATGTAATGGCCCATTGTGATTACAATGGCATGGAGCATTGTGATGCCAGGTGTCATGGAGGATTCTGATGACAAAGGTAATGGTGCATTGAGATGACAGTGGCTTGGAGCATTGAGATGACAAGGGTCAGGGAGCATTGTGCTAACAAGTGCATGGAGAATTGTGATGACAAGGGTCATGGAACATTCTCATGACAAGCTTGTGGAGTATTTTGATGACAGTGGTGTGGAGCATAGTGATGAAAACGGCATGGGGCATTGTGTTGAAAAATGCATGGAGCCTTTTCGTGACAGGGTTCAAGGAGCATTCTGACGACAAGTGTCAGGGAGCATTGTGATGACAAGTGTATTGAGAATTGTGATGACAAAGGTCATGGAGCATTGTGATGAAAAGGGCATGGAGTATTGTGATGACAGGCACCATGGAGCGTTGTGATGACAAGTGTTATGGAACATTGTGATCACAAGGGTTTGGAGCATTGTGATGACAGAGGTCATGGATCATTTGGATTTCAAGGAGCATGGAGCATTGTGATGACAAGGGCATGAAGCAATGTGATCCCAAGTTTCATGGAGGATTGTGATGACAATGGTAATGGAGTATTGTGATGACAAGCGCATAGAGCATTGTAATGACAAGGTCATGTAGCATTGTTCTGACAAAGGCATGGAGCATTGGGATGACAAGGGCATGCATCATTGTGATGACAAGGGTCATGGAGCACTGGGCTGAAAATGTTCATGCAGTGTTGTGATGACAGGGGTCATGGAGCATTGTGATGACTCGGTAATTGAGCATTGTGATGACAAGAGTCCCGGATCATTGTGTTGTCAGGTGTCATGGAGTGTTTTGATGATAGTGGTCATTGAGCATTGTGATGATATTGGCCATGGAGTATTGTGATGAGAAGGTCGTGGAGCATTGGGCTGAAAATGTTCATGGATTATTGTGATGACAGGGGTCATGGAGCATTGTGATGACAAGGGATTGGAGCATGGTGATGACAAGGTCCTGGAGCATTGTGATGAGAAGACCATGGAGACTTGTCATGACAAATCTCATGGAGCATTCTGATGCAAAGGGGCATGGAGCATTGTGATTACAGGGGTCTTGGAGCATTGTGATGACTAGGGCATGGAGCATTGTGATGAGAATGCCATGGAGCATTCTGATTACATGCGTCATGGAAGTTTGTGATGAGAAGCGCATGGAGCATTAGTGATTACAGGGATCTTGGAGCATTGTGATGAAAAGTGCATGGATCATTGTGATGAAAAAGGCATGGAGGCTTGTCATGACAGGGTTCAAGGAGCATACTGACGACAAGTGTCAGGGAGCATTGTGATGACAAGTGTATTGAGCATTGTGATGACAAAGATCATGGAGCTTTGTGATGAGAAGACCATGGATAATTGTGATGATGAGCGTCATGGGGTGTTGTGATGATAAGTGTTATGGAACATTGTGATCACAAGGGTTTGGAGCATTATGATGACAGAGGTCATGGAGAATATTGATTTCATTGTGATGACAATAGCCTGAAGCATTATGATGATGGGCATGGTGCATTGTGATGACAGGGTTCATGGAGCATTGAGATGAAAATGGGCATGGAGCATTGTGATTACAAGGGTCTTGGGGCATTGTGATGACAAGGGCATGGAGCATTGTGATGAGAAGGTCATGGAACATTTTGATGACATGCGTCATGGAGTTTTTGATGACAAGGGCATGGAGCATTGCGATTTCAGGGGTCTTGAGCAATGTGATGACAAGTGTCATGGAATCTTGTGATGACTCGGCCCTGGAACATTGTGATGGCAAGGGTCATGGTGCATTATTATGACAGGTGTTAGGGAGCATCTTGATGAGAAGGGCATGGAACATTGGTCTGAAATGTTTCATGGATTATTGTGATGAGAGTGGTCATGGAGCATTGTGATGAAAAGGGCACGGAACACTTTGATACATGGGTCATGCAGGATTGTTATGACAAGGGCATGGAGCATTGTGATGAGAAGTGCATCGAGCATTGTGATGCCAAGTGTCATGGAGCTTTGTGATGACAAGTCATGGAGCATTTTGACGACAAAAGGTGTGGTACATTGTGATGAGAAGGGCAGGGAGCATTTTGATGACAGGGTCATGCAGCAATTTGATGAAAAGTGTAATGGAACATTTTGATGGCAGGTGTTATAGAACATTGTGATGTCAGGGGTCTTGGAGCTTTGGGATGAAAAGGGTCATGGAGCATTTTGATGACAGGGGTTATGGAACATTGTGATGTCAGCGGTCATGGAACATTGTGATGATAAGGGTATGTAGCATTGTGATGACAGTGTCATGGAACAATGTGATTACAGCGGTGAGTGAGTATTGTGATGTCTAGTGATGGAACATGGTGATATCTCTAGTGAGAGAGCATTTTGATGAGAAGAGCATGGAGCATTGTGATTACAAGGTTTATGGAGCATTACAATGAGAAGCTTGTGGACCGTTGTAATGAAATGTGCATGGCACACTGTGATGACAATTGTCATTGTGCATTGTTCTGACAAAGACATGGAGCATTGTGATGACAAGGGTCACAGAGAATTGTGATGAAATGTTCATGGAGCATTGTGGTTACAAAGGTCACAGAGCCTTGTGATGACGCGGGTATGGACCATTGTGATGACAAACGTTATGAAACATTGTGATGACTGGAGTCACGGAGCATTGTGATGACAGGGGTCATGGAGCATTGTGATGACAGGGGTCATGGAGCATTGTGATGACAAGGGCATGTAGCATTGTGATGACAGGGGCATTGAGCATTGGTCTGCCAATTTCAGAGATTATTGTGATGACAGTGGGCATGGTGCATTGTGATGACAAGGGCATGGAGCATTGTGATGAGAAGGTCATGGAGTATTGTGAAGACAGGTGTCAGGGAGCATTGTGATGACATATGTCATGGTCGCTTGTGATGGCAATGGCATGGAGCATTATGATGCCAAATGTAATGGAGGATTGTGATGACAAATATAATAGAGCTTTGTGATGATTAGGGCTTTGAGCATTATGATGACAAGGGCCATTGAAAATTTTCATGACAAGGTCGAGAAGCATTGTGATGACAAGGTCCTGGAGCATTGTGATGACAAAGCATGGAGCCTTATGATGACAAGTCTCATGGAGCATACTGATGAAAAGGGGCATGGATCATTGTGATTACCGGGGTCTTGGAATATTGTGATGACAAGGGCATTGAGCATTTTGTGGAGAAACCAAGGAGTATTCTGATGGCATGCGTCATTGAGCTTTGTGATGACAAGGGCATGGAGCATTGTGATTAAATTGGTCTTGGAGCATTGTGATGAAAAGGACATGGATCATTGTGATGAAAATGGCATGGAGCCTTGTCATGACAGGTTTCAAGGGGCATCTTGACGACAATTGTCAGGAAGCATTGTGATGACAGGTGTATTTGAGAATTGTGATGACAAATATCATGGAGCATTGTGATGAGAAGACCATGGATAATTGTGATGACGAACGTCACGGGGAATTGTGATGACAAGTGTTTTGGAATATTGTGATCACAAGGGTTTTGAGCATTGTTATGACAGAAGTCATGGAGCATTTTGATTTCATTGTGATGACTATAGCATGAAACATTATGATGATGGGCATGGTGCATTGTGATGACAGGGCTCATGGATCATTGAGATGAAAAGGGGCATAGAGGATTGTGATTACAGGGTTCTTGGAGCATTGTTATGAGAAGGGTCATGGAGCTTTGTGATGACAAGGCCATGTAACATCGTGATGGCAGGGGTCATGGAGCATTTTTATCTCAGGGGTAATGGAGCATTGTGATGGCAAGGGCATGGAGCATTGTGATGAGAAGGCCATGGAGCACTCTGATGACATGTGTCATGTAGCTTTGTGAAGACAAGGGCATGGAGCAATGTGATGAAAGCATTCATGGAGCATTGTGATGACCATGACATGGAGCATTGTGATGACAAGTGTATTGAGAACTGTGATGACAAAGGTCCTGGAGCATTGTGATGAAAAGGGCATGGAGTATTGTGATGACAGACATCATGGAGCGTTGTGATGAAAAGTGTTATGGATCCCTGTGATCACAAGTGGTTGGAGCATTGTGATGACAGAGGTCATGGATCATTTTGATTTCAAGGAGCCTGGAGCATTGTGATGACAAGGGCATGAAGCAATGTGATCCCAAGGTTCATGGAGGATTGTGATGAAAATGGAAATGGAGTATTGTGATGACAAGCGCATAGAGCATTGTAATGACAAGGTCATGTAGCATTTTGCTGACAACGGCATGGAGCATTGTGATGACATGTGTCATGGAGCACTGTGATGACAAGCGTCATGGAGCATTGTGAATACAGGGGTCAAAGAGCATAGGGATGACAAGGGCATGGATCATTGTTATGACAAGGGTCCTTGAGCACTGGGCTGAAAATGTTCATGGAGTGTTGTGATGACAGGGGTCATGGAGCATTGTGATAACTAGGGAATGGAGCATTGTGATGATAAGAGTCCCGGATCATTGTGTTGTCGGGTGTCATGGAGTGTTGTGATGACAGTGGTCATGGAGCATTGTGATGATATTGGCCATGGAGCATTGTGATGAGTAGATCGTGGAGCATTGGGCTGAACATGTTCATGGATTATTGTGATGACAGGGTTCATGGAGCATTGTGATGACAAGCGAAAGGAGCATGGTGATGACAATGTCCTGGAGCATGGTGATGAGAAGACCATGGAGACTTGTGATGATAAGTCTCATGGAGCATTCTGATGAAAAGGGGCTTGGAGCATTGTGACTACAGTGGTCTTGGAGCATTGTGATCACTAGGGCATGGAGCATTGTGATGAGAAGGCCATGGAGCATTCTGATGACATGCGTCATGGAGTTTTTAGATGACACGGGCATGGAGCATTGTGATTACAGAGGTCTTCAACATTGTGATGACAAGGGCATGGATCATTGTGAGGAGAAGACAAAGGAGAATTCTGATGGCATGCGTCATTCAGCTTTGTGATGACAAGGGCATGGAGCATTGAGAATCCATGGGTATTGGAGCATTGTGATGAAAAGGACATGGATCATTGTGATGAAAAATCCATGGGGCCTTGTCATGACAGGGTTCAAGGCGCATACAGACAACAAGTGTCAGGGAGCATTTTGATGACAAGTGTATTGAGCATTGTGATGACAAAGGTCATGGAGCATTCTGATGAGAAGACCATTGATAATTGTGATGACGAGCGTCACGGGGCATTGTGATGACAAGAGATATGGAATATTGTGATCACAAGGGTTTGGAGCATTGTTATGACAGAGGTGATGGAGCATTTTGATTTCATTGTGATGACAATAGCATGAAGCATTATGATTATGGGCATGGTGCATTGTGATGACTGTGTTCATGTATCTTTGAGATGAAAAGGGGCATAGAACATTGTGATTATAGGGTTCTTGTAGCATTGTGATGAGACGGGTCATGGAGCTTTGTGATGACAAGGCCATGGAACATCGTGATAGCAGGGGTCATGGAGCATTGTTATGACTGGGGTAATGGAGCATTGTGATGGCAAGGGCATGGAGCATTGTGATGAGAAGGCCATAGAGCATTCTGATGACATTTGTCATGGAGCTTTGTGAAGACATGGGTAAGGAGCAATGTGATGAGAGTGTTCATGGAGAATTGTGATGACAATGACATTGAGCATTGGGATGCCAAGGGTCATGGATCTTTGTGATGACAAAGGACATGGAGCATTTTGATGACAAGGGCGTTGTGCATTGTGATGTGAAAGGCAGGGAGCATTCTGATGACAGGGTCAAGGAGCAATTTGATGAAAAGTGTCATGGAACATTTTGATGATAGGTGTTATGGAACATTGTGATGTCAGGGGTCATCGAACATTGTGATGATAAGTGCATGTAGCATTGTGATGACAGGAGTCATGGAACATTGTTATGAGAGGGGTGAGGGAGTATTGTGACAAATAGTGATGTAGCATTGTGATATCATTGGTGAGAGAGCATTTTGATGAGAAGTGCATGGAGCAATGTGATGACAAATTTTAAGGAGCATTGTGATGACAAGTTTGTGGAGCACTGTGATGACAATCGCATGGTGCATTGTGATGACATGTGTCATGGAGCATTGTGCTGACAAGCGAATGGAGCATTTTGATGACAAGGGTCAAAGAACATTGTGATGAAAAGTTCATGGAGCACTGTGGTTAAAAAGGTCACAGAGACTGTTGATGACGAGGGCATGGATCATTGTGATGACAAAAGTCATGAAGCATTGTGATGACTGGAGTCACGGAGCATTGTGAATATAGGGGTCATGGAGCATTGTGATAACAAGGGCATGGAGCATTGTGATGACAAGGGCATGGAACATTGGTCTAATAAGTTTCATGGATTATTGCGATGACAGTTGGAATGGTGCAAGGTGATGACAAGGGCATGGAGCATTGTGATGGCCAGGTCATGCAGTATTGTGAAGACAGGTGTCAGGGAGCATTGTGATGACATATGTCATGGCCCATTTTGATGTCAATGGCATGGAGCATTGTGATGCCTATTGTCAAGGAGGAGTCTGATGACAAAGGTAATGGAGCATTGTGATGACAATGGCTTGGAGCACGGTGATGACAAGTGTCAGGAAGCATTGTGCTGACAAGTGCATGGAGAATTGTGATGACAAGGGTCATGGAGTATACAGATGACAAGCTGGTCGAGTATTTTGATGACAATGACATGGAGCATTGTGATGAAATCGGCATGGGACATTGTGATGGAAAAGGCATGGAACCTTTTCGTGACAGGTTTCAAGGAGCATTCTGATGACAAGTGTCAGGGAGCATTGTGATGACAAGTGTATTGAGAATTGTGATGACAAAGGTCATGGAGCATTGTGATGAAAAGGGCATGGAGTATTGTGAAGACAGACATCATGGAGCATTGTGATGACAAGTGTTATGGAACACTGTGATCAAAAGTGTTTGGAGCAATGTGATGAGAGAGGTCATGGATCATTTTGATTTCAAGGAGCATGGAGCATTGTGATGACAATGTCATGAAGCAATGTGATCCCAAGATTCATGGAGGAATGTGATGACAATGGAAATGGAGTATTGTGATGACAAGCACATAGAGCATTGTAATGACAAGGTCATATAGCATTTTGCTGACAAATGCATGGAGCATTTTGATGACATGTGTCATGGAGCACTGTGATGAGAAGCGTCACGGAGCATTGTGATTACAGGGGTCATGGAGCATTGGCATGACAAGGGCATGGATCATTGTGATGACAACGGTCATGGAGCACTTGGCTGAATATGTTCATGGAGTGTTGTGATGACAGGGTTCATGGAGCATTGTGATGACTAGGGAAGGGAGCATTGTGATGACAAGAGTCCCGGATCATTGTGTTGTCGGGTGTCATGGAGTGTTGTGATGACAGTGGTCATGGAGCTTTGTGATGATATTGGCCATGGAGCATTGTGATGAGTAGGTCGTGGCGCATTGGCCTGAAAATGTTCATGGATTATTGTGATGACAGGGTTCATGGAGCATTGTGATGACAAGGGAATGGAGCATGGTGATGACAAGGTCCTGGAGCATGGTGATGAGAAGACCATGGAGACTTGTGATGATAAGTCTCATGGAGCATTTTGATGAAAATCGGCATGGAGCATTGTGATTACAGGGTTCTTGGTGCATTGTGATGACTAGGGCATGGAGCATTGTGATGAGAAGTCCATGGAGCATTCTGATGACATGCGTCATGGAGTTTTCTGATGACAAGGACATGGAGCATTTGTGATTACAGGGATCTTGGAACATTGTGGTGAAAAGTGCATGGAACATTGTTATGAAAAATGCATGGAGCTTTGTCATGACAGTGTTCAAGGAGCATACTGACGACAAATGTCAGGGAGCATTGTGATGACAAGTGTATTGAGCATTGTGATGACAAAGTTCATGGAGCATTGTGATGGGAAGACCATGGATAATTGTGATGATGAGCGTCATGGGGTGTTGTGATGATAAGTGTTATGGAACATTGTGATCACAAGGGTTTGGAGCATTATGATGACAGAAGTCATGGAGAATATTGATATCATTGTGATGCCAAGAGCCTGAAGCATTATGATGATGGGCATGGTGCATTGTGATGACAGGGTTCATGGAGCATTGAGATGAAAAGGGGCATGGAGCATTTTGATTACAGGGGTCTTGGAGCATTGTGATGACAAGGGCATGGAGCATTGTGATGAGAAGGCCATGGAACATTCTGATGACATGCGTCATGGAGCATTGTGATGATAAGGGAATGGAGCATTGTGATTTCAGGGGTCTTGAGCATTGTGATGACCAGTATCATGGAACCTTGTGATGACTTGGCCGTGGAACATTGTGATGGAAAGTGTCATGGTGCATTGTTATGGCAGGTGTAATGGAGCATTTTGATGAGAAGGGCATGGAACATTGGTCTGAAATGTTTCATGAATTATTGTGATGAGAGTGGGCATGGAGCATTGTGATGACAAGGGCACGGAACACTGTGATACATGGGTCACACAGGATTGTAATGACAATGGCATGGAGCATTTTGATGAGAAGGGCATCGAGCACTGTGATGACAAGTGTCTGGAGCTTTGTGATGACAAGGGAATGGAGCAATATGATGAGAGGGTTCATGGAGCATGGTGATGACAATGACATGGAGCATTGTGATGGCAAGGGTCATGGAGCTTTGTGATGACAAGTCATGGAGCATTTTGATGACAAGGGCATGGTGCATTGTGATGAGAAGGGCAGGGAGCATTTTGATGACCGGGTCATGCAGGAATTTGATAAAAAGTGTAATGGAACATTTTGATGGCAGGTGTTATAGAACATTGTGATGTCAGGGGTCTTGGAGCTTTGGGATGAAAAGGGTCATGGAGCATTTTGATGACAGGTGTTATGGAACATTGTGATGATAATGGTATGTAGCATTCTGATGACAGGGTCATGGAACATTGTGATTACAGGGGTGAGGGAGTATTTTGATGACTAACGATGGAACATTGTGATATCTCTGGTGAGAGAGCATTTTGATGAGAATTGCATGGAGCATTGTGATTAAAAGTTTTATGGAGCATTTCAATGACAAAGTTGTGGACCGTTGTGATGAAAATCGCGTGGCACATTGTGATGACAATGGTCATTGAGCACTGTTCTGACAAAGACATGGAGCATTGTGATGACAAGAGTCACAGAGAATTGTGATGAAATGTTCATGGAGCATTGTGGTTACAAAGGTCACAGAGCCTTGTGATGACACGGGCATGGGCCATTGTGATGACAAACGTTATGAAGCATTTTGATGACTGGAGTCACGGAGCATTTTGATGACATGGGTCATGGAGCATTGTGATGACATGTGTCATGGGGCATTGTGCTGACAAGCGCATGGAGCATTGTGATGACAAGGGTCATTGAGCATTGTGCTGAGAAATGCATAGAGCATTGTGATGACCAGGGTCAAAGGGCATTGTGATGAAAAGTTCATGGAACATTTTGGTTAAAAAGCTCACAGAGACTGATGATGATGAGGGCATGGACAATTGTGGTGGCAAAGGTCATGAAGCATTGTGATGACTGGAGTCACAGAGCATTGTGATGGCAGGGTTCATGGAGCATTCTGATAACAAGGGCATGGAGCATTGTGATGATCAGGGCATGGAGCATTGGTCTAATAAGCTTCATGGATTATTGCGATGACAGTTGGAATGGCGCATTGTGATGACAAGGGCATGTAGAATTGTGATGGCCAGGTCATGCAGTATTGTGAAGGCAGGTGTCAGGCAGCATTGTGATGACATATGTAATGGCCAATTTTGATGACAATGGCTTGGAGCATTAGGCTGCCAAGTGTCATGGAGGATTCTGATGGCAAAGGTAATGGAGCATTGTGATGACAATGGCTTGGAGCATTGTGATGCCAAGGGTCATGGAGCTTTGTGATGACAAGTCTTGGAGCATTTTGATGACAAGGGCATGGTGCATTGTGATGAGAAGGGCAGGGAGCATTTTGATGACCAGGCTATGCAGCAATTTGATGAAATGTGTAATGGAATATTTTGATGGCAGGGGTTATAGAACAATGTGATGTCAGTGGTCTTGGAGCTTTGGAATGAAAAGGGTCATGGAGCATGTTGATGACAGCGGTTATGGAATATTGTGATGTCAGGGGTCATCGAACAATGTGATGACAAGTGCATGGTGCATTGTGATGACATGTGTCATGGAGCATTGTTCTGACCAAGACATGCAGCATTGTGTTGACAAGTGTCACAGAGAATTGTGATGAAAAGTTCATGGAGCATTGTGGTTACAAAGGTCACAGAGCCTTGTGATGAGTCGGGCCTAGAACATTGTGATGAGTCCGGCATAGAACATTGTGATGACAAACGTTATGAAGCATTGTGATGAATGGAGTCACGCAGCGCTGTGATGACAGGGGTCATGGAGCATTGTAGGACAAGGGCATGGAGCATTGTGATGACGGGGAATGGAGCATTGGTCTGACATGTTTCATAGATTATTGTGATGACAGTGGGCATGGTGCATTGTAATGACAAGGGCATGGAGCATTGTGATGAGAAGGTCATGGAGTATTGTGAAGACAGGTGTCAGGGAGCATTGTGATGACATATGTCATGGTCCATTGCGATGACAATGGCATGGAGCATTGTGATGCAAAATGTAATGGAGGATTGTGATGACAAATATAATGGAGCATTGTGATGACTAGGGCTTGGAGCATTATGATGACAAGGGGCATTGAAAATTTTCATGACAATGTCGTGAAGCATTGTGATGACAAGGTCCTGGAGCATTGTGATGACAAAACCATGGAGCCTTGTGATGAGAATTCTCATGGAGCATACTGATGAAAAGGGGCATAGAGCATTGTGATTACAGGAGTCTTGGAACATTGTGATGAAAAGGGCATGGAACATTGTGAGGAGAAGTCCAAGGAGCATTCTGATGGCATGCGTCATTGAGCTTTGTGATGACAAGGGCATGGAGCATTGTGATTACATGGTTCTTGGAGCATTGTGATGAAAAAGGCATGGATCATTGTGATGAAAATGGCATGGAACCTTGTCATGACAGGGTTCAAGGAGCATACAGACAACAAGTGTCAGGGAGCATTTTGATGACAAGTGTATTGAGCATAGTGATGACAAAGGTCATGGAGCATTGTGATGAGAAGACCATGGATAATTGTGATGACGAGCGTCATGGGGCATTGTGATGACAAGTGTTATGGAATATTGTGATCACAAGGGTTTGGAGCATTGTTATGACAGAGGTCATGGAGCATTTTGATTTCATTGTTATGACAACAGCATGAAGCATTATGATGATGGGCATGGTGCATTGTGATGACAGTGTTCATGGATCATTGAGATGAAAAGGGGCATAGAGCATTGTGATTTCAGGGTTCTTGGAGCATTGTGATGAGAAGGGTCATGGAGCCTTGTGATGACAAGGCCATGGAACATCGTGATGGCAGGGGTCATGGAGTATTGTTATAACAGTGGTAAAGGAGCACTGTGATGGCAAGAGCATGGAACATTGTGATGAGAAGGCCATGGAACATTCTGATGACATGTGTCATGGAGCTTTGTGATGACAAGGACATGGAGAAATGTGATGAGAGTGTTCATGGAGCATTGTGATGACAATGACATGGAGCATTGTGATGCCAAGGGTCATGGATCATTGTGATGACAAAGGTCATGGAGCATTTTGATGGCAAGTGCGTTGTGCATTGTGATGAGAAGGGCAGGGAGCATTGTGATGACAGGGTCATGGAGCAATTTGATGAAATGTGTCATGGAACATTTTGATGACAGGTGTTATGGAACATTGTGATGTCAGGGGTCATGGAGCATTTTGATGAAAATGGTAATGGAGCATTTTGATGACAGATGTTATGGAACATTGTGATGTCAGGGTTCATCGAACATTGTGATGATAAGTGCATGTAGCATTGTGATGACAGGAGTCATGGAAAATTGTGATGAGAGAGATGAGGGAGTACTGTGACAAATAGTGATGTAGCATTGTGATATCAGTGGTGAGAGAGCATTTTGATGAGATGTCATGGAGCATTGTGATGACAAGTGTATTGAGAATTGTGATGACAAAGGTCATGGAACATTGTGATGAAAAGGGCATGGAGTATTGTGATGACAGGCATCATGGAGCATTGTGATGACAAGTGTTATGGAACATGGTGGTCACAAGGGCTTGGAGCATTGTGATGACAGAGGTCATGGATCCTTTTGATTTCAAGGAGCATGGTGCATTGTGATGACAAGGGCATGAAGCAATGTTATCCCAAGTTTCATAGAGGGTTGTGATGACAATGGTAATGGAGTATTGTGATGACAAGCACATAGAGCATTGTAATGACCAGGTCATGAAGCATTTTGCTGACAAAGGCATGGAGCATTGTGATGACACGTGTCATGGAGCACTGTGATGACAATCGTCATGGAGCATTGTGAATACAGGGGTTATGGAGCATTGGGATGACAAGGGCATGGATCATTATGATGACAAGTGTCCTGGAGCATTGTGATGACTAGGGAATGGAACTTTGTGATGAAAAGAGTCCCGGATCATTGTGCTGTCAGGTGTCATGGAGTGTTGTGATGACAGTGGTCATGGAGAATTGTGATGATATTGGTCATGGAGCATTGCGATGACAAGCGAATGGAGCATGGTGATGACAAAGTCCTGGAACATTTTGATGAGAAGACCATGGAGACTTCTGATGAGAAATCTCATGGAGCATTCTGTTGAAAAGGGGCATAGAGCATTGTGATTACAGGGGTCTTGGAGCATTGTGATGACAAGGGCATGGATCATGGTGATGAGAAGGCCATGGAGCATTCTGATGACATGCGTCCAGGAGCTTTGTGATGACAAGGGCATAGAGCATTGTGATTAAAGTGGTCTTGGAACATTGTGATGAAAAGGGCATGGATCATTGTGATGAAAAAGGCATGGAGCCTTGTCATGACAGGTTTCAAGGAGCATACTGAAGACAAGTGTCAGGGAGCATTGTGATGACAAGTGTATTGAGCATTGTGATGACAAAAATCATAGAGCACTGTGATGAGAAAGCCATGGATAATTGTGATGATGAGTGTCATGGGGTGTTGTGATGATAAGTGTTATGGAACATTGTGATCACAAGGGTTCGGAGTATTATGATGACAGAGGTCATGGAGCTTTTTGATTTCATTGTGATGACAATAGCCTGAAGCATTATGATGATAGGCATGGTGTATTGTGATGACAGGGTTCATGGAGCATTGATATGAAAAGGGGCATGGAGCATTGTGATTACAATGTTCTTGGAGCATTGTGATGACAAGGGCATGGAGCATTGTGATGAGAAGGGCATCGAGCACTGTGATGACAAGTGTCTTGGAGCTTTGTGATGACAAGGGAATGGAGCAATATGATGAGAGGGTTCATGGAGCATTGTGATGACGATGACATGGAGCATTGTGATGCCAAGGGTCATGGAGATTTGTGATGACAAGTCTTGGAGCATTTTGATGACAAGGGCACGGTGTGTTGTGATGACAAGGGCAGGGAGCATTGGTCTAATAAGATTCATGGATTATTGCTATGACAGTTGGAATGAAGCATTGTGATGACAAGGGCATGGAGCATTGTGATTACAAGAGTCCCGGATCATTGTGTTGTCAAGTGTCATGGAGTGTTGTGATGACAGTGGTCTTGGAGCATTGTGATGATATTGGCCATGGAGCATTGTGATGAGAAGGTCGTGCAGCATTGTGATTACAGGTGTCTTGATGCATTGTGATGAAAAAGGCATGTATCATTTTGATGAAAAAGGCATAGAGGCTTTTCATGACAGGGTTCAAGAAGCATACTGACGACAAGTGAAAGGGAGCATTGTGATGACTAGTGTATTGGGCATTTGATGACTAAGGTCATGGAGCATTGTGATGAGAAGACCATGGATAATTGTGATGATGAGTGTCATGGGGTGTTGTGATGATAAGTCTTATGGAACATTGTGATCACAAGGGTTTGGAGCATTATGATGACAGAGGTCATGGAGAATATTGATTTCATTGTGATGACAATAGCCTGAAACATTATGATGATGGGCATGGTGCATAATGATGACAGGGTTGATGGAGCATTGAGATGAAAAGGGGAATGGAGCATTGTGATTACAGGGGTCTTGGAGCACTGTCATGACAAGGGCATGGAGCATTGTGATGAGAAGGCCATGGAACATTCTGATGTCATGCATCATGGAGCACGGTGATGACAAGGGCATGGAGCATTGTGATTACAGGGGTCTTGGAGCACTGTGATGACAAGGGTCATGGAGCCTTGTGAAGACATGCCATTGAACACTGTGATGGCAGGTGTCATGGAGCATTTTTATGACAGAGGTAATGGAGCATTGTGATGAGAAGGACATTGAGCTTTGGTCTAAAATGTTTCATGGATTATTGTGATGAGAGTGGGCATGGAGCATTGGGATGACAAGGGCACGGAACACTGTGATACATGGTTCATGGAGGATTGTAATGACAAGGGCATGAAGCATTGTCATGAGAAGGGCATGAAGCAATGTGATCCAAAGTTCATGGAGGAGTGTGATGACAATGGTAATGGAGTATTGTGATGACAAGCGCATAGAGCATTGTAATGAAAATGTCATGTAGCATTTTGCTGACAACGGCATGGAGCATTGTGGTGACAGGTGTCATGGAGCATTGGGATGACAAGGGCATAGATCATTGTGATGACAAGGGTCATGGAGCATTGGGCTGAAAAAGTTCATGGAGTATTTTGATGACAGTGGTCATGGAGCATTGTGATAACAAGGGCATGGAGCATTGTGATTACTGGGGCATGGAGCATTCGTCTAATAAGATTCATGGATTATTGCTATGACAGTTGGAATGAAGCATTGTGATGAGAAGGGCATGGAGCATTGTGATTAAAAGGTTTATGGAGCATTGCTATGACAAATTTGTGGACCGTTGTGATGAAAGTCGCGTGGCACATTGTGATGACAAGGGTCATGGAGCATTTTTCTGACAAAGGCATGGGGCACTGTGATGAAAAGGATCACGGAGCATTGTGTTGAAAAGGTTATGGAGCATTGTGGTTTTAAAGGTCACAGAGCCTTGTGATGACGCGGGCATGGAAAATTGTGATGACAAATGATATGATGCATTGTGATGACTGGAGTCACGGAGCATTGTGATGACAAGGGTCATGGAGTACTGTGATGACATGGGCATGGTTCATTTTGATGACAATTGTCATGGAGCATTGGGCTGAAAATGTTCATGGAGTATTGTGATGACAGGGGTCATGGAGCCTTGTGATGACAAGGCCGTGGAACACTGTGATGGCAGGGGTCATGGAGCATTGTTATGACAGGTGTAATGGAGCACTGTGATGAGAAGGGCATGGATTATTGGTCTGAAAAGTTTCATGGATTATTGTGATGAGAGTGGGCATGGAGCATTGTGATGACAAGGGCACGAAACACTGTGATATATGGGTCATGCAGGATTTTAATGACTAGGGCATGGAGCATTGTGATGAAAAGCGCATCGAGCATTGTGATCACAAGTGTCATGGAGCTTTGTGATGACAAGGGCATGGAGCAATGTGATGAGAGGATTCATGGAGCATTGTGATGACAATGACATGGAGCATTGTGATGCCAAGTGTCATGGAGCTTTGTGATGACAAGTCATGGAGCATTTTGATGACAAGGGAATGGTGCATTGTGATGACAAATCTATGGAGCCTTGTGATGACATGTCTCATGGAGCATACTGATGAAAAGGGGCATGGAGCATTGTGATTACAAGGCTCATGGAACGTTGTGATGACAAGGGCATGGAACATTGTGAGGAGAAGACCAAGGAGCATTCTGATGGCATGCGTCATTGAGCTTTGTGAAGCCAAGGGCATGGAGCATTGTGATTACATGGGTCTTGGAGCATTGTGATTATAAGACCCTGGACAATTGTGATGACGAGAGTCATGGGCCATTGTGATGACAAGTGATATGGAATATGGTGATCACAAGGGTTTGGAGCATTGTTTTGACAGAGGTCATGGAGCATTTTGATTTCATTGTGATTACAATAGCATGAAGCATTATGATGATGGGCATGGTACATTGTGATGACAGGGTTCATGGATCATTGAGATGAAAAGGTGCATGGAGCATTGTGATTACAGGGTTCGTGGATTGTTGTGATGAGAATGGTCATGGAGCCTTGTGATGACAAGTCCATGGAACATCGTGAGGGCACAGGTCATGGAGCATTGTTATGACAGAGGTAATGGTGCATTCTGACGGCAAGGGCATTGACCATTGTGAAGAGAAGGCCATGGAGCATTCTGATGACATGTGTCATGGAGCTTTGTGAAGACAAGGGCATGGAGCAATGTGATGAGAG
This sequence comes from Mesoplodon mirus, assembly GCF_964341445.2. Lineage (NCBI taxonomy): Eukaryota > Metazoa > Chordata > Mammalia > Artiodactyla > Ziphiidae > Mesoplodon > Mesoplodon mirus. The sequence goes on along the minus strand of NW_028295793.1, from coordinate 3,637,500 downwards.
CGTTCATGGAGCATTGTGATGACAATTATATGGAGCATTGTGATGCAAAGGGTCATGCATCATTGTGATTACAAATGTCATGGAGCATTTTGATGGCAAGGGCGTTGTGCATTTTGATTAGAATGTCAGGGAGAATTGTGATGATAGGGTCATGGAGCAATTTGATGAAAAGTGTCATGGAACATTTTGATGACAGGTGTTATGGAACATTGTGATGTCAGGGTTCATCGAACATTGTGATGATAAGTGCATGTAGCAATGTAATGACAGGAGTCATGGGACATTGTGATGCCAGGCGTGAGGGAGTATTGTGACAAATGGTGATGTAGCATTGTGATATCAGTGGTGAGAGAGCATTTTGATGAGAAGTGCATGGACCATTGTGATGACAAGATTGTAGAGCACTGTGATGACAAGCACATGGTGCATTGTGATGACATGTGTCATGGAGCATTGTGCTGACAAGCACATGGAGCATTGTGATGACAAGGGTCATAGAGCATTGTGATGAAAAGGACATGGGGTATTGTGATGACAGGCATCATGGAGCGTTGTGATGACAAGTGTTATGGAACATTTTGATCACAAGGGTTTGGAGCATTGTGATGACAGAGGTCATGGATCATTTTGATTTCAAGGATCATGGAGCATTGTGATGACAAGGGAATGAAGTAATGTGATCCCAAGATTCATGGAGGATTGTGATGACAATGGAAATGGAGTATTGTGATGACAAGCGCATAGAGCATTGTAATGACAAGGTCATGTAGCATTTTGCTGACAAAGGCATGGAGCATTGTGATGACAGGTATCATGGAGCACTGTGATGACAAGCGTCATGGAGCATTGTGAATACAAGGGTCATGGAGCATTGGGATGACAAGGGCATGGATCACTGTGATGACAAGGGTCATGGCACATTGGGCTGAAAATGTTCATGGAGTGTTCTGATGACAGGGGTCATGGAGAATAGTGATGAGCAGCGAATGGAACATTGTGATGACAAGAGTCCCGTATCATTGTGTTGTCAGGAGTCATGGAGTGTTTTGATGACAGTGGTCATGGAGCATTGTGATGATATTGGCCATGGAGCATTGTGATGAGTAGGTCGTGAAGCATTGGGCTGAAAATGTTCATGGATTATTGTGATGACAGGGGTCATGGAGCATTGTGATGACAAGGGAATGGAGCATGGTGATGACAAGGTCCTGGAGCATTGTGATGAGAAGACCATGGAGACTTTTGATGACAAGTCTCATGGAGCATTCTGATGAAAAGGGGCATGGATCATTGTGATTACAGGGCCCTTGGAGCATTGTGAAGACTAGGGCATGGAGCATTGTGATGAGAAGGTCATGAAGCATTCTGATGACATGCGTCATGGAGATTTTGATGACAAGGGCATGTAGCATTTTGATTACAGGGACCTTGGAGCATTGTGATGAAAAGGGCATGGATTATTGTGATGACAAAGGCATGGAGCCTTGCCATGACAGGGTTCAAGGAGCATACTGACGACAAGTGTCAGGGAGCATTGTGATGAAAAGACCATGGATAATTGTGATGATGAGCGTCATGGTGTGTTGTGATGATAAGTGTTATGGAACATTGTGATCACAAGGATTTGGAGCATTATGATGACAGAGGTCATGGAGAATATTGATTTCATTGTGATGATAATAGCCTGAAGCATTATGATGATTGGCATGGTGTATTGTGATGACAGGTTTCATGGAGCATTGAGATGAAAAAGGGCATGGAGGATTGTGTTTACAGGCGTCATGGAGCTTTCTGATGACAAGGGCATGGATCATTGTGATTACAGGGATCTTGGAGCATTGTGATGAAAAGGGCATGGATTATTTTGATGACAAAGGCATGGAGCCTTGTCATGACAGGGTTCAAGGAGCATACTGACGACAAGTGTCAGGGAGCATTGTGATGACAAGTTTATTGAGCATTGTGATGACAAAGATCATGGAGCATTGTGAAGAGAAGACCATGGATAATTGTGATGATGAGCGTCATGGGGTGTTGTGATGATAAGTGTTATGGAACATTGTGATCACAAGAGTTTGGAGCATTTTTATGACAGAGGTCATGAAGCATTTTGATTTCATTGTGATGACAATAGCATGAAGCATTATGATGATGGGCATGGTGCATTGTGATGATAGGGTTCATGGATCATTGAGATGACAAGGGGCATAGAGCATTGTGATTACAAAGGTCTTGGAGCATTGTGATGACAAGGGAATGGAGCATTGTGATGAGAAGGCCATGGACCTTTCTGATGACATGCGTCATGGAGCTTTGTGATGACAAGGGCAAGGAGCATTGTGATTACAGGGGCCTTCAGCATTGTGATGACAAGTGTCATGGAACCTTGTGATGACTAGGCCGTGGAACATTGTGATGGCAGGGGTCATGGTGCATTGTTATGACAGAGGTAATGGAGCATTGTGATGAGAAGGGCATGGAACATTGGTCTGAAATGTTTCATGGATTATTGTGATGAGAGTGGGCATGGAGCATTGTGATGACAAGGGTACGGAACACTATGATACATGGGTCATGCAGGATTGTAATGACAAGGGCATGGAGCATTGCGATGAGAAGGGCATCGAGCATTGTGATGACAAGTGTCATGGAGCTTTGTGATGACAAGGGCATTGAGCAATGTTCCGAAAGGGTTCATGGAGCACTGAGATGACAATGACATGGAGCATTGTGATGCCAAGGGTCATGGAGCTTTGTGATGACATGTCATGGAGCATTTTGATGACAAGGGCATGGTGCATTGTGATGAGAAGTGCAGGGAGCATTTTGATGACCGGTCCATGCAGCAATTTGATGAAAAGTGTAATGGAATATTTTGATGGCAGGTGTTATAGAACATTGTGATGTCAGGGGTCTTGGAGCTTTGGGATGAAAAGGATCATGGAGCATTTTAAGTGAAATAAGTCACACAGAAAAAGAAACTTATCATAAGATATCACTTATGAAGATCCTGTAAACATGGCTACACATGAACAGATTTAGGAAACAGAATAGAGTCTCACATTTAGAAAACACTCTTATGCCTGCTTAAGGGGGAAGGAGAGGTGGGGGGATGCATAAAACTAGAGTTTGATATAAGCACAGGTACCGTTCCAAAAACCAACTATGGAATAGACAAGACCTACACCTTCCTCAGTGAAAGGGACTCAAAACCCCATATTTCCCGCATAGGAATATATCTGACTACTAAGAATCTTAAAACCTATGTATTTATATGTCTCCATAAGGGAATCAAGTGTGTCTATACTGGCATAAACATGGCAGCGAGAATCATCTCAAACACAGTATAAAGAGGAATTTCAAACACAAAACAAAAAAAACGGGAAATTCTTTACAATTTCTTCAGGGTCTCTGATGAAACCTGGAACGACCCTATCAACAATGACAGCTGGATTTGGCTAAAGATGGACACATGGTACTGAGAGGATTAGTGAGATTGGGTGAGCAAATGCAGACCCCTTAAAGCAATAATGCATGGCACCCTTTCCATGGGTCCCTACTCTCCAGGTTGAAGGGAATATTACTACAGCTATAACATGTATGGGAAACCTAGAGATTGGACACACTCTGAATACGAAAGGTTTCTAAAACTCAACGAATAGTCCCTCTCCTTGTGCGCCAGTTTGACGTTCCAACTGCTTTACTATCAATTTTCCAACTTGGAGAGACAGCACCTTTAACCTCCTGGTTCGGACAGGTTGCCAATTTGGCAGGGGATGAAAGGGAAGAGGGAGAACCAATGAGAGAGTAGATGTTAGGCATTTGGACAGGTACATGTCACATTAATTGCCCGGCAGGAAGTAGAAATAACCAATGTTTCAGCCACCCGCCGCGAACCAGTATAGGTGTTGAACCATAATTTTGGATTTGCGGTCAGCTCACAAAAACGAGTTGAAAAATGGAGCTCAGGGGCACAGCAATTTACAAACTGGCAGAGTAATAGAGGACAACTATCTTCCAAAAATCTTTTGAGGGAAGGCAGAGAGGCGGACTTTAAAACGAGGCAGAATAGCAGGAAACAGATTTCAAGAGGTACGTTGGAATCACCTTTCAAGCACAAGAAGAGGGGCACAACTTCGATAATGATGCACTTGGCCATAAAGGGCGTATGCTTTTTCTCCTGAATATATTCAGGAGAAAATGCATACGCCCATTTTGGCCAAGCAAGCAAGCAGCAATGCAAATCTGCACTACAAAGAAGGATCCCTTCCCCCCGGTCAAAAGGGATATCTGCAAAATGTGTAAAAACCAGAAAGGCAAGACAGGCCCTGGAGATCAGACAGCCTTGTTATGCTGATGGGTGGGATGTAAGTTGCCAACTGCCTCTCTGGAGGAGTGCATTGTGTTCCCTAAAACAAGTAAACAACAGAGCAACACAGCCAAGGGCACTTCCAGTCTAGGGAATATACCTTGGGAAAACTGAAAATCAATAAGACAGAGCCACCCTAAGATTTAGCGCTGCACTGCTTACAAGAACCTCAACTTGCGTACACCTTAAGTATCCCAGGAAAGACAAAAATGGTTCAAGATATTGTGGTACTTACGTACGATGGAATATCTCTCAGCCATGAAATCAATGTCATAACGCCAGTAGCAGCAAAAAGAGTGGATTCAGGTATGATGATTCTAAGTGAAATAAGTCACACAGAAAAAGAAACTTATCATAATATATAACTTATGAAGTCCCTGTAAACATGGCTACACATGAACTGAGTTAGGAAAGATTACAGAGTAACTAATCTTATCATAAGTTATCACTCATAGCGGGAATGTACACATGACTACACATGAACTGAATTACAAACACAACAGAGTCACACATTTAGAAAACATCTTCTGCCTGCTTAATGGGAAAGCCGAGGTGGGGTGATGCATAAAAACACAGTTTTAAATTAGCACAGATACCGTTATATAAACCATGTATGTAATAGACAACACCTACTCCCGGCACAATAAACTGGACTCAACACCCCCTATTCATTGCAGAGGAATATGTGTGACTCTAAGTATTTTAAAACATATGTATTCTCATGTCTCCATAATGGAATAATGTGTGTGTATAACGGCATGAACACAGCACTGAAATTCAGTTAAACCCACTTATAAAAATAAATTTCAAAAGCAAAATGCAAAAACAGAGAGAAAGTCTTAAAAATTACGTTCAGGGCCTGTGATGCCAGCTAGATTGAACACCTTTACACCCACAGCTGGATGAGACATATGACTGGACACTTGGGGTTGACAAGATTGCTGAAGTTGTGTGAACAAAAGAACACCACTTAGAGCAATACTGTGTGCTACCCATTCTAGTGGTCCCAACTCTCCAGGTTTAAGGGAATCTTCCTCCAGTTAAAACATGCATGTGAAACCCAGTGGATGGTACACTGTGTAATTGGGAAAGTTTTCTAAAAGGTACCTCATTTTTCCTTTTGTCGTGCTCGGCTTCGCCATTCCATCTGCATTACTCAAAATCTCCCCACGTGGAGTGTCAGCGCCTATACCCTCCCGTTATGCACAGTTTGCAAATTGTGCAGAGGATGAACAGGAAGAGGGGAAATAAATGAGAGATTAGCTGTAGGTGTTTGGATGGGCACATGTCACTCTAGTTTCCCTTCAGGAAGAAGAATTAACCAAAGGCTCAGCCTGAAGCCCCGGAACCAGACTAGGGCCTAAAGCCATCCTGCGGTATTGCAGCCAGCTCACAAAGAGGCGAGTTGAAAAATGGAAATCAGGGGCACAGCAATTCACAAAATTGCAGATTTATAAAGGACAACTATCATCCAGAAATATATTGAGGAAAGGCAGTGAAGAGGATTTGAATGCAAGGCAGAATTGAAGGAAACAGATTTCAAGAGGTAGATTGGAGTCGTCTTTAAAGCACATGAAAAGCGACAGAATTTCGACAATGTTGCCCTTGGCTGAAAAGGGATTATATGTATTTTCTTGAATATATTCGGGAAAATATGCATATGCCCTTTTTGGCCAAGCAAGCCATCAGGAATTGCAAATCCACACTACAGAGAAGTGTCCCTTACCTCCACTCAAAAGGGCCATCCGCAAATAGTGTAAAAACCACAAATGCAGGACTGGCCATGGAGAAAAGGGAGCCTGGTTACGCCGATGGACAGGATGTAAATTGCCAACAGCCTCTCTGGAGAACTGTATGTTGTTTTCTAAAACAGAGCTACAGAGCATAGCACACTTCCACTCATGGGCGTGTATTTTGGGAAAACTAAAAATCCACAACACACAGCCAGCCCAAAGTTTAGGGCTGCTCTGTTTACAAGAACCTCGACTTCGGTACACTTTATATATCCCAGGAAAGGAAAAAAATGGATATAGATGTTGTGGTACTTATATACAATGGAATGTCACTCAGACATAAAATCAATGTCATAAGGCCAATAGCAGCATAATGAGTGGCTTTAGGTACGATGATGCTAATTGAAATGAGCCACAAAGAAAAAGAAACTTATTGTAATATATCACTTATAGAGGAAATGTAAACATGGCTACACATGAACTGAATTTCAAAAGAGAACAGAGTTACACATTTAGAAAACACACTTATGCCTCCTTAAGGGGAAAGGTGACGTGGGGTGATGTGTAAAAGCAGAGTTTGAAATTAGCACAAATTCCATTTCATATACCAAATATGTAATAGACAAGACCTACTCCTTTCTCAATGAACTGGACACAAAACACCCTATTCACTGAAGAGGAATATATCTGACTGGTAATAACCTTGAAACCTATGTATTTATATGTCTCCATAATGGAATCAAGTTTATGTAGATTGGCATAAACACAGATTAATGGAACAGGACAGAAAGCCCAGAGATAAACCTACATACCTATGGCTATCTCATCTATGACAAAGGAGCTAAGGATATACAATGGAGAAAAGACAGTCTCTTCAGTAATTGGTGCTGGAAAAACTGGACCCCTACACATAAAAGAATGAAATTAGAACACTCCATAACACCATACACAAAAATAGACTCTAAATTGATTAGAGATCTAAATATAAGACCAGACACTATAAAACACTTAGAGGAAACCATAGGCAGAACACTCTATGACATAAATCACAGCAAGATCCTTTTTGACCCACCTCCTAGAGAAATGGAAATAAAAACAGAAATCAACAAATGGGACCTAATGAAACTTAAAAGCTTTTACACAGTACAGGAAAACATAAACAAGATGCAAAAACAACCCTCAGAATGGGAGAAAATATTTTCAAATGAAGCAATTGACAAAGGATTAATCTCCAAACTTCACAAGCACCTCATGTAGCTCAATATCACAAAAACAAACAACCCAATCCAAAAACGGGCAGAAGACCTAATAGACATTTCTCCAAAGAAGATATACAGATTACCAAGAAACACATGAAAGGATGCTGAACATCACTAATCATTAGAGTAATGCAAATCAAAACTACCCTGAGGTATCACCTCACAGCAGTCAGAGTGGCAATCATCAAAAAAATCTAGAAAACAATAAATGCTGGAGAGGCCTTTATTGGAGAAAAGGGAACACATTTGCACTGTGAGTGGGAATGTAAATTGATATGAGCACTAGGGAGAACAGTACGGAGGTTCCTTTAAATAACTAACAATAGAAGTACCATACGACACAACAATCCAACTACTGGGCATTTGCCTTGTGAAAACCATAATTCAAAAAGAGTTATGTACAAAAATATTCATTGCAGCTCTATTTGCATTAGCCAGGACATGGAAGCAACCTAAGTGTCCATCGACAGATGAATGGATAAAGAAGATCTGGCACATATATACAATCAAATATTACTCAAACATAAAAAGAAGCAAAACTGAGTTATTTGTACTGAGGTGGATGGACTTAGAATCTGTCCTACACAGTGAAGTAAGTCAGAAAGGGAAAAACAAATACTGTATGTTAACAGAGATATATGGAATCTAATGAAGAAAAAAAAAGATTTTGAAGAACCTAGTGGCAGGACAGGATTAAGGACACAGACATAGAGAAAGGACTTGAGGACACCGGAAGGGGGATGGGTAAGCTGGGACGAAGTGAGAGAGTGGCATGGACATAAATACATTACCAAATGTAACACTGATAGCTACTGAGAATCAGCCACATAGAACAGGGAGATCAGCTCGTTGCTTTGTGACCACATAAAGGGGTGGGTTATGGAGTGTGGGAGGGAGATGCAAGAGGGAGGGGATCTGGTGATATTTGTATATGTATAGCTGATTCACTTTGTTATACAGCAGAAACGAACACTCCATTGTAAAGCAATTATACTCCAATAAACGTGTAAAAAAAAAAAAAAAAAGAAAGCCCAAGGATAAACCTACACACCTATGGTCAACTAATCTATGAGAAAGGAGGCAAGACTATATAATGGAGATAAGTCAGTCTCTTCAATCATTGGTGCTGGGAAATACGGACAGCTACATGTAAAAGAATGAACTTAGAACACTCCCCAACACCATACATAAAAATATATTTAAAATGGATTAGAGACCTTAATGTAAGACCAGACAGTATAAAACTCTGAGAGGAAAACTTACGAAGGATACTCTGACATAAATCACAGAAAGATCTTTTTTGATCCACCTCCTATAGTAATGAAATAAAAAAGAAAACTAAACAGATGGGACTAATGAAACGTAAAAGCTTTTGCAAAGCAAAGGAAACTACAAACAAGACGAAAAGACAACCCTCAGAATGGCAGAAAATATTTACAAACGAATCAATGGACAAATGATTAATCTCCAATATATATAAACAGCTCATGCAGCTCAATATTAATAAAACAAACAACCCAATACAAAAATGGAAGATCTAAATAGACATTTCTTCCAAGAAGACATAGAGATGGCCAGTACGCACATGAAAATCTGCTCAACATCACTAATTATTAGAGAAATGGAAATCGAAACTACAATGAGGTATCACGTCACACCTGTTAGAATGGGCATCATCAGAAAATCTACAAACAACAAATGCTGGAGAGGGTGTGGAGAAAAGGAACCTTATTCCACTATTGTTGGAAATGTAAATCGATACAGTCTCTATGGAGAACAGTATGGAGGTTCCTTAAAAAACTAAACATAGGGCCTCCCTGGTGGCGCAGTGGTTGAGAGTCCGCCTGCCGATGCAGGGGATACGGGTTCGTGCCCCGGTCTGGGAGGATCCCATATGCCGTGGAGCGGCTGGGCCCGTGAACCACGGCCGCTGGGCCTGCGCATCCGGAGCCTGTGCTCCACAACGGGAGAGGCCACAACAGTGAGAGGCCCGCATACCGCAAAAAGAAAAAAAAAAGAAAACTAAAAATAGAATTACCATTTAATCCAGCAATCCCTCTACTGGGCATATACCCAGAGAAAACCATAAATCAAAAAGACACATTCACCACAATGTTCACTGCAGCACTATTTACAATAGACAGGTAATGAAAGCAACCTAAGTGCCCACAGACAGACGAATGGATAAAGATGTGGTACATATATACAACGGAATATTACTCAGCCATACATAGGAATGAAATTGGGTCATTTGTAGACACCTTGATGGATCTAGAGACTGTCATACAGAGTAAAGTAAGTCAGAAAGAGAAAAACAAATATTGTATATTAATGCATATATGTGGAACCTAGAAAAATGGTACAGATGAACCAGTTTGCAGGGCAGAGATAGAGACAGATGTAGAGAACAAACATATGGACACCAAGGAGGGAACGCCATGTGAGGGTGGTGGTGGGATGAATTGGGTGACTGGGATTCACATGTGCACACTTATATGTATAAAATACATATCCAATAAGAACCTGCTGTATAAAAGAAATAAATTTAAAAAAAATTAAAACTAAATAAATAACATTTAATAAAATAAAACAGAAAAAAAGTTTTTCCCTTCACATAGACCTCTTTATATTAATGCATTATTTCCATGTTTATATCTCCAAATTAAAAAAAAAAGATGAATAAATAAAATCTAACTTGAACCAAAAAGAAAAAAAGAAAAAAAAAAAACACAGAACTCACCAGTTATACAGAGGAAAATCGTATCAGGGCACTTGCTCCAGTGGTAAAAAATTCTTAAGTTGGTCAGAGGTGGGAAATCGTCTCCTATGCACTCAGCAGCGCTCCCCCCCACAAGGAGCATCCTCATTGCAAAGCTGGGGGACTGTGTCGAGGCGTCTGTGAGTAAATGTGATCTGAGCCCCAGTCCTGCTGCAGCTGAACTCTTCCCACCCTTTCCAGGTAAAACACCTGAATATGTACAAGCACTTGCAAGCCTAGAGGAAGGGCTATGGAGCCACACTAGTGAGAGCACGCAGGCCGACTTGGTGCCTGCAGGCCAGCCAGGATGGTCCTGGCCCCAGAGGCTCTTCTGGAATCTTTCCATTTCCCTGCCTGAGATACCCCTCCTGCCACGGCCCCCACTGCTTTTTTACTTCCTCACCTCTGCCTGGGGAGAAATTCCAGTGGCAGGTATGGGTGACACATCCTCTTCTTTAGCTGGTGGCAGACTGGCAACTCCTGCAGAGATTCCAGCAGAGCCCCACTTACACTGGGCCACCGACAAAGCCACGGCCCCTCACTCCCTCCCACCACCCCAGACCCGACACTGCTGACGGGGCAGAGAATATGGCGTCAGGCACAGCTACAGGGGCTCTTGCTGACTGGAGAGGTGTTTATATTGACCTCAACCCAGGCACACCTGTGGGGGGGGGCTGACAGGCAGTGTCAGGCTGCCCAAATCAGACAATCCTCACCCCTCAGGGGCTCACAGTTGCAGAAAATGAACCTTGCTAAACGGGTCAGTCCCAAGGAACAGGTGTGGGCTCTTGAGAGTCAGGCTAGACAAGGGGCTGCAGCTGCGGCTTGTTTTCTTATCATTTTATCTGGTCCATGAGTGGAAAACAACTTCAAGAAGACCCTATCCTAATGAGAGGAACCCAGGAGTCAGGGAGAGGAGTGATGGTGGGTGGAGACAGAGGCCTGGTGCCCTGGCTGCAGTGGAAGTGTCTGGAAGACCAGGCAGAGAGAGGCTGCACAGAGTGATAGCCAGGGTCACAGACCTGTCAGAGCTGCTGTTTGTTAGTTCAAGTCCTGCTCGGAGGTGTTCTGTGTCAGCTGTGAGTGACAGGTGAGCTGGGGGTTCTCTGCAAGGTGGGCTATGTGCACAGTTCCTGTGTGTCCAGCCCTGCTGGGGTACCTGCCCATGGGAGTTCCGTATCCTGGGAAGGGCCAGACTATGAAAGCCCCATGGGCTGCTGGGTAGCTGCAGAGGTGACCTCCATACCCTGGGAGGGACTTGACCACGAGAGCCCCGTGGGCTGTGGGGTGCGGGATGCAGCCCAGGTGAGCTCCATATCCTGGGATTGGCCTGACCACGAGAGCCCCATGGGCTGCTGGAGACCTGGTAAAGGATATCAGGACAGTCAGTGAAGCCACCGAGGATATACATCCAGTAGCTCCTATTTCCTACACCCTGCTGCTCATTCTACCATCCACCAGGCCATGGCATTCTGTATTACACTTCAATGATGCCTTCTTCTGTATTCCATTCATCTCAGTGTCACAAGAATTTTTGGCTTATGAGTGGCAGTACACAACATGCAACAAAACAAATAATGCTGGGCCGTCCTGCCCCAATGGTTCAAAAATCCCCACACCATCATTGGGGAAATGTCCTCTAAAGACCTAAACGTTCTACCTCTGTAAAAGGGAACCCTCCTTCAATATGCAGATGACATTCTGATCGCCAGGCCTACTAAAGACGTCTCTGAACTACCTAGCCAAGAAAGGATAGAAGGTGTCCAAGAAAAAGGCTCAAATATCACAGGCTCAGGTGACATGCCTGGGCTTCATCCTCACAGATATTTGGAGAAACGCATCCCAGGATAGGAAAGAAGCCATTTGCAGCCTTACCTCTTCTAAAACTAGAAGACAGCTTAGGGGTTCCTGGGGAGGCCAAGGTTTTCTGCATCTGGATCCCTAACTACAGTCTAATAGCTGGGCCTCTACATGAAACACTGACATGAAAAGATGAAGATCTTTTTTAATAGAATCCAGTAGCAGCCTTTCAAGAATGGAAAGAGCAATCAATTCAGATCCTTGCCCAGGAACTCGCTAATTTAGCTAAACCCTTTGACCTTTATATACCCGGTCAAAGGTTAATCGCCCTTGGAGCCTTAGTGCAAAAACAGGGACCACTTGAAATGGAGCAACATAAGAATGCCCTTCAGGTATGATAAACTATGGTCACCAAGGGCTTTGCCCACCGACTCATCAGGCCAGGATACTGGGGTATCTAAAAAGCTGGAAATCAGCAGCCCACAAGGCCAGCTCCCTCCTAAGGGAAAAGGACCCCACGTGGTGATCCTAACCACCCATCATGTCCTGAAGTTGCAGGGGTCGCTCTGTGGACACACTGACCTCGAGTGAGGCGGCCCTCCAACTCCTACCTCCAGAGAGACAAATGGGGGCAACGGGCCCCCAAGATGACTCGTGTGACCATCACTTGACCTGGAGTTTCTCTCAGAAAACAAGAAGACTGTGCCCCGAAAGAGCAGACTACTGCTTGCAGGACTTACTGCACCCAGAAGGGAGCTAATAAGCTTGGCGGGGGAAACGTATATGACGCTTTCACCATAGAAAAACCTACAGACACCGTGGTGATGGTGGCCAATATGACCGCTTGGACTGCTGGCTACTTCTAAAGGCCGTTGACTCAGTGGACGTCATGGTCCTGGATCACCACTGACCCTGGACTGTCTGGGAGTTGCACGGGCAGGGCTCTGACACATGGTGCTGTTTGTACATTAATTCAGGGACCTAATTAAAGAAAGCACAGACTACTGGTCAGAGCATATAGGCTGGCAAAAAACGTCAGCCTAATGTCACCGAACAAATGTGGGGTGGGGTGAAACCTGCCACCACAGCATCTCTGCGCATCTCTTTCCTGGACCCTTAAAAGTCATTAGAATCTATAACACTTCCAATGCTGGTGCTCAGGGGGACGAGAAGTGAGGCAGGAGGCTTTGGAACAATCAACCTCACCTGGAGGCTGGTGGGCAGACGTTTTGCCCCTTCCCCCACGTATCAGGGCTCCCACCAGAGCATGAAGCAGTTACAAAAGAGGGGTCTGCACCCTCAACACCCCAGGAATGAGGAACGGAACAAAAAGCAGAGGAGGGGTTCGTCTCTGGCAACGTTCATTAAAAATTCCTGTGAGATAAAAAGAGAACCTGGGCAATAAAATAAAGTCTAACCTGTTTTTCCTTTGTGCTTTGTCTAATTTCACGTGCTCCTAGGGTTCCGCATGCAGAGGTCCCACACCCGGCACTTCAGACCCGATTTCCTATTGCAGAATGGCTGGGTCGACACCTCAGCTAGCGGGGTCCCATGCAGACTCCACGGCATAGAGCCTGAGCTGCAGCCAACACAGCCCTCGAGAGCTCCATCCCCTACCTCCCACTGACGCTGCCGGGATCCCTACACAGCTGCCCAGCCCACAGCCCATGGGGGAGTGCACGCTCTCACCTCTCCATTCGGTTTTCAAAATAATGTTTCCTTTGCTTCTGAACCAAACTCAGTCTTGATCTGTTGGCTCCAATGACACTGGGCACGGGGACTCCTGTTGGGGTTCCCTCTGGATGATCAGTAACAGAAATTGAGAACATTGTAACTTCATTGAACAGATGTGTGAGCCAAACTGTAGTTAACATAGAGCAGTGTATAATGCTCGGGTAAAATAAGATTTTTCTAAGACTTACTTTTGACATTTCCATCACTTTACTATAAGCAAGTTCAGTGAAGACGTCTGTCTTATTTGTCAGGTCAACATTAGAGAAATGAAGTGATTTATTTCCATGGATGTACATCGAATATTCTTGGCTGAAGCTTCAATCTTGTTTTGAATGCTTTTCCATTGAAAAGGATACCTCTCTTTCAGCTCCCGCATTTCTGAGAAGTATAAAATCTTATAATTTATTATTACCAAAGGGGAAAGGTAGGAGAAGGGATAAATTAACAGTTTGGGATTAACACATACACACTGCTATGTATAAAATAGATCATCAACAAGGAACTACTGTAAAGCACAGGGAACTACACTGAGTATTTTTTAATAACCTATAAGGGGAAATAATCTGAAAAAGAATCGATATTTTTATTGACATCATCTATCAATGACAGATAAAATGTAACCTAAGCAAGGCCGATGGTGAGCGCTTCTGAACCTGAAGATTTCAATCATCTAAAGTTTGGGCTCTGCCTATTTCCCAAGGCCCTTAATGGACATACGTGTAGCCGTAGCTTAAAAATTCCCCAGTTTGGGGTTCGGGGAGGCACTGATTTGGAAAAATCCCTGGTGTTCTCCTTCCATGCACGGGACCCTTCCTACAGCTAAAACATGCCTGTCACACCTAGAGGAGGTACACCGTTTGATCGGAAAGAGTTTGGAAAAGGCACCTCATCTCCTCATCGCCTGGTGCTCGGGTTCACCACTCCAGCATCTTTCCTAACAATCTCCTCACTGGGGGATATCAGCACCGTCAACATCGTGTTGCACACAGTTTGGAATCTGTCCAGAGGATGAAGCGGAAGGATGAGAATAATTTAGAGACAAGTCTTAGGTGTTCGGACAGGCACATGCCACTCTAATTTCCAATCCGGAAGACAAATTCATCAAAGGCTAGAATTACCCACAGAAAGAGAATAGGTCTAGAGGAAATCCCGCTGTTTTGTGTCCAGTTTCCAAAAACACAAGTTGAAAAATGGAACTCAGGGGCACTAAAATTCATGAAACTGCAGAGTTGAAAATATCTATTGTTGAAAAATGTCTTGAGGTAAGTCACAGAAAAGGACTTGTAAGCAAGGGGGAGTGGCAGGAAACAGATTTGAAGAGGTAGAAAGGACTCCCCATTAAAGCACAAGAAAAGGGGCTGAACATCGCCAATGATGAACTTGGCTCAAAAGGGCTTATGCATTTTTTTCTGAATATATTCAAGTAAAGGCCATTCACACTTTTTATCCAACCAAACAGGTGGGCACTGGAAATCAATACTACAAAATGTATCACTTCACATCAGTCAGAAGGGCCATCCACATAAAGTGTAAACACCAGAAATGCAGGACAGGGTGAGGAGAAAAGGGGGTCCTGTGAGGCTGATAGTGGAAATGTAATTTGCCAACGGCCACTCTGGAGAAGTGTATTGTGTTTGCTAAAACATCTGAAAACTGAGCTACAGAGCATAGGGCACTTGCACTCATGGGCGTATACATTGGGAAAAACAAAAAATGACAGAAAACAGGCACCCCAACGTTTACCACCTCTCTGTTAAAAAGGGCCTCCACTTGGATATAACCTAAATGTCCCTGGAAGGATAAAATGGATAAAAGACATGGGGTACTTATGTAGACTGGAATATTACTCATCCAGAAATCAATGAAATAAGGCCAGTTGGAACAACTCTGGAGGAGTTACATACGATCATTCTAAGTGACATATGTCAGAAAGAAAAAGACACATATCATAAGATATCACTTAAAGGTGGAATCAAAAATGGCTACACATGAAATAAACTACAAAACAGAAACATAGTCAAATATGTAGAAAATAGACATAAGGCTGCTAAATGGGAAAGGTGGGGAATGGTGAGGTATTATCCAGGAGGTTGAAATTAGCAAAGATACCATTCCAAGTACCGAATTGAATAACTGGCAAGGCCTACACGGTACCTCAAAGAACTGCACTCAGTCCACTCAAGTCACTGGAAAATAATACATATGACTCGTAAGCATCTGAGAAAGAATTTATTGTTGTCTCACTGTACATGAATCAAGTGGATGTACAGCAGCAAAAAACAGAGCTTTGAAAATCAGCTGTAACCAATATAAAAATAAATTTAAAAATATTTATAAAAACAGTGAGACAGACAAAAATTCTTACAACTTTTGTTGAAGGGCTACGATGTAGCATGGATTGAACACATGTAGACCCACAGCAGGATGATATATAAGGCTGGAAGCTATGCACGCTAAGAGATGTTAGAGAGGCTGGGTGAGGAAGTGCAGACCTTTTAAAGTAATACTGCCTGGTACCCATTCCATGGGTCCGAAATCTGCAGTTTCAAGGGAATCTTCTGACAGCAAAAACATGCCTGGGAAACCGAGATGAATGTACACCGTGTGCTCAGGAGAGGTTTCTAAAATGCACCTCATTTTTGATCTCCTGGTGCTGGGGTTCGCCATTCCAGCCACATTACTAACAATCTCCCCACTTGGAGAATCAGCACCTTTAACCTCCTGTTTCACACAGTTTGCAATTTGTGCAGAGGATAAATGGGAAGAGGAGGAACCAATGAGAGATTAACTGTAGGAGTTTTGACAGGCACATGTCACTCTAATTTCCCATTAGGAAGAAGAATTATCCAAAGGCTCAGCCTGCCTCCCCAGAACAAGAATAGGGCCGGAATCAATCCAATGGTTTGGCGGTCAGCTCACAAAAATAGCGAGTTGCAAAATGGAGCTCAGGAGCAGACAATTCAAAGACCTGCAAAGATATAAATGATAACCAATGTCCAAAAATATATTCAGGTAATGCAACGAAGAGGTTCTGAATGAGAGACAGAATTGCAGGAAATATTTTACAAAAGGTAGATTGTACTCACATTTAAAGCATATGAAAAGCAGCAGAATTTCTAAAATGATGCAGTTGGGCAAAAGGGTGTATGCCTTTTTTTCGTGAATATCTTCAGGAAAAAAACACATACAGAGTTTTTGGCCAACCAAGCAAGGGGGAAATGCAAATCCGCACAATAAAGAAGTCTCAATTTCCACTGCTCAGAAAGTCCATCCAAAAAATGTGTACAAATCAAAAATGCAGGAGAGGCCATGGAAAACAGGGAGACTAGTCACGCTGATGGGTGGGGTATAAATATCCAAGAGCTACTCTGAAGAAGTGTATGCTGTTTCCTAAAACATCTAAAATACAAAGCCCCCGAGCAAAGGGGACTTCAACTCATGGACATATAACTTGGGAAGACTAAATATCAACAAGACACAGGCACCCCAAAGTTTAGGGCTGCTCTGCATACAAGAACCTCAACTTCAGTACACCTAAAGTATCCCAGGAAAAAGAGAAATGCATAAAGAACTTTTGGTAATTTTGTACAATGGAATATCACTCAGACGTGAAATCAATGTCATAAGTCCAGTAGCAGCATAATGAGAGGATTTAGGTATGATGATTCTAAGGGAAATTAGTCACACAGAAAAAGAATCTTATCATAAGATATCACTTACAGAGGGAATGTCAACATCACAACACATGAACTGAATTAGGAAAGAGAGCAGCGTCTCACATTTAGAAAACACTCTAATGCCTCCTTAAGGGGAAAGGAGAGGTGGGGTGATGCATAAAACCAGAGTTTGATATTAGCACAGGTACCATTCCATAAACCAAATACAGAATAGACAAGACCTACACCTTCCTCAGTGAACGGGACTCAAAACCCCTATTCCCCACAGAGGAATATATCTGATTAGTAAGAATCTTAAAACCTATGTATTGATATGCCTCTGTAGGGGAATCAAGTGTGTCTAGACCGGCATAAACACCTCAGGGAAAATCAGCTCAACCCCATTATAAAAATGAATTTCAAAAACAAAACAAAAAAACAGCAAAATTCTTACACAATTCCTTCAGGGGTTCTGATGAAACCTAGAATGACCCTATCTGCAAAGACAGCTGGATGAGACATAAGGCTGGACACTTGGGACTGAGAGGACTGGTGAGATTGGGAGAGAAAATGCAGACCCTTTAAAGTAGTAATGCATGCCACCATTCCATGGGTCCCAAATTTCCAGGTAGAAGGGAATATCACTACAGTTATAACATGTATGGGAAACCTAGAGAATGGACACCCTGTGATGGCGAAAGGTTTCTGAAAGTCTCCTACTTTTTCCTCTCCTTGTGCTACAGTTTGGCATTCCAACAACTTTACTATCAATCTCCCAACTTAGGAGAGTCATCCCCTATAACCTCCTGGTTCGCACAGTTTGCTAATTGTGCAGAGGATGAAAGGGAAGAGGGAGAACCAATCAGAGAGTAGATGTAGGCCTTTGTACGGACACATGTCACTCTAAATTCCCATTAGGAAGAAGAATTAACCAAAGCCTCAGCCACCCACAGGGAACCGGTATAGCCACCCCTGGAACCAGTATAGGTCCTGAAGCAAAATTGTGGATTTGCGGTCAGCTCCCAATAATGGGATTTGAAAATTGGAGCTCAGGGGCAAAGCAAATCAAAAACCTGCAGAGTTACAAAGGACTACTCTCTTCCAAAAATCTGTTGAGGGGAGGCAACAAAGCGGACTTGAAAATGAGGCAGAATTGCACAAAACATATTTCAAGAGGTAAATTGGAATCGCCTTTAAAGCACAGGAAAGGCATCACAACTTCGAGAATGATGTACTTGGCCAAAAACAGCGTATGATTTTCTCCTGAATATATTCAGGAGAAAAGTCAGAGGCCCTTTTTGGCCAATCAAGCAAGCGCACAATGCAAATCCACACTACAAAGAATTGTCGCTTCCCACCGGTCAAGAAGGGCATCCGAAAATCTGTAAAAACCAGAAAGGCAAGATAGCGATGACAAGGGCATAAAGCAATATGATCCCAAGGGTCATGGAGGATTGTGATGACAAGCACATGGAGCATTGTGATGACAAGATTATGTATCATTTTGCTGACAAAGGCATTGTGATGACAAGGTTCATGGAGCACTGTGATGACAAGCGTCATGGATAATTGTGATTAAAGGGTTCATGGAGCATTGGGATGATAAGGGCATGGAGCATTTTGATGACAAGAGTCCCAGATCATTGTGTTGTCAGGGTTCATGGAGCATTGTGATGACAGTGGTCATGGAGCATTGTGATGACAGACGTCATGGAGCATTGTGATGAGAACGTCATGGAGCATTGGGCTGAAAATGTTCATGGAGTATTGTGATGACAGGGGTCAAGGAGCATTGTGATGAAAAGGTACTGGAGCACTGTGATGAGAAGACCATGGAGCCATGTGATGACAAGTCTCATGGAGCATTCTGATGAAAAGGGTCATGGAGCATTGTGATTACAGGGGTCTTGGAGCATTGTGATGACAAGGGCATTGAACATTGGGATGAGAATGTCATGGAGCTTTCTGATGACATGCATCATGGAGCTTTGTGATGACAAGTGCATGGAGCCTTGTTTTTACAGGGGTCTTGGAGCACTGTGAGGAAAAGGGCATGTAACATTGTGATGAAAAAGGCATGGAGCCTTGTCATGACAGGGTTCAAGGAGCATACTGATGACAAGTGTCAGGGACCATTGTGATGACAAGGGTATTGAGCATTGTGATGACAAATATCATGGAGCATTGTGATTAGAAGACCATGGATAATTGTGATGACGAGCGTTATGGGGAGCTGTGATGATAAGTGTTATGGAATATTGTGATCACAAGGATTTGGAGCATTGTGATGACAGAGGTCATAGAGCATTTAGATTTCATTGTGATGACAATAGCATGAAGCATTATGATGATGTGCATTGGTGCACTGTGATGACAGCGTTCATGGTGCATTGAGATGAAAACGGGCATGGAGAATTATGATTAGAGGAGTCTTGGATCATTGTGATGAAAACGGCATGGAACATTTGTCTGAGATGTTTCATGGATTATTGTGATGAGAGGGGGCAAGGAGCATTGAGATAACAACGGCACGGAACACTGTGATACATGGTTCATGGAGGATTGTAATGACAAGTGCATGGAGCATTGTGAGAAGAATGGCATCGAGCATTGTGATAAAAAGCATCATGGATCCTGTGATGACAAGGGCTTAGAATGATGTGATGAGAGGTTTTTGGAGCATTGTGATGACAATGGCATGGAGCATTGTGATGCCAAGGGTCATGGAGTTTTGTGATGACAAAGGTCATGCAGCAGTTTGATGACAAGGGTGTGGTGAATTCTCTTGTGAAGGGCAGGGAGAATTGTGATGACAGGGTCATGGAGCAATTTGATGAAAAGTGTCATGGAACATTTTGATGACAGGGGTTATGGAACATTGTGATGTCAGGAGTCATGGAACATTTTCATGACGGTGTTGTGGACCATTGTGATGACAGGGGAGTGGGTGTATTGTGATGACTAGTGAGGGAACATTTTGATATCATTCGTGAGAGAGCATTTTGATAAGAAGTGCATGGAGCATTGTGATGACAAGTTTTATGGAGCATTGTGATGACAAGATTGTGGAGCATTGTGATGACAAGCACATGGTGCATTGTGATGACATGGGTCATGTAGCCCTGTGCTGACAAAGACATGGAGCAATGTGATGACATGGGTCACCGAGCATTGTGATGAAAATTTCATGGAGCATTTTGGTGACAAATGTCACAGAGCCTTGTGATGACGAGGGCATGGACCATTGTGATGACAAAGGTCATGAAGCATTGTGATGACTGGAGTCACGGAGCATTGTGATGACAGGGGTCATAGAGCATTGTGATGAAAAGGCAATGAGCATTGTGATGACAGGGACATGGAGCATTGGCCTGACATGTTTCATGGATTATTGTGATGACAGTGGGCATGGTGCAATATGATGACAAAGGCATGGAGCATTGTGATGAGAAGGTCATGGAGTATTTTGAAGACAGGTCTCAGGGAGCATTGTGATGACATATGTCATGGTCCATTGCGATGACAATGGAATGGAACATTGTGATGCCAAGTGTCATGGAGGATTGTGATGACAAATGTAATGGAGCATTTTGATGACAAGGGCTTGGAGCATTGTGATGACTAGGGACATGGAGCATTGTGATGACAAGGGCATGGAGCATTGTGATGACAAGGGCCATTGAGAATTTTGATGACAAGTTCATGAAGCATTGTGATGAGAAGCACATGGAGCTTCCTATGACAGGGGTCATGGAGCATTGAGATGACAACTGCATAGAGAATTGTGATGACAAATCATGTAACACGGTGATGAGAAGTGTCATGGAGCATAGTGATGCCAAGAACGAGGAGAATTGTGATGACAAGGGACATGGAGCATTGTGATGACCAGGGCATGGAGCAGTGTGATGGAAAGACCGTGGAGCATTGTGATGAGAAGACCATGGATAATTGTAATGACGAGCATCATGGAGCACTGTAATGACAAGGGGAATGCAGCATTGTGATGACAGTGGCCATGGAGCATTGTGATGAGAAGGGTCATGGAGCAATTTGATGAGAAGGGCGTAGAGCATTGTGATGAGAAGACCATGGATAATTGTGATGATGAGCGTCATGGAGCACAGTAATGACAATGGGTATGGAGCATTGTGATGACAGTGGCCATGGAGAATTGTGATGACAAGTGTCATGGAGCATTTTGATGACAAGGGCGTAGAGCATTGTGATGAGAATACCATGGATAATTGTGATGACGAGCGTCATGGAGCACAGTAATGACAAGGGGTATGGAGCATTGTGATGACAGTGGCCATGGAGCATTGTGATGACAAGTGTCATGGAGCATTCTAATGACAAGCTTGTGGAGTATTGTGACGACAATGGCATGGAGCATTGTGATGAAAAGGGCAGGGAGCATTGTGATGAAATAGGCATGAAGCCATTTCATGACAGGTTTCAAGGAGCATTCTGACGACAAGTGTCAGGGAACATTGTGATGACAAGTGTATTGAGAATGGTGATGAAAAAGATCATGGAGCATTTTGACGAAAAGGGCATGGAGTATTGTGATGACATTCATCATGGAGCGTTGTGATGACAAGTGTTATGGAACATTGTGATCACAAGGGTTTGGAGCATTGTGATGATAGAAATCATGGATCATTTTGTTTTCAAGGAGCATGGAGCATTGGGATGACAAGGGCATGAATCAATGTGATCCCAATGTTCATGGAGGATTTTGATGACAATGGTAAGGGAGTATTGTGATGACAAGCAAATGGAGTATTTTGATGACAAGGTCATGTAGCATTTTGCTGACACAGGCATGGAGAATTGTGATGATAAGGGTCATAGAGCACTGTGATGAGAAGTATCACGGATCATTGTGATTATAGGGGTCATGGAGCATTGGGATGGCAAGGGCATGGATCATTGTGATGACAAGTGTCATGGAGCATTGGGCTGAAAATGTTCATGGAGCATTGTGCTGACTAGGGAATGTAGCATTGTGATGACAAGAGTCCCGGATCACTGTGTTGTCATGGGTCATGGAGCGTTGTGATGAGAGTGGTCATGGAGCATTGTGATGATAGGGATCATGAAGCATTGTGATGAGAAGTTCATGGAGAACTGGACTGAAAATGTTCAGGAAGTATTGTGAGGACAGGGGTCATGGAGCATAGTGATGACAAGAGAATGGAGCACTGTGATGAAAAGTTCCTGGAGAATTGTGATGAGAACACCATGGAGCCTTGTAATAACAAGTCTCATGGAGCATTCTGATGAAAAGGGGCATGGAGTATTGTGATTACAGGGATCTTGGGGCATTGTGATGACAAGGGCATGGAGCATTGTGATTACTGGTGTCTTGGAGCATTGTGATGAAATTGGCATGGATCATTGTTATGAAAATGGTATGGAGCCTTGTCATGACAGTGTTCAAGGAGCATACTGATGACAAGTGTCAGGGAGCATTGTGATGACAAGTGTATAGAGCACTGTGATGACAAAGGTCATGGAGCACTGTGATGAGAAGACCATGCATAACTGTGATGATGAGCGTCAAGTGACGTTGTGATGATAAGTGTTATGGAACATTGTGATCACAAGGATTTGGAGCATTGTGATGATATAGATCATCGAATATCTTGATTTCATTGTGATGACAATAGCCTGAAGCATTATGATGATGGGCATGGTGCATTTTGATGACAGGGTTCATGGAGCATTGAGATGCAAAGGGGCATGGAGCATTTTCATTAGAGGGTTCATGGAACATTGTGATGACAATGGCCTGGAGCATTGAGATGCCAAGGATCATGGATCCTTGTGATGACAAAGGTCATGGAGCATTTTGATGACAAGGGCGTGGTACATTTTGATGAGAAGGGCATGGAGCATTGTGATGACAGGGTTATAGAGCAATTTGATGAAAAGGGTCATGGAATATTTTGATGACAGGTGTTATGGTACATTGTGATGTCAGGGGTCATTGAGCATTTTGAGGAATAGTGTTATGGAGCATTTTGATGACAGGGTTTATGGAACATTGTGATGTCAGGGGTCATCGAACTTTGTGATGATAAGTGCATGTAGCATTGCAAAGACAGAAGTAATGGAACATTGTGATGACAGGGGTGAGGGAGTATTGTGATGAATAGTGATGTAACATTGTGATATCAGTGTTGACAGAGCATTTTGATGAGAAGTGCATGGAGCATTGTGATGACAAGTTTTATGGAGCATTGTGGTGACAAGATTGTGGAGCTCAGTGATGAAAAGTGCAGGGAGCATTGTGATGACATGGGTCATGGAACATTGTGCTGACAAGCGCATGGAGCATGGTGATGACGAAGGTCATGGAGCATTGTGCTGAGAAAGGCATAGAGCATTGTGATGACAAGGGTCAAAGAGCATTGTGATGAAATGTTCATGAAGCATTGTGGTTAAACATGTCACAGAGACTGTTGATGACTAGGGCATGGACCACTGTGATGACAAAGGTCATGAAACATTGTGATGAATGGAGGCATGGAGCACTGTGATGACAGGGGTCATGGACCATTGTGATAACAAGGGCATGGAGCCTTGTGATGACAAGGGAATGGAGCATTGGTCTAATAAGTTTCATGGATTATAGTGATGACAGTTGGAATGGCGCATTGTGATGACAAGGGCATGGAGCATTGTGATGACCAGGTCATTCAGTACTGTGAAGACAGGTGTCAGGGAGCATTATGATGACATATGTAATGACCCATAGTGATGACAATGGCATGGAGCATTGTGATGCCAAGTGTCATGGAGGATTCTGATGACAAAGGTAATGGAGCATTGTGATGACAATGGCTTGGAGCATTGTGATGACAAGGGTCATGGAGCATTGTGCTGACAGGTGCATGGAGAATTGTGATGAAAAGGTTCATGGAGTATTCTGATGACAAGCTTGTGGAGTATTTTGATGACAATGGCATGGAGCATTGTGATGAAAAGGGCATGGAGTATGGTGATGACAGGCATTATGCAGCGTTGTGATGACAAGTGTTATAGAACACTGTGATCACAAGGGTTTTGAGCATTGTGATGACAGAAGTCATGGATCATTTTGACTTCAAGGAGCATGAAGCATTGTGATGACAAGGGCATGAAGCAATGTGATCCCAAGGTTCATGGAGGACTGTGATGACAATGGTAATGGAGTATTTTGATGACAAACGAATAGAGCATCGCAATGACAAGGTCAGGTAGCATTTTGCTGACAAAGTCATGGAGCATTGTGATGACAGGTGTCATGGACCACTGTGATGACAAGCGTCACGGACCATTGTGAATACAGGGGTCATGGAGCATTGGGATGACAAGGGCATGGATCATTGTGATGACAAGGGTCATGGAGCATTGGTCTGAAAATGTTCATGGAGCACTGTGATGACAGGGGTCATGGAGCATTTTGATGAGAAGGTCATGGAGCATTGGGCTGAAAATGTTCATGGAGTATTGTGATGACAGGGATCATGGAGCATTTTGATGACAAGTTCCTAGAGCACTTTGATGAGAAGACAATGGAGACTTGTGATGACAAGTCTCATGGAGCATTCTGATGAAAAGGGACATGGAGCATTGTGATTACAGGGGTCTTGGAGCATTGTGAGGACAAGGGAATGGAGCATTGTGATGAGAAAGCAATGGAGCATTCTGATGACATGCGTCATTGAGCTTTGTGAAGACAAGGGCATGGAGCATTGTGATTACATGGGTCTTGGAGCATTGTGATTAAAAGGGCATGGATCATTGTGTTGAAAAAGGCATGGAGCCTTGTCATGACAGGGTTCAAGGAGCATACAGACAACAAGTGTCAGGGAGCATTTTGATGACAAGTGTACTGAGCATTGTGATGACAAAGGTCATGGAGCATTGTGATGAGAAGAACATGGATAATTGTGATGACGAGTGTCATGGGGCACTGTGATGACAAGTGTTATGGAATATTGTGATCACAACGGTTTGGAGCATTGTTATGACTGAGATCATGGAGCATTTTTATTTCATTGTGATGACAATAGCATGAAGCATTATGATGATGGGCATGGTGCATTGTGATGACAGGGTTCATTGATCATTGAGATGAAAAATGGGCCTGGAGCATTGTGATTACTGGAGTCTTGGATCATTGTGATGAGAAGGGTCAAGGAGCATTGTGATGACAAGGCCACGGAACATCGTGATGGCAGGGGTCATGGAGCATTGTTATGACAGGAGTAATGGAGCATTTTGACGGCAAGGGCATGGAGCATTGTGATGAGAAGGCCATGGAGCATTCTGAAGACATGTGTCATGGAGCTTTGTGATGACAAGGGCATGGAACAATGTGATGAGATTGTTCATGGAGCATTGTGATGACAATGACATGGAGCATTGTGATGCCAAGGGTCATGGATCTTTGTGGTGACAAAGGTCATGGAGCATTTTGATGACAAGGGCATTGTGCATTGTGATGAGAAGGGCAGGGAGCATTGTGATGACAGGGTCATGGAGAAATTTGATGAAAAGTGTCATGGGATATTTTGATGACAGGGAATATGGAACATTGTGATGTCAGGGATCATGGAGGATTATGATGAAAAGAGTCATGGAGCATTTTGATGATCGGGGTTATGGAGCATTGTGATGTCAGGGGTCTTCGAACATTGTGATGATAAATGCATGTAGCATTGTGATGACAGGGGTCCTGGAACATTGTGATAACCGGGGTGAGTGAGTATTGTGACGAAGAGTGATGTAACATTGTGATATCTGTGTTGAGAGAGCATTTTGATGAGAAGTGCATGGAGCATTGTGATGACAATGTTTATGGAGCATTGTGATGACAAGCTTGTGGAGCGCTGTGATGACAAGCACATGGTGCATTATGATGACATGTGTCATGGAGCATCGTGCTGACAAGCGCATGGAGCATTGTGATGACAAGAGTCATGGAGCATTGTGATGACAAGGGTCAGGGAGCATTGTGCTGACAAGTGCATGGAGAATTGTGATGACAAGGGTCATGGAACATTCTCATGATAAGCTTGAGGAGTTTTTTGCTGACAGTGGCGTGGAGCATTGTGATGAAAACGGCATGGGGCATTGTGTTGAAAAAGGCATGGAAACTTTTTGTGACAGCGTTCAAGGAGCATTCTGACGACAAGTGTCAGGTAGCATTGTGATGACAAGTGTATTGAGAATTCTGATGCCAAAGTCATGGAGCATTGTGATGAAAAGTGCATGGAGTATTGTGATGACAGGCATCATGGAGCGTTGGGATGCCAAGTGTTATGGAACATTGTGATCCCAAGGTTTTCGAGCATTGTGATGACAGAGGTCATGGATCATTTTGATTTCAAGGAGCATGGAGCATTGTGATGACAAGGGCATGTAGCAATGTGATCCCAAGGTTCATGGAGGATTGTGATGACAATGGTAATGGAGTATTGTGATGACAAGCGCATAGAGCATGGTAATCACAAAGTCATGTAGCATTTTGCTGACAAAGGCATGGAGCATTGTGATGACAGTTGTCATGGAGCACTGTGATGACAAGCGTCATGGAGCATTGTTATACAGGGGTCTTGGAGCATTGGGATGACAAGGGCATGGATCATTGTGATGACAAGGGTCATGGAGCATTGGGCTGAAAATGTTCATGGAGTATTTTAATGACAGGGGTCATGGAGCATTGTGATGACAGAAGTCATGGAGAATTTTTATTTCATTGTGGTGACAATAGCCGGAAGCATTATGATGAAGGGTATGATGCATTGTGATGACAGGGTTCATGGAGCATTGAGATGAAAAGGGGCATGGAGCATTGTGATTACAGGGGTCTTGGAGCACTGTAATGACAAGGGCATGGAGCATTTTGATGAGAAGGCCGTGGAGCATTCTGATGACATGCGTCTTTGAGCTTTGTGATGACAAGGGCATGGAGCATTGTGATTACATGTGTCTTGGAGCATTGTGATTAAAAGGACATGGATCATTGTGATGAAAAAGGCATGGAGACGTGTCATGACAGGGTTAATGGAGCATATTGATGACAAGTGTCAGGGAGCACTGTGATGACAAGTGTATTGAGCATTGTGATGACAAAGTTCATGGAGCATTGTGATGAGAAGACCATGGATAATTGTGATGATGAGCGTCATGGAGTGTTTTGATGATAAGGGCTATGGAACATTGTGATCACCAGGGATTGGAGCATAATGATGACAGAGGTCATGGAGCATTTTGATTTAATTGTGATGACAATAGCCTGAAGCATTATGATGATGGGCAGGGTCCATTGTGATGACAGGGTTCATGGTGCATTGAGATGAAAAGACGCATGGAGCATTTTGATTAAAAGGGTCTTGGGGGGGCCTCCCTGGTGGCGCAGTGGTTGAGAGTCCGCCTGCCGATGCAGGGGATATGGGTTCGTGCCCCGGTCTGGGAGGATCCCATATGCTGCGGAGCGGCTGGGCCCGTGAGCCATGGCCGCTGGGCCTGCACATCCGGAGCCTGTGCTCCGCAACGGGGGAGGCCACAACAGTGAGAGGCCCGCATACCGCAAAAAAAAAAAAAAAAAAGGGTCTTGGAGTATTGTGATGACAAGTGAATGGAGCCTTGTGATGACAGGGCCATGGAACATTCTGATGACATGCGTCATGTAGCTTTTTGATGAGAAGGACATGGAGCATTTTGATTAGAGGGCTCGTGGAGCATTGTGATGACAAGTGTCATGGAGCCTTGTGATGACAAGGCCGTGGAACATTTTGATGGCAGGTGTCATGGAGCATTGTTATGAAAGAGGTAAAGGAGCATTGTGATGAGAAGGGCATGGAGCATTGGTCTGAAATGTTTCATGGATTATTGTGATGAGAGTGGGCATAGGGCATTGTGATAATAAGGGCATGAAACACTGTGATACATGGGTCTTGGAGGATTGTAATGACAAGGTCATGGGGCATTGTGATGAGAAAGGCATCGAGCATTGTGATGACAAGTGACATGTAGCTTTTTGATGACAAAGGCATGGAGCAATGTGATGAGAGGGTTCATGGAGCATTGTGATGACAATGACATGGAGCATTGTGATGCCAAGGGTCATGGCGCTTTGTGATGACAAAGGTCATGGAGAATTTGAAGACAATTGCATGGTGCATTGTGATGAGAAGGGCAGGGAGTATTTTGATGACAGGGTCATGCAGCAATATGATGGAAATTGTATTGGAACATTTTGATGACAAGGGTTATAGAATATTGTGATGTCAGGGGTCATGGAACTTTGTGATGATAAAGGGATGTAGCATTGTGATGAGAGGGGTCATGGGATATTGTGATTACAGTGGTGAGGGAGTATTGTGACAACTAGTGACGGAACACTGTGATATCTCTGGTGAGAGAGCATTTTTATGAGAAGTGTATGGAGCATTGTGATTACAAGGTTTATGGAGCATTGCAATGACAATTTTCTGGACAGTTGTGATGAAAAGCGAATGGCACATTGTGATGACAAGGGTCATGGAACATTTCTCAGACAAAGTCATGGAGCATTTTGATGACAATGGTCATGGAGCATTGTGATGAAAACGGAATGGGGCATGGTGATGAAAAAGGCATGGAGCCTTTTTGTGACAGGGTTCAAAGAGCATTCTGATGACAAGTGTCAGGGAGCATTGTGATGACAAGTGTACTGAGCATTGTGATGACAAATGTCATGGAGCACTGTGATGAAAAGGGCATGGAATTTTGTGATGACAGGCATCATGGAGCATTGTGATGACAAGTGTTATGGAACATTGGGATCACAAGGTTTTGGAGCATTGCGATGACAGAGGTCATGGATCATTTTGATTTCAAGGAGCATGGAGCATTGTGATGACAAGGGCATGAAGCAATGTGCTCTCAAGGTTCATGGAGGATTGTGATGACAATGGAAATGGAGTATTGTGATGACAAGCGCATAGAGCATTGTAATGACAAGGTCATGTAGCATTTTGCTGACAAAGCCATGGAGCACTGTGATGACAGGTGTCATTGAGCACTGTGATGACAAGCGTCATGGAGCATTGTGAATACAGGGGTCATGGAGCATTGGGATGACAAGGCCATGGATCATTGTGATGAGAAGGTCATGGAGTATTGTAAACACAGGTGTAAGGGAGCATTGTGATGACATATGTCATGGTCGATTGCAATGACAATGGCAGGGAGCATTGTGATGCCAAATGTAATGGAGGATTTTGATGACATATATAATGGAGCATTGTGATGACTAGGGCTTGGAGCATTATGATGGCAAGGGCCATTGAGAATGTTCAGAACAAGGTCGAGAAGCATTGTGATGACAAGTTCCTGGAGCATTGTGATGAGAAATCCACAGAGACTTGTGATGACAAACCTCATGGAGCATACTGATGAAAAGGGGCATGGACCACTGTGATTACAGGGGTCTTGGAACATTGTGATGACATGGGCATGGAGCATTGTGAGGAGAAGGCCAAGGAGCATTCTGAAGACATGTGTCATTGAGCTTTGTGATGACAAGGGCATGGA
The DNA here is from genome assembly GCF_964341445.2 of Mesoplodon mirus. NCBI lineage: Eukaryota > Metazoa > Chordata > Mammalia > Artiodactyla > Ziphiidae > Mesoplodon > Mesoplodon mirus. The sequence continues at coordinate 3,607,615 of NW_028295793.1, read as the reverse complement.
GCATTGTGTTTAAATGGGTCTTGGAGCATTGTGAAGAAAATGGCATGAATCATTATGATGAAAAATGCATGGAGCCTTGTCATGACAGGGTTCAAGGAGCATACAGACAAGTGTCAGGGGGAATTTTGATGACAAGTGTATTGAGCATTGTGATGACAATGGTCATGGAGCACTGTGATGAGAAGACCTTGGATAATTGTGATGACGAGTGTCATGGGGCACTGTGATGACAAGTGTTATGGAATATTGTGATCACAAGGGTTTGGAGCATTGTTATGACTGTGGTCATGGAGCATTTTGATTTCATTGTGATGACAATAGCATGAAGCATTATAATGATGGGCATGGTGCATTGTGATGACAGGGTTCATGGAGCATTGAGATGAAAAGGGGCATGGAGCATTGTGATTACAGGGGTCTTGGAGCACTGTGATGACAAGGGCATGGAGCATTTTGATGAGAAGGACATGGAACATTCTGATGGCATGTGTCATGGAGCTTAGTGATGACAAGTTCATGGAGCATTGTGATTAAAGGGGTCTTGGAACATTCTGATGACATGTGTCATGGAGCCTTGTGATGACAAGGCCGTGGAATATTGTGATGGCAGGGGTCATGGAGCATTGTTATGACAGGGGTAATGGAGCATTGTGATGAGAAGGGCATCGAGCATTGTGATTACAAGATTTATGGAGCATTACCATGACAAATTTGTGGACCGTTGTGATGAAAAGCGCGTAGCACATTGTGATGACAAGGGTCAAGGAGCATTTTTCTAAAAAAGGCATGGAGCATTTTGATGACAAGTGTCATGGAGCATTGTGATGAACTGTTCATGGAGCATTGTGGTTACAAAGGTCACAGAGCCTTGTGATGACATGGGCATGGACCATTGTGATGACAAACGTTATGAAGCATTGTGATGACTGGAGTCATGGAGCATTGTGATGACAGTGGTCATGGAGCATTGTGATGACAAGGGAATGGAGCGTTGTGGTGACAGGGGCATGGAACATTGTTCTGACAAATTTCATAGATTATTGTGATGAGAGTGGACATGGTGTATTTTGATGACAAGGGCATGGATCATTGTGATGAGAAGGTCATGGAGTATTGTGAAGACAGGTGTCAGGGAGCATTGTGATGACATACGTCATTTTCCATTGCAATGACAAAGGCAGGGAGCATTGTAATGCCAAATGTAATGGAGGATTTTGATGACAAATATAATGGAGCATTGTGATGACTAGGGGTTGGAGCATTATGAAGACAAGGGCCATTGAGAATTTTCAGAACATGGTCGTGCAGCATTGTGATGACAAGGTCCTGGAGCATTGTGATGAGAAATCCATAGAGACGTGTGAGGAAAAATCTCATGGAGCATACTGAAGAAAAGGGGCATGGACCATTGTGATTACAGGGGTGTTGGAACTTTGTGATGACATGGGCATGGAGCATTGTGAGGAGAAGGCCAAGGAGCATTCTGAAGACATGTTTCATTGAGCTATGTGATGACAAGGGCATGGAGCATTGTGTTTAAAGGGGTCTTGGAGCATTGTGATGAAAAGGGCATGGATCATTGTGATGAAAAAGGCATGGAGCCTTGTCATGACAGGGTTCAAGGAGCATACAGACAACAAGTGTCAGGGAGCATTTTGATGACAAGTGTATTGAGCATTGTGATGACAAAGGTCATGGAGCATTGTGATGAGAAGACCATGGATAATTGTGATGATGAGTGTCATGGGGCACTGTGATGACAAGTGTTATGGAATATTGTGATCACAAGGTTTTGGAGCATTGTTATGTCAGAGGTCATGGAGCATTTTGATTTCATTGTGATGACAATAGCATGAAGCATTATGATGATGAGCATGGTGCATTGTGATGACAGGGTTCATGGATCATTGAGATGAAAAGGGGCATAGAGCATTGTGATTACAGGGGTCTTGGAGCATTGTGATGAGATGGGTCATGGAGCCTTGTGATGACAAGGCCACGGAACATCATGATGGCAGGTGTCATGGAGCATTGTTATGACAGTGGTAATGGAGCATTGTGATGGCAAGCACATAGAGCATTGTGATGAGAAGGACATGGAGTATTCTGATGACATGTGTCATGGAGCTTTGTGATGACAAGGGCATGGAGCAATGTGATGAGAGTCTTCATGGAGCATTGTGATGACAATGACATGGAGCACTGTGATGCCAAGTGTCATGGATCTTTGTGATGTCAAAGGTCATGGAGCATTTTGGTGACAAGTGCGTTGTGCATTGTGATGAGAAGTGCAGGGAGCATTGTGATGACAGGGTCATGGAGCAATTTGTTGAAAAGGGTCATGAAATATTTTGATGACAGGGGTTATAGAACACTGTGATATCAGGGGTCATGGAGCATTTTGATGAAAAGTGCATGGATCATTGTGATGAAAAAGGCATGGAGCCTTGTCATGAAAGGATTCAAGGAGCCTACAGACAACAAGTGTCAGGGAGCATATTGATGACAAGTGTATTGAGCATTGTGATGACGAAGGTCATGGAGCATTGTGATGAGAAGACCATGGATAATTGTGATGACGAGTGTCATGGGGCATTGTGATGACAAGTGATATGGAATATTGTGATCACAAGGGTTTGGAGCATTGTTATGACAGAGGTCATGGAGCATTTTGATTTCATTGTGATGACAATAGCATGAAGCATTATGATGATGGGCATGGTGAATTGTGATGACAGGGTTCATGGATCATTGAGATGAAAACGGGCATGGAGCATTGTGATTACAGGGGTCTTGGAGCATTGTGATGAGAAGGGACATGGAGCCTTGTGATAACAAGGCCATGGAACATCGTGATATCAGGGTTCATGGAGCATTGTTATGACAGGGGTAATGGAGCATTGTGATGGCAAGGGCATGTAGCATTGTGATGAGAAGGCCATGCAGAATTCTGATAACATGTGTCATGGAGGTTTGTGAAGACAAGGACAAGGAGCAATGTAATGAGAACCTTCATGGAGCACTGTGATGACAATGACATGGAGCATTGTGATGACAGGGTCATGGAGCAATTTGATGAAAAGGGTCATGGAACAATTTGATGATAGCGGTTATGGAACATTGTGATGCCAGGGGTCATCGAACATTGTGATGATAAGTGCATGTAGCTTTGTGATGACAGGAGTCATGGCACATTTTGATGACAGGGGTGAGGGAATATTGTGACGAATAGTGATGTAACATTGTGATATCAGTGGTGACAGAGCAGTTGGATGAGAAGTGCACAGAGCATTGTGATGACAAGAGTCAAAGAGCATTTTGATGAAAAGTTCATGTAGCATTGTGGTTAAAAAGAACACAGAGACGGTTGATGACGAGGGCATGGACCATTGTGGTGACAAATGTCATGAAGCATTGTGATAACTGGAGTCACGGAGCATTGTGATGACAGGGGTCATGGAGCATTGTGATAACAAGGGCATGGAGCATTGTGATGACAAGGGCATTGAGCATTGGTCTAATAAGTTTCATGGATTATTGTGATGACAGTTGGAATGGCGCATTGTGATGACAAGGGCATGGAGCATTGTGATGACCAGGTCATGCAGTATTGTGAAGACAGGTGTCAGGGAGCATTGTGATGACATATGTAATGGCCCATTGTGATGACAATGGCATGGAGCATTGTGATACCAAATGTCATGGAGGATTCTGATGATAAAGTAATAGAGCATTGTGATGGCAATGGCTTGGAGCATTGTTATCACAAATGTCAGGGAGCAATGTGCTGACAAGTGCATGGAGAATTGTGATGCCAAGGGTCATGGAGCATTCTCATGACAAGCTTGTGGAGTATTTTGATGACAGTGGAGTGGAGCATTGTGATGAAAACGGCATGGGGCCTTGTGATGAAAAAGGCATGGAGCCATTTCGTGACAGGGTTCAAGGAGCATTCTGATGACAAGTTTCAGGGAGCATTGTGATGACAAGTGTATTGAGAATTGTGATGACAAAGGTCATGGAGCATTGTGATGAAAAGTGCATTGTGATGACAGGCATCATGGAGCGTTGTGGTGACAAGTATTATGGAACATTTTGATCACAAGGTTTTGGAGCATCGTGATGACAGAAGTCACGGATCATATTGATTTCAAGGAGCATGGAACATTGTAATTACAATGGCATGAAGCAATGTGATCCCAAGGTAAATGGAGGATTGTGATGACAATGGTAATGGAGTATTGTGATGACAAGTGCATAGAGCATTGTAATGACAAGTTCATGTAGCATTTTGCTGACAAAGTCATGGAGCATTGTCATGATATGTGTCATGGAGCACTGTGATGACAAGCGTCAAGGAGCTCTGTGAATACAGGGGTCATGGAGCATTGTGATGACAAGGGCATGGATCATTGTGATGACAAGGGTCATGGAGCATTGGGCTGAAAATATTCATGGAGTATTGTGATGACAGAGGGCATGGAGAATTTTGATTTCATTGTGCTGACAATAGCCAGAAGCATTATGATGATGGGCATGGTGCACTGTGATGACAGGGTTCATGGAGCATTGAGAAGAAAAGGGGCATGGAGCATTGTGATTACAGGGGTCTTGGAGCACTGTGATGACAAGGGCATGGAACATTTTGATGAGAAGTCATGGAACTTTCTGATGGCATGTGTCATGGAGCTTTGTGATGACAAGGGCATGGAGCATTGTGATTACAGGGGTCTTGGAGCATTGTGATGACAAGTGTCATGGAGCCTTGTGATGACAAGGCCGTGGAATATTGTGATGGCAGGGGTCATGGAGCATTGTTATGACAGGGGTAATGGAGCATTGTGATGAGAAGGGCATGGAGCATTGTGATTACAAGGTTTATGGAGCATTACCATGACAAATTTGTGGACCGTTGTGATGAAAAGCGCATAGCACATTGTGATAACAAGGGTCAAGGAGCATTTTTCTGACAAAGGCATGCAGCATGTTGATGACAAAGGTCACGGATCATTGTGATGAAAAGTTCATGGAGCATTGTGGTTATAAAGGTCACAGAGCCTTTTGCTGATGCGGGCATGGACCAATGTGATGACAAATGTTATGAAGCATTCTGATGACTGGAGTCACGGAGCATTGTGATGACAGTGGTCATGGAGCATTGTGATGACAAGGGCATGGAGCATTGTGGTGACAGGGGCATGGAGCATTGGTCTGACAAGTTTCATAGATTATTGTGATGACATTGAACATGGTGCATTGTGATGACAAGGGCATGGATCATTGTGATGAGAAGGTCATGGAGTATTGTGAAGACAGGTGTCAGGGAGCATTGTGATGACATATGTCATGGTCCATTGCAATGACAATGGCAGGGAGCATTGTGATGCCAAATGTAATGGAGGATTTTGATGACAAATATAATGGAGCATTGTGATGACTAGGGCTTGGAGCATTATGATGACAAGGGCCATTGAGAATATTCATGACAATGTCGTGAAGCATTGTGATGACAAGGTCCTGGAGCATTGTGATGAGAAATCCATAGAGACTTGTGAGGACAAATCTCATGGATCATACTGATGAAACGGGGCATGGACCATTGTGATTACAGGGGTCTTGGAACATTGTGATGACATGGGCATGGAGCATTGTGAGGAGAAGGCCAAGGAGCATTCTGAAGACATGTTTCTTTGAGTTTTGTGAAGACAAGGGCATGGAGAATTTTGTTTAAAGGGGTCTTGGAGCATTGTGAGGAAAAGTGCATGGATCATTGTGATGAAAAAGGCATGGAGCCTTGTCATGACAGGGTTCAAGGAGCATACAGACAACAAGTGTCTGGGAGCATTTTGATGACAAGTGTATTGAGCATTGTGATGACAAAGGTCATGGAGCATTGTGATGAGAAGACCATGGATAATTGTGATGATGAGTGTCATGGGGCACTGTGATTACAAGTGTTATGGAATATTGTGATCACAAGGGTTTGCAGCATTGTTATGACAGAGGTCATGGAGAATTTTGATTTCATTGTGATGACAATAGCCTGAAGCATTATGATGATGGGAATGGTGCATTGTGATGACAGGGTTCATGGATCATTGAGATGAAAAGGGTCATGGAGCATTGTGATTACAGGGCTCTTGGAGCATTGTGATGAGAAGGGTCATGGAGCCTTGTGATGACAAGGCCACGGAACATCGTGATGGCAGGTGTCATGGAGGATTGTTATGAGTGGGGTAATGGGGCATTGTGATGGCAAGCACATAGAGCATTGTGATGAGAAGGCCATGGAGCATTCTGATGACATGTGTCATGGAGCTTTGTGATGACAAGGGCATGGAGCAATTTGATGAGAGCGTTCATGGAGCACTGTGATGACAATGACATGGAGCATTGTGATGCCAAGGGTCATGGATTTTTCTGATGACAAAAGTCATGGAGCATTTTGATGACAAGTGCGTTGTGCATTGTGATGAGAAGGGCAGGGAGCATTGTGATGTCAGGGTCATGGAGCAATTTGATGAAAAGTGTCATGGAACATTTTGATGACAGTGGTTATGGAACATTGTGATGTCAGGGGTCATGGAGCATTTTGATGAAAAGGGTCATGGAGCATTTTGATGACAGGGTTTATGGAGCATTGTGATATCACGGGTCATTGAACATTGTGATGATAAGTGCATGTAGCATTTTGATGACAGGAGTCATGGAACACTGTGATAAGAGGGGTGAGGAAGTATTGTGACGAATAGTGATGTAACATTGTGATATCTGTGGTGAGAGAGCATTTTGATGAGAAGTGCATGGAGCATTGTGATGACAAAGTTCATGGAGCATTGTGATGACAAGATTGGGAAGCACTGTGATGACAAGCGCATGGTGCATTTTGATGACATGTGTCATGGAGCATCGTGCTGACAAGCGCATGGAGCATTGTGATGACAAGGGTCATGGAGCATTGTGCTGAGAAATGCATAGAGAATTGTGATGACAAGGATCAAAGAGCATTGTGATGAAAAGATCATGGAGCATTGTGATGACATGGGTCATGGAGCATTGTGATGACAAGGGCATGGAGCATTGGTCTAATAAGTTTCATGGATTATTGTGATGACTGTTGGAATGGTGCATTATGGTGACAAGGGCATGGAGCATTGTGATGACCAGATCATGCAGTATTGTGAAGACTGGTGTCAGGGAGCACTGTGATGACATATGTAATGGCCCATTGTGATGAAAATGGCATGGAGCATTGTGATGCCAAGTGTCATGGAGGATTCTGATGACAAAGGAAATGGTGCATTGTGATGACAATGGCTTGGAGCATTGAGATGACAAGGGTCAGGGAGCATTGTTCTGACAAGTGCATGGAGAATTGTGATGACAAGGGTCATGGAGCATTCTCATAACAAGCTTGTGGAGTATTTTGATGACAGTGGCGTGGAGCATTGTGATGAAAACGGCATGGGGCATTGTGATGAAAAAGGCATGAAGCCTTTTCGTGACAGGGTTCAAGGAGCATTCTGATGACAAGTGTCAGGGAGCATTGTGATGACAAGTGTATTGGGAATTGTGATGACAAAGGTCATGGAGCATTGTGATGAAAAGTGCATGG